>NC_086255.1:4072500-4706428 GCF_021018805.1 Prinia subflava | reverse complement strand
CCCTTTCTATGGCTGGGGGAGGTTTTTATGAATAGCAATTATTCACTTTTTTCCTCAAGTATGTTTGGCTGCTTAGAAAAATGTAAATAAAACTAAAACATAATAAAGTTCCTAGGACTCATCTTCTGACAATTCTTTGCTTTTCCTAAACAGACACACACTTAAAATTTCCTGGATTACAGAAAAATCTCTAAAACTCATCACTGGTATTAACCTTCTCTTGGTTTAATTTATCACTTTGAGATCACTGAGCTTTTCACAAAAATGATGCTCTCAGGGTTCTGTGGAACTTTTTTCTCTTAGAAAAATTTTCTTGTATGAAAACTGCTACACTGTGCACACAGCTTTGCTCATCTTGCTTCCAGAAATAAAATGGTCAATTTATTTGTCTTTAGATTAATTTGGAACTCATGACACAGCTAAACTCTTACTTTTGTAAAGGCAAAATGAACCAGATATTGGATGGTATAACATCAACAGAAAAAAGAAGCAGCTATATTTTTATCTGATGCATACAGCCTGTGCTAATTGGTACATTACAGCAAAAAATTGCAGTCTTGTCTGATATATACCATGCCTGTTACCTGGTAAATAACAATAAAAAAGTGGAAACCCTCCAAAACAGGCAATATGAATTTGTTTATGGATTTGAGCTGTAAAAAATTTCACTTCTACATTATTTTCCTGTATATTACATGGAGTTGATTCAAATCCATACCTAAAGGAGGGACAAGAAACAAAGAAGTGTTGATGGGAACTGATAACACACAGGACACATCCCCTCATAAACCCACCTCCTGACAAAATTACTGCTCCTACTAATGGCAACTTTATTTTCAGATGAGATAGCAATCCCAAATCCTCAACCCTTCTACTCATGAACGATCCAAAGGTAGGATTTCCCAGATTTTATTTTCTGCTGCCTACTTTCCTCGTCCAACTTCACACATGGAGGATATTCTGCTTCTCCCCTCAAAACTGTGCCCTGCTCTGGAGCCAAGGTTTCCACTGAAGGCAATCAGTCAGCAGAGAAGAAAGTCTTCAGATGGCAGGAAAGAATAAAAACTTTATCCAGGGATTATGTACAAAATTAGGAAAATGGCACAACAGACTTCAGATAACATTTGTGGACCTGTGGAATACCTACAAGGTGCAAATCTAACTTTCAGAGAGCTAAAAAATGAACAGAGAAAAACCAAATCACCTGTCTGAAACAAAATCAGGGCATCAGATAAACTTACATTGATTAACAGCACCTTTCCACCACACTTCTGCATGTTTTTGTCCTGTTATTTTAAAAAGGTATCAAAGTAGTAGTGATGCACTTAAATCCATTTCAACACAATTCAATATCTTCTGAGAGCCTTTAAAAATCTTAAAAGCAGACATGTGTCATTACAAACGTTGTGGTTTCTGTCACAGTAGCCACTGTTGCTGCTAATAGTAACAGAGGTTGTGGGGAAAGGGAATTATGGTTTCCAGTGAAGTCAGTGAGAGTTTTCCAATCAGATAATTCTTAATTGAAAACCACCAGTTTTTAACGGGAACTTTTTTAGAAAGTTTCTTAGGGTTGGCACAGGATTTTCAGTCAGAGCAGAAGGAGGCAAAAAGGAACCAAAGAACAGTTTGGTGTCTGGAGCACTTCCACAGCACGTGGAGAAGATCACACCCAGACTAACCTGGGGGAAAGTGACCACAAAGTTCCTATTTCTGCCTCAAGCACAGGCTGGTTTGGGGTGTCTTCCTTCTGTTTCCAAGTTTAAAAAAAAGAAAAAAAACAAACAAACAAACAAAAAAAAAAAAAAAACCAAAAAAAAAAAACCAAAAAAAAAAAAAAAAAGAAAAAAAAACCCAAAAAAGAAAAAAAAAACAAAAAAACCCCACTTTTAAACTTTTGCCCTGATGCCTCTTCCCATCTGTTATGATTTTTTTTTTTTTTGATCTCCCATGCAAGTAGTGCTCCAGCCTCTCCAGAATTAATCAAAAACCTCACTAATTAAAGGATACAGCCTAAATAAAAAGAGAACATACTTTGGGTCTACACTATGAACACTTCAAGCCATTTACCACCAAAAGCTGTACATATGTTTACCCAAATAACCCATTCTCTTCGTGAGTAGATATTTCACAAGACAGAGGCAAAAGCATTATTCCTGAAAGGATTGCTTTGTGATATGGGATCTATGATAAGGTCTAAAGGAAGCTTTTCTGGACGTGTTCCATCACTTGATGTTCAGGAAACCATTTTGTATGACACAAAGGATTAGGAAAAATAAGCTGCATGACATTTATTTTGTAATTTTAACATTAATATCTGTAGAAACATTTTATTGTCAGTACAAAAGTTAACAGATTTTAATACTTATTTTACCCAATTAAAAATTATTTTTAAAAAAACAAAACAAAAACAAAAACACACCACCACATAAAACAGTGAAATTTGCATTATATTCCATGGCCATGTCAATGTGAATGTTCTGAAAGTAAAAATACAAGATTCTGTAAAAAGAAGAGATACAAAGAACAGTGATATTCTAGCAGAGGCCAGTGCTACACCTACTGTTATGGAATGGTTCAGAAGGAAATACTGGAGTCAGCATGAATTAATTCCCTAAAAAGATGCTGATATTCCTATGGCAAGTTGTCATTATAAACAACTTCTCCCTTTTTAACTTAAGTTACAATAGAGGGATAAAGGCAAAAGATCCAGGCCAAAAGGTCTGGAACCTATTATCCAGCTGAGGCAAGAGAATTGTAGATAATTTGATGCATGTGCAACTCAGGGTAGAAGCTCAGCTCCTTTTAGAGCAGTCTGTTCTGCTGTGGTTATAGACCAACTCATGTCTTTCCTTACTTTAAGAACCTTCTTCAAAATTTTATTTTCTTTTTTTTTTTGGAGTGGAACGACTCTGCTTTTTGGACCTTATAAGAAAATGACTTTCTTGTTGAAGGGTTTGGTTTTGATAAGAATAATCATCTGACACTGCAGTTTTTAAACACAAATAAATCAAAAGTTTAATTCCCCCAAATTAGTTATATACTGTAAATATTTCTTTTCTTAAAGATCTGAAAACTAGTAAAGTCTGAGCAATATATCTACTAGTCCTCTGTGCTGCCTGCATAGAAATGCCATTTAAATTACAAAAACACAACAACCCTATAAACGATTAACGGTTTTGTACATTACCAATTAGTTAATAAATTAATGATATACCATTTTCCCTGAAAGCGAAGTATTTTCCACCTTTGGATGGTGAAAATTAAGAAATTCTGTGTAAGAACAGCATTTAGCAAATAGCTGTTAAAAAAGAGACTAATTTGCTAGGTGGATTGGGACATCCATTT
The DNA here is from genome assembly GCF_021018805.1 of Prinia subflava. Taxonomy (NCBI): domain Eukaryota; kingdom Metazoa; phylum Chordata; class Aves; order Passeriformes; family Cisticolidae; genus Prinia; species Prinia subflava. The sequence goes on along the minus strand of NC_086255.1, from coordinate 4,703,083 downwards.
TTTTAAATCAATACAAAAAATAATTCATTGTAAATATATATAATATATATTTATACATATTTTTGAATATATTTACATACATCCAGCACCTATATACTGCATTTGTGCTCTGTAAGTGTGTGCCAACATATATTTTCTCCAAATATTACAAAATAAACAAGAAAGGCAGACCCAGAGTTTGCCTCAAGTCCGACTGGTCCATTGTACAAACAAAGTCTGTTGCAGCTCACAGGAAGCCAGAAAATTGATAGCAATGGGTATCTAGACACAGCTCATAAACATTCTTCCTTCTCGGGAACATCTGAAAGCTGCAAGTGATGAGAATCTTTATGTAGGTTCTGACTGCTTTCCTCCAAAATGGATTTTTTTAATCATTTTCCTTCTTTTTTTTTTTTTTTCTTTTTCCCACATTTCCTATGTACAAGCAGAAACATGAAGGTCCTGGAGAAAAGCTCTTGCTTTGCACAGGGCAGGCAGCTCGGTGTTGTTGCCCTCTGCTCATGTTTTCACAGCCCCGTTCATGTGCTGGTACTTGGGCAGACAAGGTTCGTAAGGCATCGGGTCGGGGGAGAACACGGAGTCGTCCCCCGAGGAACACGAGCTCCTCGTGTCGGGGTAGCTGGGTGAGTACTGCTCCAGGGGTCCACTCAGGTCCAGGTACTCCTGTGGTAAGAGGAATAAAAAACTATTTTTAACCAGCAAAGAGAACAACACCATGTTTTGGGGAAGAGCGGCTTGAAAGCGACGCTCACATCCGCGCTCGAAACTGCCTCGTTGCTTAAATACCTCATAAAACAGGGAGCTCGGCTAGGGGAAGAAAAACCAAGCCAATAACACGGTATTTTCTGAAGTCCAACATCACCAGCATTAGCTGTGTCAGTGGGAATAAACATGGCAACCACATCAAAAGAGGGCTTTTCACTCGCAATGATAAAAATGAAATTTCATCCTAAATAGAACCATTTTTCTTTAGCACATGGTAGTGATTTGGAGAGGGAAAGACGCTTCCAACTTTGTATTCCTTCGGTCACTTTGAATCTCTGTTTTATATTCTGTGATATTAAATTTGTGTTTCAACATGCAGTGGCATACGTGCAAAAAAGATCTGAAAGAAAAACAAAACCAAATTCACACGATTTGGGTTTTTTACACTACATATTTGTGTGTTGTGCGTCCCAGAGTAGCCATGACCAAAGCAGTCATTAAAAAAGGAAATATCATCTGCTGAATCCAAGTTTTGGGTTAAGGCTCTTTTGCTAGAAACAACAGTTTTGGCAAGAGAATAAAGTTATTTTTTCCCCTTGAAATGTTCCTTCTCTTTCAACTTCTAAAGGCAGCTGCATTCATTTAAATGCAATCTCTTCATTTGCTAAACCACAAGTTATGATCGTACTGACGGGACAAGTCTTCCACCTCAGTCAGTATTTTATGCTGCTGTGCTTAGTTTTGGGGTAATTTAGTCCTTTGGCTAACATTCCTTTTTTAAGTCAGAGATTCAATCATTACCATCTTAAAAAATGGTCACCATTTTAAAAGGAGGGTGTGGTATGGGAGTTTTAAAATGCTGAAAAATTCAATAGGGAGCAAAAGGAGTTTGGATCTATTGATTACTGACTATGTGGCTGCCCAGGCTCTTGAAAAATCCACAAGGGCAATCCTGATACGTATTTATGGTTAGCAAATCAGCCTTACGTGAGCAGAAATAATCAGGTATTTTCTAAATAGACAGGAGAGGATCCCAGACTCTGAAGAAACAGGGCTTTCCCAGGGGCTATCAGCCATGGCTCATCATACCAGAAGACTTGATGTAACTCAGATATGAATTCAGTACTGAAGATGGATCCTTATCCAGTGTCACACCAAGGGCACAAGAACCAACACCAGGCTGGTTTCTGGTGGTGACAAAGCAACACAGCCACGTCCTGGTGACCTCTGTTCATGTGGGTCACAGAAACATGGGAATGAAAGTCTTTTGGAGAAAATAAACCCAGCAATAAAACACACTAAAAACCCAAAAAGCAATGATTCAACGTGGAAAAGAGTGAGACGTTACTGCCTAGGCAGAAATCATTACTTGCACAAAAGCAGAAGAAATTATTGGCTGCCCCAGTGAACTGATTTGTTGGGTAAACCAGACTGAGCCTGGGCCAACAGTGTGATTCTGGGGGGGAAAGGCAGAGTGGGGAGAGGATAAGCAGAAGCGAGCCTGGGGGACCTGCACTTGAGGAAAGGATTGCACAGAATCAGAGCTCTCCAAGGCTGTGGAGGAAAATGGGACACGTTGGAGTTCTCAGGAGACACCAGGATGACGACGAGCGTTCAGGAACATGAAACACGCTGCGAAGACAAGTGGAACGGTTTGATTTCTATGTCCAGGGTAAATAGGACAAAAGCAATATCTGATGTTGAAAGATTAGAGATTAGGAAAACAAAGCAACAGGCTGTCAGGAGGCGATGCCGAAATACAGCAGTGGAGATGTGTATGGACAAGTTACGTAAACATCTGTCAGGAATGACAAACGTATAGTGGGCCCTGCCATAGGCCCATCAGATGGACTGGACGTGTTCCTAAGCTTCTTCCAGACGTTTTTCCTATGATTCCAGTCTAAAGTAATTTACATAACCCTAAAGGCCTTTTCAGGTTAACTTTGAGATCATTCCAGGTCTATGAGCAGTACGGAGTTGGGAAGGCTTGACGGTTAAACACACGCGAAAAAGAAAGCAATATCCTTTCCCAGGCTTGGAATTGCAGCCCAGAACCTCCCTCTTGAGTCTGCAAACACACATCCAGTCCAAGCCACCCAGCACTCTGCAATGGCAGCCAGCCCACCTCCAACTGGTCTTGTGAAATCATATATGAATTAGGCAGGAAAAGATGCAGGCAGGACTGGATGAGGTGAAAATGGTAACAGGACACTGAGCTACATCCATGACTCCAGAGGGAGAGCATACTCCTGCCACATCTCTCAGCCAGCCCTGAAGGTGCCACTTTTTAGAGCAAGCCTTAAAAACACAACCCAGATCAATTTACAGCTTCTACTAAAGCCAGATCTACTGGGCGAACTATGATCATAAAAAATGCCATCTCTTTACTCAGGTTCTCCTGTCATCTCCATGGTGAAACGGCTTTCCCAAAGCTGCTCCATAATCCATTTTTTATTTCGCTGACAATTCTAAAAAATTAGAATGTAATGTTGAGGAGCCACATAGAGGGATCCAAATCTCTTTTTTCTTCTACAAAGAAGCAGTAACAAATACAAAAATCTTGCTTTGAAATGGTCAAATCAAGTCGTTGCAACTTTCCTGTGTAACTGCTTTGTTCTTTTCTTGCTCCCGTTAAACATTTCATTTCTCAGAAGCAATAGGAGTTTGTAGAATATTTCTGGGACACAAAGTATTTTCTCTCCAAAGAAATTTCCACCAGAAGAATCAACATTTCCATCACTTGTGATTTTCCTCGAAGGTGCACGTGGTTCGGTGATAAGAGGACAGATTCCTGTGTGAATACCCTAATCAGTGTGTTTCTTGCTAAAACTAATAATATCCCAGACCTCTGAAAGAACACTCTTCAAATAAAACCTTTCTGCATCCACATACCCCAACCTGAAGCTAGGCAGGACCTTTGGATAATTGGATGGCTGTTTGCACATCCCCCGTGGGTCCTCATTCCCTCCACAGAGAGCTATTTCAGTGAACCTAATTCACTCTCAGACACATCCTCTGAAATCTGCCATCGACGATTTCTCCTCTTCTGACCTACATAGCATGGCTGGGAATCAAACTGAGCCAGCAAATGAGAACCACCACGAGCTCCACAGCCCTCCCTCACCTGCAGCTCCTGCTGAAACACAGACACTGCCCCTCGACCTGCCACACGCAGCCCCTCCACACTAAAAACATCCAGAGATGCAGTGGGAAATAAACAGAAACTCCTCGAAGATGTGTTTCTTTTTAGTTACATAATTCCAGGCAGCAGGCAAGCGACGGAGGATTTCACAGGATACACAGTTTAGCTGAGTGAAACCTCAGAGGACAATGACAAACAGAACAAGAAGTGGACTCGGGCAGGATTTCATAATTGAATAAATTCCATCTGTCCCCTGAACCATTTTTCCCGATCAGCAGCTTATTGGAGGAGGGAGGACAATTTACCTACCTCGTTAGTTGTGAGAGTGAGGATCCGATCCAGGTCCTCCACCAGCTGTTTGAACGTGGGTCTGTGAGAAGGCACAGCATGCCAGCAATCTCTCATCATCATATAGCTGCAAGAAACACACATTTGCTTGGCTTAATTAAAATCACACCTCCTCCTCACAAACCTTTTCATGCACAGGCAGTGCTGCCCTTCACGAGGAAAGCAGTGAGCACAAACAGCTCTGCTCGTGGGCCACTGAATCCCCAAACCTGGGCAACACTCCCTGCGCTCAGAGAGGCTTTCTGCTCCTGCCTCTCCCTTGCTCAGTGTCTAAATCACCTTTTCATGGCACCAATTCTGTGTCCCAGAAACTTCTAAGATATTAAATTACAATATTTCTCGCATGTCAGGGATTGTAGTCTTTGTGAAGAAATTAAAACTCAAAAAAAATCTAAATATAATTAAGGTCTGTACTGAAATACCTGAAATCACACTTCCCACATCACCAGGAGATAATGCTAACACAGAAGTTCACAGATGTGTTCACAAATGATTAGTAGTATATGCAGCATTTATGAATTTTTACATTAGCACCATTAAAATCAAACAAACATGGGTGTAAAAACACGGACAGAGCCTGGCTTGTAGATGATTTCTTCTTTCTACAACAGGATCCCAGCAGGGTGTGCAAAGAGGTATCCTCTGCCAAACATTCCCTGAAATCCTTCCCATGCCTTTTCCTTACACATCTATACCCTCACAAATATCACAATTTCAGAGCTGAGCACTTCTGAAAGTGTTTGGATTCTCCTGGGGGAGCATTAAACTCGTGAATTCAGCTGTGCCCCCAGCCCTGGCACAGCAGATCAGGTCCTTACAGCTCGTTGGTGCAGTTGGCAGGTTTGTCCATCCGGTGCCCTTCTTTAAGCAGCTTAAAAAGTTCCTCCACTGGGATTCCTGGGTAGGGTGACCCTCCTAAGGTGAAGATCTCCCACATTAACACACCAAATGACCAACTGCAAATCAAAGAGAAAACTGCATCAGTGCATCTGCCTGGCTGCTGGAAACAGAGAATCCCATCCCTCCCAGAGAAGCTTAAACCAGCCTCTGCCTTAGGTCTGCCTGCCCAGAACAGGACAGGGATCTGGGAAGTGCATTTAGGATGGGCACTGAGCCCAGCATGTTCCCAAAGACTCTCTTTTCCTCTGTCTGCTGTGCTCTGAGCCCCAGGGGCTACTGCCCAGCACTGCATCTTCACAGCCTAATGACTTACAGAGCACTCACAGCTCAGCTGGGGTGCAATTATGTGGCAGGATATTTTGGAAAAAAGCAGAAAAGCAGACTGTTCAAAACAAAAATATTTTGCGTCACCCTGCCTTTCTTTTACTTTTTTCTTTTTTTTTTTCTTTTGTTGCTAGCTTCTGCTAGGAAATGAAGGGGGATAATTTTTAAGCCAGTTTTCCTGCCTCGTCCTGCCTGGCTGGCAGCTCTGCCAGGTGAGCACCAGCACAGAGCCTGCACTGGCTCCCAGCTCCTCTGCAGCTCCCCCAGCCCTGCAGCACGGTATTTTAGTAAACTGTTTGCACAAACTTACAATAATATTATCTTTAGCCATCTTCAAAGCCACCATGGGGCCAAGAGTCTCCAAGTCCCAGCACTGAAATCCTCATGCTCCCTGGCTGCTGAGGAGCTCAGGCTGGCTCTCAGTCCCAGTGAAGTGGTTTACTTCACATTCACTTAAATATTTTGCCAAGATGTTATTTCAAAGCACAAGTTTGATCCACCCTTAACCTGTGTATATAGTTTCCTTTGTAAATGATGTAGAGATTGCAGGAAACGCCTCAGTAAATGATTTTCTTAAGGAGAGAACAGCTTGGAAACTGCACCCAGGTTAAAGGAAGAGGAGATACTTATTTTCTCCATGCTGCTCTTTTCATTTTTAACCCTGCACTGACTTGCATAACCTTTTGCACCTCTGCTGGGAAGCATCCAGCCCTTTACAGTTTTTCCTGAAGAAATAAAAACCAGGATCTTCATCTGTATTGCATAAGAAATACATGTCTCCTTCAAGCACAATGCACACAGAACTGTAATAGGAAGCAGAATAAACCCTGAGCAGTTGCATCAGCCAGTGGCTCTGTGCACACATTAAAAGAGTTTTGAAGTGTCAGAGTCCAATGATTTCCTATTACATGTGAAGTACTGCTGGGAAGCACTTCTGAAAATCAGTGAAAACTTTTCCAGCACACCCAGCCTACATTTTATTACACCAAATCTTAGCACAGATTTTTATAAGAAGTTTTCAGGAACTTTCTCTCTTTTTTTTCATTCCTTTCTCTCTCTCCCGTTTTTTTTAAACCTGAAGGAAGTCCAGAGTATGTCAAAAGGCAAGCAAATTAGATAGACTCTTTGTAGCTGCACATCCGTAAATAAGTTCAAGGGGGGAAACTTCCGCAGTGACAGAAGGAGGTTAGCATTTTCCACCTTTCATGTGCTTTGAAGCTGGGCAGATTAGTAACAGAGCACTGGTTAGCAGTCTACCATAAAATCCTCACTTTCTAAGGGCAAGCCCTGTTCCATCTATTAATATGTGAAACAGAATGAAAACTCTTAAAGGTAAAGGACAACAGCAAAATTCCTATGAAATACCCCAAACTTCAATAAACACAAAGCACAACAACCCCCTCCTTGCCACCCCCAAAACCCCATTGAAATCAGGCCACTTACACATCACTTTGATGTGTGTAAACTCTGTCAAACAGAGCTTCTGGAGCCATCCACTTTACTGGAAGCCGTCCCTGTGAGTTTGGAAGGGAAGAGACATTAAAATGGCAGCAATTTACAGCAGGGTTTCTCTAAGAGCTGTCTGCTAAAGCAAACCAGCACATAATCTACCTTCAACATTTTCAGTGAGAAAATAGGAAGATGGGCTAAAGTACAGAGACTGTTATAGAAATGGATATAAGCATTGAAGATATAATTAAAAGCATTGAGAGTTCCCAAAGATTTCCCAGACTGCTTGCTAGGAGAATGATAGCATAAGCAGATCAAAATTAAAAGTATCATTCTGCTATGGCTCTTTAAAGACAAAAAAACCACCCATAATTAATAAACTTTTGAAAAGCAGATCTGCCTGCAAAAATAAATTGATTACTAAACCCAAGAATTTTGTTTTCCTTTTGCAGTGACCCCAAGCCCACAGTCAGAGCTGCCTGTTGCTTTGCACACACAGAGCCCAGGAATTACACTGAGCCTGGAATGAGGAAGGTTCAATCCCCTCCAATTCTGCTGTACATGGTGGTTCTGGCTTTTGGAAGCAGGCAGATGTTACCATTCAAATGCCACTAATCACTTAGTGATTTTCATAAATAAGCCACTTAACATGATTGTTAATTAGAAGCCACATTTACATAAATAAAACCTGTAGAACTCAATGAGTTCTGCAGAGTTCCCATCAAAACCCAAGTGCAGCTCAGCAGGGCCTGAAGAGATCCCCTGAGGAGGTGTAAGGATTCCAAACCAGGTATCAATGCTACATCCCAAACGTTTTATGTTCTTGATTTGGTACAGGCTAAGCAGCCAAACAGTGACAGTGTGGGGAATACAAATAAGTTTTCTCTGTCTCTAGCCCCACTTTGAGATCACCACCACAACCTGTCCCAAACAAGGCAAGTACAGGCACAGGCAGAAGGCTGAATGTGACATCACCACAAGCAAACAGCATTTTTATTGTGGTTGTTGCTGGCATTGTTTGTACAGTGTATTTCAAGATCCTAGGCTGGCTGCTAAACCAGCTGGGATCAACAGGAATATTTCCACTTATTACAACTGACTGGAGTCAGGGACGCAATTTTTAAAAAGTTCTTGTATTTTAGCATTTCTAATCCTCCAGTATGCAGCCTCTTTGCTTATCTTTTTAACTAACTACCACTGTAAGAGGAGACAGAAATGCTCGTGTCCTTGATCCCTGCTTCTTTGTCTGGGATGAAAAGTGAGGCTGCAGTACAAGACGCCCATTAAGTTTACAACCATAGCTCTGAAATGAATCACTGAAAGAAACACTTGTTTGCAGAGATTAGAAAACCATCCACTTACATTAGTAGTCTTTTTATAATAATCTATATTGTTGATGTCTCTGGCTAAACCAAAGTCTGCTATTTTCATGACATTGTTTTCGGTTACCAAAACATTTCTTGCGGCCAAGTCTCGATGGATGCACTGGAAACAAAAAAAGAAGAAAAAAAAATCCCACTGAAATAAACTGCTGCAAAAGTGGAAGTGCTTCAACACCACAACTAAATCTCCTTTCCAGATTTCAACCTAAATGACCAGGTGGGAAAGCCACACATTCACTACAAGCCTGTGAAATATGATTTTCTAAATTATTGCAATCCATCCTCTCAGCTGGTGTTTCCAAGCTGAACAAATATCCTAAAAAATGTCTCAGAAAGTCCCCTTTAATCTTATATTTTTGCTAAGGCTGAAAGGTGGGTGGTGACCCAAGTTGTGCCAAGCATTTTGTGATCCACTCTCCTTTACATGTGCCCAGGTACAGATATTGCAGTTTCATCAGAAATACTGTTAATGAACATTTTTATTGTGTTGCTTCTGTTAAATTATATTGTCTCACCTGAGATAAGAACTGACAGTCAATCTGAATGGGTGCAACTGTTTTTAATAATAAAGATTTTAATAGAAATGTCAGCAGGATGTCTAGGGTGTGTAATTACTTCAACCACAAGACTATAATAATGCAATTATTAAAAGGAAAAGGAAACAAACCCCAAACAATCAGGGTTGGACTGTTTGTTTTTAAGACAGCTTTGATACTGAAACTAAATCTGTTACCTCCTGAGAGATGTTTTCTTCATAATGTCAACATTATCCTGACACTGAGGGCATTTCGTGACTGCTCTGGGTATTATTCCTGTGCTCAAGGAGCTTTATTAGGGTTGATACAAGGTGGCAATGGGGGCACTTTGAATCCCAGAGGATATTTTATTTATTTTCAACTTTAATATATTTTTCCCCTCTTTAATTTTGGATAACTCTTGACATTGTATGTTTTATTTCTGTATGTGCATAGACACACGACAAAAAGCTGTACAACAACCAGGTGTTTTTCTTGCTCTATAACTTGCCCCAGTAAATGCTGAGATCTTTTATGAAAATGAAGTCTCTGCTCCTTACTGGGTCAGCCATGGGGAACTGCCAGGAAAAACCTGCTCCAGCAATGCCTTCATGAGCACAGGACCAGACAAGAGCATGAATTCAGCATCCCATCAATCTTTTAACTCAGCATCAGCAGTGCTGTGGTGGCAGAAACAACACAGGCCAAGCTTCCTACTCTCCAAAAGCATCCATCCCACTTTGGAAATGGGGAAATGTTTCTAAGTACTGCTGCTTGTGAGGCAAAAACTTCTTGTGAGGCAAAGGGCAGGTGAACAAACATCACCTTTACCTTTTCTTTACTGAAGTCTTGGTGAGGCCCTTATTGGACTGAAATAACAAGAACAGTGCCCTTCCCACAGCTCATGCAGGATGGGAATACCATGAGAAGAGCAGCTCTCATTATTCCAGCTCAGTAAAGGGATCCCTAAGGGGAGAAGAAGGGGTGAAATACAGACAGGAGTGGTGGGGTATCAGGAATGCACAGCTCTATTCTGTGCTGCCCCTGTTCTCCTCTGCCCTGGGCAATGCCTCTCAATCTGTCCAGCTCAGCACCAATCAAGTGCTTTTGCAAACAAGAAAGGCTGCAGTGGCTCTTGGGAGTGTCCTACAGCAGCACTCCAGAGCTCCTCAGGAGGACACTTGCTCTCAAGACAGCCAATGAAAAGATTTATGATTTCCTTTCACATCAGCTCTCTTTTCTTGGGACGTGGCTCACTGCCAGGCAGGAGCTGCATTAATTTCAGAAAGAGATATCCTGAGGTGTGTCACCTAATCAATACCCCTGCTTCACTCCATTAGAAGAGTTCTGCCTTGCTGTCGTGCACTTCACCCTGCCAACCCTGCTGTGCTGAGATTTACTGTTTCAAAACAAAAAGAATAAAAGCAAAATTAAACCTGGATTCCCTCTCTTCCCAAACCTCTACAAGTGCAGAAAAAACAATAACAAAATCATGACTCCACACAACAGGAATGGAGGGTTACAGTCAGCCCTGTCTTTGGTTAAAAACAGCTCCATACTTGGGAGTGGACATGACTGGAAATCTGTATAAATCCCACCAACCACTCCACACCCTGCAGGAAGTACTTATCATTGGTATCTGCTGCTCTGGTTTGGCCTTTGGGTCCAAACATCACCCAGGGTATCCAGGATTGCTCAGCCACTAAGCCACAGTGTGTTTATACAGTGAGTTATACTATTTAAGGTTTTATAACTATAACTTAATCAAAATGCTGGTTAAAAAGAACTGTTTGAAGACAGGTTTTGGAAATAATCGTCTGGGGACATGACAGGATAAATAAATTCTTTTAACAAGCTCACTCTCCTGAAAACACCAGTTTTAAGTAAAGTACATAATTAAGTGACTAATACACTCCACATATTTTTGCCTCTTCTGCCCACTATTTTTGCCCTGGTGTATTGGGTCTTCTCAACCCTGCCTGCTGTTATTCTGTAAGTCCTTTCAGCCATTGAATTCATTTGTTTTACATCACTGTGTGAAATGATTTGGTTGGTTTGACTGCAAACAGAAGTCAAGCAGAGCCTGCTGCCTCATGGGTGAAGTGACCACCTGTGCCTATGGATTCAAACTGCAGATACGTGCACAGAATTTACTTTAAATGATCCACCCCGGGCCTCACTTCAGCAATATTGCTAAACAAAGATAGAAAACTTCTCAAAGTGTATGAACTTTCCCACTGGTCTGCAGGGGCGTGGATTACACGACCTGCTCGAGGCAGCTCCTTCCCCCAGCAAATTCTCGAACGCAAACGGGACGAGGACAGAACCAAACTGTAAAACAAAAAAAAAGCACTGTATTTGCTGAGTTCCACCTACTTTTTGGGAAGCCAGGTACTCCATGCCTCGTGCCAGCTGGTAGGTGCAGGACACCAGGTCCTTGAAGGTCATCTGCTCCTCGGGCACCCTGTTGATGTCGAAGGAGTACTCCATGCCGGGCGGGCGGCGCGCTCGCAGGTACTCCCGCAGGTTCCCCTTGGAAGCATACTCCACTATCACATACAAAGGTCCTTGGGAGGAAAAAGGCATGGGAAAAGCAGGGTCAGGCACCAGGGTAAAATGCTGGAGGTTTTTTTTAATGTGAGAAAGCTTTCAGTGTGCTATAATAAATTCTCTGAACCAATAAAATGGGGAAGCGGTAAGCAACGCTTTAAAAAAATTATAAGGTTTGGGTGTGGGGAAGTGACTGCCCAAAGCTCCACAGCAGGAATGGCAGAGCCACAATTAGTGCCTTAAAATACCTCAATTAATTAGTGCCTAAACTAATTAGTGCCTTAAAGTATCTAAACACTGCCCCAGTGCCTGTTCATTTCAGACCACGCAATATACTGAAAAACAAATATTTTCAAAAAATCACCCTGAGATCTCCAACAAAGAGAAAATGCTTCTTTTTTTTTTTTTTTTTTTTTTTTTAAATATCCAGAGTGTTATGCCATTCTGCATCACTTTATGTGGCGTAATTAGCTGTTCCAGGAGTGAAAGTGCTCATTTCAAATTTGTGGGGTGCAAGTTCTCCTAAAGCAGGGCTGACAATTCAGAACAGCAGACATGGGTAAAGGCCCTGCAAAAGGTCATTTTTTCCTTACAGCAAGGGATTAGAGAGTTTTCCTATGATACAGGACCCTTTCTCATTTTAAGGCTGCAACTATAATGAGAAACAGAAGTTAAAATATTGCTGTTAAGCTAAAGAAATACCTAAAAATCCTATCACGGCATGACTGCTTCCTTAAAACCTCTTGAAAAATTATGATTAATGAGACCTTCCCAGACCTGTTGGAAAGTCCTGGTTTACTTTCTTTTCTCTACTCACCGTCCTGGGTACAGGCTCCAAGAAGATTGATGATATTTTTATGCTTCCCAATCATCTTCATCATCTCCATCTCTGACACCAGGTCAGACAGGTCTTTTTCTGTGGCATCATCTGTAGAAGACACAGGTTCATATATTTCATATATATGAAATACATATTTTCAGTTCACATATTTTAGTGTGCCAGCCTGAGCTTCAGTAAGGCTCACCAGCTGGTGTAAAATCTGTGTGGATCAAAATGCACAATGGGAATATGGGATTTGTTTTCCAGTTTCCACTGCACATCATATATTGTGTCTTACCAAAAAAACAGTCTCAGCCTCTTGGGTGGACTGACCAACTCCTCAGTGTTATGTAAAGAGGCAGTACAGCAAGATCAGAGATTAAAAAGCTGTCCTTAGATCTCAAACCTCCAATAACACCACCCTTCCTGCAAACTAACCTTACAACTAAATTCAAAATAAACAGGCACCAACCACCTGGACTGAATGGGCTCGGATCTACACAAGGATAGCCTCTGACATGAAATAAACTGAAAGCAGAGAGACCCACATGGTGCTAATACATCTCCTGGCTCCCAAATACTCCCTGCTCAAGATAAACAGGCTGTCAAGGGTGCAGATTTACACCCCAAGCTGCTGAAGGCTGAGGTCAGCTATGCGCTCTTTGACCCGCCCCACAACGATGACAGGGTTCAGATGCCACAGGAGAAAATCCTGTGGCTGAGAGCCACCCCATCGCCCACTCTGATCCCTAATCACCCAATTTTCTTACCTTTCAACATCTTCACTGCCACGGTCACTGCTTCTTTTGGCCTGTCTTTGTCAATCCCCACCGCTTCGGCCATGACCACTTGCCCAAAGCAACCTTCTCCCAGGGGTTTGCCCAGCGTCAGCCTGGGGGGGCAAACAGCAGATTAACACATAGCATCTGCTGAAGAGGTGCAGCCAGTGAAATTCCAGGGCTAAATATAAAAAGCTTTCACCAGCTTGCTGCAGCATGAGGCGTTTATCATATGGAACCAATAAGGGCCCGGGTGCGCGTCGGTTTTGGTGTTTTCTTAGGGATGGTGGGGTGAGCATCTCAGAGTAGCACATCAGTCACTAAACCCAGCTTTTAAGACCTATTCAAGGCTTGAGTAGGTCAAAAACAACTTGATTGTTTTTGGGGGGATGGAGTGTGGAGGGGCAGAGCTTTCAAAGAGATCAGAGCGTGGCTGGAATCGGGGAGCAGGCAGCAGCAGGCCAGCTCCTCGTGTCCCTGTCACACGGCTGGCCATCCTCGTTCCCTGGCCACAGGGAATGAGAGTCAAGTTTCAGCCACACAGGGTCCAGCACAGTGGCTGCTTCTTGACTCTTTGCAGCCACAAGAAGTCTTGGCTGAGGGGCCAGAAGGTGCCTCCTGCCTGCAGAGCCCAGGCTCTGCTCAGAGAGGGGAAGCAGAGATGGGAAAAATAAATTTGATTGTACTCATCACAGCTCCAACATCAAACTCTCCTAAAATGAGCAGTCTCTAAGTGGGCTCTGCAGAATGCATTTTGTGAAGCCTATTCCTGGTTTCAAAACCTGCTCAGATCTAACAGACAGAGATGTTGATCTCATCTTGAGGAGAAAGAGATGAAATAAAAAAGAAACTTGAAAGCTTCTGGGCAAAATCTTTCTGATTCCAGCCTAATTGCTTAAGGGCCAGACCCAGGCTCCTTTACTTGCAGAGAATATCATGAGACATCCAGCAGCAGTGCTGGGGCAGGAATCAGGGAGGATGCTCAGTGAGTGTGATGCTGATAATGTTATCCAACACAGGGGCCAGATTCAGACAAGCATTTCTATAAACAAACTCTTAAGGACTTGAATTTCCATGGCCAACAGGGGGATTTCACAGCTATCACAGATGTAGGGGCTCATTCTTAAAAGCATGGGTACCTGTTTTTCAGCATGAAGCAGAGGGAGAGGCTGTCACAGCCTCAGCAGAAATGTTAGATGAGGGCTAAGTGATTTCAAACCCTGCTTATCTGCTGGGGCACGGGCAGGAGTGAGGGGGCTCCTCCCGAGGGCAGCCAGCTCACTCTGTCACACGTGGGCTCTGGCTTGGTGAGAACTCCTCGAGCTGTTTTGGATTGGTTTCTAAAGCAAATGCGAGCTTTAAAAAGGTGCAAGGACTGAAGGGCAGCATATGCTGTGCTGAGGTCACCCTGCATTTTCTCCAGAACTAAAACTGAATTTAGGGTCTTGGCAGAGAACAAACATTTGCATTGGAAACTGGTTAATTTATGTGCTATTGCCCTGCTAGGACCAAAGTAACAAACCCCTTATTGTGTGCCTGCTGCCCCCCAGCCTAATAAAATGCCTCTAAATAGCCTCCTTTCATTGCAGATCTGCTCCACCTACATTTGTGCTGAACACTGGGTTTAAATGTTTAGCAACTCTAAAATTTTCCTCGTTCAGTGTATCCCCCCAGGGCAGGGGCTGACAGCAGCACATATACAGGACCCCACTGTTGACCAGAATGCTGCAGGTGGCAGTTACAGCCTTTCACTCCAGTTTTCAGCTAAACCAACAAAATAATTTCCAGAGCAGCTATCAAAAAGCTCAAAATTACAGTTCATCTATTCAAAAGTTACAACCCTAAACTTCCAAAGAGAACTGTCCATGATAAAAGGTGTTATTTTCTCAGAGCCATCTAAAGACTTCTTAAAGCCAGCACTAATTCTGATAAATAATCATGGTTCTACCTATGCTAACATTATCTCTCTTTTGCATGTCTTTTTTTATATTAAGCAATATGGTTACAGTTTTAATTAGATTATCCAAAAGCTCATTTTGCATGTTACTCAACAGACTTTGAAGAAAATATTATGCAGCCATGTGAATTTGAATATATAAAATTCAGTATGCTCTGCTTGAAACCCAGCACTTTTAAGCCACAGGAATTGCACATACATGCACCCAACATGCAAAATGTTCTCCTAAATTAAAAATAATCATCTCCATTAATACATGTCAATACAAACTCAACACCAAATCCTACTCAGAGATGTGACAGAAAGAAAAGATTGTCCAATAGTATAATTTAGACTTTCTCTATCTCCTACATATTGTATTATCTATTTTTAAAAAAATATTAGCCAAATAAATAGTCAACTAAGAAACATGGTTTAATATTCAGGGTATTGCTTGGGGAGATCACCACTGCCCTTCAACAAAGCTTGCATATAGATATTTTTCCCAGTCTAGATCACACTGGGTTTTCCTAACTCATTCCCTAACAGAGGAGCTCCATTTCAGCAGAGCATCTGAAAACCTGCAAGAAATCTGAAATAATAATCTATAATAATAATAATAATAATAATAATAATAATAATAATAATAATAATATCAATAATAATAGTAATAATAATAATCTATAATAATAAATAATCAGGACTGCAGGCGGAAGAAATTTAGTTTCTATTTAGTTTCTATTTAACACAAACTGATTTCAGACAAGTGAACTGAATCTTGATCCTCAGAGCAGCTTCAGCTAACTGAGATTTTTCTTTAGACTAGAGAAACCCCAGGAGACATGAGGAGAGATGCTTCCCCTCCCGTGCAGTTCAGGGTTACCCAGGACTGCAGAGTGGTGCCAGAGGAAGCAAGGCACGTACTTATCCCTTGGGAATTCCCACTTGGGGTCCTCTGGCAGCTCGTACTCCGAGACCCCTGCCAGCATGGGGGCATCAGCAGTGGAGGAGAGGCGGGTGGTGATCCTCACCAGGGGCGTGTTGGAATTCATGGACGAGCTCGAGTCAGCAGACACCTGTGGTTGCAATGCAGGATGCAACAAGGAAAAAAGGAATATGGAGATGTAATCTTGGCCCAAACTCTGAAAACCGCCAGCACCTGATACCAAGCCAGCTCAGAATCATGGTGTTAGGAAGTGGCCAGACCTACAGACTTGATTGTAGTGCTCTGTTCTCACATTTAGCCTCCCCTGTAAGCACATACTGATTGCAATGGTTGCCAAGGCTGTCAGTCTGTCCCATAAATCAAAAACCATGTAGGTTTTAAATTTATTCCCTCAGAAGGTATTTTTGTTTATCATATTAAGATTTTTTTTAAATAAACTGGCAGTATTTACATCCCTACCCTCAGATATCCAAGTGGGCAGCTTATATCACGAGCAGAGGTGACCCTTAAGTTCTCTTCTTCCACTCCTAGATGTCCTTGCCACCCCGTCTTTTCCCAAATCAGCACACCAAGGTGGGGCTCCATCTCTTGTCCCAAGGAAAAGCAACAGCACAAGGGTAAATGGCCTCCAGGGGAGGTTTGGATTGGATATTAAGAACAGATCCTTTAATAGATGGATTTGTCAGGCTGCCCAGGGCAGTGGTGGAGTCACCAACCTCACAGGAATTTAGAATATGTGTAGATGTGACACAGGGGACATGGTTTACTGGTGGCCTTGGCAGGACTTATATTTGGATTCAACAATCCTTAAGGTCTTTTCCAACCTATAGGATTCTATTGCTTTCTATTTTCCAAGTACTCAATACTGAAAGCATCAAAAAGCTATCACAACACTTCAGTTTTCAATTAACTACATTCTTAGCTAAAGACTCTACAGGAAATGTGGGGAAGAGGTCCTAAAAATAACTCAGTTTTGGAACTTTGGAGTGTGATTTCTCATCAGCCCCAGTAACTTCTTCAGAGTACCAAAGAAACTTGTTGATAAATGTTCTGAAAAAGGAGGCAGCCACTCCATCCATGTAACAAAATTCATTTTGGTATAAATCTCCTATAAGGCTCTTTCCTCAAGCCTGCAAGCAGCAGCCTGACATCTGCTGACCTCAGAGTTTCAAGTGAATGCTAACACAAGATAGAAATGCTTGTGCTGCCAGCCTTCCTCTCCCCAGTGTGAATCCTCCTCCTCCTCCTCTCTCCATGGCACAGTCGCGCCTTGGCTAAGCCCAAGAAGCCAGGCTGGGATGAAGGCTGGCACAAAGCATCACTGGCACCCACCCTCACCCCAGGCAGCAGCAGGGTCTTCTCTTGGACCCAGCTGGAAGCCTGGAGCAGCAGAGTCCCCACACCCTCATCACCTGGACAAGGATCCACTTTGCTACAAGCTCTGCTTGTGTAAAATGTCACCAGGCTACGGTTTTGTTCCCCAGGTCTTAGATTAAAAAAGGTATCTTTCTAAAACCAGAGGTTGAGAGGTTTCATAAGGAGGAAAATATGAAGGATTGCTATCAAAAAATTAATCTTGGTAACCAGATTTGCAGCTGACAGACCTTTCCTGATATCAGAAACAGCTCCTGCATGCAAGATGTGGTGTCATGGAAAGAGAGTGAAACTGCATAAACACAAGGCCACCATTCAAAAAAGAAAGGTGGACTGCCTCTGCCTCATTCATCCCACCATCACAAATGTTAGTATTTACTTTCAGCAAATATAAGTACCTGGCACATTCCTCTAGGAAAATAAATCCAGTGACCACTTGGGATACAAACAGAAAGTGCTATTAAGGCAGACTATGGAGCTGTAAATAAATCAGGGGGTGAATACTGAATGGAGCCTGAGAGAGAGATGCTACAGAGAGGAACTCACCTGCTGGACCAGACAGCAGGAGAACCAGGGCTGGAATCTGATCTGCCTTTTTTTTTGGGTGATTCTCATTATTTCACTACAGTTTGAAAATGATGCTTCATGAAATGAACCAGCTCAGCACCAAGAAATGTGTAAATCTCCAGTGTGGCAGCTCCTCTGCCCCCAACCCTACTTTCTTGAATTCCACTTTTCTGTTACTTCTGCTTTCCATTTGTTTATCTCTCACCACAAACCTATCAATACTCTATGACCACTTCCTCTGTATTTCCAAAATTCACTTACTATTCTCCATTGTTCTACCAAGATCTTTATTCAAATCTTGATTCTTCTATTCTTTATTAATTTACATTCCCTTTACTTCCATGCCTGTCTTTGCGATTGTTTCCAAGGGACAGAAAGGCACAGAAGTGAAGCTACAAAATTTAGATACCTTAGGTATCAGAAATGGTCCAAAATTCTGGGTGCTGGGGTCTTGTTTTTGGGGTTTCTTTTTCATGAATACAATAATTGTACTAGACACTGTCTGGATCTCTTCCAGAGTTTCATCTTTTCACTAGTTTTTTACACTCACCATTCAGCAGCCTTAGCCTGGTTAAAGCCTATAAATATAAACTTGCAATAAACTGAAATACTCTGGTGATGAGTTTTAAACACAGAGCTTAAATAGCAATAATGTACAGAAAAAAGCAGATTAAGGGCTCTGCCAGTTTCCCTTTTAACACTGCTCCACGTGTTTACTTCACAGCAGAACTGTGTGATGGGCCAGAGACACTGGAGGTAACCAAAGTGCATTAATGTGGGTAGGAATGATGAGAAATCCAGAGGAACTACTCCGTGTCTGGGAGAAGACAAATGGACTGTACTCCCAGGGAATATTCTCCTGATTGATTAA
Organism: Prinia subflava; assembly: GCF_021018805.1. Taxonomy (NCBI): domain Eukaryota; kingdom Metazoa; phylum Chordata; class Aves; order Passeriformes; family Cisticolidae; genus Prinia; species Prinia subflava. The sequence continues at coordinate 4,684,475 of NC_086255.1, read as the reverse complement.
CTGGAGCAGTACAAGGAGTTACAGGAGCTCAAGGGCTATAAAAATCTGCTCCAGAAAAGATGAAGCCAACCCAGCCTGGCCTGTAGTTGGGGGAGATTTTCTGTTTTGAAATGGCCTCTCACCTTTCCTGCAATAAGAAAGAATTAACCTTTGATCTCCTCCCTCAAGCATCTCTTTTTTTTCACTGCCTTAGAGCACACTATAAAGGACTGAGGAAAATCCTACCTATTCCAAGGTCAGTAGACATGGTCAGCTTTAATCTGCATTTAAGTGGCAGCTTTCTGTATGCTTTTTTTCCTTTTTTCCAGCTTGCCACGTGCAGCTCTGCTCTCCAACCCCTCACCAGGGTTCACCTGGTACAGGTGAATTAAACACCGTGGGGGCCCCCTCAGTGTGCTGACACCCTGTTTTAAGTGATGACACTGCACCAGGGAGGTGTTTTGAGTGCTTAATTAAAGAAAGAAAGGTGAAACTCATCTTGAGTCAAGCAGAGCACTGAAAGAACCATTATGGTACATGTTAACCTCAACAGGAAGGCAGAGCTCCTCCAGCAAATATTCCTTGTGTGCTTCTTTTTGGCTTTTAGCAGGCCAGAAGTGAGATCAGCACCAGCCTCAGACAGACCTTTAGCCCCAAACCTGCCCTCAAGAAGGAGAAAAGCCCACTGCACCCCAACCTCACGCATCAATGCATGGTTATATCCCTATTTTAACTACATCTTCCTCCCCTGGCCAGCACACTGTGTTTAATCAGCTCTCAGTTAATGCTTTACAAGCATTTCTAAGCAGCGGAGCATTTAAAACAAACAAATCTTCGCTGGAATCTTCAAATGCCATGTGGCAAAATCAGCTGCAGAGCAGTGTGTAATTGTCTGTAATTGATTATGAAGGGTGTTTTCCTCCACTGATAATTCATACCATGTCCTGGAGCCTGGATCTGTCAGTTCTGGCACTCATGCTGGGACATTTTAGCAGGCATGCAGTGATTTCCTATAACTGTCAGCCTTTTTGAAGGCTCTGCTGGAAAAGTTCATTTGAAATCATATGCATATTTGTATATTATAATTAGTAAATAATGCTGCTAGCTGCTGGTAGAAACAGCCCATCTGAGTGACCAGATGCAGGAAAATACAAGGTTAAATGCACCACACAAAACTGAGTAATCCTAATGCTAAGTACTGGCATTTAAAACACATGTACCACCCCTCCATGAAAAGCACTCATTTGGAAACACTTAGACACAAAATAACATCCAATAAGTACCACTAGACAAGACAGTGGTTTCCATCTTGAAAAAGCCAAGCATAAAGAAAAAAATGAAATAAATACTTAAGGTAAATTCCATTCAATAATATCTTACTGACAGTAGTGTATTAATCTTTGTACTTTACAGTCCATTCCTCTAAAAAAGTGATCATTTTGCTGTTCACTATTACATGAAACACTACATTATTTTCCTTTTTCCTGATCACTTTTCTTTTTTTTTTCCACATTCCATCTGCCATCATCATTTTGAATTATTGAAGTACCATTTTGAACTATTCTGCTGGGCAAGCTCAAGCCTTGCTTTAAACCCAGCAGTCTTTGTTCATCACAAACACACCCATTATAATCTTTATGAAGGATTAGACTCCAGAACAACAACAATAGACATAAATTAATGGGAGTGTATTTTAAATGCTAAGCATAAAAAAGATCATTGCCTCCTATTTGAGAAACACATGTTGAGGGGGTCCAAATTTCACAGATGGACTGTGACAGGTCTAACAAAAACCTTTAGTGATGACAAACATTTGTACTTGACTTGGAGCAAGTCACAAGAGATGGGACTGTCTTTTTGTCTGCTTCAATCATAATTTATCTGTTAAAACAAAGGTTCTACAAAATAGATGTACACCCTGTTAAAGGCTATTCTTTATTCTTTAGGTTCCATGGCCCTGACACTTAAAGCCTGTCCTGCAAATCAAACCCACAAATTCCTCATCCTCTCCCTCCCAAGCTGAGCATGGGTAACACTGGAACTGCTCTGATGAAAAGAGCCTGCTGGATTTCCCTGGAAAAACCTGAGAACACCTCAGATCCTGGTAAGCATGAGGAGTGTAGGGGATGGGAACTGATCATCCTGACTTTATCCTGACCCTTCCACAAATGTGAAAAGAACTGCATTTTGGCAGGAAAAAAAAATGCCTGCATGTGGGGAATGATGAAATCCTGTGGTAGTTCAGGCTAAACAGTGCAAGGGATCCAACCCAAACCATATGTTACTCAGCAAGACTCTTCTCCTGCTCAGACAAGATGGCATCAGAGCCGTGCAAACGTCTCTCTGTGAACCAGGATTATTTTCCAACCCAGATCCTTGGGGACCCTGACCCAGCAGCAGAAGAGCTTTGAAAACAATATCAAGAATTTCCCAATCTATGGCCTCATTTCTCTGGAATTCCAAGAAATCCCATTAGCCAGCCCTGGATCTCACAGCACACCTGCCACCAGCACCTCCCACCTCACACACAGCACAAAGGGAGAACCTCTGTGATAAATAAAGATACCTCAGATAAATAAAGGTGTAGTGACAAAACCCCACCAAGTTTAAATACAATCCTCTGAAAGACAAATAAACCGAACAAAGTGAGCTTGGTGGCACAATGAAGCAGGGTTGAATGATCCAGAAACACACACCCCTTTTAAATAAAACATCTGGATTATTTTTCAGTTCTTCACTTATGTCAAGAGCCCAGAAATCCAAAGTCAGCTTTAAAAGATGCAGAAAACTAAAGAGCTGCTGCAGCCTCAGCACCAAGGAGAAATTCAGGAATATTCACAAGCAAATCTTCAGGGACTGCTTGTCTCATCCTGCCTTTGCAAGCTGACCAGGGAACTCATCAAACCAGAAATACACAATTCAGACAATGCTTACAGGAGTTACATTTTCTTCCACGCAGACACAAAAGCACAGAGACCTTCAATGAGCAACTGCTGCTAACAAAACAGTACCAGGAACAACTGGGAGCAGTGGGATTTTTGCTTAGGGGTTGAAACAGCATTTGCACTTTCAAATATGAATATTTTTCAAAAAAAGCATTCCCAGTTTTAAAAGCAAAATGCCACTTCGGCTATAAAATGCAAAAATACTGAAATAAATTGATAAAACCCAATGTGACAAATGTTGTAAGACAGTTTCTTTCCTCTGTGAAAACAATAGCTTTGGAGAAGGTCCATATTGCATCATGTAAGGATAAATAGCCAGACTGAGGGCAGTGGTTGGCACTGCTGTCACACACAATGAAATAACACTCTTCTCCCTGAGGAACAATTTCCAGCCAACACAATTGAGCTTGCACCAAAACCTAGGTTTTTTTAATACCATCAACTTATCTCTGAGTCATTAGGCTTTTATATTCAGGCAGAAATCTAATAAATGTCTCCTATCTAAGCAGTTGATATCTCTCTCTCTCTCTCTGGCTAAGCACACAACATCTGAAAGGCCTTCTTTGTCCAGAAAGCTACACAGATTTCTAGCCAGAGAGATGTGTGAGTTGAGCTGAGGGCTTCTCATCACTCTTTCTGACACACTCGGAGTGAAAAGTCTCTCTCTGTCCCAGTGATACTCGAGCAAATGAGTAAAATCATAAAATAACAAAAAAAAAAAAAAAAAAAAAAAAAAAAAAAAAAAAAAAAAAAAAAAAAAATCACCAAACATAAAGTGGCAAAGAAAGTCAGAAAAAATAAGAACTAACATTTTTTGCTTGTAAGACAAACCAAACATCTTTCAGATTGAAAAAAGTTCAGGTGGCCCACCTCAACATTCTGTAAAATACTGAATTCAGAGGAAGGTAGCTAAAGCATTCCCTGGTATTTTTAACCAAGGAAATTCATGAAATAAGGGTCCAGAAAAATGTAATGCTGCTCAGATCTCCCACTCTGAGTGCCCAGGATCTCATTTCAAACACTTACCCACGTTGAAGAACCCTTTTCAGGGTACATGCATTACTCTGACAGGGACAATATTCTGGACAGGCTGTAAAAACAAATCTGCAGAGATCCAGCACCACTTACTCATGGTGCAGGTGGACACAAAGTGAACCCTCATATCCAAATTGTCTGGCCAGAACCTGGATCCATCCCCCCAGACAGGGATTATTTGGCAGCTGAGGTGAACCACAGGTTCCACAGCCTCAGATTCCAACATCCCCCATCCTGCAGGGCTGAAATCTGGGGGTGCAGAGGTCAAGACTTATTGCAAGAAAATCAAAATCTATTAAACTCCAGCTTTTCCAAACACCACAAATCCTTCAGGAGAGGACAATATGTGGGGATGGAGGCTGTTTTGGCAGTGGTGGCCTGTGATAAAGCCAAAGTCCTGTTACTTGTTCAACTGGTTTGTTGCTCGTGGCATCGCCCTCTCCAGAAATGCTCACTGCCAGCCACAAACAATTGTAAAATATACTTCATGTGATGCTATTGTGTGCAATTTAAATCTGGCACTTGCTTTTGTTTCTTGCTCAAAAGCATCATTATCTTAATCAAGCTGTCCAAGGTCTGATATAGTATCTCCCCTATTTTTACTTTATTACAGTCTTTTTTCTATTTTGGGGTGTTTTCTGGATGCCTGGCTATGAAACTCCCTCCCCTTGGTCTTCAAAAGCCTTCCTGAAAAATACCTCTCTGTATCTGGTACCTAGTTACCACAATAATAATCACCTTAGAAACATCATAAATACACAATTAAATAGGATTCTGTTCCAAAGCCCATTAAGGCAGTAACATTTTTTCCATTGACTCCAACAAACTGTGGGATCAGACCCCAAAATACTTGAAATACATTTTTTTATTCCCCCATCTACAGACTGCTAATACAGACCACATTTCAGTTCTGACACTTCTCCCCTCCCTAGCAGCCCTGCCCTGATTTCCCTGTCGCTGTGCTGAGACTTTCTCTCCACCCCACCCCTGGTACAATTTATTAATTCCCTCGCTCTTTTCCCTTTCCAAACTCTCAGCAGAAGGGTGTGCTGGCTCGGCCATTGGGGTGAAATAAGTTTTTTGAGACTCTTTATCTACTTTCTGTTACCTGTCTGCGCAGGGGGATGCGCTTGGTGAGCTTGTGCACGGCGGGCTGGCTGCCGAAATCCGGCTTCTTGGTGGTGTTCCTCATGCGGTACAGGATCACTATCAGCACCATGCACACGATCAGGAACACCCCCACGCAGTAAATGGCTATTTCCACGTAGTCTGGAGGGGTTTGGTATTCCTTCTCTTTCTCAGGAGCTGCATGGGAAGGGTTCAGGAGGGAACAATCACGCCACAGGGTTAGCACACGGAACGGGCGGCGCTGGGCACAGCGCTTGGAGCAAGTAATGGTAAAAAAACACCAATTGTGGTGTGGCATTCAGGGTACTGAATGTTTAGGCCATCTTGCAGTCTGGGAGTAATTATTATTTTTCCAGATTACTGCTTTGATTTCTCAGTTTGCACTGAGTGTGAGCTTGTGCATCTATGTATACACACACAAACACATAAGTGTGTCTGCCTAGGTGGGTACATACACATACATTGAAATATTGCACAATCAAGGATAATTTTAGAGGGAAGATAAAACTGTTCAAATTAGGCTCAGGTTCATTTTCTTGCTTGAGTCAAACTTTAGAAGCACTGAAATTCTTGTGAACCACACAAAAGCACATCTAAAGATAAAACTGTGAATTAGTTAGCCTGAATGAAAAGTGTCTAAATTTGAAAATAAATGTTTGGGCTTGAGTCTGCCTGTCTATTCAAAATTTTCAGCAGGATCTTAAAATACAGAGGATAAATCCATCCCCCAATCATGTCTATAAACTCAACTTAGGGGTTTCAAAAGGGTTTCAAGGACCTGGCTGTCCAGCTGCTTAACCAGCTGTGTTAATGCTGGGTGCCCAGCTCCCCTGAGGAGCCCAGTGCTGGATTAAAAAGCATAATTGAAGTGAAAAAACCAATTGCCAGCAACACGTCAATTAACGAGCCTGTGAGGACTGCGGTCTTTCAAGTAACCTCATCAGTGGTTACTGGCCTATGAGATTAGATTTTGGAGGGAGTGGTTCTACAGAGCTGTTGCTCTGATTGAAACCATTTTGAAGCCATCTTCAAGACAGTTCTATGTGCAAACAGTGTCCCTAATCCCTTATCTGGGATTCAGCCCCCGGATAAACAGCATTCCACAGCCATCAGCGGCCACTCCGCAAGCAATGCACGCCTCGAGCTCAAATTTTCTTGTGCCTTTCCAGGCTTATAAAAATACTTTGTTCAAGAAAATTGGTTCAAAAAAAAGAAATAAATGCTGTTCAAGCACTTGCAAAATGCAAACACTGCCAGCAGAAGCAAGCACTGCTCTGCCTGCTGGGTGACACCTCACAGGCTCGGGGTTCAGTTCAGAGTGGGACAGAATGAAGCTGCCTTGTTCAGTATATTCCAATAAAAGGTAAGAAATTATCTGCAGACAGTGGGAATGTTTAAGTCCCACACTGTGAACCTCAGCAATATGCACATGCAGGTTTTGTACCTCTTACTTAGGATTAGCAATTAATAAACGTTAAGCACAAGATGACCCAGCAAACCTCAGGTGGTTCTTGTTTTTTTTTTTTTTTTCCAAAGGAACTCCTGAGGCAGCTGCCAACAGTTATAAATGAGAAAATTTGACCAGTGTCAAAACCAACTACGGTCACATCTTCTAACAGCTGATAACAATTTTCAGGCAATAAAGCACATTGATGTTTGTTTCTTTTAAGGACAGAAACATCATCAACCCCAGAACAGCAAGACATGCTTTGCAGTAAAAGCAAATGACTACTTGTTTCCTTAGAGCATGCAATGTTTAAAGATGCACCGAGCCCACTCCCAAGATATGGAAGGCACTGCTTCTGTACATGATTCTCTGGCATTGAAATTGGAATTTCCACAAGAGATTTGCATGATAGGTAAAAGTGAATTGAAGTACACTGAATAGCTCAGGTATTTTAATGAGTCAGTACATAACTATGGCCAAATTAGTTCCAAATTTCATAACGAACTGAATTTCATCCTCTTGAAAAAGTTTACAATGATTTATGGGCTGATTTTCAGTTGTCTCATTGAAGTGCTAAGGAAATGCAGCTCCTTAGCATTTCTGATGATGTAAAAACATTTCAATTAAGTGCAATAGCCACGCACTCCACTCCCCTTTTTTGTCATTGCTGTTTGGTTTTTGGAGTTGCACACGACAGAACAACTCACTGGCTTGAGACAACTGCGCTTAGAAAACCAAAATCATTGTAAAAGTCCTTTTTACTGAGACAGAAGCCGTGCTAACTCTGCAGCAATCAACAAGGGGAGGGGGAGGGGAAAAAAAAAGAGGAAAAACCACAGAAAGAGAGCAGTGTATACCTGGCAGAACTGTCAACCATGCAGTGTGAAAGGATATCCCAATAGAATTACCCGCCAAGCATGTATACTCCCCAGCATCCTCAAAAGTTACATTCCGTATATAGAGAACCTCAATTTCTTTGTCCGTGGTGTTAACACCGGCAGCCTAGAAAAAAACAAGAGGGAAGCAAGAGAAAAAGCTAGACACTGAAGAGAATTTTTGTGGATAGGGAGATGGAGCCACGGGGCTTTGCACTCGGTAAAGGCAGAGGTGGAGAGATGCAAAGCTCCTTCCCCATCCACAATCCCTCATCCGAAAGGCGTCCGCCAACAGGTCCCAGCTCACCTCAGAAAGTAATCAACACCCTTCACCAGACCTAAACTCACCACCTAAACATGCATGCAATCAAAAGACATGGAAAAATTCACCCACAAATGGTTTTTTGGTTTTTTTTCTTCTTCTTTTATAACAAGAGGAAGTTGAAAGACAAAGAGAAAACGAAGTAGGACAGAATGTGGGATCCTTCACGTGTAGATACCTGTTTCAGAGGAAAGAATCTGCCATAAAAGCATACTCTAAAATGATAAAAAAGGGTGAATTCTGCTCCAAAAGACAACTTAGTAGCTGTCTTAGACTGTGTATGATCCTTGCATCACCCACTGCACCACATTTTCGAACAGTAACTACTACTGTACATTGTGAAGAGTTGCCAAATCTTGTCTAAATCTCAAATCTGGAAATATTTGGTATCTTGCTTAGAACCACAGTGGAAAGTATCCCAGCTCTTGCTCAAAAATCAGAGATCTTGTTCAGTTGTGGCTCTCACAGGTGGGAGAGAAAAGATTTCAAAGGCTTGAGAACGAGGAAATGGAAATAAAATATATTTTTCTACATCTTAAAGATTGAGGGTGAGGGGAAAAAACTCTGCAAGTTTTGAGTTTTTTACTGGTCACCTTCCAGACTTGTTGTCTTCACACTGTGCACCAATTCAAGTATCAGGGATTATCCAAACTCATACAAATGGACCAAATCTTAGGCCTGGAACTTCCCAGCTGCCCCAAGATGGGCACATCAGGGCATCAGCATCAAGGTCTCAGTGATGAAGGTTTAGAGAAATAAATGTTTGCTACTTTTGATCTCTGTTCCATTACAAAATGTTGCTCTGACATACATGATCAGGGAATGAATACCTTTTTATTGGACCATTCTGAGGTGAATTTAGTTGTGGGCTGTGATCACATGGTTGCCTGTATTTATTGTTACTGCTGAGTAAAACCCAGTCAGTAATGGGTGAGTAAGACCTGGGAAAACTCTCCCACCTGCACAGGCACAAGCAAAGTGGGAAGTTATAAGTGACTAAACTGACCTGACTTATGCTCCAGTGGGTATTTATGTGAACAGGTCATACACACACACCCCTATGTGTATATATAAATACACACTACCAGGCTGTAATTACATTATTCAGTGAGTACCCTCTGTGTGAACTGCAGAGTATGCAGAATTAACAAAAAAACAGGACACACACACACAGAGAAACAAAGACACCAAAGAGAGAATAAAGATCAGCACCAGAGACCAAAGCACTGCTTGCGGTACACAGAGAATATTGTGGGAATTTTTCCATGGCTGCTGGTGTAACACCAGCTGCATCACCAAAGGAGGATTACACATATACCACCAAGGCCAGAGAGTATCCTACAAGCTGCCTGCAGTCTCCCAAAGCACCATTTTTTCCAGCTTGCTTTAAAAAACGTTGTTACCTTGTACACTTGGCAGAACAGAGAGCCAGGCAGACTGGTTGGCCTCCCCTATATAATTGGAGACCTTACAAATATATTCTCCAGCGTCCGCCTCTGTCACATTGTACAGTGTCAGCACTTCAGCATTGGAACTATTTATCCCCGAGTGCTAGAACAGACCAATAACACAGGAGAACAACGTCACTGCTGCCCAGAATGGACACAATCTCTCTATGGTCCCACCACCAACACGTCACCAGAATATTCCACATCAGCCTCTAAACATTGAAGGGTTGGGGGTTTTGGTTTTTTTTATTTTTTTCCTTTTGGTTGTTGTTGTTTGGTTTTCTCACATCCGAAGCATCACACGAGGAGTTAGGAAACAGCAGCGTGGGGGAAAAAAGAATCCACCTTGGCAGGTACTGTGTGGGACAAGCAGGTACAGAGCTGGCTGTCCTGCCTGTCAGAGTTTTGGCAATGCCACCCAGCTTGGAAAACTTCAGTTTCCCTGGTCAGGCTTGCTCCAAAACTGGCAGGAATGACAGTACCAATACACTGCTCCAAACCAGGCATCTCTGCAGGCTCAGCATCCAGACAGCCCAGTCCTCCAGCAAGCCTTTGGCTGCAGCTGCCACGTTACTTTGGAATCAAGAGGCTGAAGAGACATGAAAGAAATGGAGTAGATTGTCCCAGGTATGTTTTGGATGCTTTCTGCCCATACAAAAATGTAGGTGATGTTCTTTAGAAGGATTTTCAATTTTTTTCTGAACAAGTCATGCCTGAAACATTCACATATAAAGGACTTTTTATGGAAGTAAAAAGGAGCAAAACAGTGTCTATAAACTGCACAGTTATCATTCAGACAAGCAGATATTTATCTAACTCATCATTCCACTTATAACACAAACATCTCCACCTTCAAGAGACGTTCAGAACTCAAAATCCTGGGATTTACACCAAACAAACGCCACGCTCTGAAGAAGGCATCACCTCTGCAAGGCCTCACCTTTAGAACCTGCAGGTAGGGCAGCCCGTCTGGGCCGTACTTGCTGCCGTTCCTCTCCACGTGCTTGATCCACTGGATGTGGGGCTGGGCGTCGCTGTAGACCTTGCACACAAACTCGACGTCGCCGCCGACCACGGCGGAGGCGTTGGCGGGGAGCCCGGCCTGCAGGATGGGCCTGTGCGGGGAGCGCTCTGCGCCGGGAGAGGGGCAGAGACACAGAGAGAGAGAGGGGGGGAAATAAAGATGCATAAATAAGCAGGGCTGCCAAGAAAACTGCAAGTGAACCCCAGCCAAACAGCCCTGTAAGCCTGCTGGCTGACTCCTCCGAAATCACGCCGCGGCCAAAGCGTGAAACAGAACCTGCGGTTCAAAGGAGATGGCTTGAGAGCTACATTTGTAATTTAAAGAACTGACATCTGAGGGGAGGGGGGAAGCCCTGCCTGAACACTTTACTCATTTGCCATGGTTTCACTCAGCACTGATTAGGTAAAATATCTGCTTTTGGGTTTTCTTGTAAGCTATCGCAATAAAGTTACCTCTGAGTTCTAAAACACCTTGAGTGGACCAGACCTCCACACATTTAGAAGAAATAATATTGATTAATTTTAAAAACGTGTCAAAATAAACCAAAGGGAATTTCTCAAAAGTTGCAGAAGCCTCAGAGTGCAGGATGCACAACCCAGGCAGCTCAACTTCCTAAAATGCTCTGACCAGTGCCACCACCACCACTGCTCCCTGCTTCACCCAGACACTGCAGCAGGAACACTGCTTCACTCTTATTCTCACCAAGACACAGGGAAATACAGAGCTCTCTGGAAAACTGAAGTGTATTTAATGCGAGCCAATTCAGCTTCTAATCTATGCCCATGCATAAGCATTTCTCGCACGTTTTCAGTCAGACTCTCACTGGGAGCAGCTGAGGGAATTGGGGTTGTTTAGCCTGGAGAAAAGGAGGTTCAGGAGGGACCTTCTCACTCTCTACAACTCCCTGACAAGAGATTTTAGCCAGGTGGGAGTCAGGCTCTTCTCACTGGTGACAAGTGACAGCAGGAATAGCCTCAGGTTGTGCCAGGGGAGGTTTAGATTGGATAGCAGGGAAAATTCCCTCACCAAAAGGGTTGCCCAGCTTTGGAACAGGCTGCCCAGGGAGGGCATCTAAAAGTCATGTGTGTAGATGTGACACCTGGGGACGTGGTTTAGTGATGGCCTTGGCAGTGCTGGGTTAATGGTTGGACTCACTCAATCATTTTAGAGGGCTTCTCCAACCTACACAATTCTACAAATCAGACGTGAAAAGCTCACTCACCATCCCCACCCTCAGCTCCCTGTTCTCTCCTGCTCCAGGAATTCTTTCAAAGATAAGTAAAAAAATAGCAGACCTAAATATTTATTTTTAGAGGCTGTATACTGTAAAAGCTCTGACATTACGAGCCAAATCAGCTGAATTTCAAACCAAGCATTCCTCCTTAAACAGACTGGTCTCCAATAAATTGTTTCACAAGCAAACATTGTGAGTATAATAGCAAATAATGATGCCAATGAACAATGGGATCTTTTATACAGTCCAATATATTTGGCATGCAGCAAACATCTACTGGGAATTTATTCACTGAGGCTATGCTGGCAGCACACTACAAAGCAGCAGTTTTATTTTACTTGTGGCAAAAGTGTATTTGCATTGCAGTTACTAAATTATTCCATGGCTATGTGTGTCATTTTGGAAGATCTAGGAACAGTTTCATATTTTTTAATTTGTAAATTGCATTAGAACATATAAATTACTATTTTACAGTTCTGGAGAGAACTTTTAGTTTCTCACCTTATACTAAATAAGCTCTAATTCCATCTCCCTCATTCCTTCATTTGGGTACAAAAACAGCAAGCAGAAATCTCTCTCTAATAGAAACCTTACACCATCTTCCAAAACTTATTACAGCTGCCTTCGGTATAAAATGAAACCTTAGAGAATGTTATTTAAAATGTTTTTTAGAAGTCAGTAGGCCTCATGTTTCATTTCTCCACATCAGGGTTTGATTTCCTTTGTGACCTTATTCTCTGCCCTTTAACAAACCAGAGAATGAGGCCTGAAACATCTTGGAAAAGTTCCTACTATGCCAGCATCCACACATGAGATGTGTTTAGTTTATCCCAATAGCCATCAATGATTTAATCTTTTATTGATGACTGTCAAGCATTTCCTCTACCAAGAAAGAGGAGGCAAGGCAAAGAAGTAAAAGTTCTCACACTCTTGGTCCCCAATTTCATTTAAAAAATTCAGGTGTGTGCATTTGAATGGGTATATATGCATGGTTGTTTGGGAAATTTCTGCTCTAAAGGCAAAAGCGTTAAAAATAAACTTTGCTTGCCCTCCCACACGTGGATCAGTGTTCACCAACTCCTCCACTTCACAGAGGGGAGTAGTCCTGTGCCAAACAGGCAAACAGCACAGGAGAACAAAACCATCACCGTGCAAACCCAGCAGGGCTTCAGGGCAAACCTGGGGTCCAAAGAGAACACAGAATACACCCAGGATTGGGGAGAATAACTATGAAGAAACCTCCACTAATTTCCAATGACCAAGCTTAATTCTGTACAGCACCTTTTCTTAGAAATACTAACTTTGTTTTGAGTTAATTATCCAAAAACATCCTGAAGTTAATCCTGAAGTTATCCTACTTCTCTGCAAACCCACACACATCTAAGGACTCTGTTAAGCACAGGTATTGTCAAAACCATATTCATAAATCTCACATCACTATTCAGCATTTAAAATTCAAGCTGTACATTTGTAAGCAGATATCATCACTCAGACAACTAGCTGCACTAATATTAGATGGGAACAGCGTGTTCCTTTTTACTGAACACCAGCAAAGGAGTTAAAAGTTGCCTTTAAAAAAATCTAAAAGGCTGGTGAAAGTGATTTTATCATTACCTAATAATTATAATCAGGATGATCACTAAAACATGGTGACCATATACATCTCTAGTTATTTAAACATTATTTTCATAAAAAACAAGCTGGCAACAAATCTCATAGCTCTGCAGCCTGATTTTACTATTCCTCTTGCTCATTAATATTGAAGAACCACCTTGAGAAATAAATCTTTGCTGCCTGAAACAAACATCTGAACACTGAAAATTGAAACTTGCACTGAAATTTCAGTGTTACAACCTCACTGTTGACACAGTCTGTTATAAAATCAAGTCAAAAGCATATGGTATAATACAGAAAATCACTCCCAACATGCTTCATGCTGGATCCCACCACAAGAGACAGACGCCAGCTTGCAACTCAGATACAAAACCAACACCATCCCCATCTGAGGAATCAGTTATCTACAAAAGACAGAGTCAAAATGATTGCTCACATGAGGAGTTATCAGACTCAAGGCCACAAGCACCTAAATTTTACCCCACCATAAAAGTGCCCAGGGCCTGAGCGTTTCTGCTCACTTATCTGTAGGCAAACAGGGTGGCTATCTGAAGGGATGGCTGACAAAGAGGCCTTGCCCAAAAGGTTAGAGTAAACTGTCATTTAGCCTGTTAATGTTAAAACTTCAAAATACCTCCCTCCAAGAGATAAAGCTACAAAGAATCCAGGAAAGCTGGAGAATTCCAAGTTCCAAAAAAAACAGGAAGGAGCTCCCCAGGAAGTTCCAAGCACTGCCTAAACTTGGTGGGAGCCTGTCCCGATGCTGGAAGTGACTACTGGAGCCTACACCCTTCCCAAGGAATCCTGAGAACTGGCTCTTCAAGGGATTTAAGCCCCAGAACAGAGGATTCCTACAAAGGGGTCTCATCCCTTCCCCATCCTTGGCTTTATTTCCTTTTTTTTTTTTTTTTTTTTTTTTTTTTTTCTGGGCAGGGGAAAGGAGAGAGGAGAGAAAGAGGAAAGTGGTGCAACCGTACCAGGTGAAGATGCTGGGGTGTGGAGGGGGGTGACAGGGGCTAAACCCCAACCCTGCCAGCCAAGGAGACCCCAGGAGACACCAGCCCATCCCAGGAGACACCATCCCAGGGGACACCAGTCCATCCCAGGGAACACCAGTCCATCCCAGGGGACACCAGCCCATCCCAGGGGACACCAGCCCATCCCCGGGAGACACCAGCCCATCCCAGGGGACACCAGCCCATCCCCAGGAGACACCAGCCCATCCCAGGGGACACCAGCCCATCCCAGGAGACACCAGCCCATCCCAGGAGACACCAGCCCATCCCTGCAGCCTGGAACAGCCACGGGAAGGGAGGCTGCTGGCCAAGCAGCAGAGGGGAGGCACAGGGCAGGAACTGCTGCTGCCAGAGGCCAGTGGAGAGGGATTGTGGCTGAGAGAGTGGCACTGCTGCCACCAGAGAGCCTTGGCAGGGGCAGCAGACAATAACCCCGGAAGGGGGGAGCCCCAGGAGCCCGGGCAGGCCAAGTCTCCTTAGCAACCTGGCTGTGCCAGGGGCTGGGAAGAGCTCTGGGAATTGTCTCTCCAAGCTTCCTTGTCAGCCTAGCACAGATAGTTCAGGACCTTTCACAGGAGCTAAAAGCCAGAACCAAAGCCCATTGAAGTCAGGGGGAAAACTCACATGGAATTCAATGGGCTTTGCATAAGGCACCCAATTCATTGAAAAAAAGAAGAGAAAACGAAAACTACTTTTACTTTCTGCTTTTGAATGTGCTTGTTTCCTCTCCTTGCAAATTTGTGATTCAAGTGTGGGCTAGGAAAATAAAAGCTTAATAGCAAATGCAAGACCAAGCACCAAGAATGAGTTTTGGGGACAATGGAGAGATCCTCAATTAAGGGGGGAAGAGAGGGAGAAAGAAATTACCTAATTTTTAGCTAGACACATTTATCAAAGCCTTTAATTGCGATTTTGAAATGTTACTGACTTCTAAGGATTCATTTTTATGGCTGCCACTGAGCAGCTACAGAGGGGTCCCTCAAATGATGCTTCTGAGTTCTGGATCAATAGCCCCTGTAGAGGTTCTGTGCCTTCAGTCATCACTAAGAGAGAAATGAAGTAGTTCCAGCTGTCACTGTATTGACTGAAAGCACAGACCTGCCATACCCTCTTCCTCCCTTGCCCTGGTCAGCACAGCACCCTCAGCTCCAGCTGCTTATTTTGCCTGACTCCAAGCTTGGGAAATATTCAGCAGCAGCCTGGACCCTGTTTGGAGAAAACACTATCCACTCCCAACCACCTTCCTTCAGATGCTGCAACATCTGTTGCTTTGGAAGATGCTAATTATGCTGGAAATTATGGGTCCCAAAAGCATCCTACAGCATTTGAGGGCAGACTGTAATCACAGCCCCTTGCACTGGCTTTGGCTTCACACTGTAAACTTGCAAGCCTCAAAAAAACCTAACCACAGCCTTTTCATTGCAGGCTGGGACTGAAACATTCCTCCCCTGTGTCTCATCTTCACCAATGAGCAGCACTTTCCCACCATTTCCTGGGCCATCCACCTCGCCCAGGAGATCTCAGAAGGCTGCCGGGGTCTGGGAGCAGCTCTGCTGGTGGAAGAGCACGGCTCTGTCCCTGAATTAACAGCACATCTGGGCATTCCCTTGGGAAACACTTTACAGATGGATGTAAAGTCACCTGGCACATCCCTTGTGACCCACAGACTTCACAGAGTGGGAAGGTAGAAATGGCAACCAACTCTGGGACACCCAGAGCCCTCTCCAGCAGTGTCACCCACCCCTGGGACACCCAGAGCCCTCTCCAGCAGTGTAACCACTCCCTGGGACACCCAGAGCCATCTCCAGCAGTGTCACCCATCCCTGGGACACCCAGAGATCCCTCTGCAGCAGTGCCACCCATCCCTGGGACACCCAGAGGCCTCTCCAGCAGTGTCACCCATCCCTGGGACACCCAGAGCCCTCTCCAGCAGTGTCACCTATCCCTGGGACACCCAGAGATCCCTCTGCAGCAGTGTCACCCACATCTGGGACACCCAGAGGCCTCTCCTCGTGCCCTCATCCAAACCATACCCATGGGATTACCAAAACTGCTCCACCAGGAGGGGCAGCTCCGTGACAACTTTTCAGGTGACTTCAAGGTAGCTCTCTACACATGGGCCAAGCCAAACCTTGGCTTGCTCTCCCCAGCCCAAAGCCACTGCTGTGAAATCCTGGGAGCAGAACACTCCCAGCTCCACCCCTTGCTCCATGGCATGGAAGAGGAAGGCTGAGTGCTGGCTGCTCTTCCAGAAGAGCAGAAAGAGCCCAGCAGGTGTAGGCAGAACACCTCCACTCATTAATGTCACGTGGCAGAGCAGCCTCTGCCAGCTGCCCGTCAGGTTGGATTTCTCTCTGCACAGGGTGAAGCACTGCATGCTGTTTACGGCCAATTCTGAAGGGCTGCTGAACTGTCATGTTCTATTTAAACAGACATACGTGCAAACCCCCCTAGTCCTCACTCCCTGGGCGATTTACACACGCCAAAGTAGAGCCCACAGCAAGTTTGGGGTGATGCTCTCTTCCCAAACCCTGCAAAATCACAGGATGCTTGAAGGCTGGAAGGATTAACATCGCTGTCATGAACCAGCAAGATAAAGACCATCCCTGGCAAGAACACTTGATAAAGAACAGCAGCCTCTCAGGCAGGCTTGCAGAACAGCTTATGGATCAGCCCAGCATTAGCAGTACTGATGACATCACACCTTACAGACTTTGGCATCTTTTAACCAGAAGGCATTAGCCAACAAATGGTTCATGCTACTCCAGGTTCCAGCACAGCAGCAGTCTCCATGTGCAGCATTTCCTGCTGGCCCAACACTGCTTGAAGAAATCATTTTGGTGGCCAAAGCTCAAAGGGGCACCGCTGCAGCTGGATCTGCAGTGAACCTGGCACAGGGACCTGGGGCTAACCTCCATCACCACTATCTAAGCTTCATTTGTCCTCTCATTTAGAAGCATTTTACACAAATTTGAGCACCTCTTGCTGCTGTTGTGTCTCTCACTCCATCCTTGCCAACAACTGGGCCCCACCAGCCAGCTCTACTCTGGTTTTTGGGCAGTACCAGCAGTCAGCAGAGTGAGACATCAGGGCACCAGACTCCACACAGCTCTGCTGTCACTGAGTACTTTCACAAGAAGTTAAACATTTCAACACTATTAAAGAATTTTAATGCTAAAGATTAAAGTTCTGTCACATATATCAAAGCAAACCCATTTGTTACCCACAGCAAAGCCTCTGCCACCCCATCCAACCTCCTTGGGACACTCAAACCCTTCTACTCACCAAGGCCAGCCAAGGAAAAGGCAGTGCCTTTTAAAACTCTTTACAGAAGTTAAGCAGGTGCATTCAAACTCTTTGTCCTTGGCTTCACCGCCTTCACCTCTAATTTTAATATTAAGTAATGGCACTGCTTCCCAAGCAGACCAAGCTCCCACTGATGTTATCCCATCTGTCTCCTTGGATAGCTCTACAGCAGAGCTTCAGCTCTCTGTCCTATCTGCATTTCAGCTGAAAATCCATCTCTGCACACCTTTACAGCAGAAGTGCATCTGCACACCTCCCCCTAACAGGGCAGCAAGATGGGGAAAGACAGCAGGCAAGACTGGCCTACTTGGCTTGATACAAAACCCATTGATGTCAGTGAAAACAGTACCCCCACCCCCCAAAAAAATCAGAATCGGAACTAGTTAAAAGCTGTCCTTTCAAATCACACATCTATCTGAGGGTTAAAAGAGACAGGAACATCCAGCAAGCCTGAGGCTAAGGCAGGAAACATGAATGCTCTTGTTTTAAAACATGAAATTATCAACAGGGTTTTAAGACCAGTTTGTCCTTAAAAGCAAAGCCCTATTGTCAGGCTGACAGTGTGGGTTCCATCAGCCCCAAGGAGCAGAAAAAGTTGTACAACACTAATCTTGGAGCTCCCTTGCAGTGTCCCTCACACAGTGCATGCATAAGCAAATGCTTCATACATGTCTGAACAAAGGGTGGAGAGGCCTTATTTTAATGTGAAAAAATTATGGGAAACAGAACAATGAGAGGCTACAATTTTCATTGATATTCTTTTCAGCGTACCCTAAAAGAAAAAGGCTACAAGAGAATATGAAAAACAGCTTGTGACTTCTCACAGACAAGTGGTAAAATTTTATTGTTCTGGCTGTTCCCAGAGACTGCATTAATTTTTACACCCAGAGATATCATCCTTTGTACTGTGCACAGCTCCCAGCACTCAGCTGCTGTATAATAACCAGAGACAATGCTGGGTCCAGCAGCACTGGAATGGGCCCTCCAAAGGCTCTGCCAAAGGTTTACTGCATGCCTGGCAAACAGCATCCCTCCCACAGGGATGATGTCCTCTCCCAGCTGCAGTGGCTTTAACTCCCCAGTGCACCCAGGGATGCCATAAAGCACACGGGGGGAGTTTTTATTTCTGCTGGTATTGTGGCCCAACTACATATTTCTCACAAGCCAAATTTCCTTTCCTGAAAACAGCTCTGCCTGCCTTTAAAGTAAAATGGAAAAGATTATGTAAAGCTTTAAAAGCACTCCTTGCATTTCTGCCCTTCTGCCCCCTTCTCTTACACAGCATACTTGCTCTGTTGAGCAATGCAGGTGTGAAATTATTGGAAGCACTGCAGAATTGCCCCTTCCCCAGCTCCCTGCCAGACACAGCCAACCAGCAGCTGAATGACCATGCTGACTGGGCAGGTCTCAGGGCAGAAAAGAAGCTCCAGCACTCAGAATTTCAGTGCTGGACAGTCCTGGCTCATGATAAATCTGTGTCAGCCCCCACTGAGCCCTTTGGGCTTCCCTTTCCTGGTGATGAGGTTTGGAGACATCCCTCCATCAGCATCACACTCCCTTCTGCAACACACAATCCACTGTTCTGAGAGCTGGACCAGATGCTGAAGAAGACTGCCCCAGGGAAGACCCTGATTATACATATTTGTCATTATATTTCCAGTAATTTGGGTAAATCCAAGTAAATCTCACAAGATGCAAGAGCATTCACAGGCTAGTCACGCTCGGGCACAGACTTAGTGCTCCAGAGCTACAAAGTTGATTTGTTAACTTTCTCCAGCTCCTGTCCTGGTTCTGGCTGGGGTGGGTAATTTATTTCCTAGCACTGGTGCAGTGCCCTGTCTGGATTAGGGGTGAGAATAATGTTGAGAACACATTGATGGTTTGGCTGTTGCTGAGCAGCTCCCACGCTCAGCAAGGACCTGCCAGCTCCTCGTGCTGCCCTGCCAGGGGGGATGCTGGGGCACAAGGAGCTGGGGGGACACAGCCAGGACAGCTGACCAAAGAGACATTTCAGACCAAATACTCAGTGTGTAAATTGTGGGGAAAACAGGCCAGGAGCCACTCAAGGAGCTGGCTGAGCAATGGTCAACCAGTGGTGAGCAGCAGCGTCTCATTTGCATCATTTGACCTTCTTGAGTTTTATTTCTCTCTCCCTTGTTTTCTTTTTCATTATTACCATTATATTTAAATTATTAAACTGCTCTTATCTCAACCCATCAGTTGTCAGTTCTGCCCTTCTGATTCTCTCCCCCATCCCACAATGAGGAGTAAGCCCCAAGAGCTGTGTGGGGCTTGGTTGATAATCCAAAAAACATTCCTGCACCCCCATTTTCCTGCCTTTCAGCATAAATGGGCAGCTTTAGCAGGGACAGCAGCACACCAACAGCCTCTGGCTGAGCAACAGGTGCCAGAGCTGCTTTCTGAGAAAATGTTGGGGCAATAAAACCCATTTGCTGGGATATTCACTCAAATACTGACACAGGTATGCTCACAAACACCCTAGGTGCACAAACACCAAAGGAAACCAGCTGCTACAATGAAATTATGTTGCTTGGTAATGCACATAATCCAACTGAACAGCAGAAACAATGCTGCAGGTATAAACACTAATGGAGATTCACTTACAAATGCAGAATACACAAAACAACCGATGCTTTGATCTCCTTATTTGTGATGGTGATTAAAAACCCCTAAAAGTAGACATAATTTTAGACTTTTATAAGCATCTTGTAAAAATGATTAATTACTTTATTCCAACTAATACTGTCATGTTGTGCTGTTCCCTTTGCTAAAGTTCTGACAATATCAGTGTTCTACTTTCATGGAAAGTCAAAAATTTCAGCATATTCATGCTACCTTCCAAAGAGCAATCTGAAAAAAAACAAACTCAATATGTTAAATTTACAGAGCAGTTCAATATTCAAAAGTGTTTATCAAACTCTGATTTTCAATGTGCCTTTTTTTGTTACATTTAAATGGAACAACATCTGTGGAAGCTGCACCACGGGAACGGTAGCAATCCAAAGATGACATCATGGCTTAAAATCCTCAAAAGCTGCAAATCACAGCCACCTCTGGATGCCAGGTCACACAGTGGTCTGCAGAGCAGAGAGGAGAGGAGACCAACACTAAGGTTCTAAGTGCAACCTTCTTCTTTATTAGACACAGAATTTTACATTTTACTGATTTGTTTATTGCTTTTCTACTGCCAGATTCCTCACCCTGGTAGCACCCCTTTAATTTCTTTCTTTCTTTTGGATTTTAAACCTTGTGTTTGTCTTTAATATGTCGTCATCCAACCTGTATCACAGTTCATTTACAACTTTTCTGTATTTATAATCATTTTTTCAGGTTGGGTTTTTCTTTTATATTTTTAATACGTAGCTTTACCAATTTACTGCCAATTACACTGGCATTTTTTCACTAATAAAGCTGTGAGAAAAGGCTGGATCAGGTTAGAAAGCCCCTCTTATTAGGCACAGATATGGCTTTCCACACATGCCAATTGCACATTAACAAGGCAACAGTCTTGTGTTTGCATCTTCAGACAACTCCTGCAAATTCCTACTTGCACCTCCACAAGTAGGATACAGCACAAATTAGAGGGCATGATTAAAAAATTATAATAACAGAGCTGAAACAATATCCTGTTCATCACTCATCAAAA
This sequence comes from Prinia subflava, assembly GCF_021018805.1. Taxonomy (NCBI): domain Eukaryota; kingdom Metazoa; phylum Chordata; class Aves; order Passeriformes; family Cisticolidae; genus Prinia; species Prinia subflava. The sequence goes on along the minus strand of NC_086255.1, from coordinate 4,663,435 downwards.
GAAAGAGAAATAACTGCCTTGGGGCTGTAATAAGACAGAAAGTGGGACAGGGAGACCAGTCCTCCCCAGCAGACTCTGCAGGAAGCATTCCAAACATGACAAATTCACTGTTCACCCAGCAGATGAAGTAATGACACCAGTATTTGTCCATAAAACGTAATTTAGCCAGACTACTCCAATGAAATCAGAAGCTTTAATGCTATAAAACTACAGGGTTGGAATATTTTTACCTTATTAAGGAAGGGTGGAGGTGGGGAACCCATAAGCTTGCATTTTCCCTGAGCTGAACCATCACAGTGGGGGCTTTGTTTTCAGGAGCAAACCACACAGCCCCCAGCACTAAACAATTTGCCTAATTCCTCCTGCGATGCACACACCTTGCCAAAAGCCTGGTGCCAGGTGTAAAGTCCACACTCTGGGCTTATCAGCACGTTAAATAAAAGCATCTTCCCTCTCAGCCTGACCTGAGGGCAGGCAGCAGCCTGGATTCCTTCGTGCTTTCTGTCCCTGCCTCGTCTTGTCCTGCCTGCAGCGCCAAGGTGAAGACATCAAGCCAAAGCTTGTCCTTGTAAAGAGCCAGTCAACAACCAGAGGAACATCTGCCAGAAATGCAAGTTTAGGCTTGGTTCTAATACCTGCCCCCTCAACTCCTGCCAGACATTAATGATGCAACACCCAAGGCATGTTATTGAGTTGGTGTCAGCTCCTTTTTCGAGTGTAACCCGAATCCTAAAAACAATTCTTTGGAAATTAAGGGAAGAACTACACTTGAGTCAAACTAATTCTGAGCTTTATTTCAACAAGCCTTGGCAAAAAGCAAACAACAATCCGTATGTTTTTATGAATTTGGGAATGACCAAATGGAAACATGCCTTTAAAAAAATAATAATAATATGTGCTCATGCCATGTTCGCAGCTAGAGACTGTGAGAGCACATCAAAGTCCCAAAATAAAACTTGACTAGAAACAAAAGCAGAAGTTTTTCCTTCTGTCTGAATGAAGGGAAACATAAACAGTGAAGCACCAATAGCAAAACATCGATTCCATTTTAATAAGATTTTTAACAGTGTGCCATAAAAAAAACCAAGAATAAAATTTATCCTATAGCACTCTAAAACCACCAAGAGTTCAGAATAAAAGTGTTTTTCTGCACAGCCACAGTAAAATCACTCATACATGATATTTCTGAGGCACAAGCTTTAAACTGAGAGTCATTTAAAATGCTTTCTGGATGAGAAGTTACTCTCACACTGATTTTATATGAAAATATGAATTACTGTTAAGGGACAGCTGCGAGGTGCTCTGCCACCCCTGGAGCTCACTCCTCAGCAAAGAGAGCCAAAGGCATGGCTATTAGACAAATTAAGAACTGCTCAAAGTACTGCTAACCTGGCTGCAAAAGCGCTTCTTTCCACAAAAAATGTATTTGTGACACACTCATTTTTATAGCAAACAGCAGGGTCCTCACAGATTCTTTGTAGAGGTGTTGTGCTTTAGCAGCTGCTTATAAATCCCAGTAAATGAGGTAACGTGGCAAACTTCACCTGCAACCAAACCATCTTTTGTCTCCCCCGATGACAACATTAAATAGGGCAGAAACAGCTACCTGCACTAGGACTGCTCCAAGAGTAACCTTTTTTTTCTTTTGCTGTTAAAACCCAAATTCAATTAGTTCCTCCATGCTCAAACAGAACTGCTGCTGCTGAAATTGTACTCCAGCAATAATTGCCATCCAAGAGTGATCTAATTATATACAAGTCTCAGTGGCTGCATTCCCACGTTGCTTCCTCCAACCCGGATTCACTACAATACAACTCAAGTGAAAACCACAGCGTTTTCATTCCTTCTCCCTTAAGATTGCACGACTTTATATACCTTTTAATGAGAATGGAGTTAGTCTATTAGTAAGCTTACCATAAAAACCCGAGTTTCTACCTACTGTTAAATACAAAGGAGGAGAAAAGGCACTTCAGCTGCATGTAAAAAACCAGCTGATGGGCTAAACTATACAAGGGAAAGAACATTCTTTTAATTAAGGTACTGGATTAGGATTCAAAGACCAGCTTTGCTTCTTGGCTCTGTTACCAGCTTCCTGTGTGACCCAGGGCAAGAAATTTCATCACTCCTCAGCTCGGGTTTTCATCCTTAAAATGGACAGTGACATTTCCCTCTCCTGCCTTGCTGTATTTCTGTTGTAAGCAATTACTGTGTGCTGGCATGTTGCCCTGGACAATAAGTATCCAATATTAATTGAAGCCTCTGGGTGCTACTCTAATAAAAAGCTAAAATCGACTGGTCTCCACAGCATCCTGGTGGAGTTTTGTATCACCACCACTTCCCACTACTGCAACCTAACACATCTGAGTCCCTGAGCAAAGCCCTGCTTCAATCCCCACTTGGAAATGGAGCAGGAAGGAAAAGGTCATTGATTGGGGTATCCCAAACATTCAGAGAATAACTTTGTCCAGCACAGAACATCCTGGCCAACGTGAAGGGGCCATTCCCTGCTAACACAGTCACTCTGCACAAGTATCCTGTGCAACAGAGAGGCTGCCAATGACTTGCTGCTTTTTTTCTTCTGTATTTTCTACTCTCACTGTACAAAAAAAAAAGCACTGCAAGGGTTTTGCCAGGTCTGTAAATTTGAACAAGACCATCTGAGCTGACTCTTAAGAGTTCTTGCAAGTAATTACAAGGTAAAAATGAGAATACTTCACACCTACATTCTGACTGAAAACTTCTCAGCCCTGCTGGCTCCAGGCTTTTAATTGTCAAAAGAGTTCAAGGTTTGGAAAGTTATTGGCATATTCCTAACTAGCATTGTGTCACTGTTTGGCACTGTTCTTGCTGGGATACCTCCCAACTCTGTGACATAATCAGAGGGTTCTCTACATTACACCATATAGTCAGATGCTCATGTTAGTGTAATATGTTACCATGTTTAATACCATTTGCTATTACTTACACTTAATCAGCTCTGGAACCAGTTAAAGTGTATAGGAAAAGTAATTTCAGAGGCTTTCAGCTGACAGTTTTCTACACAGAACTTGACCTAAAATTACGACCTGAAGTTTGTAAGATGCGGTCTACGTATGCAATTGCCTCTAAACAAACATTCATAACTCTCCACAGCCCTGTGGGAACTGAAAATTCATATGAAAACAGAAAAAAGGGCATAAAGTTAACTCTGTAGAACTGTCTCAACTAGAAAAACTGTCAGAGTTTCCCCTTCTGGCCAGCCTTAATTTACTGCTTCAGCAATTTTATGCTCCACAATTACTGCAAGCCTCCAGCCACACAGGAATGGCTGAGCACTCCAACATCAACCCCCCTTTAGGTTAAAATCCCAATCTCTTGAGAGATTCACACTAAACCCAACCCAAGGTGCACATTCCCATGCACAGGTTTTCAAACAGACTCACAATTATACCCTTGAACTCATCAAATGAAATGAAAAAAAAAAGTGGTGGTAAATGTACTAAGTATACAGGACTCCAAAATGCAGGTTGTGACTTACAAAAGTCATTTTTGGACTTCTAGTTTGATTTCTTACAAGACACAAGCAGAGTCCTCTGGGTGCCATCAGCTGGATACCCAGCACCCCAAACCTCTCATCACTTTTGAAAACCTCATTATTTACTTTCCTACCTCTCTATAGGAAAGGACTAGACATTTAAATAAATGACATAATCCTTACTACCATTCCATTCATTCATGCAGGTCACTATAATTTACTGCCAGGAAAAATAAACTTCTGCAAAATATTCCTCAATGCAAGACATTCAAAGGCCTCAAAGCAGGAGAGGAGGTGAGAGGGCTTCTGACAAATATTTGCTCAAGTGACCGCATCATCCATGAACACATTTGCTAGGGGAAAAAAAAATGGGTGAAGAAATTTATGGTCAACATGAAACACACCAGGCTGGGACAGGAAAACGAAGAGGGGGTAGAGAAGGGGAATTTTTAACCAGTTTCATTTCAGCAAGGAAAGGTTTTGAGTCAGGCAGCCTGGGTGAGGTGGGCAGCAGAGACCCACAGCTGACCACAACCACTGACAACCACCCCCGGCAGCCGCTGCTGCTGCACCCTCCATAAACTTTATTTAAACAAGTGTTCAAACAAAAATGGCTTTGCCAGCCACCCAGCCCACCTCAACCATACCCAGAGCTCACTCTGTGAAAAAAGTATTGCCAAGGCTATGAAAACCCTCAGTGCTTTCAGTGCCCAAACTCAAGAACGGTGAGCTGGGTGGTTCATGGGCTCTGAAGACTTAAAAGTACAAGAGCTGGTGGTGGGGCTTTAGTCTGGTGGCATCCTCATCACAAAGTGATCTTCCTCCTCCTCTGCTCCACTAAGGCTAGCTCTCCTTGGCATTTTCACAGGGAATGTTTTCCTTTCGTGGCCCCCAAGAAGCTGGCACTTTTTTCTCTTGGATTTGGGTGTTTCTGCAGATTTAGGTGGTCTCAGACAAAATAACACTCTACCTTTAAAGATCATCCAAAACAATGCAAGGCATCTATTTTTACTCATGTAAAACCAATCAAGAACCAGGGAAATGAACATTTTGTCACCATTTAAGTCATGTAAGCCCACGCTTACAGTAAAACATTCCGCAAAGGATCTGTGGAGTTGGGCTGCCTGTCACCAGCCAAAAATGGCATACAATAATCCAATTAATTTTTGCTTTCAATAGTGACCGATCAAAAGTTCTATTCACAGAGCTTGCAATGCTCAATCACCTCACAAAGCTGGAGAGAGCAAAGCCCACTCAAGACATATTTCAGAAACTATGGCTCAGATCCCTAAAGGTCCTATAAGAAAAGCCACACTGGTTAGGTTGGACAGCAATGCCTTCAGAGTCAGTAAAATTGCTCACACCCATCCATGCTAATCAGCAAGACTAGAGATGAACAGAAATTCTTCCTGAGATTTCAAGCTCTAATTTAGCTAACCGCTTAATAAATATCTGTAAGCCTCATTAAAGTCAACGGGATTTGGGTATTAATAAGATAACATTATTAAGCCTGTGTTTATTAGTCCTGCATAATCACAGCTTTGCTACTGCTTAAAAATTCACACATCTGTTTAGAATTTGTCCTCAGGTAAAACACTTCTTCAGAATTTTTATCATCTGTGTTTTGGAGATTGCTCAGAGCCCACCCAACAGGCTCCAGTCAGATCTCTGTTAGACTGCTGTGAATGCAAACTCCCTTTCCTGAAGCTCCAAATCTGCCCTAGCTGCAAACACAACATCTAACTTTTCATTTAAAAAAAAATCCTTTCAGCTATAATAACAGGACTCTAAAGGATTGCTTGACAGTTTTCCTAACTGCAGTTATTAAAGTCTGTGTTAGTACAATTGTACAAGTAATAATTAAATTGCAATACTAATGATTAAAATTGCATCAGCAGTTATGATTTGGTCGTCATGGCAAACTCGTGGGTGGATATTACACATGGATATTATACTTTTTGCCAAGGCAGGGGTAGATTAATCCTACAGACACGAGTGAGACAGATGAATACACCAAGTTATGCAGCAGCTGGGTGTGCAGTGAAATCTTATCTTTAGAGTACCGTGAAATCACCTCCAAAATGAGCACAGAACGGATCAGCTCGGTTCTAAAGGCTTTAATAGAGAAAGCCATTAGTGCAGAGCCTCGTCCTGCCCCTGGGAGCTGCACTTACCAACCACGTCCAGGTGGTAGGTGTGGTTGATGGAGCCGTACTGGTTCTCCACTATGCACGTGTAGTTCCCTTTGTCCGACGGCACCACGCTCTCCATGATCAGGCTCCAGTGCTGGTTACGGACCTGGGGGAGGGAAACACACAGGTGGGATCTTCTCAAGTAGAGTTTTACCCTCTCCCCTTCCAAAAGAACAGTATAATAATAATTAGCCTTGTGTAAATCACAGCTGAAAGCCTCTTCTGTGCTCGTTTGACAGTTCTGGCACTGAAGTGATTTATGCTCGATCCAGGACAGCACGGCTGCAGCAGTGAAAGCTTTCACACCTTCTGCTGTAAATTTACCTGGCCCCTGCTCCAAGCACTGCAGATGTCAGTGCACACTCAGTCCTCCCAGGCTGACCAGGATGGCACCAATTAGCAGCAGTTGTCTTACTGGATTTTACCTTTAAATCCCCTCCAAAGTGAATGCCTCAGGATATTCCCCACCTGTCTCCAGACAGCCACCTGGTAATAACTACCCATCAGCAACACAGGAGGGATATGATCCCCTAACATCTAAGTCTGCATCCTCCTAAAAGCTAATTCATCCCTAAAAGCTCAAATACACAGCTCATGCTTTAGAGAAACTGAGGGGTGATGTTTGTGATTCCTCCCTCAGACCTCCTGCTGCTCTGGGGTACCACAAGAAAGAAATGAATCCTAGAATCGTGCTGCCTCACCAAAAAATGCCTGAAAAGAATCCTCATGGAAACAGAATGTAAGGATATACATTTATCTCACAGAATCCCTCTCAGACAGAATTTATTAAAGGTACTGATTCTGTTCCCATTTGAACTCCAAAGGAGCGCTGGCAGTGGTCTCACAGAAAATAGGATCCAGCCCAGTGCTGGAAGGATACAGAGCCATCCGGTACATACATACATTTCCTGCATCACAAATTGGCTCCCAAAATGACCTTTTGCTGGCTGTGGACTAATTCCTTGTTTTAGCATTACATTTTTGACAAAGTGCTCAGAAAGCTTAACATTCTCTGTAGCTGCAACGTACGATTCTTCAACTGCAAAGTACATATTTCAGCAAATGGAATAAAACACAATCTGGTACAGTCATTTTAATCAGCCAAATGGAAAGCAGTAATTCAGTGCTGTACACCAGAAAAATTTATGGACCATTCAGTGACACTTCCAGTAACCATACATTGTTAAAACATCATTATACCTATAGCTATGAAATCCTGCATCGTGCTTGACTATTTTGTAGGTCTTTATCCAGGAGGAAAAGCTGCACAGGGCCACATCCCAGTGCCAAGAGCACTTGCTGGAGGTAAAAATGCCTTCAGTTCAAAGCTTGGAAGAGAAGTTCTCTTTATAGGCAGCTGCTGGCTTTCTGAGTTCCCCCTGAATTACTAGTTTCTGAGCTAGTAATTATCTCAATAGCTGGAATGTCTATTATTGCTCAGTTGTGGACTAATAATATTAGCTAATAAGTGGCCATGTGGGCTTTGAAAAGCAAAGAAAGTGTGGGCAAGATTCCAGCAGCAGGAGAAGAGAAGATGCTAAGCCAACGTGAGAGAAATGTGTGACATGGCCTCAGAATCTCCAGCCCAAACTTAAGACTTCTCTCCTCAGCTCCTCGTGTTGATGGTCAAACAATTACATTGATTTCATCAAAATGATATCTCGATTTTTCTGCACACTGTGAAGAGCTAAGGAATACGTTTATAGAACTAGAAAGAGCTTATGAGTGTTATTTTAACATCCTGTTCTGCTAAGCAACTCTGAAAGTTAAAGTTTGGGTCAGGAAGAACCACTGTCATAAACTGTTGGTAAATAACAAATACAACAGCTACATATCTTGAGCATTTTACTTCTTTGTGATTTATTTTGAAGGACACTTGATCAAAGGGACCTGAACTTTCTGCCATTACAATTTAAAACACGCTGCTCGGAATCAGAGCAGGAGTTTTTAACCATCTGACTGTAAAACAGGAAGAACAGATCACAGCTCCACAAAACTTAAACAAATAAAAATTGTAAACAAGCTGCAGGTAATAAATTTAACAGGAAAACACAAGAAATTGTTTATGTTCAATAAGAAAACATAACTAACTTACAGCCACAAGTGGATATACTGGATGGCAATATTAAAAAGTATTTGTGCAATTTCCCTTCTTGTAACTGCATGGGCAGAGATAATATCTTTATAACAAAACAACAGCTTAAGCCACTTTGGTTTAAGCTAAACAACTGTTGTAGAGGTCCAAAGCAGTTCTGACACATTGTCAGACAACAGGATTTATGTCAGGGGCTTGGATCCAACGAGACTGTTGGCTTAGTGCTTGGTGGCTGCAAGTGCAGCGTTGCAAAATCCAGGAAAAACCCCCTTTGTTGGGGATGAGCAGCCTCTTCTCTCGCTGAATATTTCCAAATTCAACATTTCCTTCTCAGACATGCAAAAGCCCAGCCACATCCCTTCACCCACACAGCTTGAAACACAGGCTTGGGTAATGTGGGCATTTCAAGTGAAATGCCACATCCTTTAGTACAGGGTTTTTCCTGACTAGTTATGGACACTTCTAGACAATTACTGACAGCTTTTTTGGGGGGAAATCCTCTCCATCAAGTTTTAACCATTCTTCCAAACAGTCTTTCTTAAAGATTCAATTATTCAACTGAATTTTCAAATGCATACAAACTGCACCCTTAACTTACAGCTTGGAGGTGGGAAACAAACTGGAATCAAAATGCCAAGAAATATTGGTCAGAGAACTGGGAAAGGGCAAAGAATTTTTGACAGGAATTTTTCATTTTTGCTTTTGGAGTATCCCGTAAAGAACAGTGACAGTTTTGTTCAGTCTTGAAATGCATGTCTTCACTGAAGAGATAATGTCATGAAAAGTTGTCACTTAGCTAAAAATGGATCAATTTTTAAAAAATTCAAAGGAAAGAAGGATTAGAAACCAAAACTCAGCTCTCCACAAAATCAGCACAGTTCAGACTACAGTGCAGTGATATTGCTCAAAGAGAACAAATACAGAACACCCATAGGCTTGTGCAGTTGTTCCTGTAATCAGGAATTTTCTCACTCTGTATTAACCTGGCTGAATTTAAACGTGTTTTAGACAACTGCAGTGATGAAGCTTATCCAAATGCATAGGTGAAAACACCCACGTGTTAATGCTTAAACGGTAACAGCTGATAGAGGTGCATTTGCTTTCTGGGTGGTGTACAGGAAAGAAAAGGCTCCTGTGGTCTCAGAGAGGATTTAGATTATCAGCTCAAAGAAAATACAAAATGCCTCTAAAGGCACAAACAAGAGTTATCATCACTTCAAAAAATCAGAGTGAAAAGGATTTAGATGTTCAATAACCGGTCCTGTTCTCTTTATTTTAAGGAGGTTGGGTATATCTTGAAAGATCATAAAAGGATCAATTTTGAAATTCACCGCCCAGAATTAGTCACAGAGCAGGAATTCCACTCTGGAAGCTATCTTGGACAGCACATACACCCTCCTGCTAGCCTGCCCGAGTGCAAATTGACTCAAGACATTCCCCAGTCCCAGGGACAAAGTGCTACAGGCCACTATCTGATTTAGATAAAAACAATCCACCAAGGGATTTCTCAGCTCTTAACAGGAAAGAGGTGGCTGAAGGATTACTGGGAAACTTTACCTTTTCTTTCCCTTCTCTTTGTCCCTTAAGGCTTCAAGGGATGATTATCTATTCTGTCAGATACAGCCAGCTTTGGTTTCAGCTATTCTATCTCAAAGTGTTGTGAATATCTCCAGCAGGAATGCCTTGCACAGAGCAACACCCAGATTCAAGACAAGCTAACGTGCAAGATTTACCATGAGCTGCTGTGGTACCTGGTTGAACACAGACCAGCACTGATAGACTCAGTCCCTCCTGAGGATTCCTTCAGTTAAAGTTCATTGCAATAGGGATGTCAAGACAATGCAATTCTCTCTCTATTCTTGTATAATTTTGCCTAAGCCAACAATGATTTCTTCCTGCCCCTCTAAAAAGATGAGGACACAGGTTCCAAAAGCTCTGGAGTCCTCACTCTTTAACACCCCTTCACTGGGAACAAGCTTCCATCTTCAAAGATGATCATTCAGAATGGCAGAACATAGCAGATATGTGGATTTGGTTGATTTGACAATGGTAAGTAAATCCTACAAGATAATTTAAAATTTAACGTCTTTCTGAGCAACAAGAAAGTCTGAAATCCTCAGCTGTGTGCCTTCTTTCCTTTGGACTAAAGAGCTATAAGAAGTTATGATTTAGAATTAGAGGTATAGACTTCATATATCCAGCTGGCTTTAGGAACAGGCACCTGTGGTTCCTTCCCAGAGTACACACATACCTAGGAAATTGCATACGTTTCATACACACGACCAAAAGTTTAATTTGTGCCACTTAATGGGCACAGCTCTAAATGATCTCACCCAGCTCCCTAGCACAGACTAGCAGTGCCAGCACCGAGCCCCACAAGAGCTGATTTACCCCACCAAAGATCCCCTTCCCAAAGCAGGCACCAGGTATCTCCACCCTGCCTCTCCAGACACACATTTTCCTTCATGGTCTTCAAGAGTGATATCTTCATTTCCCCTTCATCAGATGCAAAGTGTTCAAAATAACAGCCTGGTTACTACCAGAACAGTTACTATTATTTTCCAAGACAGGATTAGTTTGGTTGGGTATTTTTTTTCCTTAATTGGCACTTTTTTTGTTTTTAAAAAAGCACTGAGAAGGGCAAAAATCACTGAATTGGAGCCAATTCGTTAACACTCCACAGCATTATGAAAGGCAGAAGGTGTTGCCAGGTGTACACTCATAAGCAACAGAAATTTATGGTGTAAGCAAACATAGATGGAAAAGTCTACTTAGATAATTAGTGCTCATGTGGGGAGACTTTCTGGGCTCTGCTCTCTGCTAACACAAATGTTGGAAAAATTGACACTTTCTACAGTAAATCCAGCTAGAGAGGAAAAGAGACTGAGGCTTGTCCTCCTCTGCACTGGAAAACAGATTTTTTTGCACCAAGCAGGACCTGAATCAACAGCTCACAAAGTAATGGCTCAGCCAAGGCAGCCCCCCCAAAAACACTGCAACCATGGGGGCAAGGCAGTGGTGCAGGGCTGGGGACAGCCTCAGGACTCAGAACTGAGCTCTGTCTAGCAAAGAGAGTTAAGTTGGGTCTAACGACCATGACAAACTGCTGGGAGCAGCTCAGCACACGCCCCAGGCTGGGGATTCCAACCCTGACGCAAGGTGAACACCTCAGAACCTTCTCTTCTTTGGAGAGGAGCTGCCAAAGTGTCAGGGACGTGAGGAAACCATTGAGAGAAGACCCACACAAGAGGTGAAGTCAGAAATGGCAACGCTTGAACAGCAATTTGCCACCAAAGTCAGGCATTCCCAGTTCCTTGGAGAAGAGGGATCAGATGACCGAATCCTGACTTCTGACCTGACCTAGGCAGATACCACGAGGTTAAAGGTCTGTGCACTCACACACAGAGAGAGCTTGGCCTCCCTAAACCTCCCTCTTAATCAGTAACCACCAACTCAGAATAAGACATCTAATCTGAAGCTATTTAAAATTCAAACAAACCCTTCCAAGTAATTGCTGTTACTTTCCCTCAAATCCTTCTTCCCATTTCAGTTTCACAGGCCATAAACTCTATAGAAAATAATAACTTTTGACTTCCAAGGCTTCCTTTATTAAACTGCCTTACACTCACCAAAGCGGATGGTCGTGTTTTTAACAAAGCAGCCAAAAATGAATAGAGCAAAACAGTCTTAATCTGCTTTGCTAAGTCAGTCTTTAGTTTTCCAAATACTTCTCTATAAATAATCCTTAGCTGCACTGCTAGGCTAGAAGCTTGAATTTCCGAAAAAAATAAATAAATATAGAATTAGTGCTCAGTAACCGCCAAAGAAACCACCCACCCTTCCCCAGAAGAAAACAACCACCTCTTTTTGCTTCCACGTTTGATCCAAGGCCATTAAAAGATTTTCTGTCGACTTCAGCAAGTCTTTGGCGGGTTTTTGGTTCGGGATTTTTTTTTTTTTTTTGAGTGGGAGGAGGGCCGGCTTTGGGTTGTTCGGTTTTGTTATTTCTTTTTACAGCTTTGGTCAAGAAGAGAAACTGTGGGGAGCCCTTACCTTGTAGCCGCCGATGCGGTGCTCCTGCTTGAACTCCTTGCCGTTCTTCAGCCACCGCATGGTGGGCGTGGGGTTCCCCATGGCCGGGCAGCGGAACTTGACGGTGTTGGCGGCCGGCACGGCGTGGAGCCTCTTCTCCATTTTGTCCGTGTGCGTCCAGTAAGGCGCCCCTGTTCCGAAGGGACACATCCACAAACATCAGCACCTGGGAAGCCAGCCCCACCTCCAGCCCCTGCCGCCGGACCCTGCGTGGACCCGTGCTGAGCGTGGCTTAAAAAGAGCGCGGTTTAAAGAGAGCGCGGTTTAAAGAGAGCACCGTTTAAAAAGAGCGCGGTTTAAAGAGAGCGCGGTTTAAAGAGAGCGCGGTTTAAAGAGAGCGCGGTTTAAAGAGAGCGCGGTTTAAAGAGAGCGCGGCTTAAAGAGAGCGCGGCTTAAAGAGAGCGCGGCTTAAAGAGAGCGCTCGACTGGAGAGCGTGGGCTGCAGGTGTCAGCCAGGGCTTTGCCACCATCAGCTCAGGCTGCTGCTCTGGGTTTTTATTTGCAACAAAATCCCCATAATTAGCCACAGACAAGCTTTGTTTGACGTACATCAGGTAAGGCACAGGATTCTCATCAGACACTTTTGACCTCGAGGTGAGTTACTGTGATGGTTCAAACTCAGTTTTTGGCCTGCAGCTGTGAAGTCAGGCAGACCAAGAGAGAAGATGCTTGGAAGCATCAGCCTTCCCCTTTCCCCCTCTGTGAGCAGGGGGATAAAAGCACCCCCTGTCTGACAGCACACTAAAGCCTGCAGTGTGTGATGCCAAGGTGGACTGTGCTGCCACTGCCATAGAAACCACTGAAATGTATTTACAAATGGAACGTATTTTGGAAATCTTAACCCAAGCAGGAGAAACCAAATGAGTAAATGTGGATCAGCAAAAAACGTTTATCATTTTGGAGGGGTTTCCCACACTAATGAGCCTTTTGAAGTCCTAAGGGTCAGTGACATCCAAAAACATGGCATAAAATGAGAGCGTCTCTCTCTCAACGCACATTTTCTGAGGTGATCACTTTTCCCAGACCCTGACATGGCTCTCCTGGCTCTCACTCACTCCTTGCCAAGTCCTGGCCCAGCCTGTGCCCACATGAACACCACAGGAAGCATATTTGTCATGTACCAGTAGAGGAAACACAGCAGAACAAAATTTACAACAACCCATGATATGATTTTACCCTCACAGAAATAAACTTGGATGCAGAAACTCAAAGACAAGGGTATCCCATCTGGATCCTTGCACCACTTCATCTACATTTCTCAATGTCTTCATGGCATTGCTTCAGTCGTCTCACCATAACAGTTTTTTAAAAAAGTTAAAGATTCAAGATCTGTTTAATAGTAGGAAACATTAATTTCTTTTACAATGGAGTTTTCCTGAAGCAAATCAGATTAGCGTGGAATTTTTAGGACTAGAGGGGTCCAGAAAAATAACTCCATTTCTCTCAGCCCTGTTTCATTTCCTTCATTAGCAGGCCAACACTCCACTATAAATAAACTCTTCCGTTCCTCAAATATTTATAGCAGTTCTTACAATCAGTGCAAACTCAGAAATCCTGCTAACCCCCCTCTCTAAATAAAAATACAGCTGGACAGAAAATACAGGAATAAATCCTTTAACAAAGTCTCTCTCAGTATAAAGAAAACATTCTAAATGCAAGTCCTATAATGATGCTATGAACGATAAGTGTTTGGGTTTGTTTTTTTTTTTTGCCTGAAGTGGCAATTAGTGTTAAAATTAATGAAGTAGAAAAGCAAAGCAAATTTGTGCATGTAATCAAAATAGAAAATCAAGTAACTATTGAAAATTTAACTGCAACACTAAGAAATTGTTACGCAGACTAAAGTGAATTAGGGATGCAAGGAAAATCACTGTTAACATTATTTGCTAAAAGCAGGATCAGATTAAAACAACAGAAGACTTTAAACAAAGCCAACCAGAGGAATTAACTGCTACATGCAAAGGCCAAATTACATTACAAGTACACCAGGCAAAGGCAGAATTACATGCTGGTACTGAGGGATTAAAAAGCTCTTTTCCCTGGACTGCTAAAAAGCCTTCCACAAGGCAACCACTGCTGGGCCCTCCTCACAGCTCCCACCAAGTCAAAGCAAACTGGAGCAGGTCAAAGACAATCAACCATCCAAACCAGCAGTATGAGCACCCCAGCCAGGGCAGAGTGCTCACTTTAGCCTCCAAATGGGTACTGCCAACCCAGCAGCTCTGCAGCCAGCACGGTCACTTCTCATCACCTCCACCACACGAACCTTTCTCAGGTGTACAGAGCACAAGGAGCTCACAGGCAGGCACTGCCAAGCACAGCCCCTGAGCCACGGGATCCACAGCTCACCCATGGCACAGCTGCCCTGCAGCCCACGGGTGCAAGGGCCAAGCTCTGGGAAGCTCCACCAGGCTGGGACCAGGCAGGAATCGCACAGGATGCAGCCACCAGCAGCTCCCCAAACAAAGCTGCTTCACACAGCCAGGTTTGTACTGTGGAGTAGTGCAGCCCATCCTCTGGTTACTTGAAAATAATTATCCTTTCCATCAACAATCTGCTCCTGGAAAAGCTCCAGTGCAGCAAATGCATGGAGGAAAATCTCTGACAGAGATGGGTGCAGAAAAGAGGCCAGGCAGCATCAGGCAGGAATGAAGAGACACGGCGCAGGTTTGTCCCACAGGAGGGGAAAGGAAACACTCCAGAGTGGGAGAAAGGCCTGTTTGGAAAGCTTCCCCTCACACAACTCCCAGCATAACCTGCAGTGCTCCTAAATTACAGATCAGCTCGCAGAAAAGCATGCAGCTGCCACATACGGAAAACACCATCTGAAAATGCTCCAAGACATCCTACATTTTTCATTTTTGGCAGCTCCTCAGCATGTTCAAGGGAAAGAGGAAAAGGCAGCAACATCCACAAACCACCACACTTGCCCTTAAATTGTGCTTCCATCCAATGATTGATCTGATTGACACATAGCTTTCATCTCTATAGATTAAATCATCTTTTACTGCTTCTATTTGTCTTGAGAGGAAAAACATCGAGCTTCACTAAAACCCAATAATGAACACAGTTAATGAGTAGATACCACCAGGTGCTGACTGCTCTCAGGGGCCATGTCCATCACATCCCATCACTGCTACCAGGACAGGTGGAAGAAGGTGGCACCACTGCTGAAAGTTCACAGTAAGCACAGGGCAGACTCCAGCATGAAGCAGTAATGAGCAGCAGGGGAACGGGTGGGAATTCCTGATTGCTTTTAGAGTTCTCATTAGTGAAGAAAATATCCTGCTGACCCACACTGCACAGACATTACATCTAATCAGCCAAATCTCCTGCATGTGAAATTGAAATTAGGAAGCCCAGGGGACCACTTCACTTCAGGACTCTTCAGTTTTTATTTGGACTTATCTAATACAAAGAAATACAAAAGTAGTCAACTCCAAGCCTGCCTGACAAGCACCTCAAGCAGGCAATGGAGAGCCGTAAGTGACCACATCAAACCCCTCCAAGGTTTTCAGTACTATTGTATTTGACCTTTAATTAAAAAACACTTCTAGGCAACATCCAATTTTTGCTGCTCCCCTGAGTGGGTTTCCACTCTACAGGATTTGATGAATTTGAACCTTGTTTCATCCTTTCTGAAACTCTTCAAAGCATGAAAGGAACAGCATGTGGATTACATTTAGATACTTTTTGTTCTTGGTGCCAATTTACCATTGCTTGCCCCAGAAGAAATTGTTTAAAGGGCGATAAGAAAAAAAAAAGTCATAAAGCTTCCAGTTGCCTGACCAGAATTCAAGGCAGAGCAGCAGCATCTTCAGGGCTACCCAGAGGTCTACAAAATAAATGAGTTGGTGGACTTGATTGCAACCACCACGACAGCTGCTGCCTTGCCAGCATCAGGTCAGGATTATAGAAATCCCTCAAATTAGAGCTACCTCCCAAAATCACAGTGAGGACAAGGCAGGAAATGCCAGCAATGTCTTTCCCACTGCTGCCAGAATGATGATCAGCACCTCATTTTGTAAAAGCGAGTTCTTGGAGATGACCCTCCAAGAACCAAGCTAAGGCCCATCTTTAGGGTAACAAAGGGGAAAACTCGTGTTGCCAACAAAGCCATTTTGTGGAGACAGGGGGCTTCTGCAGTGGAACCAATCCTGCACCTTCCCCACGAGCACTAATCCCTTCCACAAAAGCTGGAAGTAATAAAATGCTATTCAGGATGCAGTCTGGAACAAATCTACCACAGTGTTTTTTCAGACAGTTAAAGTATCTGTCAAGCTAAAGGGACAGCAAACGCAGAGTGAAATCTGCTCTGCGTGCCTCTTACTGAAAAATACACACAGGGCCAGTGGTCAAATGCACACTAGTGCCCTCCTCTCCCAAGGAGGAGCTGCTCCTCACATCTACAGAGTCACCTACAGCCTCCAGTGACTTCAAGAGCAATTGTATTTTCTGGCCAGCCTTGAAAATTGCACTAGATTTCCTCAACAGCCTCTTCACCTGCATTTGGAAACCCTGGCCTCTGAAATACTATTTGCAACAGAGGTAAAGAAAATAAAACAGCTTAAAAGAATACTTAGCAGTGTAAATAAAACAGCTCTAAAAGGTTTGTTTTAGTTTTAAGTATGCAGGAATGAGAATGCCAAGGTTCAGCTTCCTGTTGAAGGCACTACAGCCATTTCCTGCCTCATCTCATCATAATTAACATGCCAAGACAGCTGGACTTTATCAGAATTGTTTCATCAAAAAGCAACAACCTTTGAAGACTATGGCCTTTTGTTTCCATCAGTAAAGGCATAACCAGGCCAATTTCCATTGCTTATCCTTAATGATCACAGCTGTAATTTGTATGTAAATTATCAGTTAAATCATTTGAGATCTGCAAAGCTCAAACCATGACTGAGGAAACACTTCAAATGAGTTCTGCAAAAGAGCAGCAGCCAGGGCCTCTTGTGAGGTCATGGACTTCCTCAGGCTCAACATCCCAAAGGCAGGGAAGGGAGAGGGCATTTGGCCACTGGGTACCACTGCCTGCCTCACAGCACACACAGGGAAGACACAGCTCCTGGTTCACTCTTCCATCTGCCTCAGTATCTTCAATTGATGTGGCATCTTGGGTGAGATAGAAAATTTGGAAGAGGAGAATAAGGCTTACAAGGCACTAGGCACACTACACCAAGTCCTACCCCTGACTTACATGCGTATCTCTTCTTGTCAAATCACAACCCTCTTTTGCCAGCCTCATGTTACTCCAAGGGAGTTACTATGATGTAACTTTTCACTGAACACAGAACACTTGGAGGGACACAGTGCTGCGAGCCTTCATCACTGTCCTGCGTCCAGCTCAGACCCGTGGAGGCTGTGCTGCTCCCTCAGCTGAGAGTGGGCTCCTTTTACAGAGCAATCCAACAAGGAGTTGCCTGTGCAACACTCTGCTCAGGCCCAAACCTGTTTTCCTGCAGTTTCCTCCCTCCCATCTCCACGGCTGCGCTCTCCCCACCATCCCATTGTTCAAACGCTTTGGCTTGAGAGGCACCTTTCACTCAGAGCAGGGAAAATGTGCCTGGCCCCTGCTGCAGCACACACCCCTGTCCCAGCAGATGGACACTGTCAAGGGCCTTTCACCAGCTCCCCAATCAAGATTGATTAACAGTAGCTCAAAATGATAGCTCGTTTTACAAGAACGTCATTAGCGCAATCACTGGGCACTGCTCCCTGTTGCTGGAAGGGCAGGAATCCTTCTGAGGCCATTACAGAGCACAGCTGCCTTGAGAGCAGGTCCTGTCCTTATTCCAAAAGCCATTTATACCCACAGTGGATCACCAAAGCCACCACTGCAGATCAGAAGCACAACTGTCACCGAAAATATCGCAAGACCTTTTCTGACCTTAAACCAGTAAAGTTTTAAGGAACAGCAAACACTGGAAATGGTTCCCAAAAGGAATTTCTAACCATGATTCCATTTCAGGGCAGCACTAACACTGCCTGGATTGGTAGGGTTTGCCTAGACAACCTCTTTTAAAGGCAGTGTCCCTTTCCCAAGCTCTCCAATTCTCTTTGCCACCGCATTCCTCTGTCAGGGCAGGCTCCAGCTGCCCGATCTCAGTCCCCTTCCAGAGGCACCTATGCATCAGCCCAGGGTTAATCACATTAACAGATGGCAGAGGCCAAACAGGCAGCTAGGAACTTATATCACTTTAAATAGCATCTAATGTTTCACAGCTTCAGGCCAGGGGCAGCGGCACACAAAAGGCACTAACCAGGGGAGCCGAGATCAGGCTCGTGCTTTATCACCTGAACAAGTGTTCCAGGCTGCAGTGCAGCTGCCAGCTCCTAATCAGGCTGAGCAGCAAACACACTCCCTCCCTGCCCACTCTGGGTGCCACTCACTGACATCCCCCCCAAGGATTTCTGTGCTCTCTGTGTTATTGACTTTACCAGGCACCAGCGACAGCAAACCACCACTCACCCAGGGGGTTTTGCAACTCTGCACAGTGGCATAAGGAGCCAATGTGAATTTTATATACTTTTTTTTCCTCTCTCCAAGAGTGCTCTATTTAGAGCTTATTAATAGATTCAGGAATTCTCTAAAGAGGACGGAGTTTAACGCGTTCAGATGGGTTTAAGACTCTTTCAGCCCATTTTTATCAGGCATAAGTAACATAAAATGTGGGTTTAGCACTGAATTGCCTTCTTTGCAACAAACCTTACGGTCCTTTACAGACAAAAAAACCTCATTGTGTCCAAATTCATTCTCTCTGGGGAGATTTCTGCTGAGATTAGAGATTGAAGGATTTTCCTCATTACAACTTCTTTTTTTTTTTAAGTTTTCATACCACCTTTTAACAAAATGAGATGGATCTTTGTTTCTTCTATTGAATTTCTGATCAGGTTCAGGTAAAGTTAGTTCATCTGTGAAAGTCTAAATCAGACAAAGACCAAACTTCAATTCAGGAAGAAAGGAAACTGCAGAAATGCCAGGAAGAAGGGAAAAAAAGAAGTACAGACCAGGAAAGCACGTTCAGAAGAATATTAGTTTATTTTTATTTTTCTTTTCCAAGTTACGAGCTACGTGAAACAGAAAACAGAGGAGGACAAAGACACCACTATTTGACAGTACATGCAGTTAACAATCAAGAAGCTCTGAAGACAGGAGTGCAAAAGATGGGATATTTTTTCACGTGGATCTTGCTAGTGACTTCTGGCACTTGGCTGTTACTTACTCATCTGGTTGCTGTCATTCACAAAGTCCTCGGACCCATCATTGTCGTCTTCATCATCCCCAGAGGAAAGAGCATCTGCACATTAAAAACAACCAAGTCTTTAAACCAGCCTGGTTTTTTTCTTTTTTACAGACAAATAAATTGGTAAGCTACATGTTTTAGACTATAGAATATATCAAGGAGAACGAGTGTTTATGTTAGTTGTGCAGAAGGTAGGGGAAAAGAAAATCCAGCCACAAAACGTGCTATTTCCACATAAAATTGTAATAAAACCAGCTAATAGTCCTTCCTGAAGTGCTACAGAGATTCCCAAGGGAGTTTGCTAATTGCAAAAATCTCTTTCCACTTAATATTTTAACTTCTGTTAAAGAAATGCAGTTGAACAGAACTGAGCATCTCCAAAACAATTTCTCTCTGAATTTGAAGGATGTAGAGCACACATTTTCCTCTTCTGATGCAGGGGGCAAAAACTTGTATTCATTCTACTGGCTTTATCATCATCACAGCTGTCTAATTTAATCCTGTCAGAGTGGCATAAAACAGAGAGCTCTACAGCAGCTGTTAATCACCATAGAGCCCACGGAGCAAAAAGGAGTAGATACAAACTGAGCCCATTTCAGGGTCAGGACAAGGAGAAAAATCCCCAAAACGGCCACAGAGCTCATCTTAACTGACTGAGCCCAAGCAGTCTGTTTCATGTTAGGTCCCAAAGTGTCTCAACATCACATTTTACAGCTTCTGCATGCAAAAAACCTTCGACTCACTCACCTGTAACATTTACAATGAAGTACAGAGTATCACTGTCTAGGGTCCTAACAGCAGTGCAAGCATAGAGGCCCGAATCTCTGGCCGTGGCATCCTTAATTTGCAAGTACTCCCCAATAATCACTGTCCTATTGTCGGGCCCCAAAGGGAGCCCGTCCTTAGTCCAACTGATCATGACGGCGTCCCTCAATTGACAGCGCAACTCGAGCGGCTCTCCGGGAAGTGCCGAGTACACGTCTGGCTGAGAGATTTGGTATTTGGTTGGCGGCTCTGCGAAGGTGGAAGGAAAGGAGGAAAAAGTAGAAGAAAGAGAAGGGAAAGGAGAGAATTTCCAACACAGGTCAGTGAAGGGCCTTTTCATCCACGGAAATCAAGTTACGTTCAATAAAAAATAAGAGTTTCATCCGGATCAGCCTGGTGTGATGTGTGGTAAAACTGAACCACGCGCAGGTTGTTTTAAAGCTCAGGCACTACTGATCAGTGTCTTGGCATGTCCCTTGTCCCCAGTGCCACACCAACACATGACTCTTCTCATCAGTCACAGAGGGTGGGGGACAATGAGGATTGCAGGACCTGGAGGCTTCAACGGGCTCGTAGGATCAGGAGGTGTTCAAAAGGCAAATTCCGTTTTCTATCTTAGCATTTGGGTCCATAATTCAAATGAGTAATTATCTTTCCCCACCTGATTTTATTATAAGTTGCTTTTTAATTTTTAAAGCCTGGGAAGTGCTGTATGGAAAGAAAAGGATGCCCCAAAACCCTTTCACTCGCTAAGTTAATAAACATGAGTTGCTACACACATCATATATGATGTCTTTTATTTTTCTCCCTGTGCCCATCAGAAAGCCTCTACATTTGCCTTCTACACTACCAGCACTTCTCTCCATGTAACTTTTTCCTTGAAATTCTTTTTTGCCTCATCACTTAGTTCACAACCTCTCCCAGGTGGAATAAAGCAGAAACTCAGGTGCATAAGCAAAGCTTTCAGAGTCAAAGTGTGCACACAAGCTCAGAACAAATTGGCTCATCCATCAGCTCCCTTTTGTAAGCCAGTAAGAAGAATGTCAAACCACAACCTTTTTCCAAAAAACATCCTTGGGAAACTGCATCTGTCTATAGTTACTAGAGCTTCATCTCTCCCTTGCAGGATCAGCTGTCAGCTGGGGGAAAGGAGCTGCAGCCCCGGGCACCCCAGACTGTCTCCACAGTGCAGAGGGAAGGCTCAGCACACCTAGGATGAACTCAGGCTGTCCCACAGACAGGCACTGATCCTGGAACTGGTTTCTCCCTACCACCATGCCATCCCTCTCCCAGGGGCCTTGCCAAGGGCAGCAGGAATGGGAAATAAGGGAAAGAAGCAGTGAGGTATCTTCTGTTTGCTCATGGGGAGGGTCAGAGTGCACAGACAGCTGCTCTCCGAGCAGCCCAGCCACGTCCTGCCCTGCACGGGCACCAACTGTGCACCTAGGAATAAATAAAACACCTCTCTGTCTGCTTGGGACTCTGAGAGAGTGCTAAAAGTGACTCTTTGATGTCCACACTTCCTTCAAGGAATGCCAAAGCCCTGAAACCAGTGCTCCTCATCCTTGGGTCGTCATTTTCTGTATCACACTTTCAACAGGGTGCTTGCACCACACCTGAGCAGCCCTGCAGATGGGAATGTGGAAATGCTGAAGTTCTGTCAGCAGCTGAGCTTTGTGCAGCCCTGCAGATGGGAATGTGGAAATGCTGAAGTTCTGTCAGCAGCTGAGCTTTGTGCAGCCCTGCAAGAAGCCCGGAGTTGGACTTGATGGTCCTCATGGGTCCCTTCCAAGTCAAAATAAGATTCTATGAGCACCAGAAGGACCCAGCACGGTGGGGGATTCATTCAGGTTCTACTGATGGACTTGGAGACCCAATTTCTCTCCCACTCATCCTGCAATCCTGCCATTACAGGAATGTGCCCTGTCAAAGCTTCTCCTGCCTTTTTCATTAGGGCAAATATGTTTTCTCAAAGAACAGATCTGACACACATCACACCAAGGTGGCACATAAACCCCATCCCACTATGAGAAGTTACAGAGACTACAAAGTTTCTTGGATTTGGATTTTATAACAATGTTTCTAAACTTTCTAGCATGCAGAGTTCCATTTCAAGAGTCTAGGACAGGCTCCAATACAGATTTATACCCCTTATAAACTAATTCATTCTTGCTGATACAGCCATGAACTCACAGATCTGCAATGCAGGTGTTTCATGAGTACTACATTATGCTCTTAGAAATCGAATTTCCAGAAAGATCATGGGCTCCTTTCTACATATATTTAATCACAGTAATGAGTGTGTTTGTGTCTGCTTGAGAATTTTTTTAATTAGATTTCACTGTCAAATAAAAAGGTACCTAAAGCCAGTTACCTAATTTAGTTTGAAGTTAATAAGACTTCTTTGTAATGCTCTACCTGCAAAGAAAACTCCTTTTACAGAGTTTACACTGTGCCAACAATGTACTGGAGTATAAAAATGTCTCTGTTTAAACTTTTTTAAAAGCCACCGTGGTTGATGATACCTCAACCCTTCTTGAAGTGCATTAGAGCCTTCTGCTGAACAGTGCCAGGAAACTCACAGGATAAGCCCACCCACAATTAAAAGGAAATTGAAATGAAAATAATTTTTAATATCATGTCCCTGACTTCATCTCTTTTTAAACTACTAACCCCAAATTTGCACTGAGTCTGTCAACACAAATCCAAATCCAAACTTGAGAACAGTAATATATTTCAAAATTACAATTCAAAAAAATCCTTTTACAAAGAAAATCACTAGTACACTAAAGAAAAACAAGGTATTAGCATTTGGTATATATTATCCTCTTCCATTTCTTGTTCTCTAGAGTATCAGGGAAGATGCAGCAAAGTGTTGTCATGATATAATGAAGTCATGTTTGGAAATTGTGAGTTATTTCAGGTAAGCCTTTGTGTTGCCAAACTAGAATGTAGCAGCACTTAAGACTGTCACTTTTTATAATGTTTGCCTATAAACTTTTTTCCAGTGTGGGTTTGAAATGGTGCCCAAAAGCAAACAGAGAACAGGTGGGATTCTGAGGCACGAATCCACCCAACAGCTTCACTGCAAAATCAACCAGTTCAAACTGCTCAGAAATTCCCATCAGCACACAAACAACCTATGCTGCAAAGTTAACTCTCCCTGGGACACTGCACATGGATTTTTGCACTGCTCTGAAATTCAGGGAGAAATTTTGAAATCATGTCCATGCTGTCCCATCAAACCAATGGCTCCCCTGTGGCTGACAGCAGGACACTTCCCTGCTCCCCAGGCAAGGCTTGATGATGTCCAGCTCCTCCAGCCCTCTTGGAAGCTCTGCCTCGGAACTGGATCCTCAGCCATCACCAGAGGCCTGTGAACTAGCCCTTTGCTGGGTTTGAAAGATTAGATAGAAAGAAGTTTTTACAAAGAGGGTGGCACTGGCACAGTGAGAGGCGGTGGATGCCCACCCCTGGAAACATTTCAGGCCAGGCTGACAGGGCTGTGAGCAGTCTGGTCTGGCTCAAGATGTCCCAGCTTATTGCAGGGAGGTTGGACAAGACGACCTTTAAAGATCTCTTCCAATCCAAATCATTCCTTGTTTCTAAGGAGGCACGAAATTCCTTTTCAAGCAAATCCTGCAAATCCTGTGGCATTGGTGCCTCCTGCAAAGGTGCCCATCCTGACGTGAATCACACCCGTCTGTCACCCCTTAGAACACCAAACAAGCAACAAAGGCATGTGCAGAATAACTCTGGGTGTTCTTAAACACTGCAGGACAGGGGACACTGCCTCTGCTGTTTTCTGCTCTCAGCTACATCCTGATTCGTAATAATGGCGCACACAATGTATTTAAACTTTACAGGTGGAGCTGGTGAACAATACTGCCATGGGAAACCAAGCTGCTGTTAAATAAACAGCTGTGAACTTTTTCTCTGCCTGCTCACACAGCCCACAGCATGGTTTATGCCATCCAGCCATCAAGTGGAGTAAAGACTGTTTGTATAAAAGCCACGACCACAACAGAGGACTGGGGACACTCTGACTGCTCTATTTCAGATTATTAAGATATGCAATTGTATTCCAAATCATGTTTCTGTTCCAGATTGGATCACTTGAGATATTTATACTTCCTTAGGTTTTAAATTATTATTATTATTATCATTATTATTGTTATTATTTGTCTCCATCTAATAAAATATTAACAAAGAGTTGCTTATCTTAAGTCTCAAGTCATTTAGTTACTTAGTTACAGAGCCAAATAATGAAACAATCAGCTAATAGCTAACCCCAGCAAAGACTCTCACACAACTCTCCAGAACACAAAAGCCTCAGACCCCATCAAGCCACTTTCACTTCAAAAGGCTTTAGTAAATAACTAAACACTCACCACAGTGTGCCCAGAAGGGTCAACAGACCTGACCTGTCAAGAATCCAAGAGGTTCATTGCAAAATTGAATGTCCCCACAGGGAACACCAGGCTGCCAAGCAGCAGCACCACTGCTGCTTCTGCTACCCCTCCTCACGGTTTTCCTGCCATTGAGGGAAGTCCAGCAAGGCCACACTGGATGAACAACACGGAATGGGGATGTCAAACAGGTCTCTTGACTCTGCAAGTCAAGCCCAAGGCTTTAGGCTCTCTCCAGGAGGCAGCCCAGGTATCACCAGTCAGGTGTGCAGCCTTCCCTCCCACCTCCCAGGGACAAAATGATGGGATTGTCCCTTAATTTAAGCTGGCAGACCAATATTGAGAGTATCTCATGTCCTCTTCTGACAATGGATGATGAAATCAGCCTGCAAAAGACACGGCCACCAGTTTAAGAATGCAGAGAGTCATTCCTGGCCATGGTGACCATCTCCCCTTAGCCAACAACAAAACAAAGGCTCCTTAGACAAAGGGGCACAAAGCAGTGTTTGCAATTCATCCATCAGCTGCTCCAAAGCCACTGGATTCCTGCTGTCCCATTTGTACTGTTACTACCAGCCAGCTGCCAGCTCTGCCCAGCTCTGCCTCTGCCAGGCACCATCAGGAAGTCTCTGTTCTGATAAAACACTTTCCATTCCAAATTGCTACAGTTCCTCCCATAATTTTTAAGCACTATCAGTTTATTTTTTTCTAAATCCCTTGTCCCTGAACAAGACTCCAAAGAGCACGAATCATTTCCCCCCATCTAATGTATAAAAACATTAGTTGCTCAAATCTGATGAAAAAGATCTGGGCTTAGGAGAAAAGCTTCAAACACAAAACTTGAAAGAGCTATCCATGATAGCTACAAACACAAATACATGGCAGATTCTAAGTCTTTACTTGTTCCTTTAACACAAACGCCTGGGCTGCTCCATTTGATAGACTTTCACAAAACAAAGTGACAGATTCTTCAAAATAAGTTTTTCCTGGCACGTTCGTTAGTATTGTTATCCTTATAGAATAAGGACATAATCATCTGACGGGTAAAGAGACAAAGCCAGACCAAAAAAAAGGAAATTATGTAAGGGACAGGAATAATTCTCTTGCCCTGGAAATGAACATTTGCAAAATAAAGTTGCCACATCATATGTAGCTGGTGCTCCAGCAAGTGTGGAGCTTCCAGCCACACTGACCTGCTGGAGCTTGGGCCTCCACATCATGTCAACTCCTATTGAGTGCTACATATAATAAAACCATCTAAAAAAAGTGACTCTCCTCCAATTGCAACAACTTGCCAATGTCATCACGGGTAAGGGAAAATATTACACTGCACTATATCTTGTTTTCCTGAGCTTTGAAGGCTTAGAAAAATAAAAAATTCTGGTGAGCAACAAAGCGCTTTGCCACTTGCCGGACTCCTTGGATGAGAAAAAAAACCTCCACATGGGCACCCAAAAATGATCCCCACGTGATTCTATCCACCTGTCTTGGGTCATACTCCTTGGCAGCAGGTAACAAAGATTCCCCAAGCAGCATCTGGCCCTGGCTACAGCCACCCAGGCCCCATCACACCCAGCAGAGGAGAGCAGTGGGACCAAACCCCGTGAGGATGGTGATTGACACAAGGACATGAAAAGTTTCATCAGGGCTTTGACGGCTGCCAAGCAGTTGGGTGGGTGTGTCTCACTCACCCCATGGTTAAGGAAAGACTCATTCCCAAAGAGAAAGGAATTATACTTGTCCAGGCTTCGTGCTCATAGCCTGGTTGCTCCTACCTGTCTTTACAGACGTGGCTGTTGAGTTACGGCTGCACAACCACGCAACCTGCGTCAGGAGCGCCAAGGATCACACGCTGCTGGGCCTGGCTGTGCTCTCTGTGCTCCTGAAGCCAGGCCAGGGGAGACTCAGAGCCTGCCAAGAGCAAAGTAAACAGCAGAGCCCAGCGAGGCCACCTCCTGCTGCTGGGAACTGCCCTGCCACTTTCTTCCTGTTTGTCCCCGTTCCTCGCGCTCTGCTCCTTGCAGGATGAAGAGTTCTTCATACAGCAGCAGCAAAGCTCTGATCTCCAGAGAGGGGCAGAGATGGCTTCTGCACGAAAACTTGGCAACCATGGAGGGAAAGAGCACCCTCAACCCTGAGAAGCCACACCAAACCCCCCAAAATTATTGTGCTGCCTGTTGTGATTTCATCAGTTTGATGAGAAACTAAAGGCCATCCTCAGGATGTGAATGTTTGGTTGCAGGCACCAAATCTTGACCATTGCTGTTCAAGTCGTAAACTCCACCATCTGCCTAATGTAACAGAGTGAGAGTCTCTCTGCTAAGTGAACTGAGGAGTACAACAAACCTAAAGCACATGTAACACAATCTCAAAAATAATTAACTGCTCTTCCAACTCATTACAGAAGAGTCTTCTCATGTAATCTATTATACAATACAAAGGGGAAATGAATCACGTTTTGCCAGAACCTCAAATGAAAAGCTGAAAAAAAAAATTAATCTTCTCTTTCTAAAAAAACAGAATTCGAAACTAGGAACATTTTCTTATTGTTTCTTCTTTCAGCAAGAGCAGAACTTCAAATCTGCCTGAGTGAATTCTGCATGTAACCAAGTGGCAGAGCAATTAAACCAGCTCCTGTTGTTCAATCCAGCCTTAAAGTTTGCTTGGGAAAGGCTCCATAATAAGATATACAGCCTTGGGAAAGCGTACAAGCACGTATATTTGGTTGCAAAAGGTTTTTCTTGGGTTTAGAATTTTCTTCCATCTATTCCAATCTGTAGCTCTTTTTCAGGTTCTTTATTTGCATTTCAAGAGCAACATAAAACCTGCACAGAACGTATTATAGATCCAAACATAAAAACAGAACCTTTTTCTTTCAGGTTTGCCAAAGGCCATGCTCAAGACTATTACTGCTCAACGTGCAAAAGAAATAAATTACAACTGGGAGGTTAAAAATTGCACAATTCAATGTTGCAGTGTTAGTTCTGGAGGCAGAGAACATCTATTCAGATTCCCTACAAGCAAGTCAGCAGTTGTTTCTTTTGTACACGGTCCCATTTTTACTTGACTATACAAATCCTCTTAATTTTAGCAGCTCGTCTGGAAGTCTCATCTTGCCTGTTCCCCTGAAATTCATCTCCCCCCACTTCCTAAAGTGGGATTTGAAAATAGTCACTGGAAACAATATCCCCAAAACATCCTCTGAGCACTTTTGAGAGTCCCATCCACAACACACACGGATAAACCACGGGATATTCTCCAAGCACTTCAAAGCCTCAAGGCATACCAGGCTCCCTTTCAACCGAGAGCAATATTTAGGCAAGAGACATCACAGCTTGTTTAATTCCAGCTCCACACAGAGGACAGTCTCCAGTGAGGACAAAGAGCAGCACAAGCCCTGAAGTGAAAAGCCAGGCTGGCTACCTGCCCTTCCAGGTGGCACACAAGCACTCACACCACGCTTCACTTGAACCTCCAGACACCTCTGTCACCCCTGATGGTACCAGTGGCTCCTGGGCACTTTGCCATGCTAATGGAAGAGGGTTCAAATGCTTCTCAATTGCTAGAAGAGCTATTACTGAGCTGTGGTTCACTGCAGATTTATCAGAGAGTCTCCACGTTGATCCTGCACGGCTGAAATACCTGTGTACCCTGCTGAGCAAACAGTATCAGGGAAATCTGGGTACTTCAATAATGTAATATCTCAACAGCACTAATTTTCATGAACAAACACTGTTTAACAGAACCATGCTGAAGAAGTACTCAAAATTTGAACTGGGTGTTTAAAATTATTTTCAAGAACTGTCGGGTGGCATTCACAATCAGAAGTCGTATTACTTTCCTTGAAACAAATTAAATATTGCGACACTGAGACACTGAGCTTTCCAAACTTGCAAAGCCAGTCTCTCGAGAGAGAGCAGGTTCTGCTCCTGCCCAGCAGCAGGTCCTGCCAGCAGCTCACCTCTCCGCACAGCCCATCCTAAAGGAAGCGTAGCATGAACCTTACTGAGGTTTTCTACCCCGCAGCTTTTTATTACAGCTTAAAAACTAAGTTCTTGCATGATACTCTGATCAATTTCTGTCCATGCAACCACAAGTGAACCTCCTACAGCCTTGTCCTGGTGAGTGCAGCCCGCCAAGGCAACCCCAGACACAGCATCCCATTCCAAACCCCACTCAGAACCAGCCACAAGTCCCCTGAGAGAAAGCTTGAGATGTCACAAAATTCCTTTCCTTCCATGCATCAAAACTCTATTCAAAATAGAAAAGCTAAGAGAAACAAAAAACTGAAATACAACCAAACTCTGATTTTCTCATCCTCAATCAGCCTCTCATGCTCATTTTATTCCCTTCCCGTCCTTCAACACATTTCCCTTTCCAGTAAACCCTCACAAATGCAAGCCATTTCCTTGGCACAAAGGAATTTTCCCCTCTTCCCTGTTCTTGTGGCTTTGCTTGACACGGTGAATGTCCCAAACTGATGAGCCAGTTCTTTTGTGGGGAAGGAAAAGCAATAATTACACACAACCTGCAACGTGTGAGGAGGGGAATGAAAGTAGGTCAGGTCTCAACTCCTCAGCTTCACTGGGGTTCACCAAGTGCTTTCACTTACAGTCACTTTAAAAATACAATTAAAATAATAATAGCACAGCAAGTGAACAAAGCAGCACCGCAGAATTCAACATTCTGTGCTTTTCTTTGATATGGATAATGGCATTTGTGTGGTGACAAGAAGCACAAAAACCTGAAGCAGCAGAAAAAGAAGCCCACAAGACACATCCAAGCATCAGGTGCTCTGACACCCAGAAGTCAAGGAAAAACAAACCCATGAAAAAGGAGTTCTTTGGGGAAAAAAAAAAAAAAAGAAAAAAACACCAGTGATAATTAAGATATGGGAAAGGACAATCTGGAGACATACATAATTGATTGAATTAGAAGCGGGTTTTGAAAGTTAAAAAACAAAATCCACATAAAAAAAAAGCTCCACTCCTCTTACAGAATCTCTCTCTTGTTTTGCAACTGTCCTGGTTGGGAAGCACAGTCCCCAAGGAGCAAATGCCAAGGCAGTTCTGCTGACACTCCCAGCTCCGATTGAAACCCGAAGGGCCAAACTTCCAGAACAGCCCTGGCACTCCCAGCGCACGTTTCGTAATTATAACAGGAGCTGTTGGCTGCTGCACTGCTGCAAATCTGGTCCTCATTTAAGATCTGACTCTTACAAAGTCGCTCCAAAGTTGCTCAGTTGCTCCAACTTCTCTTTCAATCAGCTTAAAAGTCAGTTTAGTCCCTGGTACTGCAAGACGGCATCTGTGATTTGGGGAGCATGCTGTGCCAAATCTCCCTGAAAAAAAAACTCACTGCAACATGCTGAACCTAAACTCAAAGCTCTGAGTTCCAAATCAGCCCCCAAATTGCTCAGAGGATGATTTTGCACTGGCAGGCTCCGTGCCAAAGCAAATATTGCCCTGTTTCCCACTGCCACCACTAACACAAACCAGTGTCCTCTGCAGAAGATGCTCTCACTTGTCCAGCTGGAATTCATGGTCCCTTTTCAGCCTGACTTTTGCACTTTTTTAACTACACTGGAAAAAAAATTTCTCTTCTAGTCAAACCAGGTGTGCTATTACACACAGACAAGACATAACTTGCCGAAGTGGGTGATGGTTCTTTTAAAAACACAAGAATTCAACTGCTCAGGAGCGCTGCTTCGAAGAAAGTCTCTTTTCACTCTAAAGTCTCAAAATGTTTAACACTTAAAAATCTGACACTTCCAACAAGGATTTTTTCTCTATAAATGACAGAAAAAGACATAATTAAGTCTTTTTTTAGCATACTCATCTGATCCTAAACTAGATACTCATTTTAAGAAAGCACTAATCTCTGAATGTTTTTTGTTTAAAGCCATTTAAAGATCATTTCTAGTGGAGCTGGGAAGCTGGATATAGAAATAAGCTCATTAAGAGCCATGCTATGGGTATTATTAAAACACCACAATAGTCCATCGTGTCATGAATACACAGCCTTGCATAACTGGAGATGTCAGCATTTTCATTGTAAATTCTGCTTTCAGAGGTTTCAAACTTGCCTGTGAAAAAGTTGCTATAGCCTGAAATTTGTTGCTATTTCCCTGCCAAGGAAGAACTATTTTAACATTAGGAAACTATGCATTCATTGGAGTCAGACGCTGGTTTGGGGTTTTATCTATACAAGTGGTTTTAAAAAAAAAAAATATATATATATAAACCCTCACAATTCAGCATCTTTGAAAATCTTCTGGCTCAAAAAAAACCCCAAAAAAAACCCTCACTAAAGGAATCAAATTCCTAAAAGTTAATAAATATTATACCCTTTCAAAAAGCTTCAACTCTATGGCAGATAAGCCTAAAACATGCAATTATTTCTGCTAATTTGCAAAATAGTAGCCACACTGAGAGACTCCCAACTCCCAGTGTCTCACCAACACGGACTGTAAATAACAACCCTACCCACGTCCAATTAGTTTGAAGCTCAAGACCATGCCCCTGCTAAAGGGCTGCAGATTTTAAACACAGAAAGGACACATTTAGACTGATTTAATCTGGCTGCTTGTCCAATTCCCCAGAATCTCAGCTAGCAAATCCTGTCCTGGGCCAAACAACTTACTGAACCAGATCCCTGAAAGGGCATCCAGCCCTCACCCGAAGCTGTGGGGATGTCACATTCCTCCATAATGGGCTTTAATAATTGCCCTTCCTGGAAATAAAATTAAAAGGGAAATAAATGAAAAAGATAAAGCTGACTCTGATTGAACTAATCGGTTTTGAATTCTTCATTTAACTTGCAGAGAGCAAAGCCGCTGTTCTTGTTTAAAAAAGCCAAAACAGAACAGTCAAAAGGGAACCCTGGGTGGACAATTTGCTCTATTTTTTCCTACCAAACTAGAAGCAGCCTTCTGGTGCTTCTACACCACCTCTGTCCCAGGAAAATGATGGATGTGCAGGGTCCCCTGAGTCCTGCCACCTCTCAGCAGGGTGGCACTGGCTGGAGAGGACCCATGGGGACACCCCGGATGGAGAGTGGGACTGGGGACATCCCACCACCACAGCATCCCTCCTGCACACTGGAGCACCTCAGAAAATCCCACATCCTGAGCCAGGCAGGTCACAGTGGCTAAAGAAGGATCTCCAAGTGGACAGCGCTGACCACTGTGACCACAGGTGACATTAATCTTAAAGCATTCCCAACATTTTTACAAAAATGAAGGTACCCTCCCCATATGACTCAACACTTTTGCAGAAAGGAAGGTACTGTGCTGAACATACTTATTTTTGGATGTTGTTTAGTGTCAGCAAGTGGCTATGACTGATTAAATCCCAAAGAAAAACTCACTGATCACTTCCACACATCACCCCTTAAAAGGGGTCTCTCCCCTTCCCTGCTGCTCCTGGGAACCTCCCAAATGTAGGACCATTCTGAACTACTGTGTTTTCCACAGGACACAGAAATAGGCTGTCCCTTGTGGAAAGCTTAAATTAATCCTTTGAAATTTGACCTAAATTAAAAGAACTGAAACGCGTCGTCAGGGGCTCCGAGTGGGTGCTCCAAGGACGGTGTCAAGGCATTGCATGTGGGTAAGAGAGCAAATTAGCTGCCCAGCAGGATGATAACACACAGCCTGGGCAAGGAGAGGTCAAGGGAGAGCTCACTATTTATCAAATATATGTCCAAACTAATTATTCAGTTCACAAAGTAACCCTTCAACCCATGTGTGCGGTCAGAGCCCTTGTGAAACGCTGGCCATCATCAAAGGCCTGGGCACACACAGGCTGAGAGAATGGTGCCTTTGTACACGCTGGGGGAGGCTTATTTCTAAATATTTAAAAGCAGAAAAAGCCTTTCTGCTCACTAGGACAAAAAACACGTATGTAAACACTCGATGTAGGATACAATTTGAGAGCTGACAGTCCCCACAGAAGTCCTACAGGTCCTGGTGCTGCTCACACAGCACAACAGCCTCGGGTTTTGCCAGCGCTGCTTGGGAATAAAGCACCACAGCTGAGATCCACCACAGTGAGCTTCCACAATATCAGCACCAACATCATCACTCACACCGGATCAAGAGGCCATTGCAGTGTAAACACTTTCACATGCACCAGAGTAATGTCCAGGGGTCAGGGAGGGATATTTATTTACTCAGGATTGGCTGAGAATAGCCAAAATGCACAGCACCTTAATGCATGACATCTTGCACACATCCATGCAGCATGATCTTACCCTGTTAGATAAATACTGCTTGAACTAAAGCACACACACACTTCAGTATTTTTTATACATAGCCAGATACTCTGAAGGAAATATTGGAAATGTCCCTGAAGCTATGTATAGCTGAGAGAAGGAATTTTCCCTGTTACAACCAAAGGAACAAATCTCAATTCCTGTTGATGTTGTGTACAGCTTTTCCAATAGTCTGAGTCACTAAGACAATGAACAATGACAATCCAAGCACCTTGTATTAAAAACAAATAAATAAATACAGACAATTGAGGGCATGTCCATGAAGGAAGACTCAGGAACAGATCAGCAAGTGTCACCAAAGGTCATTGCCCTGGCGACCTTCTCAGCTGGCATGAAATGTCATAGCTCTAATGACTGCAGTCAGCAGCCCCACTGAAAATTTGCATTATTAGAGCACCTGACCCCCCCAAATTAGCTTTGTCCAAAATGTTTTGGCATTTACTAAATTAAAAAAAGAAGTCTGCTTTGTCTTTGAAGAGATCTTTTGAAGGGTTTTTTTTGGTTTGGGCTTGGAGAGCTTGTGGGTGGCAGTGATCGAACCCAGAGAAGGTGATTGTGTAAAAACTTGGGTTTGGTTTTTCTCATCAAAGGGTTTAATGAAATACATAAAGGAGGTTTTATTTCCCAAATCTCTGATATAAATCCCACACAATTCCCTGTATTCTGCAGCATAAAAGTTCTTATTATGCCATTAACTTAGAAGTGTTTTCTGATTTTTTTCTTGTTTCTGGTAATGATTTGGGTTCTCACATTAAAATTGTTTCACATCAGTAACATTCCTGCCCGGGAAAGAAGTTTGAAATCTTTTTTAACAATTTACTCTTTGATAAAACCCAGATTCCACCCCCTACATATTCAGTGTGTAAGAGACACATATTCTCAAACTGTGCTTTCCAAAATAAGAAAAGCTATTCTTTCACTGAAAAGGTGAAAAATTATCAGTCACCATTCAAAAAATATTACTCTTCTCCCCGTCAAACATTTCACCAATCTTCAATCACATTCTTTCTGACTTTACCCTAAAACTAGGGGACCTCACTACAAAGCTAGTCTGAAACCAGAATTATTCATGATTTTGTCATTCCCCTGAAAAGCCAAAAAGGCACCAGATGTTCAATTAACAAATAATACAGTAAGTGGCTAAAAGACTTGGGCTTTTTTTTTTTTTCTTAAGTCTCAGGTTACCTTCAAAAGAAAAAAAAAAACATTTTTGCTGTCAACAATCTCTCTGGCTGACAGATGACAATATTGCTATTCTTTAAGATTTCTTTTTCAGGAATGCTTGCTAGGGAAGAGGGCTCATCATCTCTAAATAGTCCATCCCCTGCCATCAATAAAAATGTACTTGGAGAGGATTCTAAAAATGCGTTAGCTGGTGACGCCTATTTTTAGAGGCAGTGGACAGAGACAAAAAAAGTTTTGCATGAAGAATTATTAAATAAAAACAAAGCTACATCCATGGACATGAGTAGTAGAACGTGTAAAGGCCAAACACTCTGCAGAAAGCTTGCCAGGTCAGAAATGCTCTGTGGACTATTAGATCAGCTTGACAGCTGAGTTATTAGAACTGTGATCACTCCTCCAAAAGACAGATACAACCTTATGAAAGAAGGCTCACTTCCTCCCCCAGATGCTTGGAGAGCAGGAATGATCCAGCACAACACAGTAAAATCATTCTTCAACACAATCAGCTCACAACAATAGAAAAGCAGCCCCTCCTGAGCTCTCCAGAGAAGAAAAGGAGAGCTTGAGGAACTGACAAACCTGGAAGAACCTACCAACAGGTGCAGGCTCAAAATAGGAGATTTTATCAAAACATCTCTTTCATTGTGAAGGTCTAGGCTGGCCTTTGCTCTCACAACAATAAACTACAGCCCTTCTATTGAGATCTCAACATTTACACCTCAGAACTTGTGATCCAGACCCTGCACCACCGACTGCGCTTAGATATTAACAGCAACAGGGAAGTTTGTCCTCAGCACAAACACCAACAAAGCTGCAACAGCGTTTTGCAGAGTGAACAAAAAACTGAAAAAACTGCCAAAACTGAACATTCACAAATAAAAACTACTGAGATTCATTTCTCTCTGGAGTCCTCAGGTTAAGACAATCCCAAAGAGCAGCAGCCACTTCACTCCTTGAGACAGCAACACAGAACAGCACCAAAGTGCCACAGACCGGTTTCCTTCAAGACACATTCCTGAAAACTTTCATCTGTACACTTTGATTATACAACGTGATGACAGTCCCAAGTGAAATCACTGACACCACTGGCTTGCACAAGAATAAACAAACGCACGCTTGTACAAACACAGCCCAGGCGAGAGCAGGGAAAGGCAGAAACCGTAACTCTCCAGGGCTGCTCTGCTGCTTGACTTAGATTTACCAGAGCACATGGAAAGATGTTGACTTCTGTTTCACATGTCCAAGCATTTAAAATTAACTTCTTTTAAGGAATTAAGTATTCTAGAGTGATTTACCTTCGGGTTCCACCGTGGTGTCTTCGACAACTAAATTAAATGAAGGTCGAGCCAGGCAAAGTCCAGCCATGGTGACCACCACCAGGCAGATAAGGCAACCCGAGTCCCAGCTGACCATCTTTTTAGAGTAAGTTCCTGGTCCATTTCCATATCTCCATGTGGACTTTAATCCCATCTGAACACCTCTAGAGAAGCATGGAGAGAAAGTCGTGCCTTCGGCCAGGGTAATGCCTCCTCCCTTGGAACGACGGCGGCTGCTGCGGGGAGAGAGATGGAACACGGTCAGCAAACATCTCCAAACAAAACTAAAAACCTTCATAAAGCTCCAACAGGGCTGAGGTGAGAGGGAGGGGAGGAGGAGGATGGGGAAAATAGTTTTCCAGCTTCAAGAATATGTGAAAAGTGAGTGACTTTTCATCTTCTGTTAGCAGTTTCCATCATCACCTGAGGCGTAACCAAGAACTCCTTGTTTTCACAAAATCACTTCTCAGCAAATATTGAGAGCTATTTTACTGACAGAAAAACATACAGGATTTCAAAAATGAGAGGCGCACACATGTGCAGGCACATAACCCGTAATGCTGCAAAATTACCACAATTATACAAATTATATTCTTGTTATTGTTTGAAGGTTTATGTAAGTTTGCCTTGTTTTTCATTCCTTCACCTAGGCAGTTCTGCAGCCAGATAAATTTGCAGGAATTCAGTAATTTTCCACAAGAAAAACAGTTGAAAAATGTATTCCTTAGACTTGGAAAGATCTGTAAACCTATTTCAACTCAGGACTTCCAGCTCCCTCATGGATGTATCTTCTTCTGACCCAGTTTAGTGTCCTTTGGAAGCCCCTGAGTCCTGGACAGGTGAAAAGCTCAAGTCTTTGCAGTGGTATTTGTTTGCTACACTGCATTACAGGAAATTAAAATCTGTATAAAATATAGACTGCAGTTTCACAGGAGACCTGCCCAGCATCACTTTCCATCCATATGTGCCAAGCCGTGTGCACAAACCTTTCTTTTCTCAGTCTCTCAATGATGATTATTGGGATATATTTTTCAGAGGTGGGAGGGGAAAAAAAGGCCTATTTTATTCACAATAAAACAAATTTAAACGGATGGAGTTAAGTGGTAATCCAGGCATGGTCTGACAGAGAAGTGGCACCTAAGGAACTGGCACTCCCTTCAGGGGACCCTGCTGCCTCCACACTGAGATGCCAGGTGAGGGTCAGAAGAGCATCCCCCTCACAGGGTGATTTAACAGCTCAAGCAGAAAATTGGACCTGATTTTCCGCTTCAGAAATAAAAGACGGTAAAACCTCAGTAAATGGATAAAACAAGTAACTGCAGCAATTGTTCTAATCTGGTCAATGATTCATCTTAGATGTGATGAAACCCAACTGAAAATTGGAGAGCACTTGTCTGGAAGAGGAAAAAATAACACAAAACCTCTTTTTCCCTCCTGCCCTCAACACTTGAAAATTAAGAAAAAAAAAAAAATAGGGGAGGAGTGTGGAGGTAAAGTCAAACTTCTCCAAACTCCTTGCCATTGGGATTTGGTGTGGCACCCCAGCACGCAGAAACAGGGACACAGATTCACCTTTTATAAAGCAAACCACTTAAAAAGTTGATTCTGATTTTCATTAGCCTTGTGCTAGCTGCTACAAAGTTCACAAATGCTGTTGAGGCATCTTTTATCTTGGGTACTACACACGGTAACTTCTGGAGTCAGTAGTAACGGGTTTTGGATGACATAAATAAGTCACTTGAGGAAAACAATTAATACATGGCATCCCAGGTGAGTCCCTGCTACTTCAGGGCAAGCTTTTCCAACTCGGTTGGTATCACCTCAAAGCCCTGTCCCTCCTGTGGAGATTTCGAGCATCCCACACCACAAGCTAGCAACTACCATTAAATTTCCAGTGAAAACACCACCAGACCACTGCACAAACATTTGCAAAGAGCTTGCCCAGCCCTTTCTAAACAAGCACAGAGCAGGTGTAGAGCTGGAGAGAGCTCAGTTTGTGTCTGGAGCAGGAGCGGAGCGAACCCCCCTGGACGCCGCCACCCATGTCCACTGCCCACCTCGCTGTCTTGGCAGCCACAGCCCTGCAGCTCAGTTTATCCAGCTGTAAAGTGGGTAGAAACCCCTAATTAACAGCCCGGGTGTAATGCTGATTTAATTTCCATAAATCATCCCGTAAACTCCGATTGAAGTCTATGTTGACAAATGCAAAATCCTATCATGGTTTTGCAGAAAGAAAACATACCAGAACATGCCAGCATGTATTTCAGACTCCAAGAGCATTAATTCCGCTGACATTCCTGCAAGTTTCAGATTTTCAGACTGCGCTGAACGCCACTGAAAGCACATTTGTGGTTCCTATCCTCATCCTAAATCCTGAATCTGATCCTGCATCTCCTCACCTGAAGATTTTTGTTGGCTCCTGCCCCTCAACATCTGCCGGCAGAAAGAAGGGATTCCTCATCCACAGGGCAGCAGCAAACTCAAAATCCTGGCTTGCCAAGGCGCAACAACGCAAAAATCAAAGCTCCGCACCTATCCATGGAGCCAAGCCAGTCTTTACCACCAGGACAGCAAACAGGCTTCAAGGATTGCCCTCTCCCAAAAGAAGCGGAGTCCAGCGAAGACGAAACGAAACCAAATTCTTTTCATAGTTTAATTGCCACAGTTGCTGGGGGACGAGGTCCCTGGAAAGACCTCCTGTGCTGGATAATTATGTACCTCTATCTCAATGTTTGGAACACAGCCCCAGCATGCTTTTTGGCCTCCACAATTCTGGCTTCCTGACTACAATACCATAATCCCTCCTGGAGTCTCAGACTCAGTGAAAGCCACACGTAGTGTTTATTTTTCCCCTTGAAAGGGAACTCTGTCTCTCTTCTCAGCCTACACTTTGGGGAGGAGTTGTCAGCCCCCAATGATTGATGGCTCTCCTTGCCACTCGCTCATCAAGTCAATTTTCACCTCGTCACATACCTGCCCAAATTTTCTTTGCCAAACTGACAAGCATGGGAAAGCAGACTGGTTTGGGAGCCCAACCAAATTCCTCCAAGCTGTACTTCAGCTTAAACACACTCGCACACACAAACAAGTAGTACTTGTTCAGCAGTGGCGTTAATTAAATTCAATGCTCAGTGTTCTTTTTAATCTACTTGCATTGTTGTTTATAAGATGTTTATCACTCCCCAGGGACAGTACGATTTGCAGAGTATGCTAACCAAATCAATACATATTGTATTGATTTGCTCACTGTATAACTTTTCAGCATCTTTCTCAATGAGGCGGGGAATAGCAAAATCTGAGTGAAATATGGATCTTCCCTCCACAAAGAAACCTCAAGCGCTCTAAAAGCCCAGTAGCTTCGTCAGAAAAATCCAGGTAAGATGAAGTTTTACAGCTAACAGCTTTATATGCACAATTCCACTGAGAGAGGAATTCCGTATGGACAGAAAATGCAGGCATATACATCCGTCTGTAAAAATATATATACACATACATATCTAAAAAGACTCTTCAGCAGAGTTCAATCTTCAAGCAAATCTGAGCATCACAGCTATTAAACATTAATTCTGGAGGACTAATGGGAACCGGCTGGCAGCTTCAGTACTTTTTCATTGTTTGAACTTCTTTCATTTGCTTTCCAGGACTATCCTGTTTTTCTCAAGTCTTTTGCCACCAAGAGATCGGGGAGGGGGGGAAAAAAAAATCTGCATTTTAATTGACATTCCAGAGAGCGGGAGAAGTCCAGAGGCTGCTGATTGCTGCTATTCAGCCCAAACAGGCTTTTCAGATGAAAATGAGAAAAGGCTAGTGGAAGATTTACAGGGATTTGGTACAAAGGAGACAATGAAGTTTTAAATGTTGATAGCGTTTCACACCAAACGCATAATGGGTCCCAGTTCGAAGGGGCCGTTTTGCATTTAAATCTATATTTCATTGAGGATTTCTCTGCCCCCTTATCTCAGACGGGGCGGTTGTGCCCCCCGGCCCCGCTCCCGCGGCACGGCGGGGCAGGACCGGGCTCCGAGCCGGGGCCGGTACCGAGCCGGGGCCGCTCCTCCGGGGCTGAGCCCCCTTCCCTTCCCTCGCCGTGCTGCCCGTCCTGCTGTCACCGCTGGGACCGTCCCCACACACACCGTGCACCCACGGGGATGCGGGCAAGGCAGCGGGACCGCGGTGCCGCTCGGGCTTCCCCCGCACCGCAGCGGCCACCGAGCGAGCACCGCCCGACCCGCAGCTCCACCGGGGAGCGGAACGGAGCCCGCACGGGCACAGCCCGCCCCGGGCACCCCCGAGCTCCGCACAGAGCGAGCCGGGACCCCCAGCCCTGCCCCGGAGCCGCCCCTTCCCCCGGCCCGCCCGCTGCCTTTACCTGCGGCGAGAGCGCCGGGCGGGCTGGGCTCGGCGGCGGCTCCCGGGCTGGGGCGCGGTGCGGAGCGGCGGCTCCCGGGACGGGGCGCAGCTCCCGGCACAGCGGCCGCGCTCACTGCGCGGGCGGCCCCGGCTGGCGAGCCCGCAGCGGCGCAGAGCCGCGCATCCCCCGCGGGACGCGCCCGGGGCAGGCAGGAGGGCGGCGAGGCGAGGCAGGAGCCGGCCCGGCGCCCCGTCCCGTGCCGTGCCCTGGCTCGGCCGCAGCGGCTACCGCCTCAGAGGGGCGAGCCCGCCGTGCCCGGCGCCAGCTGCCTCCTCCCCCGCGCGGGCATCGCCGAGCAGCGCGCCGCGGGTCCCGCTCCGCTCCATCCAGCCGCCCGCCCCGAGCCGCCGCAGCTTTGTCACGCCGACAGCCCCCTCGGGTGGGAGGTGGGTTTTCTCTCCCCGCCTTTTCCCCCTCTCGGCGCACTCCTCCGGCTCCTTCCTCCTCCCCCGGTCACTCCCCCCGCTGCAACCCGAGCCGTTTCCTGGACGGCGCTGCCGGGCTCTGCCAATCGCCGCCGAGCCCCTTCCCCCGCCCGGCCCTCGGGGTGCGGAGCCGGGAGCCCCCACCCCGGCCGGGGGTCGCGGATGTCCCCGCGGCGCGGAGCGGGCGGGAGGCAGCAGGGGAGCCCCGCTCCGGTGCTGCCTGCCCGGGGCAGCGGGACAGCTCGTCCCAGTGCCACCGCAGGCGCCGGGGCAGGAACCCCGCACAGCCGCTCCACTGAAAGTTTTCCAGCGGGTTGGAAAGGGAAGATGGGGAGCGCGGCGAGTTCCAGCGCAGTGACCGAGCCTGGGCAGCGTCTGCATCCTCACACAGAAATGGTCCCAGCTCAGCAGCGGTCGCCGAAACCTCTCCTGAAGGGTTTCTGGCTCGGAAGCCCTGGCTGGCCTGTGGCCAGTTCCATCTAGAGAGGATGGTTGGATGAGACCCGCTCCAAAAATCACCCTCAGGAGCCTCCCAGTTCAAAGCCTGATTCCAGCTGCCCCGTGAACTGGTCTGACGGTGCACTTTCAATACCTGTCTGTGTATACTTTTCCAAATGGGAAAAGTTGTCGAAAAGTTATGCAAACATCGTTTGTTTGGACACACAGATTTTAAACTGCATAATGTGGATATTCAGAATTCAATATTGCTTAGCCTGATCCTTGCTTAATGAAACATTTGCTTTGGATACCATCAACTAAAAGGTTTTGAATATGGAATCTGTGTAATGCTTGCTTGTGTAGAGTCAGCTTGACAACAAAATCAATAAGTGGTGGTTGCCTCAAATTTAATCAGTGTTGATCAATTTAATGTTACTTTATTTAAGCCCTACTGTACATTTCGTATGTTGTGTGCGGTATTGATCAAGGGGATTTTCAAGGACTGAGGCCACACATAGTGTAACTCTATTTACACACACCTAGACACCAAAACCTTGAAAAGAAGTTTTCTGGAGAATATGTACTTACCTCCCAGCATGTATTTTCCCACCACTACCGCAGTCCTTATGAGGGACGGCAGACAAATTTGTAATTGATTGGAAACACAGGTTTAGTATTTTTTTGCTGCTGTTGTTCCTAAAGCAACAGGCATCTGAATGTTCTAATTGAGAAGCTGAGATGTCACAGTCAAGATCCAATTTTCCCAGCACCGGGCATGTCCATTGCCCATTGAAAACATTGTTAACACATTCTCACATAAATTATTGTCCGGCACAGGAAGCTGCAATACCTTTCCCCATTCATCGATATCTTTGCATACTCTGAAAGAAAAGGAAGCATTCCACTAAAAATGACAAATCAGAACACCTATTTCCAAGGTCTGGAAGCACTTGTCAGAATTTATTCTTTTGGAGGATGAAAAGATAGCAGTCTATCAATAGCAGCCTTTTCTCTTAAATGAGCCACATTCTCCTAAAGTGGCCCACAACAGCCCAGCTCCTCAATCTGAGAAAAGCAGAAGCATGTTTGGAATTAAAGGGGTGGTGGGGGGAGATCAATTCTGTCATCATATTTAGGCTTCAAGAGATCTCAGTGGGCCCAGGGAGCCTTTCATAGCAGTTAGGCTGCTGAATGAGAGCATAATCTCTTTACAGTTTTTTCCTCCTCCTCTCAAAGTGGCTGGGATCTTTTCTGTGAGCCCTCCTGCACGTGAATGGTGTGGCTAATAAGCCTATTAATGAGGTTCCACAGCAGAGTGTGAATAGGTAAATAAGCCCCAATCTGTTGAGGTTCAGGAGCAAGGGCAGTAAAGCCATCATGAACTAAGGGTGACAGTTTGAACTGAAATAGGAACAACAGCTCCAGGTTTCAAGAGAAAGAATAGACAGACAAGGCACACATTCAGGCTCCTTCTACCCCCTACCGAGTCCTATTTTCTGTCCCATTCTTCCTCCTTTATAAAATGTCTTGAGTAGTCACCCATTTTTTCAAAAGCTCTTGAGACGTCCTTTTTCATCCTGGCAATGATACATCAATAGGGAGGAAGGAAAATGAGGACACCAATGCTCCTTTGCCCCGCAAGTTTCAAAAGCAGGAACAGCGCTGTGTGCCCTCGCATATGGGAGCGGGGGAGGAGAAAGAAAGTTAAATTGAATCTTTCAGCCCTGCCAGCTCTTTGTCGCTGCTGTCAGCCGGACTGCGGTCCTCCCTCTGCTCGCAGGCAGGGATGCAGTTAATGTTCAACAGGGGCAGGGTCCCAGCCCTGCTCCAGCTGCGGCGAGGGCACAGCTGGGCTCGGCCAAATCCCCATGAGGGGATGGATTAATCCCCGCCCGACATCTCTTTTACCTGGCGGGGTGAGGTGAAGGTGTGCCCGAGTTCAGGCTGCTCCTGGGCTGGGCCCAGCAGAGCCCGGCTCATCCATGAAAGCCCAGCTCGAAGGGATGAAGGTGGAAGGTTGAGCAGGTGATGAACAGCTCGAGTCTGCGGAGGGATGGGGTGAGATGGGCACCAGCGCCTCTGAGAGGAGCGGGAAAAGTCACCTCGGAAAAAAGCACAGCGCAGAGCTTCTGAGCACTCTCAGTTCCAATCCTCGCAGGCTCTCTGACATTTCTTTTAAGTGCTGCAGATAGCAGAGCAGCCGGGGCTCCTCCGTGGAATTGCAGCAGCCGCAGCCCCGGCGCGGTGCAGATGGCAGGGGGGACCCGGGGGAGCGATTCTGCAGCCCCGAGCTGCTCCCCGGGCACAGGACTTGCTAACACACCACAGTTCCATGTGAGGAATCAAATACAGGGGTTAAATCGGGGAAAAATGAAAGAAAATGAAAGCCCACACTCTAAGACATTCAAGTCTTAGAGGTCTATGGAGAGAAACCCTCCAGATCCAAATTCAACCACACATATCACCAAGGATTTTCTCCATAAAGACAACGGGAATCAACAATTCTTCCCTGTTATTCCAATTTTGCCATCCAAAAATTTCTCCTGCCCATGCTAGATAAGATTAAATGCTTGTCTAAGATTTTTTTTTAAGTTCTTCCAAAGCTAAGTGTCTAAACCCAAACTCTGGCAGCTAAAATATTTATCTGGTTTCCAAAGTGTTTACAGTTCTCTTTCTGGGCAGCTCCAAACATTTTTTTTAGGGTACCAAAGAGCAAATCATAGGAACCCACTTCTGAAAATATTTTTTTTTCAAAGACAAGCGAAGTTGCACTATAGATTTTTCAGTGTCTTAGGGAAAAGTCATTTCATACAAAAATGACCCTGCTTTAAAATAAAAGGTACTACAGAGAGGCTTTCATCACTAGTTCTCACCAGGTACTACTTCAAGATACTGCTAAACTGAAAAATTGAGATAACAGTTAATTATTTTAATGCCAATAGATCCAATAATTATCCGTGAAAATGTGAAGCAGATGGGCTACCAAGTTCTTTTGCAGCAAAATGTATATGGGAAGGGAGGGCTGCAGTTTCTGGCCCATCAAGGGCTAGTTTTACTGGGTGTTTATCAAACAAGAAAACCTCATTTTGGTTAAGCCAGAGAAGGGGCAAAATGATTGCTTTTGTCTATCAATTTTTGATCTTCCTCTGCATTGTGAACAGTTGAATATTCTAGGAAATACTTCTTCAGGCAGTGAGGCCAACTTTTTTCTCTTTTTTTTGAGAAAAAAAATCTTATTTTCACTGCTGCTGTGTCAATGTCTTGTAATGGCATTTGAGTATCAACACTCCCCTCGGATTGTTATGCCTTGTAGCCATGTAACCTTTCTGCTGCTCCTCTCATTTTGTGTGTCTTAGGGAAAATATTCCAAACAAATACTTGTTGTTTTCATGACAGTGTTGCAAGATATATTTAAACAGGAAATGTGGTGTGTTTTGAGCAGGGTATTACACTGGGATCATGGATATTCAGTGATTTCTGCCCTTTTTCATTGGCTTTCCTGGGAAAGACACTTAATTTGTCTGTGTCCAAGCTCTCCAGCTATGAAATGAGAATAATAGATGCTTCCTGTCTCCTGCCCTTTATCCAGTTCATCTATTTAGATGATAAACTCATCTCTGACCATGTTTTTATGCATGGCTTAGAACAATAGGACACTGATCTCAGCTGGAACCTCCAGGCACTTCCATAATGCAAATATTGAATACTAAATAATCAAAATAAAAGAAAATCCTTCATTTATTATGTATTCCCTCATAAAGAATTTGTCACACGCTGTCCTGGTAGAGCACCCCTGGCTCTCAGGGAAGAGTATCATTTCTAAGAGAGTGGAAAGCAGCGTCCATTGGAGAAGATCTTTCAGCAGTGAGCTCTTTAAAGCAGACTGCAGAGAAACCCTGTGAATAAACTCCTTCTGAGTGCTGAGCAGGGCACTGCAACTCAGAGCCAGACTTGTAAAAACGAGAAGACAAAGGCTGCAAAGAAAATTTCTCCTTCTGTTCCAGAACCTGGGTGTATTTTGCTTGTTGGCCCAAGCACTCCCCATTTCTGCTTGCAGCTGATCAATGCCCGCTGGTTTGTTCCACTGCAGCCCTGGTCTCACTGGAGCAGCTGGTGGCTGTGGCAGCTTCCCTGCAGTGTTACATCAGCTCAGATTCCTCTCTGGTGACACC
The DNA here is from genome assembly GCF_021018805.1 of Prinia subflava. Taxonomy (NCBI): domain Eukaryota; kingdom Metazoa; phylum Chordata; class Aves; order Passeriformes; family Cisticolidae; genus Prinia; species Prinia subflava. Next base: position 4,618,900 of record NC_086255.1, on the reverse strand, counting down.
GCAGGGTTCAGCAGAGGTGCTCCAACTTCCAGGCACAGAGCAGGAGGTGTGAAGTCAGCCTCTCACCAGGGTTCGTGTTACAGTTTAAATCCTGGAGGGAGCAGCAAGCTGGAAGGCAGGGAGTAAAGTGTGGGCACTCTGTACGTTCTGGGTCCTGTGACCCAGCTGTCCCACAGCACCAAACCCCAGCACATCCCTCCTGCTCCCCAAATCCTCTGCTGCAGTGCCAAGCTCTGCATTTCCAGCTCGCTCTCCCACAGGCCCAGGTCCAGGCACAAGCAGGCACAGTCACTGTGTAGCAGTTAAAAATATAAAATAAAAGTAATTCTTCTACTTCCCACCTTGGGTAATAAAGCATTAAATGCCTACAACTATTTCCCTGCCTCATTCTTCTTAACCCTCAAATGTCTTTCAAGTCAGCATTCTCCAGGCAGTTAATGTTCTTTCTCCTCTCCCCATCCTTTGCACATAATTTCCCTTCCCTATCTCCTACCATAGTTTTCACAAGAATTTGCTTCTTCCTTTATGTGTCTCTCTCAGTGAAAGCCATGCCTTTTATCAGCTCCAGTCCTCACTGTAAGATGACCTCCTCCTCCACTTTGCCAGGTGATTGTGGTACCCACAATTTCACTTGAGACACTGGATTGCCTTGGAGAGCAGCCAGTGATCTGCCCGAGAGAGTCTCCGCACAAACAGAGATGCTTCGAGGTTTAACAGCCCTCGTTTGTTAACTCTGTAACCTCGTTCACAAGCTGCAGTCCCCAAAAATGGGAGGGAAATGTAATGGCCAGGCAGATAAAGTCTGAAGACAATTTGATACAGGCATGGAGAGTTCCTTAAACTGAAGTCACAGAAAGCTTTCCCACACACAGACCCAAACTGTCCTTTTTCCCTTTTCTCCTCCATCCTTTTCTATTTTAAATAAAGGGTTGCAGGGAATCTTGCTTTGCATGAAATCCAGACTTGCATTACTGAATATTCATATGCATATGAATGAATATTCATATATGTATAAAAACACAGCCATATTTCAGGGCTTGAAGAGAAGGCCTGCTTTTGATTTAGATAGCCAAGTTGAGGTCAGATTCCATTCCTTAAAGGATGGCAAAGGTTGTATTGGTGATTGCTGGATGAGAAAAACCCAACAACCCTCATGCTGCTTTCCTGATGCCAATTGAGCAGAGATCCTGCTGGAGACTCCCAGGGCTGCTCAACTCAAGGGGTCAGGAAATGTTTTGCACTGTGGGTACAAGTAAAGAGGCCAGAAACTTGATTACAGGGGAGACTTAGTTAAATATTCACTGGGATTCATTATGTGAAAACCACTAGAAAGGAACAAGTTTCTACAGGAAGGGTAGGGCTGTTTTATTCTTGCTTCTGCTGTGAAATGCTCCTGGTGGCTGCATAACCCAGCTGCTGTCCTCTAGTGGGAGGAATACAGCAGGTCCGTGAGGATGTGCAGCAATGGCTTTGCTGGTTTTCAGTCCTGGTGCTCCTTGAATTTGCCAAAGAGAGCCTTGCTAGACCCAGCCCTGTGTCCCCCACGGGGGTTTCATGACAAATTGCCTCTCCCTACCTTCCCGAGCTGGATGGGTCCCAAAATTTTGCCAGTCCTTTGAAAAGGTCCATAATGTTGATTGGTGACAAATGACCAATCTCAAAAAATCTCTTTAAAACAGGACATTTTAAACGGGATTCCAAATTTTTTACTGGGATATTCAGCCTCGTTACACGCAAATAAGAACAGTTCAGCAACGCATCTGAAAACAACAAATTCAGTTTTGGCCACAGAGGACAAGAAAAGAGTAGTAAGGAGGGAGAACCTGGAGAAACACCGATCCCTGATTTACAGAAAGCATTAGCTCTGAAAAGAGTTTTTCATGGCATGCAAAGAGTGAAATCCTGTGTTGGCCAGCGAGGTAGCTCTGCCTTAAAAACATACAAGGCAATTTCTCTCCTGTAAATTTTATTCCCTGAAGCCTTACATTCAGCAATACCCTACTTTTTGAGGGGAAAAAAAAAAGAAAAAAAAAGAAAAAAAAGAAAAAAAAAAAAGAAAAAAAGGCATCAGCAGTCCCGCCCTGCTCCACATGTAGCAACAAGCTCCTGATTAATTCTAGAAAACAGAGAAACTGAAACATTTTAAACAGAAACTGCTGTGATCGCCAGAGTACAACCAAGGGTGAGGGGGGGTGGGGGGGAAGGAGGAACAAGTGGTGAAAAATTGAGCTAAAAGCAAAGGAGCTGCATTTGTAATTGTGTTCAACAGGAAAAAAACATCATTTACAGATAAGAAATAATGCAGGTTTAACCCTGTCTCTGCAAACAAACAGGCAGGAGCAGCTACAAGCAATGGGTCTCTTTCCATGCCACTGGGGTGCCGAGGGGTCAAGAGAAGGGACAAAAGGGAAAAGAAGCTGAAGGAGAAAAGCAAGATATTCATATGGTGCTCTCACTGAAACTGTCATGGAGCCAGGACAGGATGGGGAAATCCAAGGTTTCTTTGGGGAATACAAGGTTTCTGTCTTCATTCCTGCCTAGAATCCCCAGGTTTAAGGGGTAAGGAGCAGACCAGGAGTGTTTTCCAGAGGCAGGTGAAAAATGGTGTTAACCCCCACCTTCCTCAAGGAGCAGCTTGCAAAAGATCCCAGAGGAAAATCATGCTGTGATCCCATGTGCTTAGAAACATCCAGTTGCTTTGTCCTCCAGCAAAATCTGTCTGGTCATTGGATATGTTGAATGCTGGTTTTAGTACTGAGGCTTCCTTTTCTTGGATTATGAGAAGATCACCAAACTGGCTCAGCAGAAAATACCTTCTAATGCCCTTGCATCCAAAACTCTGACAGATTTGCCACCCTATTGGAGCTCCACTGTTAATAGACAGAACGGTGGGAGAAGGGAATTAACTTCACCAGAGGGGAAAAGTCTTCCAAAATCCTCGTATCCATCTTAGAAGCATGGAATTGTTTGAGTTGGAAGAACCTTTAAAAGTCAACTCGTCCAACTTCCCCCACCATGGGCACCTCCCACTGTCCCAGGTTGTTCCAAACCCTGTCCAGCCTGACCTTGAACCCTTCAGGGATGGGGCAGCCACAGCTTCTCTGAGCACTCTGTGAGTGCTGGGTCCTGCCCAGTTTTCCTCTCCTTTTTCAGCTCCAGGAAAGGAGCTGGATCCATCCAATGATGCTGGAGGAGAGGCAGGAGCCTCCAGGCCCTGCAGACCCCACTCCTGGGGGGCTGTGCAGCCTCTCCCTGTGGGATCTGCGTGCTGGGAGCTGAATCTCATCACCAGAGCAGTGAGGAGAAGCAGTGCACAGCTGTTTGCACAATACATATCTTGTGAATAAATAAACCTCATCTCCAGTGCTGCTGCTCTCTAAACATCTAGAGAGACGTGCATTCACTCAAAACATTCAGAAAATAAACAGAAAGGGAGCTGCTCAGTGAACCCTCCTCCTGCCAAAACCCAGCTCTGCAGAAGTGTCACTTCTCAACAGAGTCCAAAATCTCATCAGACCCTGAAATTTATCTTTTTAAGAAAAGCTCTGTCTCCATTTTCTGATGCACTTTCTGATGCACACTTCAGAGGCTATAGGCTTAGGATTTCTAAGCCTGATGAATGTTTTTCCACAAATACTGGGAGGCAGAAGGAGGTAAAGAATAGTTAAACACAGCACAATTGAAAATTAGCCCAAAATGCCGCAAGCTGCAATTCAGATGGATTACAAGATAACCTCAGTAGTTTCAAGAATGTAACAAGAACAGTCCTAAATCAACATAAATACTTGCTCAACCATTTTCATCTCAGGATTAATGTCAGATTTTTTTGTTGTTGTTGTTCTTTTCTCCTGTGGCATTAAAACCATTTTCCAGCTTTTTTTTTAGGCGAAGTTTTTGTGGTTGCTAGGAAAGGGGGATGAGAATGGTGATGAGGCAGGGCAGTGGGGTCTGCTGGGGAGTGGGAATGGAGCTGAGCAGGGCAAGGCTGATGCTGGTGGGTGCACCTGGGGGATTTGCTGGGGTTTGGAGGGAGACAGGCAGATGCCTCCTGCCAACCCTGCTTTGGTTTTGCCTGCTCAGTTTTGTCACAAGGCACTTTAAGTCCTGGCGGGCCATGCCCACACCACGTTCCCACTCAGCAGCACTGACAGCCTGAGAAACCCTTTTTTCTGGGGTAACTTCTGGAGATTTCCTTATACTCAGAGAAAAAACATCCCCAGAGAGCCACCTGTGGCCTCTGGGATAAATTTCTGCTTTACGGTCGCCCACAAGCTGGCCAGGAGACACACCCTTGCTTGCTGGAGTACAGATAAGCTTGCAAGGACTTCAAAGGGATTGCTGAAGCAGACTGCAGTGGATTTCTGCAGAAATATAATGCACAGCATGTGTCTGAGGGGATGGAGAAGAGCTGGGGTGGTTTAGATTAGATAGCACTATTTGGCTTTAGAGGGACTTGAGGAAGTGAAAGACACGTAATTGTCTTTCCAAGTGTAATGTTTGACTTCAGTTCATCCAGCATTGCAGAAGAGCTTGTAGATAAGCAGTAGAAATTATTTCCTTGTGAGGGCTGGGTACCACTACCATATGACAAATCTCTCTCAGAGCAGTTTTCCATCCAGGGTGTCATTGTGCTGGGGTAAGGCTCAGTTATACACCTGTCCAGTCCTAGGAATTTATGATTGAATTCAGTATTGCTACAGAGCACCCCAGGGCCACACCTTCCTTTATTCTTTATAGAATCACAGAGCCCTAAAATAGTTTGGGTTGGAAGGGACATTAAAGATAATTTCATTCCAACCCTCAGCTGTGGGCAGGGACAGCTTCCACTAGACCAGGTTGCTCCAACCCCAGCCAGCCTGGCCTTGGACACTCATAGGGATGGGGCAGTTTCACTGTGCCAGTGTTTCACACACTCATTGTAAAAAATTCTTCCTTATATCAACCTTCTTTTAGGTTAAAACCACCCCCCCTTGCCTGATCACCACCAGCCCTGCTAAAAGCTCATCCCCATCCATTCTGGGCCATTGCACTTTTACTGCGAGTTTCCTGATGGTCTTTATTCATTGTTTAGTTCCAGCTCTGCTCTTTGAATACAAATAGACAGGATTTTACATATTTGTCAGGAGATGCAGTGTGCTCTCAATGTTTTTTCTTTCTATTTAAAGTCAATAACATCTTTCAAGAGTTAAACAGAAGGATGAGTTTCTTCCCCTGAAGGAAGGTACACCCAAAGAATCAATAGCCAACCTTTACTCAGTTCCTCCTTAGGTGAATATTCCCTATTTGATATCAAGATTTATTTTCCTTGAAGAAATGTGCCAGACCATGCCAACAACATGAAAAATCACTGTGAATTTTTCAGCAGGAACATTTGCTCTGGAGTGAGTACCAGCTTCAAGAGCAGAGCCAGAGTCAAGGCTGGGACTGAAGATTAACTGTTTGTTCCATTAAATAATTTACTGGCCAAACACAAAGCATTGTAAAATGTGTGTGTCTCAGGCCAATAAAGAAACATCTGCCCAGCAAAATTTACCTACGTGTAGTCCTCAATTGCAGGCTTTGAAATTCCCTGTATAAATCTCATCTCCTTGCCTATCCACAGGGTATTATTCCCACTCTCCTGGTGAGCTACAATCTTAAAATGCCACCCTGTGCATCTCTGCTGATGAAAGCCATGAAGGCAGAAGAACATAAGAACTTTCACAGCTGCCAGCTCACAACCCACCAGAGCTTTTCAGGTCTGTGCCTCACCAACAGCAAAGAAAACCTCTGTAAGGAAGATTTTTCTGTCTATTTTCAGTAAACACAGAGAGATAAACATATGCAGCTTTCCCCAAAACACTCTTCAGCAAAGCACTGGGTTTGCCTCAAAAAGCAATGTTCTGGCTGGTAAATAAATTTGTTTCTCCAAAGTGAGCAGCTTTCTAAATGAAAGCATGAAGTTTTCTGTTCATTTCAGTAACTACTGGGCAGTAAGGCTGAAAAAGCAATAATCTGTGAAATTGTGTATACACAATGAAGAATAGTTTAGCACCAGCAAAAGGATGGATCCTGGCTTTAGCATGCTGACAAATGAAAGAATAATTTTCCAGTATTTTATCCCTTGGACATTGCCTGCTTTTCACATGAAGTAAATTGGTATTTCAGTTCTCCTCTAACCCTGCTTTGCTCACAGGTTAAAAACCTAACAACATTTATTAGAATGAGCTCCTAAAGCTCAAGAAAAGGAGTCTGACTGGTGTCACTGGGGATGTGGTCTGAGGGCTCATCAAACCCACTGACTGAATAAATGTAAGTGTAAAATCATGGGAAATTCTGGAATCACTACATCTTATGTCCCCAAAAAACACTTTGTTGTTTACCTACTAATTCCAGAGTGTTAAGAGAAGATTCATTATTCACAGACAACACAATTAAGTTTGGCATTCCCTGTAGACATTCATTCACCACTATTACAGAGACAGAGAAAAGTCAAGCAGATCACATCTACAGGCCTTTATCTTCACTTTCTTTTAAAGTCCTTGCACAGAAACAGCTGAAACAAGTACAAGGGTTCATCTAGATCATGAACACTCGAATTATTTAGTAGATTTATACAATGCTGGAAAAGTCTGTAGGGTACTCATGGGTTGTAGGGGTGGTTTCTATGGGATTGTATCAAAGATCCTCCTCTTGCTTGCCTGTTTTTTTATTCCTTCTCATCACAAGCCTGTTGCTGATTGTTCAGCACCAGTGCAGTGACAGCCCTGACAACTCCTGCCAGCCCAGGTATTCCCAGGGATGTAGGAATTTTTCCATTCTCTCTCCAGCTCATGGGTTCAGGAGCCACTTGTGCAGGTAGCAGTGGTTTAGATGTCACTGCAGTTCAGCCACAGATCCTCTACAGGAGGCCAGGAGGAGAAGCAGAAATCCTGCCCCAGCCAGGGAGGTCTGTGCCCTGCCCACCATAGGGGCTTTTGTAAAATTCCCTCTATGCTAAGAGAAGAGAAGAAAAATATACTTAGTAACTCCAAAAGTCACTACCACCACTGTATTTTGCATTCCTTAAATATCTAAGCACTCGAGGATTGTTTTTGCAGGAAAAATGAGTAGAAAGAGGGCTGCTGTGCAGTTCATTGCTTGGCCTGGGGTATTTCCTGGTGAATTATCCCTTAGCACTGGTGTTCCATCAGGCAAGCAGTAACCCATTCCCCAGGACAAGAAAAGGGATCAGGAGGCTCTCTAAAGGTGAGATAATTCCCTTTAAGCCGTTATATTTAATGTCAGTGAGAAGTTATTGGAGGAATAGATACAAAAGTAAAAGAACATCACAGAAAAATTCAGAAAATGACATTTTTTCTCACTTTCCCCCCACTTCTTCATGCAAGAGAAACTGGCTTAAGACTTAAAGAATTAAGGTAAGCAATGCTTTAGTACAGCATTTAAAACATATTTCACCCAAGTGGAGACTTGCAGGGTCTCGCCTGAACTCCAGCATTACCTGGGTCAGGTACTTGCTACCAGAACCTCCAGCATTAAGACCATAACTTCTGGTTGAACTAGAATGTTTAGAAAAAAATAACCCTATCTTAATTTAAGTTTTCAAAGAGGGAATTCGTCATATCCCTAGGCAAATTGTTTCAGATATTAAATTCTCCAGTGGCCAAGAATGCACACCTTATTACTGGTCTGAATTCTTCAGCTTCAGCTTTCAGCCACAAAACCTCATTATAATTTTGCTTCATTAAAGAGCCCTTTCCCCACACCAGAACCCTTTTGCACTAATGGTTTGTCACACAGAGGAGCATGGGGTGATGCACATGCTGTCAGGGAAAGAGACTGCACACAATAGTAAACTGTGTAAATGTGCTACATTTACAGGAATTTCCAGAGTAACCTAAATCAGTGCCAGTTGTCCAATCTTTTATTTAGGTCAATTAAACATTTGAAAGCTGTCTCATCCCTGTGAGTTCCAGGTTGGATGGGGCTTGGAGCAGCTTAGGATAGTGGAAGGTGTCCCTGCCCATAGCAGGGGGTGGAATGGGATGAGCTTTGAGGTCCCTTCCAACCCAAAGCATTCTGTGATTCTATGGCCAGTACATTTTAAAGCAATTTGCTTTTTGGTCTTCACCCAACTTTTGAGCAGAAGAATGGGCAGAGCTCAGCATTTCCAGGAACTCTTTCAGCAGAAAGCCAGAAGGAAATTCTTAGGGAAGCTGGAGGTGTCATCTCAAACTGAAAGGAGGGACATCAGCATAGAGTGAGTTGAACAGGAGAGTTCCCAGACTCCAAGTTATTAGATAATTAGCTTAATAGTAATATTAGATATTTTCATTAATATTCTTGGCACAGGAAATAGGAGCATATTGAATTTTGTTGATAGCATAAGACTAGAAAGGACTGTCAAACATAGGAAGATGGGAATGTCTATTAAGGGAGAACAGGATCAGAACAGACAAGCATAATAAAAAAAGACTGAATTCACTGGTACAATGAATAGAGTTGTGCTGCTCAGGATTAACAGTGACAGTTATGCCAAGCTTTACCAGCTGGCAGTGACAAGAAAATGTAGAACACATGGAAGATAAAAAGTTTTGAGCTATTGAGAGAGATTCTGGAGTAACTTTCTAGATAGTAGTAAAGGAAAATTCCTGCCTAACCTTGGGCTGCCAGTAGATACACAGAGGGACTACACAAGGTTATGATGAGCTGATGATGGGGTTCAGTCTCTCAGGTAGAAGCAGGAACTTTGAATTGAAGCTGCTCATGTCTACTCTACAAAAATCAGTGGGTGCATTGCTAATTAAACCCTTTTTGTGATTACTATCTCCACTACCATTGTTTACATTTTTTAGGGTCACCACTATAATCAAGCTGAGCACCATGTCTCCCTATATAAATTTCTTTGCAAATATCTGTTCAGAAATGTTCAAAGCAGACTTCACTCCAGACTGAGTCCCTTCCTTACCTGACAGCAGACATCTTCCTCACCCTCAGAAGCTGACTGAGGAAACATTTGTCTACAAACAGGTAATTTGGGGTGATGATAGCCTTTGTGTATACAAAACACTGCTGCATTAAACACATCACACACTTCAGAGGGAAAAGGCAAAGTACATCAGGTCAGCAGCTTCTGAAGTTTCTGCAGCACAGCTGGATGAAAGTAAAAGCCACCCATAACAAGGGGGAGGTGATACTGAGCCAACCAAAGAACACCAAGAGTAGAGCTGGGGTGTAAGTAAAGACAGGAATATGCTCAATTCTAAGCAATTTACACTCAGTACATGAAGGCTCTATTTCTCCTCTGAGCAGTAAGATGTTTCCAGCAAAACCTGGGTTAGAAATAGAGATATTTGCAATGCTTTTATTACCATTACAGTTCATCCAAGATGATGTGTCTGGTTTGAAAGTCGCAAAAAAACATATTCTTGTTAAAAATGTTGCCAAGAGGCTAAATGAAAACAGCCCGCTGCTGAATCCCATGTTTGCAGCATTACCAGTGGGTTTTTTCAAGGGTGTTTATATAGACCAAGTTTCATTTAACAAGGCAAAAGCCGGAGCTCTCACATACTCCATTATTTCTCTGCAGGTCCTTCTCACCAGGGTTAAGTCTTTACACTACTTCCAAGCAAAGCAGCCAAGAAAAAGAAGAAACAAATGCTACTACTACTGAGCACAGAGGCCTCCTTTGCAAGAAATGTGATTTACGGAATGAAGTTCCTGGCATGTCTGCCGCCGGCTGTCACAACGTGTGCCTAAAATCCAGGGCTGAAATGTGATCCCCTCTCCTTCCAAGATGCATTGTGGCTTCTAGCAAGTTCTTCTGGAAGCACAGGCAGCCTTTTGCTCAGGAGCTGGGCTCCTCCTGTGTGTTGTCTCTTTGGGGCTGAGGACCCTCCTAATTCCCTACAAAGCTGGTGTTGGCCAGCCCTGGTTTGCTGAAAGTTTTGGAAACTGGAAACTTTTCCATGTAGTTTGGAGAGCTGATTCATTTGGAGACACACAGAGCAAAGCTCATCCTGGTATCCAGAAGAGGCTTTGTGTTTGTCCTGTCTTTAGCTCCCCACATTTGTACTTCAGAAATCTGACTGCTGTGAACTGAGCCATGGTGGAGACCTCTTTCCATAAGTTCACAAAATGGCAAAGAAGCAAGAGCAGCTTGGGAGCTCTCTGGCCTTCGCTGGCCCTGTTGAAGTTGAAGGTATTTTCATTCCCTTTCTGCAGTCCTTTGGGCATTCCTTTTCCTTTACATGAAGGAAATACCTTTTCACCATTAAGCCTTCCCTCAGCTGCGTTTTAAACCCAGAAAATATTTTACCTCTAGCAAGTTTTACCTCCTCATCATTTTTCTTCTGTCTTCAAAGCCAGTGAGACAGCAGCGTTTTTACCACCATTATCTGCCTCAACTTGCAGCAACAAAAATCCCACCACTGTAAGACCCCCCTTTTTGCCAACCTTTTCCTAACCCTTGGTGATCCCATGGGAGACATCCCCTCTGGGAATAAAATTGCTGAGAGTGGAGGACACCAGCTCCTGCTGGACTTCATCAGTGAAAACACACTGTCATTTTGGATAAAACCTGTAATTTTGGATAAAACACGTGATTTTGGATAAAACACGTGATTTTGGATAAAACACGTGATTTTGGATAAAACCCAGTGTATCAGTTACACAGAGGAGTTGCTAACGTGCATTATCTGCAGATGAACAGGTATTTTCTAAGAGTGGAAACAAACAAACCAACAAAATTTTCTGCAAAACAAAGGAGCCAACAGGATGAGTCAAACCAATCCTGCCTGACCATTGGCTCTGTGTTTGCTCCAGCAGGTTCTGGCTCTGGCCCCACTCGAGCCACAGAGTTTTGAAATCCATGTGTTTCTTCATTCTCATCTTTCAGCTTTGCAGTAGACTTTTCCCCCCACAAACATCTCTGAGGCCATGTGGGATGTGGTCCAGCTCCCATTAAGGTCAGTGGGAGTGCTGCCACTGCTTCCCTGTGGGTCTCAGCCCTATCCCATTGTATTACATTTCTAAATGCAATTGGATACAGATTATTTCAATTTTTTCCTCTCCCAGTGCCCACAATGGGCAAAGTATTTTCCAAACAGAAAAGGTCCCACTGCATGTCCCTAAATCTCTAGAGGTACTGGAAAATTTCTTCTAATTAAATACATTTGACATGCGAGATCATAACTGTTCTCTAATAATTGTTTTTAAAGACTTGTCTCTCATGTAGCTTTTCTTAACTGTACAATAGCAGGGCTTAAATCCTGGTTCTGCTGGAGTTCATGGGAATTTTTCCAGTTAGCTTCTTTGGAGCCATATTGTCTTGCTTCATCTCCATCTTTAACACTACTGGGCCACTACTGAAAACGTTCTGACAGGAACTATCACAATAATGTCTGGTTTGGGTGACTGGGTTAATCTTCAGGAAAAAAAAAATCAAGTTTCCCCCAAAGAGCAAAACAATAAATAGTAAAATGTTAGTTTCACTGTCTGATGTGAAGTGTTACAGAAAACAACAGCTCCCAGGTGCCAACCTTGATCTTTATATGAAGATTTGGAGACAGAGTTTAAAGACACCATGGACATCCCAAAGCAGGGATTTCATGAAGGAAACACAAATTTACGGAGTTTGTGAATGGAGAGTTCAGTCTCTTCTCCATAACAAACTAACCAGGGGCAGTTTGGAATTAGTTGAGACTCAATCTAGTTAGGAAGATTCAAGTGATACCTGCTGGCCACCAGGAAAAAAGCTGGCTGTGACTAATTTGGGGAAAGGTAGGGATTTGTTGCTGTTGTGCACACATTACAGTGAATTACATCACAGAGCAGAGCTGCTTTGTCACCAGCCAGCTCCTCCTCATCTGGAGATTTTCCTGTCTAACAGAGCCTGCTCTGCCTGCAAGGCTGACACCCTAAAAGCAGGCTGTGATTGATGGCAGGTCCCTGCTGCCAGAGCAGCCTCTCCAAGTCACCAACTGAGTGCTGGCCTCAAGTTTACACACATGCTCACACAGTATTTACTGAGGTCAAGCGGGCTGCAGGCATGCTGTATTTACAAAAAAAAACAAATAATTCCATGTTTTGGTGGCATGAACCCAAAGGAGGAACTCTGAAACTGCTCCCTGCTCCTGGAAAAGGGCAGAGCCTGGATGCCTCCTGTTCGGACACATCTTGTGGGAAGGAGCCCTGACAGGGTTCCAGCAGAGACAGCACAAAGGTGTGTGGTAGAGGCCACTTCTGCACACTGATTTCTGATCATACTCACTGCCATTTATATTAACTAATTGCTGTGGCAAAAGGGAAAAAAAAAAAGTGTTTTGGGCATACTTAGAGAGACAGAAATAATGTCATAAATTAAGAGATGACTGGAGTTTGTACAGCAATATCTAAAGTGATGAATATCACTGGGGATCACTCTCTTCTCCCACCTAACAAACAACAGGATGAGAAGAAATGGCCTCAAGTTGTGCCAGAGAAGTTTAGATTGGATATTAAGAAAAGTTTCTTCTCTAAAGGGTGGTCAAGCATTGGCACAGGCTGCCCAGGGCAGGGGTGGAGTCATTGTCCCTGGAAGATTTAAATGTGTGCATGTGGCACATGGGGACATGGGTTAGTGGTGGCCTTGGCCATGATCATTAAATATTGGGCTCACTGACCTTGGAGGCTTTTTCCAGCCTTAATGATGTTTTAATTCTGGGATTATCTGATGATGATATTGATGGCAAGCCATCAGCCAAATCAGACATCTCCAGGGAATCCGAGAGGGAGAAACACACTTTGCTATTTCTTTCACAGTTTTAAGCCTGGAGAACACTACTTTGAATACCCACAGTGGTTTTATCTCTAGCTCTCAGGACAAGCTGGACAAATGCCATTGTTCTTGACCTGAAAAGCAAACCTGGAGCCTAAATTCAGCAGTACAAATTTTATTGTACATAGTTATTGAACACACGTGTAAGCCCCACTGAAACTAAAAACTTCAAAGATATATTCACTTTATTTGTTCAACAAAGATCAGGCCAGGGATGTACTTAAAGTACTTCCAGGGTTCAAGGAACTGAGCTAAAATCACAGATCTGTCTTCTATTCTCGTTACTAACATATTCATTAAGAAAATTCATCACTTTTTCTGTGTTGTCTTTTATAATAAAGGCTCCCCACAACACCTATAGACAAGATTCCTCTCCTGTTTTAAGGGCATATAATCCTCAGCATGGGCAATATAAACAGGCTCAGCCACATAAAACAAATATGGATTTTGCTGGTACTTTTTCCATATCTAAGAAAACCTACACTGGGTTGGGTTTTTTTTTTTTTTTTTGTTTAAACATCAAAAACATTTGGCTGCATAAGCAGCCAAAAGTGGTTGTATATTTTGTAAGTATATTAAAAGTCAGAATAGTTGCTGATGAGCATACTGAATGGATTTTACTCGTTTCCCATCATGGAGCCCAGGCTGGCATTGCTTTAGACATTTCAGTGCAGAAGAAATGTCAAGCATGCACTCATCCCCTGACTGAAGTTCAAATCAAACAAACCAGGCTAGACAAGCTAATAACAAGCTTTGTTCACTCCAGAATGGCAGCTATGGAAATATGCCTCATTTTATATATATTATTACAAGCACGAGCTGAAAAAGCCACTGAAAAAGCAACCAGGATTGTTTTTTTTTTTTCTTTAAATGACCAGTTCCAAGCTACTTATTTAATCAAAAATAATTATTAAAAAAAAAAAAGTCATACTTTCGGCATGGATGTCTTCATAATTCATTTTTCCCTATCATAAATTATGATTCATGTAAGTAGACTTTTTTTACTGCTAGAAAGTGGGAACATATATGGGAACCAATATTACAAAAACTTGCAAGTAAATTAGAGCCACTTTTGGGGGGTTAATTTATAAAGGCAATATGACACGCCTTGTTCACAGCTCTAGTGCCAAAATAAAGAGCAAGAACAATTTATAGTTTACTTCTTATATAAAAATTAGCATTCAAATTTGAATTATTTTGCAGCTATATTTAAGAGATGGTCTGGAGACAGAAGAACACTGAGAATTCTGCTGCTCTGTCTTCAGGGGTGGTTTGCCATTTCCCTTTCTAGGAACCAAAAGTCCCTTTCCAGCTGGTGTCTGACAGCTTTGCAGGGTTCCTGACTGAAGATAGGAGGAAGGCACATTCCCCTCCCTGTGCATCCCTCTGCTCTACAGGAAATAAACTGGAAGCAGCCCTGGCATGGCAGGAGATGCCTCCAGAACTGGACTCTCAAAACCAGCAACCTCAGTACCTTAAAGAAACACATACATGAACCTCTTTCCTTCTAAATTCCTACGCCTACATTCCAAATATTTACCCTAGCAAACACTACCCAGCCCATGGGTTCCAGCTGCAATCAGCATCCTGCCTCCCCCTGCCTGGATGCTTTGGAGGCCTCTCCAAAGGCCCCTGGATGCCCAAAGCATCAGACCTGCTTTCCTCCAGAACAGCTCCCTATCACAGAAACACAAAAGGTCACAGCAGCAGTCTGCAGCCTCTCCCAGCAAAGGGAATAAATGTGCAAACAAAGCCATTAGCAGTTTCCAAAATAAAGCCCTCTTCTTGGTCTCCAGGAGCACAGAGTGCCACATATGCACTGCTCAGAAATGCCTGCTCACGTGGCAGCTGAGCAGCTGTGGGGAGCTGGGAGCCAAAGCAAAGCTCTCCCTTTGACCACAGAAATGCCACCTTAATTAATTATTTTGATTTTCCATGCTTAAAAGCATTAAAGATAAGAACAGGGAGATCAAGAGGAGGGCTTTCACCTGCCAGCCCACTTTATTGCCGTCTCCAATTAATAGCCACATACAACAGGTGTCACTTTAAAAAAATGGAAAATTTAAATAGCTGTCCTGGAGGATATACACAGAAATTACCAGGGAACCATCTGTGCCACAAAACTTTCAGCAGAGACACAGCAGCCAGAAAAAAAAAGAGAATCAACAGCAATAAAAGCAAACATTCCGAGGTAAGAAATGGCAAAAATGTTTGGATCAGCACTAATAAGGATTTTTCCTGGTTATTATTTTCCTTATCAGCCTGGCAGGGACAATTCACCCCTCTTGCACTCCCGCAGTGCTCCAGGGCAGGCGACCCTCCCTCCCCTCTGGCATCCCTGTGGAACTCGCTCCCGCTGCCCAGGAATGTCTCATTTATCTGTCCTGTCTCCCAAAGTTTGTTTTCCTGCTGCTATGGTTCTCCCGTTGCTGGAACAAACACGAGCAGCAGTCTCCTGCATGACTCAGGCTCCCTTTGCTTTGGTGGGAACTCCTTGGCACATCTGGGAGATCCAAACCACGTCCTCCAAACCCCAATTTTCTCAAACCTGGGCTTCTCCTCTGCCTAGAAATTTCCCATGGATTTGGCAGCATCAAACCAAAGCTCACAATCTTCATTCTCTCCCACTTAATCTCTTACCTTCAGATCATGGGGCTCATGGAGCAGAAAACTCATCTTCTGGTCAGAAACAAACAAATAAATCCATGTAAGGCCCAGTTTGACACAAGCATTCAAACAGCTGAACAGGAATTAAATAACTGATAGTGGCAGGTATTAATGGGGCAAACAAATTTAGAGAGGCTGCAATTATACCCCTGTTGTACTTGTTTGAAATGTTAACTGTTTGATGAGACTTAACACCCAGCTAATGAGCTTTTAAAAGTAATTCCCACGTGCAGCCACCTTCCTTTGCTCACAGAAGGGAAGCAGCGTGTCTGGCAATTGCCATGGCCATCAATCCAGGGCCAGCAGCTAATCCTGTTTTATTACCATCATTAGCTAAATACAGGGAGCATCCACAGAGCAGCTGCCTGCTCTTCTTCTCCTCTTTCTCCCTCTCCTCCTCTCCCTGCCCTCCAGCCTCTGCATCCTCACACACAAGATGATGCTGTGGGTCCACCCAGGTTGCTCTCTCCCAGTGCTGCTTTTCTCCCTGTTATCCATCCCACAGGAAAGGTGTTCAGGTTGGCCTGGGTGCCTGCACGCACACCTCCTCCACCTGGAGCTCCAGTTGGGGCTTCCCCACAGCTGCATTTGGTTCTGAAAACTCAACTCCCTTTCCTAAGGCTGGATGTGGCCCCTGTTCCCCAAAAATAGTTGCTCTGTATCCAGCAGCTCTGACCTGGGCTCACTCAGCCACCCTCACTACTGCTCTTACACTTTGCCCTCTCCCAAATTCTCTGTGATTCCATTAAACTAAAAGGGTCTAAAATCAAAAAGTGCATATGAAAAAAATCCTTACAAAGTTTAAAGTACAAAAGACTAACAGAATCAAGAAGAGAACGTGTACAGAGTCTGCACTCAGGGGGAGCCCATGGGGATTTGCAACACCTGAGAGGTGAAAATGTGCAAAGATCTATGCCAGGAAGCAAAACTGAGGAGAGTAATCCATGAACATTCAGTTTAGGTTATTTCAGGGGGAGGTGAGGTGAATAAATGAAAACCATCCTTAGAGCCTTGCGTGAAACAGTTTGCAGGTTTTATTTATTCAACTTTAGCTGGTCCTTGGACTTCTTTTTTTCCAGAAGGCATGTGTCCCTTCATTTAAGAGGTGGCTAAAGGATATTTTTTGGTGCTAGAGTTATGCTACCTGCATGGCAAGGAGCAGGCAGGCTTCCTTCCAGCCTGCAGAAAGAAACAAAGACCGAGCTCACACCTGCACCTCACGCCAAAGTAAGTAAACAAATGCACTGTGAGTTATGGGACCTTCATTCTCTCAGCTGCCTTTGCTTGTTTGCTTGCCCAGCTCCATTTCTTCATGGCAAAGGGCCATTTAAAAAAAAAACAATTCTTTGTTTGCTACTATTTACACTCAGATTTTGGTTTTACAAAGTGTGTCACGGAGAGCACAAACCAACATCTTCAAGCCCAGGTGCCTATTGCTGGGTTTCTCACTGTGTGCTGTGCAGAGCTGTCCAGTTCCTCAGAGTAAAAATCCTCATCAGACCATTTTTTTCCTCAGGTGTGAATTACCTTTCCTCCCTCTGGATGCTTTAGGCTAAGCATTCAGTTTTTGATACTTTCAAAGCCTGCCCAAGCTGAGCAATCCTGAATATTTCTGATCCCTGGGCATTTGCCAGTTAACTGGGCCAGCACTGATGCTGGTGTGGCAGGAATTCCACCATCCTGGTGCTGCCTGATAACCAGGAATATCAGAGGAAAGGAGTAGAGTGATCTTCCACCAGGCTGCAGGGGACAGAAAAAGGGAGCGGAGCAGAAAACGCCATAAAATAACCTTTACCAACATCATATTCTAACTCAGCTGGCTAAAAGCACTTTCTTTCTGCATTCTCCACCCAGCATCAAATGACAGAACCAATAATGTTATCATGTGCCAGCCTGCACAAGCCAAGCCCTGCTAATCTGTCCTCACCCATTCTCTCTGCGCCGTGCCGCCGTACGCCGTCCCAAAGAGCTGAATTGTCCCTTTGTCACTTCAGGTACAGCCCTGGTACAAACCCACCCCCCTCTCCAGAGCCCCCATTGTCCCTGGTTGTTTACTGGGGGTGCATTTGCTGTGGGACAGCTGGTGACTTGTGGCCCTGGGCATTGTCCTGCTGCCCAGCATCCTCGGCAGGGCACCAAACAAAGCTCAGCAGTGTCTGTGCACCAGCGCCTCGGATGGGGAGGGAGCAGACAAAGGAGGGTGCTGAAGCTGTGGCTTCTCTTGCATTTCCTTCATGATATCATAACCTTAGAGAGGAAGGCGCTGTCTCAGTGCGAGGAATTCAGCTGCCTGCATCCTGCACTCCCCCAGCCACAAGAGATAAAGTGATGCTAAGCCAACAGCAGCGCTGTGCTCTGTTTGCAGTGTGTATTCTCACTCCGTGTCATCCAGGGATCCCAGGCCAAAGCCCTGATCCAAAACAAGCAGAGGGTGGGGATTTGCAGACACTCAGCAGTGGCCTCGATGCTGGTTGAGCCCCACTTCCACCACAAGGGTCTGGGATAAAGGACCAAGCACTTTGGAAAAGTCCTACCAACCTTTCCTGCTTGGTGGGAAGGTTTTCTGCAGCGTTTATTGTCCACTGTGTAGAGAGGAGGAGACTAAGGGGCAACAGAGAGCCAGAGTATTTGGGGTTGTCAAGGAACGGGAGAAAGCAAAAGTGAATAAATCAATTGCTTTACTTTTAGTTGCATGAGACAACTTTACAGACAGAAAGCCGCAGACATAGCCCTGAGGAGCAGCAAATCAAAACTTCACATTACCAGAGCAGGAGAAAGATAATATTAGGCAGAAAGGAAGAAACTGAGAGATGAAAAGGTTGAAGAACTGCGTCATTTCATCAGTAAGGCAAATCCATACCTTGAATTAACTGCATTTATGCAGTCTGTAGCAGTTTGTAATTATGTTTTGTAATTGTTTTTTCAATCATGCCTGATGGGTGGCATGACTGAAAAGCACGTAAGAGTGGCTGAGTCAGATCCATCCCACATCCCACAGGACCAGCAGTGGATTCCTGGTCCTCCCAGCTCCTACCAACTCCCTGGGAGTTTTCCCAGCAGCTTTTTTCACCTGAGTCATTGCATTTCAAAACAAGTGATTAATCCAGCCTTCGTTCATTTTTTTAGTTAATTTTAAAAAATAATTTCTATTTCTGTCCTTCACAATATCCTGTGGAAGTGAGTCCCACCATTAATTCTGTGGTGGGCAAAAATACTCTTTTATTTTACTTGCCTTACATGCTGCTTGATCTCTGTACTACTTATGTTTGTTTTTGTTGTAACAGTCAATAACTGTGCTGTAATTGCTACTGCCTTATGGACCTGATCAGGTTTTCCTCTCTCCTCCAGATCAGTAGGAGGATTGTTCAGCAAACAGCTTTGGAGAGGGGATATTTCCTCAAGGAGCAGGCAGCAAGGAGGAAGGCAGAAAAAAAGAGACATTAAGAGCAACGTAATGGAAAGAGCAAGACTCTGGGAATTGCAAAGGTGTGAGGCACGGCTTGGGGTTGAGTGATTGATGTGAGGTCTTAAAGCAAAGCCCAGAATGTGATGAGTTCCATTTTCATAAAAAACACTGCAGTCATTATGTGTGGCCAGGAGGCTGCACGGCACTAAATATTGCTGATGTTTAAGAGCTCCTTTTTAAGAGCTCAGGCCTTAAAATATCACGTGTGGGCAGCAGCAAGCAGTTATTTGTGGTGAGTGGCTACCAACGGACAGAGAGCCCAGCTGCCATAAACATTGCAACTTTATTTTCTTCCTTTGTACTGCTCTTCCCAAAAACTTGCCAAATAAAACACGTCCTCCCAAACAGAGCCACTATTATTTTATGGTCCCGCCATGCTGGGTTAGAAATTGCAGTGTCATGAAAACATCCTTTAAATAAATAATAAAGCAGGATGTTCCTAAGACAGGGTCTTGCAGCTTGAAGGAGCCTGAACAGCCTCACAAACCCCCCACCACATCCACTGCTGGGAGAGGTAACAGCCCTCAGCAACTTTGCTTAGGGTTCAGGCCAGCAAATGTGGAATAAATATTATATGGCACTTAACAAGGCCTTTGCCAACCTAAATGATTCTATGAAATACAAATTCCACTCCATTTCCATGCTCTGCATTCATCTGCAAAAAAGAACTTTTCCCTGTGAACACACCAATAGCCCATGAGAATACACAATGCCCCTTCTGGGCCGTGGTTTGCTCATCACCATGGGTGTGTTTTTGTAGAAGTAAAATTTCTGCCCCAAAGGTCTTAAACTGGGACAAGGTAAGGTAAAGAATCACAGAATCACTGGGTTGGAGGAGACCTCCAGGATCATCGAGTCCAACCCAACCCTAACCTCAACTAAACCATGGCACCAGTGCCACATCCAGTCTTTTATAAACACATCCAGAGATGGTGAATACACCACCTCCCCAGGCTGGCCATTCCAATACTTTATTACCCTTTCTGTAAAAAACATTTTCCTAATATCCAACCTGTATTTCTCTTGGTGCAGCTTGAGACTGTGTCCTCTTGTTCTGTCAGCTGCTGCCTAAAGAAAGACACCAACCCCACCTGACCACAGCCACCTTTCAGGAGATTGGAGAGAGTGATAAGGTCACCCCTGAGTCTGAAAGCAAAAGGATGGAAAGAAGAAAATGAATCTCAAGACACAGAAATGCAAATGTGATTATGTCAAATGTACATGATGCAGTTTCCAGAATGAAGGGCAAGATGGAGAGGAGAACCAGAAGCGTACCAAGGTGGAATCATGATAAGAGATTTCCAGAGCTTTTCTAGGGGAGGAAAAAGACATTGTCTGATACATTCAAATGAGTTGGGAAACAAAAAAAAAAAAAACAACACAAAACAACAACAACAACAAACAAACAAACCAAAACCAAAAAAAACCAAAAAACCAACCAAACAAAAAAAAAAACCAACAAAAAAAAGCAAGCTCAATACCCAGTTATATATTTTAAAAAATATCTAAATTTTTAGACTTAACTTTTTCTTAATAAAATAAGACAGCACTTGTGAGAGTCACGTATTTCAAAGTAAGTCAAATCATTTTGCTCCATTGCACTTTGCTCTATGAGTTAAATTCCTCATTCTGTGAACGAGGTACATGTAATATGAGGGGATCCAGCAGTAAACACAAATATCAGTGATTTCTTCAAGGAGTAACCCACCAAAAATATATCTTCTCCTTCCATATTTATTACATACATTTAGGAAAGAAATGAAAAAAGAATTTTTTTTTGTTTTACTTCCCTGACGTTTTCTTCAAGATATGCAGAGATATTTCAGGTAAGGCAGTACACCAGAGCACCATTTCCCCTGTTGTTATGCAGAGAACAGAGGCTGCAGTTTTAAAATTTATGTTTTTCTTTTTCCACCAGTGATAACAAGAACAAGCAGACCATGCCATAAAGCTCCCCCATGCCCTCTTCCAAATTCTGCTGCAGCACAATGCCAGTAAAAATAACAATTTTCTGCTGGGCAGTGTGGAGCAATATTCCCCTGGAAGCAATGTTGAGGCTCTGGCTGCCCACAGGCACAGCCTCAAGCCATGGATGCTGCATACAAAATTTTCCTGAAGTTTGGATTTGGAAAATAAAATAAATATATTTTAAAGAATCCTCACTAAATGAAGTCTCATTTTTTGAAGTGTGTGGGTTTAGGGGTTTTGTATAATGATAAGAACAATAATAGTAATAATAATTTAATTTGGAGCAGCATATCAGAGGACTTAATTTAGGAAAGCAGCCTGTGATAAATGGGAAAGTTACAGGGAACACTTAGAGATCCCAAAGGAGTGACCAGGAGATAAGAAGGGCAGGAATCTGCTCACCCAGGATGTGCAGAGGACCCAAAGCCTTTTAATGCTCTGCCCATAACCAGTGGTGGGAAGAGCTAAACACATGCAGACCTTTAATTACCTAACTGTTCTCTTGGATTGGGCAGGCAGAGAGAGAGAGGTGGTGGTGCTGCTGCAGCAGATGAGATCTGCAGATCCCAGCTCACATCTGATTACGGGCTCAAATCTGTGGGTGCAAAATTAAAGGCTGAATTCCAACCAACTTTTAAAAGTTGCCTTTCAAGTGGTGAAACGAGAGCCTCCACCCATTCCCCAGCTGCCTGTGATTTATCTGGGCTGAAAGCTTGCCCAGCATCATTGGCAGGTAAAGAGGCCCTCAAGCCTGGTATTCGGGGCTAGAGAGAGTTAAGGGTACTTTTCCATGTAAAGTGGGTTTGGGAAAGGAATGCCTTGAATTTTGATGCTATTGGCCTGGTTCTCAGCTCCAGGGCGGTAATGCAAAGCAGCACTGCTGCATTCCACTTGCCAGGGCTGAGGAGCAAGAATCAACCACAAGTGAGCAGTGAAGGCAAGTGATTAAACAGCAGGGCTGCCCTCCCTGTCCCTCCCCAACGAGGATGGACAATGATGCAGCAAATAACAGGAAGGTTGCAACAGTCAGGCAGAAGCTGAAACATTTTTTAAAAATTATGAAATCACTTTTTTTCTGGCCTGGGACACTCAGATAAAAGTTGTTTCCTTCACACTGGGTGAGCTCTGCAGGGTCATCTCCATACAGGTATTTTCAGTGCTGAACTCCTGTTAACCAGCCTTTCCAAAACTGGGCCAGACAACACCCACATATCCTAATCCTAATTCTGAGCTCCTTGCAGTGGGGAGCAGAAAGCAGGATGGCTTTGGATGATATTCTGACAAGGCTGGGCACAGCTGAGGGTTGGCAGAGGAGACTCTGGGCAGAAGGCTGCGAGGAGCTTTGCTCAGTGCTGTGCAGAGCTCAGGCTTTCCATTCAGAGGTCCAGGGCTGAATGCCATGCCCAGATGCTCTCCCACCCTGCAGAGAGCCACATACTTGTTTTCCTGGGAGGGGATAGCCCCAGAGGTTCTGGGAGGGCAGTGGTTCCTTAGCTCAGATGCTGTCTCATGGGCAGGGCTGGAGTTGGAGGTAGAAGCTCTCTCTAACCAACTCCAAGGTCACATCTAGGTTTTAAAACATGAGTAAGAGCTAGAGGGAAGCCTGGCCCAGTCCCACATAACACCCTTGGGACTCTCAGCAGCTCTGCTGCTCATCTCCCCTCTGCTGGCACTCACCCTGGATGAGTGCTGTCAGCTTGTTCACCACGTCAGGGGAAACCAAACCAGATCAAAGTATTCATTCTGCCAAAAGGAGGGGAAACATCTCTCATGTCTTTGCCAGCAGGCAGCCATGCAGCTCCACCAGACCTCTCCTACCAGCGGCCTGCACTGCAGCAAATGCAGCTCTGCTTCATCCCTGTAACCTGGCTCCACTCTATGGGAACACAGCTTGTGCCCTGTGCTCTGCCAAGGAGATTGGGAGCCCCTGGCAGAGGTCCCTGCAGCCATGCAAGGGACTGCTCCATTGCTGAGATGCTGCTGAAAACCCCAAGGCAACATTTGGCTCCCCAGACTTGAAACAGAACAAGAAAAGCTGGGTGCCACAGACCCAGCACAGCCAGGACATGCCTGATGTTTGGGGAGTTTAAAGGACTGGCCCAGTCACTGCCTTCCTTGTGGACAGATTCAGCTGCTCATTCCATAAATGCTTTCCAGCCCTCTGAGATTACCAATGAATCCCATATATATTCACAGAGCCACAGAGTGGTTTGGACTGGGAGGGAAATTAAAGACCATGTAGATCCAGACCCCTGCCATGGGCAGCTGCTTTTGTCTCCAGGTGACAAACACCAGGAGAGTAGACTTCTCCCTTTTCTCTTTCTCCTGTTGACATCACCATTCAGACAAAGGTCTTTTGGGAACTAGCTCCTTTTTAGAGTTTAACCCTGATAATTCTTCAATCCTCAGGAGCTTGAGACAGCCCCTGGAAAGCCTCACCCTCAAATCCTGCATTTTGATAATATTATTCTCTTATATCAATGCTCCTTCCCTTTTCCAGGTAGACGCCTCCCCTGGGCTGCCAGCAGGCCTGGAATGCATCATCAGAGCTGGAGAAGAGAAGGTGATGACTGAGGCAGTGGGGAGAGAACCACGTCAGGACAGGAATCAGGAGGAGGAGTGGTCCCTCTGAGTCACTGCCTCCTCCTGGCAGGATGGATTTATCCCAAGCAGGCTCCAAAGACAACGCTGCAGCCCAGCACAGCCTCTCCTCCTTTTGTGCCCTGTGCCACATCCGTTGCTGGGCCTGTGCCATGCCCACATGGTCACATCTCCTCAGCCCAAAGGGAAGGAGGTGTCCTGCTGGCCACATTGGGCTGGCTCTGAGCTTGCCCATGGCTGATGATTTCACTGGCCATTTCCTTGATAGCCATTATGACTTAGATGGCAATTCTCATTTCAAATCCTAATTTTAATTACATTTAATGACAGGTTCCTGCTTTCTCCCTGCTTTCTGCCCGGTTACTCAGGGTGATCTGAAGAGCCAGATTTCAAAACTACCTCTGGTTTCCAAATTGCCTTTCACACTTGCTGTTAATACCATTAGTACTTTACGTTATTCCCACAGAAACATGACCAGGCAAACACACACAGTCCCTGCCCTGCAGAAATTTTGGTAGAGACTTGAGGTGTGACAAGGAACGAGCCCCGACAGCGCTGGGGCTGGAGTGAGTGAGGTAATGAGGCTGCAGGCACGTGCACAGCTCCGTGCATTTCTGCTGAGAGATTAAATCATTTACCCTTCTGTGGTTGTTGTTGTTTATTTAATTATTAAATTCTGAAGAATTCCTAGCAATCCTCACGGGGTCTGGAACCACGGGGTCTATTGCTTGTGTCTAAATTAAAAATGGAGAGCAGATGGTGGGTTATTGGATGGCTGCAGCAGAAGCTGACAATCTGCTCTGTCCCCGTGTCGGCAGGGGAGTGAGGGCTGCAAGATGTGGAATCCATCCCTGGCTGTGTGTCACAGGTGTTGATCCAGTGTCTCTGCACTGAAAGGAAGCAGCCAGACTCACATCCTGCAGCCAGACTGGCTCTCAAGGTTACTTACAAAGGGAAAGAAGATAAAAGGGTTCAGTTCGTGTCCATCCCCAGTGTTCACCAAACCTAAAACCCCTCAGTGCAGCCAGAATCAAAACCTGCTCTGTCTGCAGGAAATGGAAGCTGAGATATTTAATGTTTAAAAACTCGGTATATTAAAATATTATCAAATCCTCTGTTTTGCTGTAACTGTGTTATCGACAGAGTCAAGGAGAAGGCTGGTGATAAAAGACATAGGCTGAATGAAGAAACCAGTCTTTCAAGGAGCAACAAATAAATCAGGTTAACACCCAGGGAAGGGCAGTATTGGACAATGCTTGTGAGAGGAGGTGGATACAACTCAGGTGTGCTTCTGCAGTGAAGGACAAGGAGAGGCTCAGCTACAAGGGTTGTTTTTTTTTTTACCTGGATATGCAGTATCTCCTTAAACAGCTTAGGGAACAAAATACAGTGCCAAAGTGATTTGTGAAATCATCCAGGCCACAGAAAATCAATATTTTCCACTTCTGTTAAATACATGTTGTACACACAATTCACCTTGGCAGTGTTCATGCCTTGGGCTCCCTTTCAGACCAATCACTCTTTTTGAAATCTCCATATCCCAAGTTCTCGTGGTGAACATTTGACAAATGTTTTAGATGTGACATAAATCCCTACCTAGCACTGCATGGGCAGCAATCCTTTGGGAAACCTTCCCCAAGCAGGCAGGAGCCTTTCCTGGGCCAGCAGAAACAACTGCACACTCTCAGGGTGATGCTGTCCATTTAGGATTATTTAGCAGAAACCTCTGCAACAAGGGAAAGGATTTATAATGCAGGTGAGGGACTGGTAAGAACAAAGTTCAGAATTGGTCTCCACCCCATTGAGACACTGCACAAGGCATTTAATTCTGCTTTTCAGGTCTTCTCTGTAGAAGAGGAGCAGTGGGATTCTTCCTCCCAAAAGGAAGGAGATGCAACAGCCAGGTCATCACCACGTGGCAGAGGCTGCACAAATGGGGACAGTGACTGCTACAGAGAAGTGCTTTAAGCTGAAGTCCTTTAAAGCTTTCTTAGCAAATGAAGGCTGTAATACACTGTAAGGCTTGAGGAAATTTAATGCAATATTTTCTGGAACTGTCTGTAGAGAGGGGTAGGAGGGTTCCTCACCCATTGCCCTCATCAGGGTAGAGCCTGCACCACAGATGCTGCAGAGCAGCAAAAGCTGCACAGCCTTGCTTGCTGCAGGGTGGAATTAAAAGACATTTCTTGCACTTCAGGAATCGTGAACTTCAGCAGGCACTCCCTGCACTCTCAGCCTGCTGAATGCCTGCCAAGAAAAGAAGCTTGTCATTTCTGTAACAGCATGCATCTTTTGTTTGCCATGGTATTTTTCAGGGGGAACATTGAATCTGCTTTAGTAAAAAATTAACATCTGGAGATTCTCAGTTTTGAAAGAGCAGGTGATGTGTTTGGCAAAGGACAAATCCATGACAAAGAATTTAATAAAAGAGGGAGACAGGATAGCTCATGGGACCATTACTTTAAACTTCCAACTGCAGTGTGAAATGGTGCTCACCAATAGCAAATGGCAGAGTGGTGCTAAATGTTAATATCCTCTGCATCACACCACTATTTACATATATATTAAAATGACCGTGGCTTCCCTGTTTGTGCTTCCTTGCTGGAAACATTCCGGGGAAACAAGATTATTAATGGAAAATTCATAAAACCAAGGAATCACATGGAAATATCGGAGGGCATTTTCAAAATGGGAATTTCTGACTCACATGCATTCCCATTTTCTCAGGAAATCTGCTCCCAAGAGTTGCCTTTGTGACCAGTGTTGGGTGTTCACACAAATACAGGATATATCCACAGTGATCCATTGCCTGGCAGCATGCAGCAGCCTGCAGGGAAGGGGAGTTTGAAAGTGTAAGATTGCTATAATAAATAAAGAGCCAGCCAATCTAGGGATTTATTTTCCTTTATATATTCTTGTAAATGTATTTAATTGGCCTGTGGATAGCATACATAGCAACTGAAAATTTCAGTTTTGAATTTCTGTTTTGTACTTGCTCTGGACAATTAAGCACCTTGGCCTTTTTAGCTACAGATTGTCTGGGACAACCCAAGAATCAGATCAGGCTCTTCCATCTCCAGTACAGACAACTCCCTGTGCAGTAAAATGCAAAAAAACTGTTTTTATTACTCCTTTTGTAGCTTTCTGCTTTAAAAGGTTAGACTGGAGCAAACCTTGTGTATTTAGAAGCCTTGAAGACATGCTGTAAAGATTGTTTAAGACCCAGAGGCCAAGATCATCCTGGCAGCTCCTGCCACAAGTCAGGAGATTTCCTTGGTGGATCTGTGTGGCTCCAGATGCCTGCAGTCACTGCCATGTGCTGAAATGTGTCAGATCCACTCACACTCACCCATTCCCCATGAGCTCTTCCAACAGGACACGGGTCCAGTGGCCACCCTGCACAGAAGCTGCTCATTGTCAGGGGCTGTCACAGCAGAATCACACTCTTGCTGTTTGAAGGACAGCTGAAAGCAAAGAAGTCAAGATTGAGACTTTTCTTGTCAGAGGAAAAGGTGAGAACTGCATGTTCTCTCTCCCCTTTATCTGGTTTAAGGGAGGAACAAATTAACTTGGGCTACAAAATTGTTCCTTGGAGACCATAGGGAAAAAGAAGGAACGTGTTCTGTCATCTAAAAACCCAAATTAAGTGAAATGCTAAAACCACAAGATTTGTTTACTACAGGAAGCACTTACCTTTCCAGACCTGAGAGCAGTTTCTTCACAGCCCTGATTAAAATTACTCATCAAAACATTGCACAGAATTAACTTCATTTCATACGGTGAACAATTATGCAGCTTGGGTGGAGTGGAAAATATCCAGAGTGTTATTAGTTGTGCTTAGCAGAGGCATGTGGCAAAATGTCTCCATTTTCCTGTCTAGGAGCTGTGTGCCAATGGAGACTTTTACCAAGAAAAGCAAAGGTGAGCGGGGATGAATAGGAGCTGGAAAAGCTCAGACTTTAAAGCAGCAACACAGGAATGAACAGCAGTGAAACAAAGAGGTTTTCAAAGACAAGTTTTGCTCCTTGATTCTCCTGTAAACCCATTTCAGAACCGAACCAGGAAGAGAAAATAGGTTGTGTGGTGCATGGTGTGAACAGTTTGTTACAGAATAAACAGCTCTTTTTCCACAAACTCTCCTGGATGTTAGAGAGCTGGGACAGAGTTTAGATGAACCCTCCTGTCCTCAGCTCCTGCCCATGTCACGATGTCCTTGCATGTGACAACCACTTTGAAAGAAAAATCGTGTATTTTGACTTTGATTAAGTTATCAATGCATCCTCCTCTAGCAAAGTCACAGGATGAGGTTGCTTATGATGCCTTTTAGTGGTGCTAAAGAAAGCTTGTCAGGCAGCTCATTTAGGAAAGGGAAACACAGAAAATAGATCCAGTGCAACTCAGGCATGGCTGGGGCCTGATTGCTCTGGTGCTGCTGGTTTCAGTAGCACAGCCTGGGCTGGGGCACTGTTTTTCAAGCAACTATTGAAATAAGGCACTATTTTTCTAATCCAGAGTGGATTAACATTTCACCTAAGGCATAAAGGCTTATTGTCATAAATCCATCACGAAATTACAGCAATTATAAATGAGAAACGCACTTCAAGAAAATGAACTTAGTCTTGGGGAGGGGGGAATATTTACTAGGGCACCACAGCTGAAAAAACCTCATGCTGACAAAGCATGTTAAAGATTTCATGTAGAACTCTTATCATAGCCAGCTCGTGTTTGCACAGCCTTTCAGTCAAATGGGTTTCACTAAAGGATATTTGAACAAGAAAAGAACCCTTGAATCAGGCAGACACCACGGATGAAAGACTCACAATTTTGACAAAGCTCACACACACAAGCTTAAAACAAAAGCATGAAACTCCTCCAGCTTTATAGCCAACTTTATTCCTTTCACAGCACTGGCTTTCAAATACTTTGTGAAAAAAATGTTGCCATAACAATGAAGCGTGAATAGGCAAATCCATGTATTCCCAGTTGTTGTCCCAAGCAAACAAGAAAAACATTTCACACTTCACCATTAATACAATGTCCCTTTGTCCCAACACATGAAAGAGCTATTTAAAACAAATAAATGAAGAGATAGCTACATTTTTCATGGAAGTCTGGAATTTTTAAAAAAATATCCAATGTATTTTCACATTTTGTTTTGCAATTGAATCCTTTCCACCAGCTCCAACCACACAATACCACCAGAAAATGCCAGAGGATCTATAGAGCATGCTGCAGTTGCCTGTCATCAACTGAAAATATATTAAGGTAATTAAAAACTCTGCTAGGAAACCCTGGAGCCTCTGCCCTCAAGTGATGAAGACCAGTGCCAATGCATTGACAAAATAAAATCCAGAATTTGCCCCGGGATGTCAATCTGTAAATAGCTGTTGATATATGGCTTTCTTGACAAACTGGTTGAGACAGGAACAGCTTCAGTCTCTTCCAGCTGGGCATTCCTGGTGTATCCACCACCACAGCATCACCAAAAGCAACACTTTAAAAGCTAACTTGTGGCTCCAGCTGGGTTTTTGGAAGAGCAAAGCCCACAGGGTGACTGACATGCCCGAAATCCTTCCAAAATTTCACTCTGTGACCACCTGAAATGTCACTTTCTGTGCATGGAGTGGTGGTAATGGTGATGGTGATGAATACCCTGGAAAAACTCAGCTCACCTGCCCCAGGAGCAGCTGCAAACCTACCAGGCAGCACTTTGGAAAGCTGGAGATCACCGTGCCAAGCAGGACAGACAGAGCTCGACTGGTTGCACAGGTGTTAGGCTTTTCTTCTTCCCTCAGACATTTAAATACAAGTTTGAGTGTTCAGTTCAGAAATAACACACTGTTCTTTTGTTGTTACTCTGCAGCTAAGCCAAACATTGGAAGGTGGATTAAGAGAAAGGGATTCTGCGTTTTCCTCCCACCTCTCCCTTTCTTTTGTGTCTTTGCAAAGCCAACAGCATTTTAGAGAGTCACGGTGTGGCTCACCTGAGTCACAACCAGCACAGCCAGCTCTGTGTACAGAGCACAGCTCAGTGCAGGATGTGTGCATTTCTCTGAATGCTGTCTTGTTTCCTGACTTTTAACATTTTAAGTATTCAGATTTTTTTCCTAAGATCACCCAGAACTTTGCAATAAAGATGATTTATGAGTACTGAGAAAAAAGATTGCTTGATTTACTCACATTCTCATTACCTGCCCCTGTGGCCCTTACATTGATGCTCTCCTTTTATGCTTTATGCTGCCCAAAGCAGCCAAAAGTTGCTATTGTGAAACAGCAAAGTGATCAATATTGATGAAAGCTCAGCCTGTACCAATTCTCCATTTCTCATCCATTATTTTCTTGCTCAATGGAAACATTTTCTTCCTGGCATATTACTGTGTGGTTAATGGCACATTAAGTCTTACAAGAATCCAGACTTTTCCCCTTGTTCCAGCATTACACAACATTTAAGAAAACTTGAGACTGCCCACAGAAGCTGCCCCTGGATCCCTGGCAGGGTCCCAGGCCAGGCTGGATGGGGCTTGGAGCAACCTGGGACAGTGGAAGGTGTCCCTGCCCATGACAGGGGTGGAACAAGGTGACCTTTAAAAGGTCCTTTCCAACCCAAACCATCCTGTGGTTCATGATAACGTAACAAACTCCATGAAGCAGCGGAGCTGCAGCTTTTGGGGCCATAAGACTTTATTAATATTCACCACAGATTTCCCCACACACACCAAATCCGAGCACTGCTCCACTTCCCCACAGCATTCAGCTTTCCAGAGCTGCCTTGGGACAGTGACACTTGCATGGGGAGAAAGCAGAAAGTGGATTTTGAGTCTGGAGCTGGGGGTCTGAGCCAGGGAGCTCTGCAGGAGGCCAAGCAAAGATGAAATGGCCATGGAAGCACGGGAGGATCCAGGTGGAGGAGTTTAGAACTGGAATGAGCTGGCATTTTCTGTTTCCTATTTTTTTCCTATTCCTCCTGTTTGAGACGGAAAGAGCAGGAATTCCCAGTTCTCTCCTCCTGCCCCTCTAGGAGCTGTTTATAGGATTACAGGCGCCTCCTCCAGACCCACACCATGCCCTCCTGGCCAGGCTGAAGCTCTATGTGTTAATTAAGCCTATCCTGGGGGATGTGGAGCACTCAGAGCCCCAGCACCCCCCAGCCCAGCCCCCAGAGGGGCAGCAGTGAAAGCCCAGCGCTCAATGAAGACACTGGGAGTTCTTTAGACATCTTTTGAAAGAGATTAAACAGACCCACATTGGATTAGAAGGATGATGCCTGACACATTTAGTTTCCGTTACCTTTTGTGCGCCAGCTCAGGGCACAGACCTGCCCCAAACACGGCATTATAATGCAGATTTCCCCGAATTTCTCTGGGATTTCGCAGAATCCCTAAGACCTTCACAGCAGGAAACTCCATTCTTGCTCCCCCTGCTCACATCCTACGTAAGCTGTGCCTAAGGGCCATCTAGAGGATGCTGAGCTACCAGAAAGCGAAGGGGTCAGGGGTTCGTGGTGAGAAAAAGAACTTTAATCTCGGGTGCCAGAAAGTGGGAGTGAGCAAAAGAGCCTCGGCATTCCTCAGTTTTCCCTGTTCCTCCATCTGCTGAAGTGTGTCGTGGAGTAAATTAGGAAAATTCCCAGGCTGGGCTGTGTGATTAGGGAAAATTATTTGTTGCCAGAGGAATCACTTCATCTAAAAGTGACAAAGAATAGATAAGGCCGAGCAAAATAACCCAATAAAACACCACGATGAAGTTCCCCTCAGCGAAAATATTTTAATAGACTCCATTTCTGCAGTGCAAGGGAAAGAAAGCTCTGGTGGTATTTCCAAGAGAAATATGTATTTAATAGCTCTCATGCACTTCCTTGAAGGAAACCGCTCAAAAATCTGAACCCTCTTTTAAAAACGGGGGAAGGGGAAAGAAGCAATCACGCAAAGCATTTATCTCACATGTGCTGTGGAGAAGGAGCCATTGCTGCCCTCAGCCCATGACCACAGAGTTATTTTGAGGGAGGTCTGCTCTCCAAGCCTTGCAGTTCCTTTATTTTTGCTGGCACCGGGGAGGCAGGAGGCTGTGTGCGAGGAAAGGCTTCTCTGCCTCTGCTGGGAGTGCCAGGAGAGGAGCCACGGCCGCCACGCAGGCTCCAGCCCTGCTCCCACCCAGCCAGGCTGACATCCAGCCCTGGCCCAGGGAGATGATCAAACCCCTTTTTCTTCAACCCATACATGAAAAAAAACCCAAAAAACCCAACAAAAAACCTAAGTCAACTGTCTGGCTAAATCCAAGTTTAACCCCTCGGCATCTCCAAATTTTCTCCCCCAAGCCCCCCACAACCAGAGGGAGTCCAAGCCTGGTGGGAGATGCTCCACAGCTTTCCTGCTAAACGTGCCAAAGCAAACAGGGAAGGGGGAGCTTTCAGAGCCCTCCCCACGAGCCTTGAGCAAAGGCAAACAGAAACAGGTCTTTCTACACACCTAAAAATCTTGCTTTTCAGACTTTGTGCTATTCTTTCTTGCCCTTGATTCATTTCACGCTCCAAGAGATGCTGGCAGGCAGAAATGTTAGTTTAGCTGTCATACCCTGCAGGAAAAAAATTTAAAAAGAGGCAGAGTGGTTGGTTTTCTGTACTCAAGACACACAGACCTTGCCACAGACAAAGCTTTAAAAGTAAAGGAGTGGACAAAGCTTTATTAATGGATTCATATTTATTCATTGCCATTAATTGAATTCAATGAGAAGCAGAGAAGTTCATTTTCTAGAGCAAACCCTTGAAAGCCTGGGCAAAATCTGACAGGACAAAGCAATCATAGATTTCAGTAGCTTTGTAAGGGACACTCATTGCATCTTTATTTGTTGATCCTACTCCTTTTGTACACCTTCCTGCCTGCAAGCTGTGTTCCTCCTTGGCTATTTGGCTTTAGAGGCTCTTGATCTACTGAAGCCTCAAAAAAAAAGCAAACAGAATTTAGGTGTAGTCTACCAGATAAAGACAAATCTCTTAGGTAAGGTGAGGTTTGCATGCTGAGAAGCAAAATAAATCTCCTACTTCTTGGCTCCCTTTAATAGGATGCTAGTAAAATATAAAGAGAGGGGAGGTGGACAATTGAAGGTATTTCTGCTGAGCCAGAGAGCACAGGTCAGAAGACATCCATTACTGTATCTCTAACCTCATGATCACAACCATTCCTGGAAGGAGATTTGGCACTGCAGTTGCTTGTACTGCCTTCCCATGCCCTCATAAAGCTCATGAAGTTTCCTTGATAAAAAAAGCATCATGCATTCACTTTATAATTGATACGAACATAGGTCCTGCGTAAAGGTTTCCCTTTGATGTGTGTTTTTTTCTGGGTGACTGGTCTTGGTGAATAACTCTTGAGCAACGTTGCCCTCCAAACGAGGATTTTGGTTTTTAAGCTATAGTACATTGCAAATTAACCCAGTGGAATTCACCAGGGGCTTACAGGAGGTGTCAGAAGCAGAGCCATTGTATCTGGGTTGATTTATGAGCATCTTTAAGGCCCCACCTTGGCTGCACTTCGCTCAGGGAAACCTGCTGTAGCAGGGAATCAGACAAGGATGTGAGCAGAAACCAAAAAAAAACAAGAGTTGAGAACTAATATTATTTGATACATTTTACTCCCCACAAAATCAAATAACAAAATGTGCATATGTGGAGGCTCCTTTTACTCGGAATTGCTTTGCAGGTACAGCAACACCATCTGGCACTGATAGTGAGTAGAAATCTTTTGAGGATAATAAATTTTGCACTGAGCAGATACTGCCAAAAGATACAAGAATTGGTATTTCAACCCCTTGAAGTGCTCAGTAGGATGGACAAATTATCCGTATGAAAATAGCACCTGAACCATAAGTCACTTTTTCCATCAATATCCACAAGACCTTTCAAAATAAGCATCCACCTGTGACCTGCATGAAGGACCCCTTGGCAAACCAGAGGGTGGAGGACAGTAAGTGGAGCCTAATTCTCTGTGAAAGCCAACACCACATCTCCCTTCCTATATTTAATTGAATCAGGGAAGTTTTGTTTTCCATAAGAGGTTTCACACTGACTCCTTATGGAAGACCCCGTGTTCCTGAGCCCACACTGCAGGGCAGCGTGGAGCTGTGCCAGGAGAGAGCAGAGGAGACAGGGGGAGATGAATAATGCCTTCCTGGGACAAAGGCCAAGATTTATTTCTTCCCCTGGCCAAAAGGCAGGAAGAAAACTCACTGCTACCCCAGCAGGCGGTTCCGTGGGGACAGGGCACTTGTGCCTCTGGAGGGACCCAACCAGGATGCCACAGTGTGCAACACAAATTCCACCTTACCTGTTTGGTGATGCACGTAAGTTCTGGTCAATTCACAGAGTTTACTATTTTCTCTTAAAAAAATCACAGAATCATTGGGTTGGAAGAGACCTCCAGGATCATCAACCCAACCCTAACACCTTGACTAAACCATGGCACCAGTGCCACATCCAGTCTTAAACACATCCAGGGATGGTGACCCCACCACCTCCCCAGGCAGGCCATTCCAGTACTTTATCACCCTTTCTGTAAAAAACATTTTCCTAATATCCAACTTGCATTTCCCTTGGTGCAGCTCGAGACTCTGTCCTCTTGTTCTGTCAGCTCCTGCCTGCCTGGAGAAAGACACCAACCCCACCTGACCACAGTCACCTTTCAGGAAAATCCATCTGAATCCTGTTTTAATTTTTGAACCCAACCAATGTCGTGGGAGAACAAAGGGTACCTTCATGGCCCAAGTACTGGGCAAACTCTCCCAGATCAATGGCTCAAGGAGGAATTTAATTCCCTTTATCTATAGCCCCTTAGAGGACACCTATAGGAGCTCAGATTGGGGGGAAATGTTGCATTATCTGTGCATTTTCAAGGAACATTTGTTTACTGCCATGCTGCTCCTTTAAGGCACTATGGATGAAAGAAACACAAAGAAAGCTTTAGTCCAAATGGACTCTCGAGTTCACAGAATATGTCATATGTACATTACTATTTTAAGGCTTATTTTTTTCCTTAAATAAATTGCCCTGTGGGAAAAGCTGGCTGCAAGTCAACACCACAGAAAGCTAATTTTAACTCCAATGAATACAACCATTTACAAGGCCCCCTTTCTGCAGAGGAAAAGCCCTGCCATTGCTGGCAGTTTTGATGTGATATGAACACATATTTCTAAGACATTCAAATGGACTGGCTTAACAAAATACAGTGTTTTTACTCATGCATCTTTAATGTTCAAACTGTTCTTGGCAGCTCCCAGTCAGAAGCACTGTCATTCAAAAGAAGAGAATGACAGACATTAATATGGAAACATTCAAGCTCTTAACTGAGCCGGAACAGTAATTATGCCATCCAATTTTATTTTGAAGAGTATTGACCTTGGTCTCCCATGAGCAGAAAAAGATCCAAAAGACAGAGACATAAAGAGGTGTTTAGGGAGAGAGAAACAGAAGTTTTCTGAGCCTTGCAGAGCATCAGAACCCTTGTTTGAAACTAAAAATACCATTTTGGGGGCTACCGGGGGATTCATGGCATGACACAACAGTGAATCAAGTCTTTACTACAGGAAACACTAAAGCTCTGAAAACCCTGTGCTGACACATCAGGGAAACAGCCATCCAGAGGGGAGTTCAGCCCTGCACAACCTACACCAGGCTTCCCCTAAATAGAAATAAATTATAGGAACATCTGCTCCCTACTCTGCTCCCAGGTGCTGGAAGTGCAAAGACCAATAACGAGGAGCAACCCTGGCAGGGGAAATCTGTCCTGAAATGCCACATTCAGGGAGGGTGGAGGGGGAAGAGCTCACAACACGTTGAGACACTCCAACAGGGGATGCTGGAGCTGAAAATCCAAATCTCCTCAGCCACAGGTAGAAGGAAGGGCCATAACGCCTTGCAGACAATGAAAGTGTGCTTTATTACAGCTATAAAAGTGTGCAAGCCTTTTTTTCTGAGGCAATAAACAGATTATTCTTATGCCCAGAGGAAAATGGGATCAGGTTCTTTAGTGCAGGCATTGGATGGTTGATGATATGATAAATTGTGATGTATTTGTGGGAGGGTTTGGCCAGCCAGGGTTGTATCCCAGTGAAGAAGAACCTTCTGCAGCATCAGAGTGTCCTCACTCTCTCCTTATCAAGAGGACAGGGGGCAAGGGGCAGGGGCATCCAACATGCAAAAGTAGGAAGGAAAAACGATCAAAAAACATCAGAAAGATTATTTAAATTTGACTTTGATCACCTTTATGATGATGATCTCCACTATACTTACCTGCTCACACAGTCCAGTGAACTGTCCCAGCTCACCCCTGCAGTCCAGCCCTGAATGACAGCCAGTGGGGGTTTTTAACTAGTGCCAAGGGGGAAAAAAAGGCTTTCCACCAGGGCATTTGCAAACATCCTGCTACATTTGAGGCCCTAGTGACTGACAGTCACGTTACAAACCGTGAGGATAAATCCACAAGGTAAAACAAAAGGAATTTTCCCTCTGTGGGTGCATATGCTACTGCATATGTGTGTGTGTACTTAAACTGATGCAACAGAAATCTCTGTCAGGATCTGAGCTACACTTCCAAGTTGCAGCACACATTAATTTGTCAGGATTTGGAAGCAGGCACTCGTCTTGTCTAGACTAGACTATCGAATCTCCCTGACAAATGGCATTTTTTCCAGCTGCTTAAACAGCCTTCACAAAAGTCCTGTCTCCTCGTGCCCTCCTCCATCTGAGAGAAACTTGAAAGCACTTCTGCCTCTCCCCATTTTCTTCACTTTTAATCTTTCAGTTTACAGGCAGCCACTTGAAATTGCCATTCTGGCATATGTGTACAAGAAAATCACCAGGAGCTCTAATACTGAATATCTTTGTGCCTGGGCTTAACCAGCAGCACAGAAACAGCAGCATTTCCCTGAAGGACACTCTTCATGCATTTAACATGATTAAGGACTTCCAGGATTGCAGCCTGAAGATGCAGCCTGTGCACAGGCTTTTTCTTTTATCCACACACCCAAAAGAAACTCAGCAACTGCTGCTCAGAGAGGCTGTAGCTCAGAGCTGCTGTGGCACAGCAAGGCTGGGTGAGAAGAATCATAAAATTAAAGAAGGGACAGAGTCAAAACTGGGACTTACTTGGGCTGATTTAAAATTTTTGGGAGTCCCAGCCATACCACGGTGCAAGTTATCACTTTTTGCATCCACTCAGCTGCCCCTGCTCTTTGCCAGTTCCCTGGGGAGTTGGTGGCATCCTCCAGGCAAAGCATTTCCAAGGCATCCTGGACAGGGTTTGGATGCAGGATGTGAGCAGAAGTCGATTTTCATGTCTGGAAGTCTTTCTGGAAAGGTTTCAAGCCACTGCTGTTATTTTCCCCAGACTGTCCTATCTAGGCGACCTCTAGGGAGTTTGAATAATTTCCTCATCATTTACTAATTCAAATGCATTCTTCACCTTGATGTGCAGCCCCAGTGAAGTCTTCTCTGAATTCCTAATTTCCTTTGAAGACATATCTCTATAATCAGCCTAAAAAGTTTCCTGACTCCTCCATGAGATGCCAAACTTTTTAAATCAGCGTTTCTGTCTGAGATCTCCATTGCAGCAAAGCTGGAAGGGAAAAGTCTTTGCAAACACCCTGAGAGCTTCTCATACTATAGGAATGCAGTCACTTTTTTTTTTTTTTTTTTTTTTTTTTTTTTTTTTTTTTTTTTTTTTGTAGAAAAACCTTACCAGAAACAAACAAAACAGGGCCTAGTAGGTGTGTAAAACAAGTACAAAAGAGATCCGTGCAGAAAAGGGGGTGAGGAGGAGGAAAGAACATAGAATTTTGAGAGTTTGAATTTTCAGGGTGGGGAGCACTATTGCCTTTTGATGAAAAAAAATCAAGTTTATTTGTCTGCAAGATTGTACTCAGCAAAGCTGCAGCAGTTTCTCACAAAAGTTTTTCCCCCAAATCCCAGTTCTTAACATGGTTTGGATTGGGCCTGGTTTGTTCATCAAGCAATTCTTTATTACTGGTGAACAGCAGAAGCTGCAGGAGGTGGAGAGGAGCAGCATCTCTAGGGAATGGGCACCTTGCATAAAACCCTGCTCAAGCACCATGAAAGCTGCAATGCTGTGCAGAGCATCACAAAAGGGTTTGGAAAGGGCCTTAAAAATCACCCATTTCTCTGGGAGCTGAAGGGCACAAACCCCGTGTCAGAGGCAGCTGGGTGCATCTGCCTTTCCTGCTCCTGAGCAGCACCGTGGACAGGAAAGATTCTGCAGACATTCACGGGTGGAGGTGCACAAAAAAAAAGGGAAAAAAAAAAAAAAGTGAAAAAGGGAGAAAAGGGAGAAGGGAGAAGGGAGAAGGAAGGGAGAAGGGAGAAAAAAATAAAGAAAAAAGAAAGATGCAAAACGATAAAAGAAAACAGAAAAAAGAAAACAGAAAAAAGAAAAAAAAGAAGAAAAAAGAAGAAAAAAAGAAGAAAAAAGAAGAAAAAAGAATAAAGTAAAAAGAAGAAAAAAGAAGAAAAAAGAAGAAAAAAGAAAAAAGTAAAAAGAAGAAAAAAAGAAAAAAAGAAGAAAAAAGAAGAAATAAAAGAAGAAAAAAGAAGAAAAAAAGAAGAAAAAAGAAGAAAAAAGAAAAAAGTAAAAAGAAGAAAAAAGAAGAAGAAAGAAGGAAAAAAAAGAAGAAAAAGGAAGAAATAAAAGAAGAAAAATAAGAAAAAAAAAGAAGAAAAAAGAAATAAAAGAAGAAAAAAGAAGGAAAAATAGAAAAAAGAAGAAAAAATAGAAAAAAGAAGGAAAAAAAAAGAAAAAAGGAAAAAAGAAAAAAAAAAAAAAGAAAAGAATCCAGAGGTGCTTTAGCACCTTCTTGTCGGTGCCAGTTTCCTTTCCCCTGTCTCCTCTGACCCTCCCATCCTCCCGCCGTGCCCGCATCCCTTGGCGCATCCCGAGCCGCTCTCTGCGGAGCGGGGCCGTAATTGGGATATCCCCTTCTGATGTGCGGGACAATTAAACCCCGTGAGCAGGGGAGAAGGAGGCGCTCGGTGCCCCCGGGAGCCCCGGGACAATTAATCCCCGTGAGCAGGGGAGAAGGAGGCGCTCGGTGTCCCTGGGAGCCCCGGGACAATTAAACCCCGTGAGCAGGGGAGAAGGAGGCGCTCGGTGTCCCTGAGAGCCCCGGGACAATTAAACCCCGTGAGCAGGGGGAAGGAGGCGCTCGGTGTCCCTGAGAGCCCCGGGACAATTAAACCCCGTGAGCAGGGGGAAGGAGGCGCTCGGTGTCCCCGGGAGCCCCGGGACAATTAAACCCCGTGAGCAGGGGAGAAGGAGGCGCTCGGTGTCCCCGGGAGCCCCGGGTGAAGCGCGGAGCGGCCCCGGATCAGCCCCAGCCCTCGGTGCGGCCGCGGAACAGGAGAGAGCCCGGGGGAGGCTGCACGGCAGGGCGGGAGGAAAACCAGAGGAAAACCCGCTGGTGCTGAGGAATTTGCAAATACTGAATCTGCGGGGATGCGGGGCTGCAGCAGAGGAGGAGCCCCAGCCGAGCTCGGGCAGTGCTGCGCGGCCAGCAGGTCTGATTAAAATGTTATTTCTATCCAGGAGCTCTCCCGCTCCTCTGCACGCATTGTTCAATTGCCGCTCTGACAGGTTTGGGCTTCCTTTTAAAGCAGCAGCAAAGAACACACCCTGAAACAATGTGTTCAATTAACTGAAAAACACGCTCACTCCAAAATTCACTCCTTTTCTTGCATCCAGTCTTATTAACATTTCCAAGAAAACAAACTGCCTGTGATCCTTCCCACCTTCAGAAGCTGCAATACAAAGGATTAGAGGAGTGTTAGACAACTTTGATGGTTTCTTAAATACCACAGAGGTTCACAGAATGGAGTTTGAGGAAGATGATGTAGGGCCAGCTTCTACAGAAAAGGGTAAAGGAAAGGGGGAAAAGGAAAAGGGGAAAAGGAAAGGGGGGAAAGGAAAGGGGGAAAAAGAAAGGGGGAAAAGGAAAGGGGGAAAAGGAAAGGGGGAAAAGGAAAAGGAAAAGGAAAAGGAGCAAGGAATATGGGGAGGGAGATGCACAGGATTGCTAGGCAGCTTCCACAACATGTTCTCATAAATTACCTCTCAAGCCCATGTGAGATGTGGCATCACAGGACAGGTGAGGACTTAGGTAGGAAGTTGTAATACGAAAGTCAGGATTATGACCTACAAAGAGACCAAACTCAGGCTTAGGGTAAACACAGACTTTGGGAGGAAAAATTGGACTGGTGAGGTGAACAGATTTTGGCCTGATTTGAATCTGATTTCAAAAGAAAAAAGATATTTAAGTGTCTGACTGATTTAGGAGTGCAAATCCCACTCATTTCCAACCACTGCCTGCTGTCCCACATCCTGCTCTGAACCATGAGGATGAGTGTGAATGTGTCTCAGTGTAAGGTCAGCTTTACACTCAGATCCACACAGTTCCAGCTGCCCAGGTATCCAGAGTTAAGTGAATTTGCACTGCATGCCATGAAACACACGATGTTGCAGCTCTCCTTTCTAAAACATTTCTCTGACAAAGCCAGTTCTCACTGCACGACTCATGAGCTGTCTGGTTAACTTCATTTTTTTTTAAAGCTGCCCCCACCTGCATTGTTGGCTTTAAAAAAACCCACCCGAATCTGTTTACAGGTCACGACAGAAAATCAGGCTGTGAGAATCACCTCACTGCAGAGAAAGCATCCTCATGGGGCAGGAACAGAGGAAAAACAGTTACCAAAAAACACCCCTGGGAATCAGGTAACTGCTGAGAACTCACTAAAGTCATTTTAAATTGGTGGCTGTGGGACAGGAGAGCAGTGAAGGATGAGGAAAATGGAGCTGTGAGGTGGCAGAGGACTCGTGTCCAGCCCGTCCTGCTCTCCTGGAGCAGAGCTGCTCTTTGAGGGTCCCTCAAACCCAGGGCAGCTCCAAGGGGAGAATCTCAGGTGCCAAACCCCTGAGGTGGCTTTGAGTCAACACCAAGCAAAGCTGCTTATACAGAAAGAGCCAATTCACTTAGCAGGGAAAAAAAAAGAGATAAAAAAGTATTTGTTCAGTTCTATAGGGATTGCAGAGTTTGGGCTCTTAAAGGTACATTAGGACCCTTATAGGAGCAAGTGTTTACTTTTCCTGTCCACCTCATTTTCTCCATTATTGAAGATCCCCAGAGCCTTATCTAGATCCCAGTGGGTTTATACATTAACTCTCAACATTCCTCTTTAAAGCACAGTTTTAAGAAGCCTCTGCACTCCTTATATACCAGACCTAGGGCCAGGAAGAAATGCAAGTGTGTAACTATGTGAAAAAAACTTTGCTTCACAAAGACAACACGTTCCTGCTTTCTGACCTGTGAATTTGAATAAAATCCCATCTTGCATTTTGCTACAATAAATTCTTTATAACCTCCTGGGGAAAGGACCACTTTCTTTGAAACATTGTTTTTCCAATGCAACCCAGGGTTTTTTCAGTCAAAAGCAATCAAGTACTACTTTCCAAAGCAGTTGCAATGCAAAATTTATGTTAGGACTGTCATTCAGGAGCAGCACAACCTAAATTAAAATCAATGCAATCAGACTTCTTGATTCATATGCTGTTGCATACCAGAAATGTAGCATTCAATAATTTCATGCATGTACCATGACATTCAAGTAAAGCATTGTCCACGAGAACAGTGCCTAGAAAAATCACTGCAAATCCAGTATTTGCTAACATATTTTTCCCATTTCATATTTCCTTTCTTCTCTTAAATCATTTACGAGCGGTTCAATAGTCAATAAACAGGAAATACAGATTACAAAACCAACTTGCTATTCTGCATAACATCTTATCCATCACTCTGTTTCAAAACAGCAGGAAAATAATTCTTTATGACCTCATTTTCTACATCCAAAGTTGACAGGCTTGTTGGCCTATGCCCTACAACCTACCTAAATTTTTCCTCTCAAGTATTGCCAAGGAGGTATTCATACTTTTCCAAAAGTGCACATCTCAGGCCTCTGACTGTAAGGCTTCATGCACTGGTTAAATAAAATTAGAAACCCAGCCTAAAAGAAATCAAACATGTCACAGACATCTAGACATGATATTCCATTACAAAAATTACTTGGAAATGCTGCAGTTCGATGCTGTGGTTTCCTTCGTTTAATTTAAAATTACCTCAAGGATGTTAATCATGTCACAGCAGTAAATCCTAAGGGTTTTGCAGAAGACCTGGAACACTTTGTTCACGCTGATTGGGATCTCCAGAGGATTCGGGGGTCTGTCCATAGAAAAGAAAACGAAGGAGAATCGTTCAAACCAGCCTTTGAAGATCACAATGCCTGTAATCTGTCATTAGCACCTCCAGTGGGAATCACTAGTGAGGACTCACCCGGGCTTCATTTCGGCTGCTTTAGGTGTTGTAGGTATTGACTCAGAGCATCACCTGAGGGCCACAGCTGATCCTGCACCCCAAGGTGCTGCACAAACCTCGGGGAAAGGAGAGGCCCTGCCCTCGAGGGGGTGAAGCCTCTCCCATGGGCGAGGTGGCCACAGTGGTCATGGAGTGGCCAAATTCCTGCTTGTGGTCACACTGGCTGGAGCAGGACATCCCACATAGCTGATGGAGCAGGATATCCCACTGGAATTATGGAGCAGGACATCCCTCAGGAATGATGGAGCAGGACATCCCTCTGGAATGATGGAGCAGGACATTCCTCTGGAATGATGGAGCAGGACATCCCTCAGGAATGATGGAGCAGGACATCCCTCTGGAATGATGGAGCAGGACATCCCTCTGGAATGCTGGAGCAGGACATCCCTCAGGAATGCTGGAGCAGGACATCCCTCTGGAATGCTGGAGCAGGACATCCCTCTGGAATGCTGGAGCAGGACATCCCTCTGGACTCCAGTGCAGGATTTCCCTCTCCCCAGCAGCTGCAGCTCATTCCTCACACTCTTTTATCCCGCAGCACAGGCAGAGTGATGGCACTGGTGAAACACCTCAGTGACACCACACTGAGGTGAATTGCACCCTTCCTGCAGGAGGTCAGGAGCGGGGTGAGGGTTCCCAAATCCCTGCTGGCACAGGGAAGCTGGGTGCTGTGTTGGAGCCCTGGTGAGGCAGCGTGCATGGTCTGTGAACATGGACTTCCCTCTCACATCTGTCCCACATCTGAGGGGTCACAGGCACACAAGGATAGCAAAGACTCTAACTATGGCATCTCTTAAAGAAAACAAGTAAAAAACTGCCTAAAAACCCAGCCACGTGGACTCAGACTGCCAAGGAGCTGGAGTTTCCTGAGTAAAAACACTTGTGCAAGCAATGGAAGCAAGAAAGGAGTCTGACTTCACGGCTTACCAGGAGAGAAATAACCAGGAGAAAAGGAAAGTAAAATTTCTTTCCATCTCATGAGGGAAAAGAGAAAAGAAG
Organism: Prinia subflava; assembly: GCF_021018805.1. NCBI lineage: Eukaryota > Metazoa > Chordata > Aves > Passeriformes > Cisticolidae > Prinia > Prinia subflava. Next base: position 4,575,983 of record NC_086255.1, on the reverse strand, counting down.
TGGATGATGTGCTACTGCCAGGATTAATGAGCTCTAGAACACCTAATAAAAGTGTTCAGGGACTTCTGCAATCTTAAACAGAAAGAAGTTGTAGAGAGATTTCACTCTTTTCACACATCCTACAGAAAAATCAGGAAGAAAAAGAGGGGATGCATACTTGCACAGCAGAGCAAAACTCACTGGGGCTCTGTGTTTAATTTGGAAGACAAAAAAGTTTACCAAACAGGGGTGGGAGCATTTGTAGGACGCGGGAACAAACTGTCTTCAACAGAAGAGATTTTTGAGAGAACCTGTCCCGGGCTGAGAGCAAAGGCTCTGCACTGCAGTGGCAGCTGGGTGGCACAGCAGGAGTGAGGGCCAGCAGCCACCAGTGGGAGCTGGGGTGGGATGGACACAGAGGGAGCATGAGCAGCATATTCCAGCAGAAATTTCCAAAGCTGGAGAAAAGGGCTGGTGAAGGACTGTCAGAGCCATTTCATAGAACGAATCATAAACTGGTTTGGGTTGGAAGGGACCTTAAATCCCACCCAGTGCCACCCCTGCCATGGCAGGGACACCTCCCACTGTCCCAGGCTGCTCCAGCCCCAGTGTCCAGCCTGGCCTTGGGCACTGCCAGGGATCCAGGGACAGCCACAGCTGCTCTGGGCACCCTGTGCCAGGGCCTGCCCACCCTCACAGAGAACAATTCCTGCCCAAGATCCCATCCATCCCTGCCAGTGGGAGCCATTCCCTGTGTCCTGTCCCTCCAGCCTTGTCCCCAGTCCCTCTCCAGCTCTCCTGGAGCCCCTGTAGGCCCTGGAAGGGGCACTGAGCCTTCTCCAGGTGAGCACCCCCAGCTCTCCCAGAGCAGAGGGGCTCCAGCCCTTGGAGCATCATTTCCCAGTGAAACCAGCCCTGAGGAGAGAGGCAGCTCTGCTGGGCAGAGCTCAGTGCCAGAACTGAGCAGACACAGGGACCCTGGAGGTGGCTCACAGAGCTCACTGGCACCAGCAGTTCCAGGGGAGCAGAGCTGAACAGCAGCTCCAGGGCAGAGCAAAGGCAGCCACGGGCTCTGCTGGGGGGAAGGAGAGGAGGGGGAAGCACCAGCAGGGAGAGACAGGCTGGTCCCAGGTGGAGAAAACACGTGGGATGCAGCCAAAGCAAACAGGAGACAGATCTCCAAGGCTGTGGGAGAAGAAGAGGGAACAGGGCTGTGCTCAGGGAGCCTTTTCCAGAGGCTGGGAGAGCAGGGAGAGGGTGTCATGCAAACAGCCAGGGATTGGCCACTTATTCCCACATCTGCACATCTCAGGGAGGGTCCAGAGAGCCCAACAGCACTTCTCAGTGAGCAATAGAACTGTAAAACTGACTGTGGGATAGGCCAAACCTCACTGAGTGCCATGAGGGACACAGGGAGGAACCCAGATGTCATTTGAGGGGATTTTACAGCAAGCTCAGGAGCTGAGAGGGTGCAGAGACACCACGGTGCAGAGACACCACTCCAACCTGAGGGGAACAGAGGATCTGCTGCTGGCCAGGCGTGTGAGAGGAGAAAGTGGATGTGCAAAGGGCACCACAGCTGACAGGAGGACGAGTCTGGGCAGCTCTGAAAAAGGCAGCCCCAGGAAAAACCTGTTTGTTGGGATGGAGCCTGTTCTGCACTCAGTGGCACAGGGGAACCAGCTGGGACTTGAGTCACAGGGGCAGAACCAACCACAAAACCCAGCCAAGGCTGGCCAAAGATGGCCAGGAGAGAAAAAGCCAGCCCAGATTGCACAGAAGGAAGGAGCTGGGAGACACAGAGTGAGCTGCAGCTCTATGGGATGTGGAGCTACACGATGGGAGCAAGGCCTCCTGAGCAAACAGCCCAGCACAGCCAGTTCTCCAGGAGAAAATAAAGAACAGCAAAAGAAATCACTTCCAATCCACTTAAAGCAAGTGCATCTCCTTCCTCGGCTCGTAAGTTCTGGGAAATGAAAACAGCTCTGTCATGCAAAATGTAAATGTGTTTATATCTACATAAATGTGGTATTTTATATACAAAACGTCAAGAGAAATACAATAAGTGAGAAAAACATGTTGTCCACACTCTACCAATAGCAGGTGGCCACCTGACATTTCTGGAAATGCCTTTAATTGCACCCAATGCATTAAAAGGCCTCGAGCTTGTTGTGCTCCGTGGCTGGGCCTCCCCTGTTTCCAGCTCCCCAGTTTCCAGCTGCTCAGCAGAAAAGAGCCACAGCACAGCTGAACTGGCTTGTGTTCACTCCTGCCGACCTCACAGGGAGAATAAATACATTGAACATCAAGAGGAGTCCAGGTATTACTCTAAGCAGGCTCTATATAATTACTAAAAATAGATGCTATGGAAAATCCCTGTGCTTTAAGGCACTGCAGCTTTGGGCCAAACTCCAGAGGCTGTCACAGCTGACAATGTGCACGTTTGTTCAGCAGCAGCACAGGCCACACCAGCCTGATTGGGGACATTAGAATGTGTGTTTTACTAATGAATTTTACGCTGGCCCTGCCAAATCAGCGAGTTTATTTGGGCACATTCCTGCAGGCTGCACATCGACTTGGAGCAGAAAGGAAATTCTGCACTTTTCCAGCGCTGTGGAATAAAGGGGATGTGTTCTCCCAGTCGAGGAGCACATTTGGCACACTCAGCAAGGGTCTTGAAGGCTTTGAGGAGGGTCTACTGCAGCATGATTAGAGTCCTTGCATTTTGGAATGGACTCTTTGGGGGAGATTTTTTTTGCTGTTATATTTCCTATAGAATCTGGGGGTGGGGGGGGGGTGGGGGGGGTGGGGGGGGGGGTGGGGGGGGTGGGGGAAATGTGTTTAAATAATAGAAAGAACTCATTTTACTCACAATGAAATGTGTTTGGAGTGTTGTGTTGTGCCCACTGAGGAAGCAGGAGAGAGGGTTCCTCTCACTGCTCCTGCCCATCCCTGCCCTCCTCCAGCCATGGATAAAAGGTGTCTGTGTCCCTGAGGCTGCATGGGGAGCTGGCATTGGGGCTCTCCTCACAAATGGACAATTACCCTGCTCCTTGGCTGCTTCCCATCCTCATCCCTTCCCAAATCTCTCTCCCCTCCTGGGTGTCCTGTGGCTGCACCGAGCAGAGCAGGGGAGCTCCCACTGCTGGAGACGGGAAAATCCCCGAGTGAGTGCCCGGGCCGGCAGGGATGGGCAGAGCAGGGATCGGGACCTGCCCATCCCTCGGCTGGGCTCGGAGAGGGAATGCAGCAGGGCAGGGATCTGCATTTACAGCTCATCCCCTCTCCGGGCTCTCAGAGCTTAGCCAAGAGAGAAAACACCAATGTTACTGGGCTGGGAGAGGAGTCAGCATTTCCAAGTGAGAACTTGTCCCGTAGGCACGGTGTAGGCAGGGGAGAAAATCTCATTTCGTACGATTTGTCACTCTCCTTTGATTAAGTCTTAAGTTTTTCCACGTTTTCCACCCTCCGTGCTCCTCCATCCCTCTATCCCCGCCGGCCGCCCCTTCCCCAGCTCGCAGCCCGGCTCCCAACAACAATGCCCCATTCCAAGGGCTATTATGCAGATCCATGAATACATAATTCAAAATCCAGCCACCACGGCAGTCTCCCCTCCCTTTTTAACCCCATTGTGGCGATGACACAGGCGGGTTTCCCACAGCCTTTCGCCCCTTCCCCGGGCTAATCCCATTGAGAGCACAATCCAGCCCCGCACAATGCCGGGATCCCGCCGGGCTCAGCCAGGGCATCCCTGCCCTGCTCGGGTTTGGGTTTGGGGTTTGGGTTTGGGGGCAGGAGGAGCCTCTGAGCGAGGTGTGAGCCTGGCTGCGGGCGATGGGGCCGCCGGGTGAGTTTGGATGTGAGAAATGTTTTGTTTCTAAGCAAAACCGGGGTGCGAGGATGTGTCTGAGCACCAAAAAAACCCCTCTGAGCAAACATCCCGGCTTGTTTGGTTTGTTTCTCGCACGGGTTTGTGTCTCCCCTTTGCCTGCCTGCTGCCTTTTCAGAGAACACTGAGAAACGAGGCTTTACACTCAGCACCCACTCCTCCAAACCACTGCAGTTCTTGCAGTGCATCCTGAGGGTATTTTGTCCTTGTGACACAGGTAGGCTGGCCCTGGGTGTCACTAGAAACCTGGCTCTGCACAATCTGCCACCCTGCTAACTCCCCAGCAGCCCAAACACATCCTCAGTGCTTGTGGAACAGCCTCTGCTTTCCCTAAATGACAATTTCTGATAAATGCCAGCCCAGCTTAGTGTTCTCAGTCCTTTGCAGGGGTCTCCCAGGCAGCTCCATTCTCCGGAGAGCAAACAGCCACCCCCAAGGTAATTTTGGCATTTAAATTAAACCCCACAGTAGCTGTGAGCCTTTTTTGCCTATTTCCAGACCACTGCAGTCAAAGCCAGTACAGCAGCTCTGTGCCCTGTGCAGATCCCCCACAAGAGAAGGGGATAACCAACTCTTCAGCCAGTGGATTAGCAGATTGTGAAAAGCCTGTCTCTAAAATTCACCACAAGCATTTCTAATGATCCATGCACTGATTTTTATTAAGCTTCCCACAAAGGTGAATTAGTGTCTTTCACTATGGCAACGGCAATAAAAGGATGTAGAATGAGTCCAAAAGGTCCTGGCTGCTGGGGAAATTGGTTGACATTCTGCAGGCCTATTCAAGCAGGAAAGGGTTTCACTGCGTGCTCTTCCCCAGGCTGGTGGCTCCCATCACGTGTGGCCCCTTCAGCCCACAGCCAGGGATGGGACAGGAGAGTCCATCTCAGAATCTCAGCCACAGAACTGGAGAGTGATTGAGGTGGGGAGAGCTTTTAGCTGGTCCAGCTCCCCTGTTATCCAAACATTTCCACTCAATCATGCTTTTCATTCACAAAAATTCTCTTGCAATTTGTCCTGGAGCTTGACCTTATCTGTCATTTCCTTGATAGAGCAGCTCCTTGCTGGGCTTTACCCCACCCTGCAGCACCCACAGTGGTTCTCTGCACTTACAGTCCCTTCAGGGAATCACAGAATCCCTAAGGCTGGAAAAGCCCTTGAACATCATCGAGTCCATCCATCAACCCAGCACTGCCAAGGCCACCACAAACCCACATCCACAGAGCTTTTAAATCCCTGCAGGGATGGGGACTCCACCACTGCCCTGGGCAGCTGTGCCAGAGCTGGACAGCCCTTCCTGTGAAGAGTTTTTCCCTAAAATCCAATTGAAACCTCCCCTGGCCCAGCCTGAGGCCGTTCCCTCTCCTGTTCCCTGGGAGCAGAGCCCGACCCCCCCCCGACTGTCCCCTCCTGTCAGGAGCTGTGCAGAGCCACAAGGTCCCCCTGAGCCTCCTTTTCTCCAGCCTCAGCCCCTTCCCAGCTCCCTCAGGAATCCTCCAGCCCCTTCCCAGCTCCCTCAGGAATTCTCCAGCCCCTTCCCAGCTCCCTCAGCCCCTCCTGGGTCTCCAGCCCCTTCCCCAGCTCTGTTCCCTTCCCTGGACATGCTCCAGCCCCTCCGTGTCCTTGCCTGAGGATGTCAGAGTTCCTGGTGGGGTTGATTAAACATCATCCCATGTTTTCAGGAGGAGGAATGGTGCACCTGAAGGATTAAGTGGCTCAGCACATTCCTGGTGTCAGGCTTGGCCTGAGCACAGCAAAATGGAGCATCACAGGAGCTCTGAGGAGCCTTCAGTGCCAAAGGGGAATCCAGGCTGCTCCGTCAGAGCAAACACCAGCAGCGAGGAGGGGCCAGAGCAGGGAGCAGGAACTGTGAGCAGAGCTTGAGGTCACAGCCTGAGAGCCCTAATAAACAAGAACAAATGGTAATCTTCCCCCAAGGAAAGGTTCTGCACCTTTCAATCTTGTTTTGTCTGGAGTTGATCTAAGCAGAGGGGAAAGGCACTGACTTCTGCTCCTCTTATTTACTGAAATGCTCTGTGTGCTGACTGTCTTAGCCCCAGCTTCATCTCACCTTACCTGAAACTCCTCCAGACTGATAAAGGATTTGTGCTCTAGCATCACTTCTCCCTTCTAGAGCACTGTCAATAGCATGTGCTCTCACAGCACAGATCCCCCAAACACCAGGGCAAGCAAACCTTTCAGGACAGCAGCTGCACACTGCCTATGTGCTGTGTTTATGGGAAGAGTAAACATGAAAACCAGGCACATTTGGTTTTAATTCACTTTGACTGGCCCAAGGAGTCCTCCCCAGAGATAACACTCAGGTCAACACATAAATTCTCAAGGATGTGTGCATGATTTTTGCTGCATGTTGAAAAAGGCAGAAGGATGTGTGGGGAGGGATTTCTGAGCAAAGACACTGACACAACCCTGGTTTTATTTGTGGGCTAATTCACTCACCATGGCACTGCTGAGCCCATGTGAAACCTGCTCCTGCAGGCAGAAGCACCTCGTGTCAGCAGAGGCAAGAGCCAGAGGCTCAGACACAACACATGGAATAATCTCCTGCCCTGCAAAGAGCCCCAGTGCAGCCAAGAGATGAAATCACGGGCTCAGATATCATTCAACACCGCTATCGCAACTTGATCCGCGATTACAGCTTCTGGGAAAAGGCTCCCACTTCTCCCATCCAGCCAATTTCCAGGCCAGTTGAAGGCACTTCGTCACAGGAGAGCAAATTTTATATTAGTTTTATTTTATATTAGTCCTTCCTAGCAACAGAGATCTGGAAGCAGATGCCAGAACACGGTCCTTTTAATTATAACCAAAATGTTGTAATGTTTTACGTCCTCTGCTGCAAGGCTGGACCACACTGTGGTGTCCTGGCTCTCGTGGAGTCCACCTCGTCAAAACATTCCTGGTGGATTTTGCCTTAAGCATCTGTTTATGTGTTCTGCTGAGCCCTGCAAGGCAACTGCTCCTTTTGCTGATAATGGTGACAGTTTCAGTGCTTTTTAAAGAGAAGCTTAAGTGGCCCCAAATTCAAATCTCTTACACTGCTTTGAAATTTGAAAATCCCAAATTCCCTTCTAACAGAGATGTAGGTGGAAGCGAAGGAGGACAGCCCTGATGGCCACCAGTTTATCCTAATTCTCCAAATTCAAGCCAACTGCTCTCAGTATTATTCCACTGAGGAGGTGATATTGAAGAAACAGCCAAATATGAGGGCAAAATCCCTTTTTTCAATTAGATGATTTTTATTTTTTTTTTTAACATCTCCAAAACAGAGTTCCACCATGCGACAGCATCTTGAACTAATTGAGCCACGGGCAATCCTCGTTCTTTTTTGTGTACTATGAAATGTAGGAAACACAGATGCTGCCTGTTTAAACTGTCAAACAAGTTTCCTGATGGTAGCTCTCGTGTCTGCTACAGGCTTGTTGGTTTAACAAATGTTGTGAATGCTAAAATGGAACATGTGTGTAAAATATTCCAAGCTACAAACATCGGAATCATCAGAAACTTGGTGAAGGTTTGTACCAACTCTAACAGCTCCAGATTTTACCATTTTCTGTTTCAAACACAACCACACTTAACTGTGAAAAACCTCGTCACCCAAAACAGAAGACTTGCACAGAAACTGCAGGCAGCTAAGTAAATAATTGGCACACAAAAAGCCTTCCATTTTTCTTAGTTCAATTTAACCACAAAAACAATACTGCAGGTAATTTATGGCCCTCCTTCCTACTCCAGCCCTTGAAAAACAGGAGGATTAACTCGGTGAGAACATTGTGAAATCTCAGATAATGCCTCTAATGGCCAGATACCATCTCTCCACACGCATTTCCATAGGTGGAATTGTGTGCCAAGCATGAGATCCTGATGGAGCTGACACACCAAAGGGCCCAGGTGTGCAGCAGGAAAAGGGACAAGGCTGAAAACTCCCAGAAAGGGGTGAAATCACGAGAGATGTGATTATTCTACTGAGCCTGTGATGTCAGAGGTAACACAAATTAAGACAAGCCATCGAGCTCATAAATTCATGTTCCACCCTAACTTCAGCATTTTTTTGGAGGACAAGTGTTTACAGTTTGGCTGTAGTACGTGGCTACGTCTCGATCCAGAGGATCTTTATTTCCAATAAAAACAAGATGTATAGACAATTATTAGCTGTATTTTTAGTACCACCAGAAGGTTCAGGAGATTGTAAACCTGATTTTACTTACTATAAAATGCAATAATGAACATTGGTACAGAGAGGTTTGGGAAGAATCCCAGATGTTGGCTGGAACTGGGGAACTGCTTTCTTTGTATGTCAAATTTCTTATTAAATACCCAACTATTAATGTCAGAACTGAACTTTTTATTAAATAGCCAGCTATTTCTACACATCACCAGTGATTGCAGGGCCCTAATGAGGATGGACTGTTGGCTTTTAAAGCCACAATTTCACTTCTGCTTGATGCAAAGAAAAAATTAACGTGTTCAGTGGAGCCCATTCATGAGGAGCTTGGTGAAGGCCAGATTTGGGCAAATTTGACTTCCCTGACCTCACTTTTTAAGAGAAGTGGAGTCACTTCTAAAGGCCACAACAAATCCAGAAGAGAAGGAAACCATTCCCACCCAGCAGCCTGGATTTTAATCTCTTACCTGGCACAGGGTGACACTCAGGGAGGGCGGCTCAGTGACGCTGGGATGTTGGGAGACTTCAAAGCATTTCCAAGAACCAGCAAATTAAAAAATAAGGTGCCCGTGGGGGGAGCCATGACATTGAGAAGCTGCAGCTCTGAGGCATTTCGGATCAATGTACAGAGTGCTGCTCATGAGGCTTAATGAAACAATTACTGATTGCCTTTGTTTCGTCCCACAATCAATAGATTATCCACTGGAAATGTCAACGTGCTCCTGCTCTGCCAGGTCACCCTGCAAGGCAGCCACGGACACACAGCACTCAGCTGAGCTGAACTCCTGTCTCAGATAAATGTCCCCCTTCCTAAGGAGCCTGAAGAACTCAAGGATGTGCAGCAGTAAAACTGAGGGCACAACAACAACAAAAAGGAAACACAGAGCAAGTGTGGATGGAGCAGCAGATGTTTAAAAGCATCAGGATCTTCAGGCAGACAAAGTGCATCCCTCCCTTCGTATGGGAGGTGGATTTTGACAACTTCACTCCTTTGGACTGATTTGGGAGGTTTTTAGGAGAGATCTGTCTTTTCAGGAATGTCCATTTCTAATTTTAGCAAATCTCATTTTTTTCTATTTAATTGTTCTGCTTTTTCCCCACAGTGTAAATACTATGTTTATTTTACAATACAAAGCAATAATTCCACTAACTAAACTCAGAGTGAGATGTTAATAAAAGAAAAACATATATTTAATGTACTAAAATCTGACACAGAGAGGATGCAGAAGCTCCAGTTTCATCATCCTGCACTGGATTCCTGGAATATCTCCATCCCTTTAAACTGGATGAATTCAGGATGAAAACTTCCTGAACACAGGAGGTTTGAGAGGATCACCTGGGCTGATCTGAGCTGAGGGGTGTCAGAATGATCCAAGGCCAGGCTGGATGGGGCTCGGAGCAGCCTGGCCTCGTGGCAGATGTCCCTGCCCAGGAAAAGCAGTTTTTCACTCCCTTTACCACAGCCAGCTTAGGAAGGAGAATGTTCAATTGTTCAATACATCTGGGATTTTATGGACTGCAGAAATTTCAGGGATGAGGACAATCTCAATTTGAGGACACACGCAGCAGCTGCTGCAGCCAGGCCTCCTCCAGGTTTCTGGGCACCTGTATTTGTATGAAAAATAATAATTAATTTATAATTTGGAGCCTTGCTTTTTCAGCTGATGTGTCTTTGCTTTCACCTTGAGCAACAGAGACAAATATAGTCACAGAATAAATGGGTTGCAGTGCCCTTGGCAATGAAGTGTTGCAGGTTCCTGACCTCTTATTTCACTATTAGAAACCAAATTTTGACATCATTTTACTCCTGCACAGGTGAGAAAGAAATCCTGGTATCAAAAGAAGTTTAAGAATGAAAGAGGGATATGGAGAGAGCAGACAAACAATGCACATTACACATTATGAATGCCCCATGGTTTGGTTGGAACATGGAAAGGAGCAGCACCAAAAGCATTTGGGGACAGGGAAATCTGGCAGCTGACCCCTCTGTAATTGTCCTATGAATCCTGATTTCAGTAATTTACTCATAGGATAACATATCTAATAAATTCAGTGTTATAAAGTCAAGATTATTTGTCTTGAAACAGCTTTTAATCCTGATTTTTAACAAATTTGTGCTTCATTCAACTAAAACATCATTGAACTTTGTCAACCCCACCAGACAATTTTATTTTTTTTTTTTTTACTGATGGACCCCAATTAAAAGCAGAGTAAAAAATTAAACTCAGAATGAGATGCTAATACTAGAGCCTCAGAAAATTTGGATACTCAGCCAAGAAATAACTTTAATGCTACCATGACCTGCACAGGCTGGAAATGCCATCTGGTGGTTGCAGGTTCAGAGCACTTAAGGAAAGAAAAATTCTGTGTGCTGGGACAGCCAGGGTTGGATCTCTGGATATTTTACTTAAGTGTGGTAAATAAACAGCAAAGGGATCTGTGTTAAACAGAAAAAGTCAGTCAGAATAGTGATTATAATTTTGAAAAAGTGACATTTATTTGCCAACGTAAAAGACTGAAATAATTATTGCTTTGATTACTGGAGCAGCTGGCACTAGGGCAAGCAGTAAAAAAGTGGATCAGTGGGACAATACTAAAGAAAGCTCAATAAATTATCTTTAAAAATACACATTTTGGAAAGGAAATTGGGGTTTTTTAGTTTAGAAAAAACACAGCAGGTTGAGCTGGCAACAGTCCCTAAAATGATCTGGTGGTGCTGCAAAGAGGAACCCCAGTGATGGCCCTGCAGGGGCAGGACCAACCAAAGCAGGGTCACTTGCAACCAACAGGATGCACATTAGACAGAGGGTATTAAAAACTTCCAATATTGCAGTATTTACTGCACAGAGTCCAGGGAGCTTTGTCAGAGATGAATGCACACAGGGAGGGATCCTCTCAGGGTGGTGGATGTGTCTCTGCTCTGCTCCAGCCTGGAGGAGTCAGGGAGAGGCAACAAACACTTCTTGAAAGTCCCCTCCACCCTCCAGTGCTCCTGTGCAGACATGGAGTGAGAATTCCAGCAGAATTCATGTGACTTCAGCCCTTAACTCAAGCTTTCTGCCACAAAGGCACTGCCCTTCGTTTATTTTTCTGCTCCACAATGCCCCATTGATTCTTCCTGGACAACGACAATCAGATGTCACAGACAAAGGGAAATGAATGAAATCTGACACATTTATTTAAGCCTGCAGAGGGCTAAATTATAAATAAATCCTGCTTTTTCTGCAGCACAAAGGTTGCAGACTGGCTGTCCCTGTGGACTCTGCTCTCTTCTCACTGCTTAACAGACTTTCCAACACTTTCTTTTGTCCTGATAGCAATCTCTCAGCAGGACTGTTGGCAGACACATGTATTATGTGTCAAAAGTGAAGTGGAAATAAGTGATGGGAAGCACAAAAATCTGATGGGAATAGTTATAATAAGGAAATGAATAAACATCAAAACAGTAAAACATAACCAGAAAGAATACAGCCAGAAAGCTTCTGGGCTGCTACTTGTCTGACATGAGCAGTAAGGCCATTTTCAGAGTTAAGACTGTTCTGGATTAATACAGAGAGCATTAATACATGCTGAATTTAGGCTTACATGTAAATCTAATAATTTCTGTTCTTATTTTAATGCTGTTAGAAAAGAAAGCTCTCACGAGATGAGCTTTAAATATACTCATTTGACAATTTCACTCCTTTGGACTGATTTGGAGGGTTTTTAGGAGAGTTCTGTCTTTTCAGGAATGTCCATTTCTAATTTTAGCAAATCTCATTTTTTCTATTTAATTGTTCTGCTTTTTCCCCACAGTGTAAATACTATGTTTATTTTACAATACAAGGCAATAATTCAACTAATTAAACTAATAATTTCTGTTCTTATTTTAATGCTGTTAGAACACAAAACTGTCACGAGATGAGCTTTAAATGTACTACAAAATGCACATGGTAGATTATTTCTAGAACACTTTTATTTAGAAACCCACTGACCACAATTAACTACATTTAGGATGAGTTACTATTGCTCATCTGCTCCTGTGATCCATCACTGTGACTAACTTAAAAAACCCCAAATCATTTGGCAAGTGCAGAAGTAATTCAGCATCTCACACTCAGTCTGTGTGAGCGAAGGTGCAGCTTTATAAATATATTGGTACAAGATGTGGCTGCTTTGGGAAATGCTGCTGATTCCCTGGAAAATGATTCCTGCCCTGAAAATTGCCTCCACCCTTCCAAATGCAGACTCCTCCTGAAGCAGAGCTGGGGCAGAGTGAGCAAGAAGAGACATAAAGGCTTGAGTGGAGATGGAGAGAGTGATGAGGACAGCACATAATGCATGTCTGGAGGATTATGTGGGACAAACAGCATGAGAGGGAATTCAGAAACACGTGGCTGATCAGGCTGGAGCTTCAGAGTCATCACCTGGCTAAGAAATCCACAGAACCTCAAAAAGATTGATGGATGGAGACTCCACGGGAGCAGTGGAACATAAAAAGTTCCACCAACATTTCAAGTAATGCTGGGTTCTGTGAAAAACCTTGTTCAGGAATCCAGAATTAGCTGGAATTCTGCCTCATTCAGTTAGAAAATGATGCAATGCTTGGTTATCTTTATGCACACAACCCAAATTTCTGTGCTGCTGATTTGGCTCCTTAATTCAGAGACAAGTTTTTGTTCAACCAAGCTGAACTCAAATAAATGGCTCATCCTGTCTAGTCTCAATTTGTGAAAAATCTCTTTATTTTATTCTACTCAGAAAAGAAGTATCAATTATATTTCATGCAATCTCTTTATTTATCTGGCTGGCTGGAACTAAAACTTAGTTCCAAAACAGGTCATATGTTTTGAACATGATTTTAAACTCGTAGGTTGCCCTTCTAATCACTGCCACCCTTTGATGGGTTCTTTGATTTTCTGTTCACTGGACAATTGGTCAATCTCCAGGATAATGAAATTCCTACAAACTAATGCAGAAATCCCATTCAGAGCTCTTACTTCTTGTAATAATTCACAGAGATGGGAAATAACTTTATTTTCTACACTTGCAAGTCAAACAGGCCTGCTAAAAAGCAATTACAAACTCGACATGCAGTTTCTTGAATTTACTGACACGTGTTGATGCTGGACATGTGTAAGCTTCCCATTTCTTTCCAATTAAAACAAAAAATGGCATTTTTAGCACTGGTCACAACTCTGCATTTTCTACCACTGTTCTATGCTCATTTATCAACAGATGACAGAACAAGGCAACCTTACATTGGAGACTGACTCTCATAAACCAGCTACACAAAAAAAAAAACTTCCATAAAATAGTTTGTGCTAAGTTAAATATCTCTAAGTTCAAGAATCGTCAATGGCAATATATTAAATAATATTGTAATAGTGGTGAATTTTCAGCTCTACTGAAGTCACAGGCAAAATTTACAGAACTTCATCCTCAGCCTCTGTCCCCCGTCCATAAACAGGGATAGAGGTATCAGTCCTCAAAAATACTGCACCAGTTTCCTTCCAAAATAACACCAAAGTGAGTCAGAGCTCAGCAAACCACAGGAGATGAACTCAGTTTCTGAGTTAATCTCAGTGTCGCCTGGTTTTGCTTTTTAATATAAATCCATATTTGAGTTGAGTACGAGCCAGGAGCCCGGTCTGCCGTGGTGCTGCAGTCCCAGGGGAGGTCAGAAAGTGAAAGCACCATTTCAGAGTCACAGGAAATGGTCATTTACCTCCAGTGCTCACACTGAGGACAGCCTCAAGCTGTGCTCGGTTTGCAGGTTTATACTTCTCTCACTTTCCTTTAGCTGCAGTCCTTAAAAGCTCCCCAAGAGAAACAGAGCATCAGATAAAAGTCTAATCCAAGGCACATCAGTAACAAATACGGGCACAAAGAGATGGAGCTCTCCAGGAACTCTCAGTGGGGACATTAAGTCTGCTCCCTTGAAATTTAACAGAAACTTTAACTTCTCCAGGAGCTCAGCAAGGCTGTCATTAAATGGCTTTGATAACCTTTAAGGTTTTGTAATTCATAGTGAAATTCCTCAGTGCCTGTTAACTGATCTTCTATCACATAAAAAGGTTTTCTCATTTAATTTGGTTGCAGGCCATATGGGCATCACCACTTTTCAGCACGCTGTGTAGGCAGAACACGTTCTGCTATTTGACAGAGTGGTTGTGGGTGTTTTCTCCACAGAAAGGAATTCTTCACAACAATAATCTTCATGAGGATCATTGAGTGGCTCTCCCCACAGCAGGAGGCTGAGGTAAGGCATGGACAAACCAGAAGGTGCAGTGCAAAGAAACTTCTCAGTACCAGGCAACAGATAAACACACACCAGATACGATGCTGACGTGAATGACCACTTCTGCTGCAGACTGGGAGTGGATCAATACTGTGCAGCCCAATTAATAAAACATAAAGTGACTTTTTAAAGTTGTTATTGAAGCTGTACTATCAATAATATTACAATATACACTAATTTCATATCAAACAGATATGGCAAAACAAAGTTAAATCTGCATTGCGCTTGATTCCCCAAGTTCTCATGTCTGCTGCATATAAAAATTCATGATTAATAATATTGGCTAAGTATTTAAAATGAAATCAATGAATCCATGAATGATAGGAGATGTAACCCTCCGAGGGTAAAACTGAATTTGTTTCCTTTCTGGGGGAAAACCACCCACATATCCTTGAATAAGAATCTTTGTTCAAAGGCTAACAGGAAACTCCAAGTTGATTCAAGGTAAATACCAGCCCCTGTTATCCAAGAAGATAAGAAACACAAATGCACTGGTAATGTTACAGTGTTGTAATACATTACTGAATTATACAACAGTGTTATTTCCCCAAATTCCTCCAACTTATATGACTTAACAGGGACACAGACAACGCTCATATATGAGATAATAAAGTGCTTTCACAAAGGATCACAACTTCCTGTGTTTCCAACAGAAGTATTTACTAAAATGTTATTAAGGATGTTAACCCGTGAGCTGCTGCACCAAAAATTAAACAGTCAGTAAAAAAGCTGGAATATGGTATTTAAGTCTTCCTGTACAATTCTGCAGAAAAAAAAAAGCACCTGCAACAAAACCCAGCAGTGGTACCTCATGTCTTGTTTTTGTTAGCATAGTTCTGAAATGTGCACTGAGAGCTGCAGGATAAACCTCCCCAGCTCTATTTCACATTAGCCATGTGCATTGAAATACCCACTCTTGTTAGACAAAGGATAAGGCTTATACCAAAAACCACTGTGCCACTTGGCTGCATATCTTTGGTATATTTATAGTGCAACTGTTCTGCTTCTTCTCTGAGGGGGGTAAGTTTTCCAAAGCACTGCATCCCCTGCCACTGAGAACCTACCACAAACTCCTACACTCACTAGGACCTCTGACACTGACTTACTGCTTTCAACAAATGAAGAATGTGCAGTGAAAATAATTTCTTCCCGTTTTCTAAACATACTGCTGAAATAAAATTGTATCATGCTGGAAACTAATAGTATGTTTCAGTTCTCTTGCAAGATTTTAGGAGCATACAAGTGCGAGCACAAATTTCACAGCAATTTTTAACGACAGATATCCAAGGTGCTATTTGAAAACATCTGTAATTTAATGATTCTTAATCTAGATTTAGCCAACCTTCATCTCTACAAAAAAAAAAAAAAAAAAAGACACCTGTTTTTCATTTTGCTTAGATACTCAGAATTATTCATAATGCATAGAAAGGCTAGAACTACTTAATTAAAATATACTGCAAGCGTGGTTTTTCTAAACTTATATTGCTAAAGCCTTGCTGTACTGTAAGATTTACTGGAGTTGGCCTTTACACACAGTCCCATGTATTGACACAGCCTGTCTCAGTGGGCACAGCAGCACACGGCCGTGGTACACATCACCCAGGGGCAGTGCAATGAAGGGTGGTGCCATTGAAATGCCACCTGGTGGGGCTCAGCTCCTGAAGAGCAGCATCCTCTCGGAGCAGCTCTGTCCCACCAGGCTGGCGTACTGCTGCACGCTGGCCTCGTCGCTCGGGCCCTTCCTCCTCTTCTTGTACACGCTGTAAGGCATCACCGTCCTCTTGTGCAGCACCCTCACCCTGCCCAGCTCCTTCAGGCGGCCTTCGTCCACTGCAGAGGCAAGCAGAGAACACAAAAAGCAGTTATTTGTAGTGGCCACGTCGCCTTAATTTATGCCTCTAGCTTCAATATGCCTAATGGAAACTGCATGAAGTCAGGAAAGTCATCTGCAGATGAAAGCTGAGCTACGGAGCGTTCTTAAGCCTGCAAAGGAGCTGTGTCTGCAACGTGTGGAAAGGTAAATGGTGATGGATGGCATTTCTGAAAACACCTCTGCTGCTGTATTTGAAAATTCACATTCGTTTAGTGCTCCTGGAGCCAAAAGTCAAACTCTGTCTGGGAAAGATTCAAACAGAACTGACCAGGAGAGACTTGTCATTACAGAACCCCTTGCAAAACCCACCACACCAGCTGGGACAAACGTGTTAAAACCAGCAAGAAGATGTATTAAAACCTCCAGGCTGTTTCCTCAGGTAAGCATCAGGCAATAAACCATCTTCCCAGTGAAACTCCCTGGCCCTCCAGCCCTGATCTGTTTTTCCCTCAGTTATACTGATTTCTGAGTTTCCTTCCAAGGGTTACATGTCCTTACTTAAGTCTGATCCCTGAGCTCTGTAGATCAACAGGGTGAGCAGTGCACTCCCAATACAATTCCTCTTCAAAGATACACACCCCACAGTTAAACCTCTTTTCCTTCACATACAGACCCCTTGTGACTTAATTTATCCAGAATTATACTCATAAGAGTGTCATTGAACAAGTTAAACTTCCTTATTTTTATGAATCCCATTGATGCTCCTACTGCTGAACCATAAGGTTATATGGCTGCTGTGTGTCAGAAAAATTTGCACTACAGTGCTAAAAAATACTTTAAAGAAACTCAGAGAATGTGCCACACATCTGAGGCCCTGCAGGATAAATCAGTAAAATTATTACAAAATAGTGGGAAAAGAAATCTTGGACTTTTCTGAACTTTTGGTTCAAAAAGTCACCACGAAGAGTCAACCCAGATTCTGAAACATGAGTTTGAGAATAGAACCACATAAATTCCAGTAATAATAGAGATGCTTACTGGAATGTCAGTATTTTGGGACATGAACTATGTTAAGACTTGCTTTTGGTCCTTCTTTCTGCTTTTAATTAATGCTTCTTTCTGTTTTAAAGGAGGCCATGAAACTCTTTTCTGTGTAAGACATTCTGAAGAACCTGCCCCTGTTCATCCACAGAAATGGCCTCTAAACCTTTTTTCTGCTGATTGCCTGAATTTAGTATGTGAAACTTAATGAAGGCTGCTTTACCAAGTTTGGAATGACTTCATTACTTTTATCTGTGTTTTCATTCCTGACATGAAAGCACAATGTGTTTCTTAAGACTTAACTGGGGAAACATGGTTTGAAGGAAGAAAATCTGAGCAGTACTTGCTAAGATTGTGTTCCCCACTAATTATTGTTGGCAATTGCTTTAGATAAACACCAAGTCAAAAACACTTTATGGCTTTCTCTCCCTCTTTGAAATCCATCAGGTTTTTGATGTGTGGCCAACACTTCCCTGATATCCCAATAGCTTGGTTTTACCACCAGCCCTTCTGCCTCTTCTGTTACATCCTCCTCCTCCTCTCTGAGAGTTCACCAAGGAAAAAAAATGGCAAGTTTAGCTTCTGGAGGTGACACAAGTGTAAAGTTATTTTAACTTCTTAAATTGGAAAGTTTATATTCACTGCACCTCTAGACTGACTCCCAGTCTGTGCCCTGGGATGGATTTAGGCTGAGCCCTCACAGCTCCGTGCCAAAAGCTTTAGAGCTGTTCCCCACTCACTGTTTGACACTCATTGATTTCAATACTCCCAAAGCTTGATACTGTGGGTGAGTTCATCTTCTGGCTTGCAGTGATGCTGGCCCCAGATTTGATTTCTTTGAGAGACCAAAGCTCCTGCACCTTTGGTTTCACTGCAGCCTTCCAGGCTCAGCTGAACTCTGCTCTTGCTCTCAGCATTTGTGCCCTTCCTCCACTTCTACTCGTTGCCTCCTTGCAATGAAAAGTAACATTCCAAATTTCTGCAATGATTACCTGTTCTTCCACTGACTCCCCTCAAAATCAAAGCCTTAATAACAAAGATAACCTTCTGTAAAAGTACTTAATGTAGGTAATTTAAACTCCATGTGTAAAAGAAACCTTTTACTGGGATGTTAAGTATAAAGCAAAATAATCTCAGGTACATAGTTAAGCTTTTAGAGATGGCAAATAGAAACTTGTGTCGCCATCATGACAAATCTGAAAGTCAAAACTCAGCCACCTTTCAGTTGCTGCTGGTCTGGAGGCAACATCATGGGAATTCAGGAAACTATTCCCTTTAAACACTATTTAAATATAAGCAGAATAAATTTAAGTTAGTTTAAGGGAAAATAAAAGGAGATTGGGCTCTGGCACACTGTAACAAAAAGTTACTCTCCCAACAGGAAAATTAAATATCTGTTCCTGTGGAGTGGCACATGGTAAAATTTGCTTTCTATTCAAGATGATGCCAGTTGAATTCTAACAGGCCTTCCCTGTGTGGCTGATGCTGGGATACAGCAGCAATCACAATTCAAAATGAGACCAAATGCTTTATTTAAAAAGTTCCTTGCTGAAAATAAGAAAAAAAAAATCCTTTTATTTCCAAGCTTTAGTGAAGACATTTTATTTAATGACTTCCCTTTCTGGAAAGACCCTGACTGATCAGACAGTGGAACAGTATATTAGGGCAATTTTAGTCATTACTGTAATTACTGAATACAGTACTGTTACCACTAAAAAGTTTTTTAAAAGTGCTTATTTTTTTCCTCCTCACACTTTCTCATTTTTCACCTCCTGAGCTGTTGATTTATCATAGTCTACAGAAGAGGCACTGTCATTTGACATAAAAAATATATAAGGTTTCATCCCTTAGTTCAGTTACATCTATCAATACAGTCTGGATGGGAGATACACAAAATACAGAGCAATCAATTATGTAGATTGAATGTTCCTGTAATTTTAGGAAACTGGGCAACTGCAGCTGCCAACTGATAATAGAAATATTACCCTGTAAGTCTCAGAGCTAAAATTCTTGTTGAAAAAATTCTCATCACTTCTTTCTTTTCTCCCCTGTACTCCTAAAACAGTGAATTATTTACGCTGCAGTTGCCTACTGAAACCTGAATATAGAAGAGATTTCACTTCTAATTCAACCTTGCCACTGTGACCCCATAAAGACTGCACAGAGGTGTTAAAATGTTCTGTTCCCAGCCCCACAGCACTGTTAAATGGAATGCACATATGGAGGATTTCCTTTCTGCAAACACAAAGCCTATCAGCCACGTTGCTAAGTGCCAGCAGAAAACAAAGCAAGGAGTGATGCAGAGCCTGTCCATGCAATGGGATGTCCTGGCCTGAGCTCCTGACCCAGCTCACACCCTGCACCAAAAGTGCTCAAAGGCAGCCCCAGCCTGCCCTCACCCAAAAAAAGCTCCCAGGGATGAGGAGGAACGTGAGGAGAAGGAAGCACAACAAACTCCTGTATAATCCAGTCCTTATTTCTTTGCACAAACCAAACCAGCTTCCCCCTAAAACTACAAGCTCCCTCCCAACCCAAAACCTCGTTTTCAAATGCTGATAAGAATTCCTGCTGAAATACCAGCACGAAATAAGGAGGAGTGACTTCATCTTCTTCATTCACAGCAATAGAAAGCTGGAGAGCAGTGTGCTCTTTAAAGAAATCCAGAATTTCATGGCCAGGATCTTTTTCTTACAGCTCAGGAGTGGATTAGCATTTTTCTAACGTTATTTGGGGAAGCCCACATCCAAAACTTTTTATTCTTCACGTGCATTAACCTTTATTATTCCTCCCTAATATGAGCTGAAGTGAAAAGCAGCTCCATCTGGTCAGAGAGCTGGGTAAGCACGTGCAAAGCTGGACAAGGGAGACTTGGAGGGGAGAGTGAGTCTGCAAGAGCCTGAGAGCCAACCTCATGCTGAAAAAAGGGTGATGGCTCAAATTTTCTGTACAAATACTATTAGAAAATCAGCTTTTTGGTGGTGGCTGAGTTGGACCAAGCTGGTTTTGATCAACAGTGATGTGGAAGGGCAGCCTGAGCTGCAGCATCCTCTGTAGAGCCATGGCCTCTTCCCTGCCCCCTTGGACAAACTCCTCACAAACATAACTTTTTTAATTTCACAGGGCTATAATCTAGAGATGGACATACTCTGACTTACCTTTAAAGTCCTTTTTTCCATTTACAGGAAAACAACTGAAGAGATAATTAAAAGTAAAGTGACAAATTTATTGACTTTCTTGTTTTCTAAATAGGACAAAGGACAACTGCCAATTTCCAAAACAACCCACATTAGTCACAGGAAAATATTTCTTATGTTTTCTGTACAGAATGGACTCAGAATTAGTAAGAAGCCTAACTGAGGACAAAAAGAAATGTGCTACTCCTGCTAAACTCTGAAATTATTCTGCTTCTGATCATAAGTTTAATTTTCTTTAAATGCTCCTTCAGCTCCCTGGAATAATTGAAGTATTTGGCCATCATCACTTTGTAATTCTGCATCCATACTACATAGAGGACCTGGATTTTTTTTCCCCCACCACAGCAGGATAAAACAGTGAAAGAAAGAAAGGAAAAGGCAAAGAACCAACCCTAATTCAAAAATTAAGATATTTAAACCTGTGTCATTAACTGAAACCTGTGATTCACTTTGAAAGCAGACACTGAAGGAAACTCACACTATAAATTAAAATTCCATTTTGCTTAAAAATGGAATCTCAAAAGAATGATTGTTACCACTAAGCATTAAATCCACAGAATAAAAAGTATGAAGATAAACACTCGACAGCTGCTGCATTTCCAGTCCATGGATGTGCTGGGGTTTTGATTTTGTTTCATGTTGCTTGTGGGTTTTAATCTTCAATTTTGAAGCATTTAGGATTTGCATAGTTTTAAAAGATGAAGAGAATGTTCCCACTTTTATAATCAAAGAAAAAAAAATAAGAATTCAATTTACAGGGACATTAAAAGTTTCATGATACTCAAGCTTTCAAACTAGGTGTAAAAATGATGACTAGAAGCACCATCCCTTGCTGGTTACACTATGATGATGTTAATTTATATGAGAAACACTACAGCCTTGTTGAATTTTTTTTTTAAAGAAAAGCTACATCTGGTTTACATGACCTTGTCACAGTTAATGATCAATGATTTCAAAACAAAGAAACTGTAAAAGGAAGAAACACATTAACTTTTCAAATTCTATGACTGAAATATAGGAGATATTAATTACTGGAAATCCAAAATTATTCCACTGCAGTCAGAAGCCAAATCTTTCTGACCTTTGAATTTAAGCTAATTTCTTACCCAATTTAAAGCATAATTTCTTTTGTTCACCAGCAAAGTATAGGATGTCATCCTCAAAAACAAAAGGGCCAATCAGCAATACCCATTAATAGTCATATTTATCTAAAACAGTGAGCTGAAATGTGCTTTTTCTCATATTGCTTCTTTCAAACTAGACTCAAACACTATAGAATATTAAAGACTCCTATGCCTTGGGGTACAAAAATACTAACTCAAACAAAATAAGAGTACAGCTAAAATGAAGCATAAACAACAACACACAAAAATTCAATGAAAAGAATTCTTAATTAAAACCAGAAAGCACAAGTCACAAAGGAAGTACAGTAAAATGCTCAGGATATTCTCAATCAGCCAAATCTTTGCAGTTACTCTAAGAAAAAGTAGGAACTTTTGAAACCACTGTTCAAAAAGAAGTAGAAAAATGCACTTTTATCAAAACGTTACCGATGATCCTTAAAACAGAGGAATTAACAGTTTTACAGGTATAGGGATCCTGAAAACAGGCAAAGACAGGAAGTTCCAGCTGGGGGAAATCCTGAAGGCATCTTCCAAGCCAAACTTTTGGGCTTGGTGCCTGCACTCCTACAATGGGTTTACGATGTGGAGCTCCACGCCGAGGAGCGCGGCCGGAGCGCGCTCGCCCCGCTGTGCCGTGGAACAGCTCAATAATGACAGCTCAACAATAACTCATTGTGCTGGGGCTCCCCTCATTTCTGGGGTGAGCACGAGCAGGGGCCGGGGGAAAACGTTTCCTGTCAATGCAGCAACCCACAGCAGCACGGGGACTCAGCTGGGATTCACGGCTCTGCCTTACCTGGAAACAATCCCTGCCCAAATCCGGTGCCAAAATCCGACTGGACACGCTTGGAGGAGATGCACATAAAACAACATGCATAGAATTCCCTGCTTGTTTGAGGAGCTTTCATATCATACTGTCATTCTAGCCTACCTCAGTACATTGTCCTGAAAAAAGGTGACTGAGAAATGACTACTGAAGGGCAAGATATAAATCACAGAATCACTCAGGTTGGAAAAGCCCTCTCAGACCATCAAGTCCATCCATTAATCGTTAAAGTTAGAGATTATGCTTTAAGGAGTTAGAGCTCCAAAACAATGGGAAGAAAACAGGGAAAAAATCTGAAGGAACAAAAGGGTTAAATGCTATTTATTAAAATATTTGAACAGCATAGAAGTGAACGTGGCAGAAGGCAGCAAGAGGATCTTTCAAAAAGAAAGGCAATGTCCTCATTAAGCCTGATATGTGAGGAGCAAAAAAAACAGAGTCGCAAACTGAGAATTACAAATGCAAACATTTCCATGAAATAGGAAAAATTGAAGAAATTGGCAGTAGCTTATCAACTAAATAAATCAGATTACAGCAGTCAATTTGCTGGCTAAATTAATTAAACATGGAACCAATTACATTCCACGTGAGGAGCTGGGATGATGTCACCAGAGTGAATGAGGATCATTCCAGAAGGTCTGACCCTGGCACAGGTTTCCCTGGTGGATGTTGGAGTGTGGCTCAGCACATGCCTGTGGTGTCCCTTCCATGGCTGCTCTGTGCCTGGGCCTAATTACTGCTGTTAACTTTTATCACATTTGGAAACCAGTCCCACACGCTCATTGTCCTCAGCACGAAATAAATCTGCACGATTGCTCTGCTTGTCCCACATTATTGAACTTTTAATTCCTGTTCTTGTGCTCCTAACACCTTCTGCGTGTGGAAAATTATTTCTACAGGATTTGGCAGTCCTTGCCCTTCCCCATACTCCCCTGAATCTTCACCCAAAAATAAAAAAAGCAGAATTATTCTGCTGGAAAATCAAATATCACAATGTTCAAAAGGTGCAACAAATGTCTTGAGCATAAACCCATTTAAGAATCATCTTTTTCATGAAAAGAGAAGTGAAATATCCCAACCTGTCTTTATTTTTCAAGGAAAGACCTCCAAAAAAAAAGTAATTTCAAAATGCATCCATTTGCTTCACAATCTCTATGATGGTCATCTTGGATTAACACATTTTTGAGAATTTTGCCAAAGTCCAAGCCAAAGGTTTCATGAACCATACCAGAAGTCAGGCAATTGTGCTGTTTGAGGGGTGCTGGTTTAGTATGCTACATATATGTTAAAAGCAGATATATTTAGAATATCAATAAATCCAAACTTTAAAATCATAAATATTTATTAAAGTTTGCATTTTCTAACTCACACACCAACTTACACCATGGCAGTTGCTTAGGACCTACAAATTAAGAGAATAACATTTCCCTTGTATTACAGAAGCACTGCACGGGAGGCTAAAACCCCATGCCAATCATTTCAATTTAACCCAAACAAAGTAAAAAGTGAGGGGAAAATGTGCCTGGCTACACCTTATTCGCATTATCTTCATTGTTTAAACATCTTGTACACTCAAGGATCACACTGGATTTAGAAAGATGCATTCTGATGGCTCTAAGTGTTCATTAACTTAATTAGAAACAGACAGAAACTCATGAGATGTGTCTGTTCTAGAGAAACTGCTAGAAAGAACTGAGATGTCTTTTTCTTGGTTACAGAATTCAAATTTATTACCTAAAACTGTGATAATAGTGGAAAGTTACTTCTTTGGAAGACTTTAGTTTGTGATCTATCAGAGTTTATTTAAACTGTTCCCCAACTATCTGAAGTACACAACACTATTTCAAAAACCCCAAAAACATAAGCAGCAGTTGTTTCAGAGCAAAGCAGCAATTTCTCCCAAATCAGATGATTGCAGAGTTCTAAACAATTGGTTTAATGTTTTCCATCTGTGATAGTTTTGTGACCACATTTTCATCATCTCGAGAAGTTCAGCGCATTTATCCTTGTAAACATTAATCTGCATCACACCACCCTTATAAACATTAACATATCCTGTCCTTGCATGAATCCCTCTGCCTCCATCCATCCTACATGGACACAGCCCTTTGCCAGGGACCTGAACTCTGGGACGTGACCAAATGGCAACCACAGTTCACTTTCAGGACACAAATATGTGACCATGGCTTTTCTGTTCAGAGAAGGAACAAGACCAGTATCACGTTGATACACTAAAAATTTTAAATATATTGTAAAATTAAACAGTCTTTGTACTGGATGGGAAAAAAAACCCCAACAAAACTTGTGTACACAAGTCAACACAATACTTGTGTTCACATACACAATAAATATAAAACCTGTTTGAAATACTCTCTGATAACAAACTGCACTAAAAATTATACATAAAATAAAATGTTTTAAAAACACAGCACTAAAAATTATAGTTATTGAAAGAGTTGTGACAAATTCTTTTTCTAGTGGAAGCATTATGCACAAAAACATATATTTAAAATAAACAGTTTTGTATAACTGCCTGCAGATTTCTGGTTTTATTTAAGTTTTATTTACTGGAACTAATAACACTCAGTTGCTTGCAAGAAGCATTAAGATACATAATGCAATCACTACTGAGAGGATTCAGAAGTTGTTAAATACTGGGATTTTTATTTGCATTTTACTACTCTAGCTCAATATGGGCAGTAGAACAGATAAAAATATATAGAAAGATGTATTTCTAAAGAAACAGTTTTTTCAGCTAAAAGCTTTAGAAAAACTAAAAACACGTTTAAAAACATGTAGTAAAAGTTATAACATTAGTACAGAGGAAGACTGGAAATCTGAAGTAATTTTGTTTAGTTCAGGAACTCAAAAACAAGTGATGTGCTCTGAATTCAGGAGGTTCTACATGGAATGGGTTTTCTATAGAGTGATTCTTTTGAATGTGAAGTGAGGATTTTCTGACCTCTCCACAGCTCTGTGAGGTGTTCCAGGACTTTCTCCCAAGGGGAGCTCAGGCACAGATTTTAGCGTTGGTTTGGGTTTAAGTTTTGTTTAATTCTGATAGTTAAGGCTTGCATGTGAACACGAGGCAGTTTCAAAGGCTTTTTGGATGTCACCACCTGTCCTTCGTGCAGCCACAGCCTTGCCCAGTTCCTGGGCAGCAGCAGTCTGATCGCTGCAGAGCACAGAACAGACAAACCCTCACAAATCCTCTGCTCTGGACTGCACTGCCTATCGTCACTCTGCCTCACACCAGCTGCAAACAGCCCAAAGCCTGAGCTCTTCTAAGGACTTCCACTCTGCTGGAAGAAGAAAGAAGATTTTACTGCTGTGCAGAGGTGGCAGATGCAAAGTCTGGTCTGCAGGAGTGGAAGGTGGTCGCTGAATCATTTGGCTTTGTAATCTCTTTAGATGTTGTATCCAAATCACAGCCTCACTTATTCACCTCTACAAGTATCTGTCAACATGAGCTCAAGTTTGAATCCTACCATCATTTATTTCTTGTTCTTGTCAAGCCCTTCTTCCCATTGTTCTACCTCTATGAACTACTTCAAAATTCTTCCTATCCTCTACCCATGTCTCTGCCAGCTACCCACGCCCTGATCCCATCAGAGATCCTAATTTCTAAAGCTTCCCTCTCTGCTTCTCTCCATCTTCATTCCCTGATTGCAGGCAGTTCTACTCTCACTATAGGATCCTATCCCAGACAAATTTATGTTTTGAAGGAAACTGCTTTGTGTCTCCATATTCTTAATTTCTTCTACAATTCTCACGCTGCAAAAGATTTCTCCATCAACTCTGAAAGACAACTAAGAAACTTCCTTAGATCCCTCTCTTTGAAACTCTCCTTCGCTATGATGTTTACAAAAAGGTCAATTTAGCCTAATACTATTTAGTCTATTAATAGACTATAATTTAGTCTACTACTATAATTGACCAGGACACCCAGAAATGCCTCTCTCTCCCTTTATTCCACCCTTTTTCATCCACCATGGTTTGTGTTAACCATCCCCTCTGGAGCAGTCCTGTCTCCAAGAACACACAAAGGCAGAGGAGCCTGTGCTATGCCTTTGTTATGTGCATTCTTTTTTTAATGTGCTGAAGAAAATACTTTCATTTTAATTAATGTATTCCATTCGATGCCATTTTGATTTCACTCTATTATTAGATCTGCAGGAAGTTGAACAGATGTGTATTAGCTTAGCCAATTTATCAACTTCAACAAACAAAATGGTTAAGAGAGAAAAAGCCCTGAAGTCCTTTTGAAGTGCAGCTCTCAAAGCTCTGCTCACACAGTGTCAGCAGACACAGGAAGGTGGGAAGCAGCTTCCAGCACTGGGATTGCTGTGGGCCATGCCTAAAAATTTGGATAAAGCTTCTTCACCTGGGCAACAGCCCCATGTTCACCCTGGCACCAAGTACAGCCCCCATTATGTGACACAGCCATGTAATTATGAAGGCTTTGAAGCCACCACTCTCAGACTGGGATTGTCTCTGCCCCCATCTGAAGCTGCTTTTTAAACATCTTGACTGTCCAGCACTGATGGAAAGAAAGATCTGAAGTTTCCCAGTGATTTCATTACCATTCCAAAAGGAGATTTTTTACTTCTTGAAGATATTTTTCACAGACTTCTCCCCGGAGCAACAAGCTGAATATCTCAACAGATATTAGAAAGAGAGAAAACATGACACTGAGTTAGTCTAAGAAATGGAAAGTGGAAGGACAAAAATATTGCCAGGATACCAAATAAATGATTTATAGTTTTTTCCACACTGCTCTTGTTTCATGGGTAAAGCTGTTAGGGAAGACACCAATGAAGTAAAACCCTGAGGAGCAGCTTTGGGAGGAAGTCAATGGATGTGCCCAGGAATATTTCACAAATGCTACCATGTGACTGACTTCTGCTCATCAGTGTGATGTGTTATCAAAGTCATTGACTGCAGAGCAACCTTTTAATTAATCTTCTTTCTTTAGCATATCTCCATCTGTACTTACAGCTAATGGCCATTAGAAGAAATTCAGCACTATCTTAATTTCCAGATTGCATCAGTATCCAAACCCTCTGTTAGTGCATCACCTCCCAAACTACTTAGTTCTAAATAAATGCCTGGCCACTGGTTATTAATATCAGAATCCTCAGAAATCTCTCTCATTTATAAGATGATGCCAGGTCTTCTAAATTTTTCAAAGTGAACAGACAACAAAAATGAAGAACCCGTTCCAAAGCACAAGTTATATAACTTTTAAAAAAGCACTACTTTTCATGAGTACCTTTTAATTTTTATTCCAGAAAAGTGAAATTAAATCTTATTTAGGAAGGAGCTCTGCAATGTAATGTGTATAAATACTCAAAAATACTTTTTATGTTATAGAGGCTTGAAAGATCAAAGCACATAACACACTCTCCTGGACCTGCAATTGGTAAATTTATTACATAATAATTTATGATTTTTTTAAAAGGAGGGAAAACACATTCAAAAATTGAATAAAATGACGAACAAATTAATTTCAAAAATTGAATAAAATGATGAACAAATTAATTATGTCTCATACTAATTATGAACAAATTAGTGTGAGACAATATTTCCCAACTTTTCTGGCATTACAGACAGCCACAGAAATGACCACTGCCAGTGACTGCTTCACTGCCCTAGGCAGCAATGAAAGCCACACTATTTCTCCCAGGTGTTTACTGGATCTGGTTATTGCCCTTGGTTTCACTGCTGGAAGTCCCTTTCCTGACAAATCACACCCTACTTCACCAACACAATTACAGACAGTGCTAAAGAAAGCTGATTCAAGAGGAATAAAGCACACCATCATTTGTATTGCTCTTTTTAAAATTCACTGTAACTTCATTAAACTGTTAGAGTAAAGAATGAGGAAGGGAACTGATTTCACTGGTGAGAAATCCCTTCCTGTGAGCAGCAACCCAAACCCCCAGTGCCTGTGAGCTCCCAGCAGGCCCACAGCATCTCAACGTGCAGCTATGTTTTAATTTCCTTCAACCACAGGACACAAGTCACAGCTCCAGCACTGTCTGGAGCGAGATATTCTGTGCTGATAATGATGTAAAGCTTTGTTTCCCGTGGTTTCCAAATGCCTGCTATGCCACAGGGATTTCACACCATCCACAAGATGCTGCCCCTCTGTTTGCATGGGGTTAACACCTTCACAGGCTCCAGTTTAGCACTCTCTCCTTTCTGAACACCAAAAGTATCCTAAATATCACTGGCCTCCAAAATCATTCCCTTCTTCCTCTTACTTTTGTAATTTTTTTCCAATTTCCCCTCACCAATCTAACAATGATGGACTTATTTGAACATTGCTATTGTACTTCTTATAATTATTGTTATTATTAGTGTTCCCACTGAGCAACCAAGTAACAGGCAGAGGGTGAGGAAAAGCAAGGAACAGCATTTCCAGAACTTCACAATCCTTCTTAAAACAGTCTTTTCAAATTCCTTTAATTTATCTACATCCTGCCCTTTGAACTGCCTAGGGAATCCTACTAAACTACAGTAAAAATTTCAAACAGAAAAAAGTAAAAAAGAGTAAAAAGAAAAAATGTAAAAAGAAAGGTGTGGCTGCTGAAGAATACTGAGACTCAGACAGGTAAATCCGTGTTTTGGTGTCTAGAAACAGATCACAGTGTTACATGCTCTTGAGCTGAATAATGCCACACATCTCTGAATAATATCACAGCCACACTCGATTGTTACTCACAGGAGAAAGAAAACTTCAAAAACAGGATATGCAACAAGTTGCAATTAATGACAAAAGTCAAGTTATTCTCTTTCCTCTCCAGCACCACACCAAGCATGGTCTAACACAGCTCCCTTGGGCTATCATTGGCCCAGAGTCAGTAACTAAAGCAAATTTGTGTATTGTTTTCCATTTGATTGCTTTGTTTCACAGTAGCATCACTGTATTGTGCTCTGGTCAGTAACAATTTCAACCAGTCAGTGCTGGTAAATCACTAAGTACCTGTTTTAAATGTGTAAAACTGTGTCACATTACATAGCACAAAGGTGCTTCTGCTGTTTATTGTGCTCTTCACATCCACCAACTGTTAAACTGGATGTTTAATTGGTTGTTAAACTAAATCTGCCACTCTGTTTCTTAACAAAAGCACCTGATGTCTTTAAGCTTCTCCAGTCTTCCCACCTTCCTCTACTGATTCCAATTTAATTCCTTTATGCATTCATCCAACACGAATGTAAGTGAGGAACAACTCTTTTATTGGTTTTGTTCACGCCCAGAATAGCAAATATAATTTGAAAATAATCTGAAAGGCAGCACTATGTGTTAATTTCGACCTACTTAGAGTCTAGAGGACAGAATGTACTGAAAACGTGCATTGCTTAAAAGATAAAATCCTCTATTTACTAACGCAGGAGCTGTGAATTGTACACTTTTCATCCTTTGCAGGTAACATTTCCATGCTGCTGCAGCAGCAGATGGTTCTGATACATCAGCAGCAGACAGACAAACAGAGTTATTCCATTCCTGGTAGCCTCACCTGCTTTTCCATCCTGGTTGAAGCGGGAGTACTTGGAGTGCTCGAGCAGGGGCAGGCAGTGCTCAATGGGTGTCCACACGTAGGTCTCTGGACACAGCAGGTCAGAGGGCCTGTACTGACCCTAAAAAGGGGAAAAGAGGGAAAAAAGAAAAACCAAAAACAGAGCAGTCATGTCAGTGGCACAAGAACTCTGGCTACGAGCTGATTTTCCAAAGAGCAAGGAATAGTTTTTAATCTAATCTACACCAAATGAGTGTTCAGTGAAATCACAGGCTTTAGTCGTTTCAGCACCATCTCAGGAGCACAAACTCAACCTTGGCACGTGATGAAAATGTAAAATTAACATAACACACTTCCACCGTATCCAAGATGAACTAGGAAAGTTTTGGCTCTGCTTACTGGAACTCTGTATTTAAATTATCCTCTGGAGTTCTGCTGAGCTGGGGCCAACACTAAAAAACTCAGCACCTCCAGAAGCAGCTCATCTCAAGTGTTGGTGATTCTAGCAAATAATGGAGACCAAAAAGAAAAAAAATCTAATAGAAAAACCCCCACTGAACAGTAAGCAGGACCCTATTTTTATTACATTAGTGATGGAGCATTTTGTTCATTGCTACTTAAATAGTAACACTTTAATTCATGGAGCTTTTCCTGGATTAGCTTACAGGTAATGATTAGTGAAATTCTACTTTTTTTTGTTGATTTATTAAGAAGATATTCTTTGCAGACATTCCCAGAAACTAAACAGCCTTAATTATTTTTTCTGCAGCTACACAGAAAATCACCACCTCAGCAATAATAACCTCCCCTAATCAGATCTTCATTTGATTTAAAATAAGATTATTCAGCGGCCTATAACTTAAGTCAAAATTCTATCTTTGAGCCATTACTCAAGCAATCCATACACTCTCAACATTCAGAGCCATATGGTGGCAACAGCAAATTAATTTTTAACTTGCAAATTTATTACAGATCTCAGCTTGAAAAACAGCCATACAGTAAAGAGAATGAAAAAGTTTAAGGATACTAATTAAAAATTTAAAGACTGGGCACTATCAGAAGTCACCCTGCAGTTGATGCTATTAAGAGTTCTTCACATTAATTACATTAAATTGAGAATTAAGATTATCATCTTGAGCTGAAGTTGATTTACTGCCCAGTTTCTGCTCTGAAAAAAGGCAAAGAAGCTTTCTATGAGGCTGAGCAAGGTTTGGGAAGGGACAACACAGAATTACTGTGACTGCAGCCTGGGGGTGGAGACATTCCTAAGGGCCACCCTTAGGCAGTGACACCCAGTTTTGGAGAATCAGAACCACCAGAAATTCCCAATACTTTTTATTCTCCTACTGTCCAACTCTTCATGCTATTTAAAGTAAAATTAACTTTTTAAAAATACTCCCCATCAACAGTAAATTGTTGAGTTGCAAAGACAAGGATAATCTCTGATAAAAAGTCATCATTGTCCGTGCAAAAAAGATAAAAATAACCAAGCTTCATGCTGAGGCTTGTCAAATACCTGAGGTAGATTTCTGAAAAGGTCTGTATGACTGATTATCTCATTTGAAAAACATCCAGGATTGACTTGTAACTACCACTGTTGGATATGTTGGTTTCTTTTTAAATTAAAGACAAATTTTTATATTAAATTAAAACAATATTCCTCCAATTCCATTCAGAAACTTAAACCTCAAGGCCCACAAAAATCCTCCAAAACCAGAGAATGGAAGTGACATTTTTAAATAAACCACTTTGAAATGTTATGCTCTCTAAACAGAAATAGTTGAAAGCTATGTGAAGGTAGTGCTTAAAGAACTTTTAATCATCATTACTCAGATGAAACAGTTTAAGGACTTGGGGGAAAAAATATGCCTTTTCAGTCATATTTAAAAAAAATTAGAACGTAATTACTTGTTGATTTAAACACATTTTCTCAACTGGCCAAGAAGGCAGAAACAGCCAAGGAACTGTCTTTCAGAGCAGTTGCTTAAACACAGAAAATACAAGTGGCAAATTAATCTTTCCCAGTAGCATGAGTTTGACTCATAGCTCTAAGAAAAGACAGCCCAGGCACTCGGTTTCCCTAGAAGATCCTGCCCCCACATCTTCAAATTTATCACACTGGTGAATCCCACACATGAAAATCACTATGCAGCCTATTCCAAATTTCCCACTTACTTCTGTAACATTACAGTCTATCATAAAATGGGATGGATAAAATTAACTGCATTGCAGCATTACTGGTTTGGTTATAATTTAAAAAAAAAAAACCCTTCTTTAGTGTTGAGCAGCACACTAACAGGAAAAATTGATTATCCAAGCCATCACTGTAGATTGAATATTTATTCTGGGCTTCAAAATACCATAATTTGGAGAGCAAAGGGAAAAAATAGTTCTGAGGTGACTTCCTTTAGATGTTTTCTTACCCCCAAATTTAGGAGCTTGTTAATAAATATCTTGTTAATAAATAGGAGCCTTTCCTGCAGGCACAGGAGGCTGTGGGGATGACACATCACTGACCCAGGACACTCCGTGGAATCAGAGGCAAAATGAAAGAAGCCCTTGATTCTCTTTGATATCCTCCCTGCCCAGAGGTGTTTCCAAACACACCAGAAGGAAGGTAGTTCTCCTGTAAAGATGTTTTATTTCTACTGCTGGTCAAACCCACATCCCTTGAGCCATTCCACAGAGGAAGGGGGAACACAGGACGTACCCAGATCCAAGGAGCAGCATTTGAACTGTGTCTGTACTGAGAGGATTAAAAAGGGAACCCATGGGACTTGATTAAATCAAATAAAATTATTTCTAAGGGCTTTTGCCTCCCCCACTCCTTCCATAAGCATTTACTCTCAATTTACTTACTTTCTTCAGAATACTTTAAACCTAATATTTACTTATATTTAAAAACAATATATTTTTTATTTGCAAATAAACCTCTATAAATCTACCTCCTACGTTTTTCCCCTCTCCTTTTATTCCTGGACTGCAAAAACACCTAAACCTGAGAACCCACACAGATTCTGTCTCATGTACATGAGCACTTGTACCTCAAGAAAAATGTTCAAATTTCATTACTCACTCTAAAATGATTACATCATCTAAATAAATTGCCTCTGAGCATACTATTTATGTTCCTTCTTATTCTTGATATTGATTTGAAGCATACACCCAACATAAATCCAAAATAGAAAGGGGATCTCCTAAAAGGAAGTGCTGCAGAGGGATTTATCACAGTGGAACTTAATCAGATTTGCAAAACTGATTTTGAAAATCATTTCTCTTTGGCTTCAGATTAAATCAGCATTCATTTCAGAAGTGATTCTGTCTACAGTAAGAGTTTGAAACTGAAAACATTTTGCTTTTTTTATCTCATCATATACAAGCTCTTGCACAGTAGAACTGTTTAAGTTGTCCAAACCATCTTGGGAATATTTAACTACAAGACTTTCAACAAAAAGGATCATTTTACAGACCATCCCTAAGCACTTGGCTCAGGTTTCAGCCTCTCAAACCTAACACCACCTGCTGATGAAATGAACTCTGTCAATATTCAACAACTGCACATATTTCTCTCTCTGCGTCTACATTTTGCCAAGAAATATCCAACACACAAAATGTGCTTTTTTGAAATGTTATTGGAAGTAAAAAAACCCTGGTCCAGTGGAAGGTGTCCCTGCCCATGGCAGGGGATGGGACTGGATGATCTCCAAGGTCCTTTCCAATCCAAACCATTCTGTGATATCTCCATCAGACTGAAGGGAATTAAATTCTTTACAAACTCTTTAAAGTTATTCCATGCCTTTAACCATTGTGGTTAAATTGTCCTTTTCCCAATTTTGCTTTTTCTTCTTTGAAACAGGGGAAAGAGCCATGGGGGGAAACCATTTCAATTGCATTGTTCAAGGAGGATAACAACCCAATGCATAACAAAGGCACAAATTAGATTAAAGGTACAAATTGGATTAAAGATACAGAAAGATTAGATAAACATACATAAAGATAAATATCTGATTAATCTATCAAATGGCTTGACTAAAAAGCAATACTGAAAATTAGTACGGCTAAGAAACTCCTGAGCATATGGTTCCTTCTACCAAGTCAACTCATTGCAACCTGATGTGACTGGTTTTTAACAAAAAAATACCTGTAAGATGTTTTATGGTCACTAATGTTTGTGGCATTTTTCCTCCTATATAATATAAAGACAGAGCCTTCAAGGTGCTTTCCCTTATACAATTAGACATGCTGCATTTTAATTGGAAGCTTCTGGAAATTAATTTTACAGAGAGATTGCCAAGCCTAAATTAATACTTCACACCAAGATGGTTTCTGTTTTACAGTTTTCCAATCACAATCAGCCAGAACTTCTCTGAACTTTTGTTCCACAGGAAGGGCAAAGGTTTTAATGAGACTTTAGTCTGGAGATTACTTTTTAAATATTTTGCAAAATCTGAGGGATTTGGTAAGCACTTGAGATGAAAAACACCAGCAGAGTTTGTTTTTGTAGTCTAAGTAAAACTTAAAATGTAAAACTACCAAGAAAGACAATAGTCTCAAAAATGAAGGTCAAGTACCAGTAGCACTGAAAAAACACAACAGGAAGGTTAAACTCACATTTAATTCTTTTATCGAGTATAGTTTACATCTGTATCCTATTTTCTCACAATAAAGCTATTGATCTTTTATTAAAAGTGAATTAAGACCGCCTTCATCTCCACTTCCAGCCAGCTGCCTAAAAAGAAGGGCTCTGGCTACACAAACAAAGCAACCCCAAATTATCAAGAGCGACCCATTAGAGCCGGGCAGCGCTGCCCACGCAGGAGCATCCAGCCTTTCCCCTGGAAGACAACAATTCCTGCTGGAACCCCCAGCAGAGTGCTGCAGCAGCCCCCTGCTCCCTGATTTCATTCCATGAACAGAAATAAGAGTGCAGGGATCCCCAGGAGAGCCCTTGGCTGGTAACTTGACCTGCTGTGCTGTCCCAGGTCGGCTGTGGCAGCCAGGACAAAGAGCTGCACATCCCAACCCCTCTGTGCTTCCAGCCCCTCACATGGCATCCAGCTGTGCAAGGCCTAAAACATTCCAAAAAAACAACAAAACACCCCCTTGCCCCAAAACTACCTCCACAAATTCACCCCCACCTCGTAGTCACTGTTTTAAACATCTTTTTCAACAAGCAAAAATCCTGTAAGCAATAGGCACAGAATGAAGCAAGCAGCTCTGTTTATCCAGGAGAGATGGCTGAAGACTTCACCTTTATCTTCAAAAAATATTGAGCTTACAAGAAAATGCATACCAAAGAGGACTTACATCATTGGATAGCTCAATTAACAAGTTGGATTTCATCAGGCTGCCTGAAACTCCAGTGCCAGCATCAAACAAGCCAATTTTGTCCAAGCTACAAACTTTGAAATAATTATGGATCCACATCTTTTAGGATCCCAGAGCTGCATTCTTGAGAGCTTAGCCACCTTTCTGTTTCATTAAAGAATGTGTTGTAATCCTTAAAAGATGTTCTGAATAATAGCCACAATTCAATTTCAAGTTGAAGTGCCAGTCCTTGCTCTTCAGAAAGATGTGTTCATTCTCACTGAGTTACATCATCACAAAATCTGTGTAATGGGAATTTTACAGGCAGCCAGGGAGCTGTAGGTGCTTCCCAAGGCACCTCAAACATGAAAACTAAAGCACCCACCTTCCCCCATATTCTTTGGCTGCCCATAAGTGAATGTAAATATAATTAAATGTTATATTTCCAACAAAAATATGGAATCATAGAATGGTTTGTGCTTGAAAGGACCTTTAAGGTCATCTAAGCTCCAACATTTATCTACATCAGTTAATTATGTCACTATTACTTTTAACTGTCTTTCTAAATGTCCCTTAATGATGTTTAAACTGACTGTCCAAAGCAAATTGGTATGTAATTTGCCAACTAGTATCTCTTTTTTATTTCCCAAGCCCATGTAATGTATTAAGAGAAATCACTGATGATAAACCCAAAGCGAAAATATTTCTGACATTTGTTTCTACATGTCAAACAGAATAATTTCCTACAATTATTGACTATACATTCATACTTGGCTGTACTTCACTAAATATAAAAAAAATAGTATTTCAGAAGGTTTTCACAGTGTTCCTCAGGTAAATAAAATATTTCAGGTAAGTGTAAAACAGATGAAGATAATGAGTAAAAGTCAAAAAGGAAGGCAGCCAAGTTTCACATTCAGCATTCTACAATTATCGTGTAATTATTTGGCCATTAACTGCCTACATGCTCCTAACCCACCACAAAAGTGGAATTAAATTGAGTTTATCTTAAATTTCGCTGAAATTGAAGGTAAATCTCAGCTCTTTATTTGCCTAAGGTGCTCTGTAAAGAAGTACTTTTAAAGAAATACTCCCCCTTCTCCTCAAAATACCTTCAGAAACTTTCACTGCTTCTTTGTTTTCCCAACACGTGCTACTCCATACGATCCCCTGAATTGTTTGGATTTTGCTATCTTCATAGCTCAGTGTATAGCTTTCCCCTTATCCTCTTTCCTAGAAATTATCTGAAATATTGAACACTCTCAAGCTTGTTTCTGATACTGGGAAACAGCCAACAGGTGCCTGAAAAGGTTCATGGGCTGCCAGAGAAAAAATTGCTTTCCACTGAGGCAAAAAGGGAACAATTGGGACAGGTTTGGATTTGTTTTTTTCCTTTCCCCTTTAGTCTCCAAGTGTGTGCAGCTTTTCTTCCTCCTTTTTTCTGCCAATATTATCTTCCCCTCCACTCACTGAGCAGGACATGCCAAGGGAGGCTCTGGGTGCTCATGCTGAGCTCCAAGCTCGACCTGAGGCACATTAATATTCAAGCACCCCATCCACAGGATCCAAGAAGGCAACAAAGTGCTGCTTGAGATAAAGCACAGCCATGCCCACACTCCAACAGCCCTCCTCTCTAACACCACCCTATTAATCACTGAGATAATTCTGGTTTCAGGTTGAAAAGTGAGCAGTAATTAGCATGGCTGAGAGCCCTGCTGCATCATCTCTCCCTTATCAGCTCGGGATGCAACTGCCCAGAGCTGAAGATAAGACACAGCTCTGGGCATCCTCTCACTGCCACTTTCCAGCCTTGCTCCCTCCTCCAAGACTTCTTGTTAAGAGTTTGTTCTTTCTCATTTATAAAGGGCAGTAAAGTGAGAGTTTTCCTTTTGTTCTAAACAACTAAAGCCACTCTCTTGAAAGTCACAAAATCAGAGCCACTATGTCTGGAATAATTCCAGTGATTAGGCTTGCACAAAAGAGGAAGAAAATCTGTATGTTCAGGAATTTCATCATAAAAATTTGATGACTAGACAGACACATGCATATTTACATGAATACTTACAAAAATTTAATTTAAAGATTTGCAGGGGGCAGCTGTCAATCATTTTTATTCCTGTTCTTTGCACTTAGGGATCAAACCAGTGGGTGTCCAGTGTACAGTAACATTTCGTAACTCAGACACAGGACATTAAATATCTGTGCCTACTCGCACTCCATTCCCCTTACTCTCAATAAGAAAGATGGATAGATACACACACACAGATTGTACATTTGTGATTAAGATTTCAGTAGCAGTCACAGCTCAGATTAAACCTGCCAGGCTGGATTTGCCCTGGAGATGGTGTTTCACACTGCAGAGCCAACAGTACAAACGATACAGAACAGTCCCTTCAAGACCAATAAAGTGCATTATTTACCCTGACACTGCTGGTGTACCCTGGCTCCAGACCTTTGATGACAGCAACAGCAAATTTATGGATTCTGGGCTGCCCTAGGGTGAGTGTTTATCCAAAGCTGAAATAATAATATTCAAATCACAGGCAAGTTTGAAGGCAACAGTTGAAAATGAGAAACAAAGAAATACAAGTATGCAGCTTACATTAAGTTAGGGCAATTTTTAAAGCGTATTTTCTAAATAATTTTACATCACCAAACTATGATGTGCCTATTTTTCCTTCTTTACATTTCCCAAGGTTCCTTTCTCTTTTTTTTTTCTTGTTTATATCCCCTAATCTGTGCTGTACACAATGGCATTTTATTAAAACAGACTATTGAAACAAAGTTTAGCTTTCAATGTTGTTACATAAACTTTGTGTTTGATGTACTCAAAAAAAAAGAGAGGCTGATATGAGATGGTACCTACAGGAAAACTCTACTGGGTGGAATTCCAGAGACAGCCACCAGAATATTAAGATCATTAGAATATTAAGAATATTACTAAAAATATGAAAACTTTGCATAGCTTCAAATATTGCCATTTTATCTCTCTCACGCACTAATATTTAGTATCAGTGACACTAAACTGGCAGAACAACCACACAAGACTGAGATTCCAAGGGATGTTTCTAATTCAAGGTGTATTTGTGCACATTTAGACTGAGATTCCCTATGAACTCAAAGGGTTGTGTGTTCAAAACATTGTACTGAAAAATGATTTTGTGACTGTAAATAAAATATATAAAAGCAGCTAACATTTACTGGAAATTGCCATCTAAAATTCAGTTGGGAACAAGCTAATTAAAGATGTCACCACACTAATTATTCTGGAGGTGGAAGCCAGAATCTGTCTTATCTGTAGAGAGGCTACTCAAGAATGCTAAAAAAAAAAAACCAGCACAATTTGAGAAACTTAAGTGGAAAACAATAATAAAGAAGAGTTAAGCTTGTTCATTTGAAGGCTATTAGCTTCCTTGAATTTTAGCCAACTTCTCCAACAACTTGATATTTTTGAAGTATATTAGAGAAAAAATGTAATATGAATTGCCTTTTTATCGCTAAAAAATCAAAGAGCTTGGGGGAATAAAAATCATATGATTACTGAAATGGACCTTGTTTACTTTGAATCTGCAGCAGAAATTCTTAAGGAGACCCTAGCATTAAACTTGGGAAGGGAGATTAAAAAGAACTATGACAAAAAAGATAAAACCCAAGTGGGGGCCTCAAGAAGAATGCTTCATTAGAGACACACCAGCTCTGTTGACTCAGGTCTATCTCAAAAGGAGTTTATTTTGGCAGCTGGCAGAAGCAAAAGAAGAGAAAAAAACCCCCAAAAAATAACAAGAAAAAGAAATGAGTGTTTCAATCATGTGGATCCCATATCTTTCTCTTGAAGGGCTGCCATAAACTGACAGTAGTTTTTGAGTTCATTAAATGAAATGTGTGAAATTAAGTGTTAAAGTTTGTTTACTTATATTTAATGTAAGGTGAAATAATCACAGGAAAAATATGCACAACCTAATAGATCCTACCCACACTTTACCCTTAGAGGCACCAAATTGTCACAATGGTATCTAATAGCTTTAAACATTCATTAATACCTCACTAGCTGGAGTCACATCTCAAAGAACAGCTTTCATCTGCAGCTTATGGACATATGCCACAGGAAAACTAAATTAATTCCCTGTCAAAGGGGCTTCTGCTATGTAGTTATCAAAGTAAAAACACCACACACAATGTTTACTTAATAGAAAAAATAGATAAACAAAATTAAATTTAGAGAATTTAAATGAAAGTGAGCGTGTTTTAATTTTTTTTTCTATACAACTGCACAGCAGGGAAGCAGAAAATTCAAATTCAAGAGAATTAAAGCACCAGCATGACAGAAACGGGTGTGAGGGCAGGGTGCACAATCTCTTATTTTCATTTTATAAAAACACTGGCTGTGGTTACAATGTGCCAAACAGTGAACCAATGTAAATTTGTTTCCTGATCTTCTGTGATAACGACAAGAAATTATTTTGTGACCTAACACTCACTTCAACTCCAACCTGACTTTTCTCACCCTTTTAAGCAACAGTTCTAAAGGATGACACAAGAGGAAAGCAGGTATATTCTGTATTTTTACTTTTCAGGTATCTATGCAGTCTCCATTTCCTCATTTTATCCATGCACAACAAACTTGCTCTTGCAACTTCATCCAACTGCACATTCCCAGCTCCTGGATTAAATTGTCCAGAACTGCACCAGCAGGGCAAGTGGAAACCTGCTCCTCCTGCTGCCCAGCTTCTCTGGATGTTTGACATTTCTGACTCTTCTTAGCCTGTGTGTCTATCTAGAGATGTTGTGTTCTGTGCTCACTTCCAAGCTTTTGTTCCATTGGTGTCAGAGCTTTCCCCACCTTTCCCAGTGTCTCTCCAATGACTCCTCAGTTTTGCCTGGAGCCCCAAACCTTCCCTTCTTCTCCCAGCTCCAAAACTCAACTTTTCATCCCCCTCAGAGCCCTTTTCCAGCTCAGCTGTCCCTGTGTGACTGCCCAGACCATCACACACCACTGGAACACCATTCCCATCCTGGACTTCCCCAAAGTCCTGCTTCAGCCTCCAACAGGCTTTTAAAAAACCCAGCCAAAACCACACAGAACTTGCCAAAAAATCCATCCAGACTCTGAGGGCAAGAAAATAAGACCTTCCCAAGGAAGTCTGGGTGAGGGTAGCCTTATACTGAATAAATAATTTCATGCTTCTCGTGCCCAGCTACCGACTCAGCCTGGAATATTTCAAGACATAATAAATAACAGACTAATTGACAGCTTTGCAAATTGTGAAATACTGATATTCACAAGTTGAAATATACTCCTAATTAAGAATTCCGTTGCATGATGTTGGCTTTTGATTAAGATATGCTATGTGGAGTTTTCAAACTTTACACAATTAGATCATGTTGAAAAACAAGGTCACTTAAACATTTGTCAGTTAAGCTTTTCTCATTTCTGGATGTTTTCATACATCTAAGACAAGAAATAATATTCTGAAGTCAGTAATTTAGAACAGTACATGATTTTTAACTTCAAGGCTTTCTACCAATATATGGTACATTAGACAAGCCCAGCAATAAAAAATTGAGTAAAAGCCAAGTAATTTATCTTTAGTCATTCAACATTGAAATGCACATAGCCCAGCACTGAAGAAACAATCTCAAAACCAGGGGCACATAGATGCAAATAGATATTAACAGTAATTTTAGGAGGGAAGAAAAAGAATAAAGTTGCAGGACAAAGGGAGACAACAGCATAGGAAAGTTCATAAGTAAAGCCTTGATCTTTGCAGGATCCTGACTAAATAATGCTGTGAAATTCATGGTAATATATCCTCAATGCACACACAGACATGTTATTCAGACTAAAAATCTGAAGGAGGAAAAAAAAAGCAATGCTAAATCTCAATCTTTCCGTGTCTACAATTTGTATTACAAGGACAGAGTAATGTACCTCTGCCAAAAAATCTAAACCCACTTGTCTCCCTTACATCTGCAGATTAAAAACTGAATAAATAAATACAAAGGCTCGCTTTACCAGTGTTCCAAGCATGTGTTAGAACTTAACCTTAACAGCAACCAAAGCAATTGCTATCTGCACAAAAGATCAACGAGTATCTGTACAAAAAATTCTGAACCATCAAAACACGTGTGCTTGAACAGAAGTTTCTTCTATTGTCCCTAAAAATGTTTATTTTCACAGTAAGTTTTCATTCATGAAACAAGCACTCTAATTTTAGGTCCGTTTTGTTTATGGAGTGTTTGTTAAACAAGCCTGCTTTGTTTGCTGGGAGAGGGGGGTTTGTAAACAAAACCTCTGTGTTCTCCCAGGAGTCCCTCTCAGCAGGAGAGCATCCCACCACCTTGGGACCAGCCACCAGGAGCTCCAACCACAGGGCTGAGCTGCAGCATCCCTGCACCAGGCTCAGAACAGACAAAAGCCCGGGGTGCATCAATGTGACAGTTTTGGAACCCCAGAGGAGATGGCTCCTGCTGTCCCAGACTGGAAAAGCGGGAAGGGAAGTGGGACCCCATCCACCTCCAGCCCAAACATCAGCCAGAGGCAACAGCCCCAGCACTGCCAGGAGCAGGATCTGAACTGCCACCACAGCCCCCACCAGCTTCCCATCCTCCTGGAACCACAGAGCCACGCAATGGTTTGGCTTGGAAGGGCCCTCAAAGCTCAGCTCATTCCATCCCCTGCCATGGGCAGGGACACCTTCCACTGTCCCAGGCTGCTCCAAGCCTGTCCAACCCGGCCTGCAACTCCCAGGGATGGGGCAGGCACAGCTGCTCTGGGCAATCTCACAGGACAGAATTCCTTCCCAATACCCCACCTATCCCTGCCCTCTGGCAGTGGAAAGCCATTCCCCCAGTCCTGTCACTCCATCCCTAATCCAAAGTTCCTCTTAAGCTTTGGAGCCCCTTTAGGCACTGGAGGGGCTCTGAGGTCTCCCCAGAGCCCAGGACATATCTGGATTTTCTCCTCTCTTCTCTTTTCTTTTCTCTTCCCTTCTCTTCACTTCCCTTCTCTTCTCTTCCCTTCTCTTCTCTTCCCTTCTCTTCCCTTCTCTTCCCTCTCCTCCCCTCTCTCCCTTACACTCCAAACTGAAAACCAGGCTGTAGCTGCATTACTTGTCAGAAAAAAATACTGAACTGAAAGAGCCCCAGGGCTTCAATGCATTCCCTCTGAGACCATGCTAGATATAAGAAATGATGAAACAATCCAAGAATAGGGACACTAAATAAATGTAGGAATAAGGCACTGAAAACATGGCTAGATAGAGAATGTACTGCAGTTTTGTTAAGTTGTTTTGCAGGAAATAATAATAAATGCCTGAGGACACAATACAGTAAAATAATTGTATCCTTTCAACATGTTCTTTCTGACATTGTTT
Source organism: Prinia subflava (assembly GCF_021018805.1). Classification (NCBI taxonomy): domain Eukaryota; kingdom Metazoa; phylum Chordata; class Aves; order Passeriformes; family Cisticolidae; genus Prinia; species Prinia subflava. The sequence goes on along the minus strand of NC_086255.1, from coordinate 4,533,454 downwards.
TCAAACTCCTCCTTATGTTATTAAACTCTGTCTCCGTAATTATAAACAAAATATTAAACTTCTAATCCTAGAATTCTTGTCAAGTAAGTTCATTTTTATCATACAAAGCCAAACAAAATTAAATTATATTGGGAGGTTTTGCAGCAGTCATTCCTTGTGCAGCTTTGCATCCACTGAGCTCTGGCCCTGTAAAACCACCCAACACTTTTCTCAGCTGGGCAGAACACGTTCCCCATGATGCTCCATCTGATTTATTACCATTTGAGGTACACAAATGTCTACTTGCATGTTTAGGCAAACAGACTGTTTAACATTATGTATCCCCAAAGTCTCTGAGCTGAAACATCAACACTTCAGTTTTCTCTTAATGCCAGATGTTTGGAAAATTTGCTTTATAAACACCTTCACATTAAAAAACAAGTTTGGAGGCAAATGGGCTGGAATATGTAACTATACTATAGGCTGTGTAAGTCCTGATCATTCCAAACCCTGGCAATTCCAGGATGTATTAAACATCCACCCAAATACAGGATGAGGGGAGTATTAAATCAGAACTGCACTTACAGAAGTCAAGCACTTTGCTGCTGTTTTAACAGTTTACAATTCCCCCTTTTCAGACTTTAAAATAACTAGAAATTACCCAGGCAATCGCCCTGCTTTATTTCAAAATCAATAAAGTTGCACCCTGTACTCATATCCATGCACATCTTGCAGCTTCATGCACTTTTAACACATTTCCAAAATGCACAGCAAAGTGTTATAAACACTTGCATGCTTAGCATACATTATGTCAATATTTATTGGCATAATATAAGTTTAAATGACTACAACTTTAATCAGTTTGAGTCAAGTAAGTTTAATCGAGATCTGCACATCTAAAGTATAGCAGCCAAAAATGTTTCTAAACATTTCTGCCTCTAAAAATGTACTGTAACATCTCTCCACCTTCCTCCCTTTCCCCTGAATGGAAGCTAGTTAAAAGCAATTAACATAAGCCACATAATGCCAACTGGTAAAGACTAAAATGGAAAGAACATAAGAAAAAATACCATTAAATAAATCATGGCTATGCTGCCCATACTATCACTAAGCAGCCCTTGAGAACACTAGCCCTAATAGCTTAAATAAATAAATAAAATCAATAGATCAGTGGAACAAAAAGCTCATCTTGTCCTCTGTCCATTCACAGAACAACAGTGCATTTGTGTTGGGACAAAGATAGATTTTGGCTCCTATGTACTTTTGCTCCACAGACCCATTCTTCTTCAATTAATTAACAATGGAGTCATTTTCACACCCTTTTTTGTCATCTCATCTCAGTGTTATTTGTGAAAACACTTTTATTCTGAACAAAAAAAGAGGAGGAAGCAAAAAGCAAAATACCCCATGCTATTAAAAAGGTTGCTCTACTCCATTGAAACCTTTCTAGTAAGAACCCCCAAATTATCCAACACATCTAACACAGCAAATCACTGTTCTGAACAGTTTCAGTCATTCCTTTTCAAACAGTTCAGTTCTTCAGCTGAGAACAACTAAACAAAGTAAAGCTTTTGGCAGTGGTTAATTCTCACAGGACAAGCAGAAACTTCTGAAAACTTCTGGGCAGTGTCTGAAAACACCAAGGGAAGCTTTGAGGTTGTCGATTTTTGGTGTTTTTGTTGTTTTTTTTAAATTTGCACTCAAAAAGACAACAACTCATCAACCTCCCAGGTCTCCACAATAAAGCAACCTTTGAAAGCCTTTGGGAATTGATTTAATTAGATCAAGAAAAAACTTTAAAGAAGCTGTAATAAAAATATTTCACTTCTCCACTGACCTCCTCCTTGGGGCCCTGGTCTGTGCAGCCTCTCAGAGCCCTCGAGGATCTTTGAGGAAAACTCAGCACCACCCAAGAGCCTCCTAAACTCCACAAACTTCAACTCCTGTCTCTAATACCAATTAAAGAGAATACAAACCTGTTTTTAAATTACTTGTATCTAAATAACGATGGTGGCTACCACAGGATAACATGAAATAATCTGCTCCCCTACCAGGGATATGCTGGTGGTGTGAAAACACAATTAATTAACATCATCTGTAACCCAGCACTATCACAGCCTTGCTCTAGGTTTTAATTGTTCATTTTTTACTTTGAGCTGTCACCTCAAGTATTTACTGTAATAATATAAATAATAAATTACTACAATAAGGAAGATAAAATTCTTCCAGTCGATCTCCATAAGCACTAGATGGAAAAAACATAAAACTCTTTATGCCCTGTCAACTCATTTAATGCAATATTCTCTCCTGAAAGGAAGCAAAGTGCAAGTTTTAACACAGATTGAGTTAAAGCAGAATGGACAGCAGAGAAATTCAACAGCATACACACATTTTCTTTCTTAGTCACACAGTCACGAACCTTGACACTAAAAATAACTCAGCCCAACAGCCCAATTTAGCCCATTCTGAAAACTTTGTAGTTGCACAATTCCCTTCCCTTCTCCTCCTTTCCACCCCTTCTCCTTTCCTCCAGAGGTTACTGTCTTCTTTAGCACAATGAAGGCAGTAACTCATGTCATATAAACAAATGCTACGAGCTGACCTCAGCATCGGAGGGCCTAATTTTAGCCACCATTCTCTAGGACAAAAATACATGGGTTGATGAAAACCTTCTAGGCTGCATAAAAAAAATTACAAAGAGCTTAAAAAATTAGACTTGAAGAAAGGAAGGAATTGAGGGGTGTTTTTGGTGGATGGTTGATTGGGGTTTTTAGAGATGGCGTGAAGAGACATGTTGGTAGCCATCAGGTTTAAAAAGAAGGTGTTGCAAAAAACCCTATAAAACTAAACACAACAACAAAAAACAAATAATAATCTTATTCTTTAGGAAGAAAAGCTTAGGTGAGACATTAAGAAAAAGCATTTCAGTGGGATGACCACTAAAGATATATTCTTATATACTCACACCAAGGCAGAGACGTGCATGAGTATACCAAGGGAGGCCCTTGCCTCACGTCCTACAGGTTTTAAAAGTTAACACAAATATAACTGAACCTGTTATTTAGCAAAGGGATGGACTACACAATCCATGATTCCACTTTTCCCTCCTGGCCCCAAATCCCTCACCTCTATAGGATTCTGGGACTCCCATTCCCATCCCAGCACTGATGTTGAACTTCTTGCAAACCAGACTGTGTTTAACATCAGGGTTGAGGACAAATAATAGAACCTCATTAATATATTCTGTTCATTAATTATAGTTTTACTTGGAGGCTCAGTACAGTCAGCAGCTAAACAAACTCAGACAAAGAAAACAATCATTCATAATAATGAATTGTCACCTAGATTACAAGTAACACTTCACAGGAGTGTACTGTGATACCTCTGTAAAATTAATGAGGTCTTAGTTAAAACAGCCTCATTAAAATATCTCCCACTAAACCTTTCCTGGAAAATTGGAGAGAAAACATCTCTTGTGTAGATTAACTGGCTTGTCAGCCACCTCCTACTGTAAAAGCCACAAGTGAAATATGGCACAGCCAGGAAAAGCAGGAGCTCCAGGCTTTCAGACCAAACAAATTCTACTTGACAATATTACCTAGTTAGAGCTAATATAATCAGCAAAATAGCAAAAATAAGAGCAGTGGATTTGGAGTTAAATGAGAGATCCAACACTCCAAGTGTTGCCATCTTCAATAAACATGCACAGATAAAATAAACCAGTTCCAGTGACTCGCACTTTGGTGACAGATTTGACTTTTCTGTAAAACTTGAATATTTTGTCCAACAGCTGAACTGACCTGGCTGTGAACAGCTTCACATAGGGACTGAGTCAGGAAAAGTGAAGAGAATTATGTTCATAAATGTTTTCAGCTTTTCCATAGCTCTGCACAGTGTCCACCTCTGAGTATTCAAATTAACTCACTTCTGGGACTTCTCACAAAGACACAGTTACAAAGACAAAATTCAGAAGTTCAGTACACAGAACTACAGTTAAGTAGTGTTTGAGGACCATCCACAAGGATTAAATCAACAAAACTGAAGTTGGCAAAGCAGCACTGCATCAATTCATTTGCTTGATAGAAACTTTAAAAATATTCTTAATTCTATGCATTCTTACACTTACTAACAAGGACTAATGGGTTTGTGGAACTATAATTGGAAAATTCTGAAATGGGAATTTTGACCTCACTTCTCACATGAAGGAAAAAATTAAAGACATGTGAATTGTGAAATATATTATTGTCCCTTGAGAAAAAAAGAAAAGAGAGGAAAAAAAAAATCAAAGACACAAGAAAGCCATGCAAACAAAATCCACAGCTCTTTTGTCTCTGCATTTCACAATTTACAGTTCTCACTTTAACTGCCAGTGGTTGCTATGGAGTCCCCAAATGAGCCTTCAACTAAGATTTAGTGTGAGTCAGAAATGAGCAGGGAATTTATGACTATGCTGAGTCATGAATTAGACATGATAGATTTCCACCAGCTACCATCATGCAGAAGATGGTTTGCCTCAGGTTTATTAACATGATCCTAAATAAATCTTTTTAGCACCTCCTTTTGTTGGAGACAGGCAAGTTACCTCTAGTAAGTCTGAAAACTTCCACTTCAGAAGTGACCAACAATTTCACAAACTGTACCTCTTACTCTTGGGTTTTTAAGGTAGGATTTTAGCTTATTTAAATTTTACACAAATCAGCAAAATCACATTTATTTAAAAAAAAAAAAAGTGAAATTGTCCCAAATTAACAAGATTCCCGTAACAAGTAAAAGCTGTAGAACACATCCCTGCTGCTGTGCAAGTGTAGGTACTTAATGCCACATTAATCACATTTCTATGTTTATTCTTCACAAGATTTGAACAGGGAATCCTGAATATACTGAATATGGTTGGGTTTTTTTAAGGACCACATGAAAATAACTTGATCCAAACCAAGTTTATTTTCTCAAGGTGCAATAATGAGAAAGAGACTTGTTGACTTCAGAGGTCATCTAAGACCTCCAGAACAAACATCATCTGCCCTGATAAAAGCCTAGAAATAATACAAACAAACATAAATATACGTATTATTTTCACTTCCTTTCTGCTACAAACTTCAGCATCTTAAACTCCATAAACAAATAAAAAGAAACGTGGATTTCTAACATTAGGAACATAAACATTTCTAACATTGGAAAAATAAATCGCCAGGGACATGTTCACTTCTCTCCCAAGGGAATTTTAATTGACAAAAAAATTAAGTCCCTATTGAAAATATTTTACCAGGAGAAATAAAGTTAAGCAAAAAGACATGGCAGGGGTCTGTGTCTGTTTCTAGAAGAAAAATGGGATTGCAGAAAAATGCTGGGTAAAATTCAGCACAGCCTCAACACCTGTACTGAGGAAAAACTTAGTAACTTACCAATTATACACAGTAAAAAACAACAGCTTAGGAAAACAAATAAAGAAGCAATTGAGTAATTGCATTCATTACCTTTACCTGCTATGAAAACAAGGAAATATACATGGAAACTGATATTCTGTTTTAAATAATTACATTTTCAGTGGCAATCCCCTGTCACCATTCAGTTATGGCTGTTGCTATCCAGAACGGAGAATCTTTATTCCTGCTTGCTGATGCTCATAATAATGTAGTTTTCACAATCTCTCTACAAGTGTCTTGAAGAAAAAAAAAAAACACCCTAAAAAGTGGCCTCAAACACTTTTTAAGAAGCTGTTAAAAGTAAAGCAGAAAAGCTGTTAAATATTTATCACTAGCATGACACCAAGAACTAAAGAACAATAATTTTTCACCCATGGTGTTTTTATTCTGTCCTACACTCTCACAGTTGTTTATTCCAACATGTTACGCTCCATTTATTTGGTGCAGGCTTTCAGATAAGGAAAGGTGAAAGGAAAGAGCTTTTAATGAAGGAAGAAACAAAAGGAAAAAGGGTTTTAATAAAAGCTGTAAGGGCTCTGAAATCCTGAATAGAGCACCTGCCTTCTCACATCCAAAAACCAGACATCCCTCCTAGTCACAAGACATTTGATAAAACACACAGAGATAAGGACTTTTTGCACCAGATACACCTTGAAGGAACATTAAAAGCAGCTTCATTTTCAGAAGCATTTAACTAACACAAGTCAATCATGCAAAAGCCTTTTGGAAGTCTTGGTCACTTTAAAAGACTTCTGAAAATCCCTTTGGGTTTTAATGCCCAAACTCCAACAGAATTCAGAGTAATCTTTCTCCTCAGGCACTGACCCAACCCATTGGAAGGAGCAGCTGGGGTAAGGCCAGAGCTCTGAAGAAATCAATGTTCAATTTTAGCTGCTGATGCTCATGTAGAGGAGGATCCCAGGGAAGTCCAGGGAGGAAACGGAAGGAAGGAAGGCAGGAGGAGCATAAAAATGATGTTAATAAGACACACACAAAAGCAGGGATTACCTCCCCACTTGTGCAACCTTTCATTCTCAAGACTTTACTACTATATGTTTTTGTCTTTATTATTTACTGTTTGTTTTCAATGGTCCTGCCAAAAGAAAGCAAAACCGCTGTGTTGGCAAAACTTTTATTGCTTTCTTAGAGTAAATAATGGTTTTACAATGCAGATACTGTACTTCTTTATTATCAAATGGTGCTGCAAGCAACAACTTGGCACTCTGTAACAAGTACTGGCTTTTCAGGATATTTAACTGACTCTTTATGACCTGTTTATATAAAAAGTTGTTTTGTTCTAATTACAATGCAGATTTATTCCTATAAACTTACAAAATTAATCCTGGAAAAGCCACTAGTTTCAGGGCAACTCCAGTCCTCCTAACTACTCCCAGATAATCATATTTTCCCATTTTAAGGTAAATAGCAATAATACCAATGAGAAAATGAGGCTGAATAAAAAGATGACACACGTAGGTAGAAAAGGTATAAAAATACCAGTTTTCTTGTGTGAACTGGTGACACATTTAGCAAATGTGCAAATCACAGAGGATCACATTAAATCTCCTTCCCTCACAAATTTCACTTTACACAGCAAATCTGAGCTTACTGAAAACATGAACTAAATTCCATCGTGAGATGTGGTGAAAGAGTCTGGATGGGGGAAGATGAGCCAGGCTCCTGTGGATCTTGTGGATGTGGACATGCAGGCTACCACTGGAAGCATTTCACTGCTGCACGAGGAGTGATGCTGAAATTCCTGAAAGCAGCCAAAGAAATTGGCTCTCAAGTGCCATAAAATTCCAGGGGCACCGCTTCCAACCACAGTCAGTCCGAGGTATTTGGTTTAAGAATGATTAATCACAGTTGAATCAGCCTTTTGTTTCTTTTCTGACATTTCAGAGCCCTTTCTAGTATTCCATCTATCTGAAGTCTGGCCATGACTTGATACCAAAGGAGACTGTTTGAAATAATTCCATTTACTTTGGCCTGCATACAAGTCTGGATAAAGGTTTCAGTCAAAACACCTCCTCATATCATAGAATGGTCTGAAAATGGCACACAGAGATAGCACAGCACGAGGACATTAAATCTGCTGTGCACTTCAAAGTGCTCTGAGAGTTATTTACCAGCAGCAGTGGGGTGGCCTCCAGGGGAAGCACATCCTTGACCAAAACAAGGACTGACCCAGCTCCAGCTGCAGGGTTTGCATGAAAAATAACAACACTGAAAAAGCCTCACAAAACTCAGAATTAAGGAAAATGTCACCAACAAATCCTTCCCAGCACAAGAACTTAGAGGAGAAAGGGATTTAAGGTCAACAGAGGTCAAATGGCCAATGCAAGGTGGCAAATACACTTATTATTGATACCAGAAACACAATATCAAAATCTATTTAATGTCACCCATAAGGGGGCTCAAAGTTAATGTCAAAGGACTGCAATGGAAAGAACAGAAAGGAGCTTAAAGAGTTCAGAAGTGATCAGAAAATATGAATTTAGTAACACAGAGGCACAAAGTGAAATTTTTTACTTAAAGGATGAAGGATAAAACCCGGAAGAAAATCCAAGGTCCTCTCAAGCATTTTTCTGATATGGCTGTTTGCTAAAGGTGCTTCTTTTATTCTTGTAATTCCATAAATCTGCTTGTAAATTACTGCATTTAACTGAAAACATTAACAAGTACACAGACAGGATTTAAACACATGAGAAGCAACCCTGAGACCAGCCTCATTTTCAAGTAAAATAGTCTCTTATGCTTAAAACTTTATCACACACTCCAAAATGCATTAGGAAAACGACTTTGCATCATATGACTCCTGGAAAATTTTCCAGGAGACTATTTTCCAATGTGAGAGCTACCACATCTAACAGAGCCTGAGAAGGTTTCCCACAAGGTCATGAATTTCTTTAGAGAACAATTCAAATCTTGTATTACCCTAACCTACCCAGAAAAAATGGAACAAAGCCACTGCTTAGGGTTTTTCACTGGATTTTTCCATATTAACATAATGAGACTACAGGAATCCTTTTGTCTCAATTTAATGTAGATTTTATTTTACCAGTTTGTAAATATTAACCCATACATGGGAAGAAATCTGACAGAGCTTGGGAACTAAAAGATAACCTAATATTGCAATGGAGTCCCTTCCCCCATCTTAAAGCAATTTCACTGAGACTCCACTGTCCCAAAATCACATTGCAATCAATGTTGGCTGCTGGGGAACAAAAGGAATGGGAACAGTGAGTCAAAAGGGAGCTTTATTTTCAAAACCTCTGTAATTATGTCTGATCCATGGGTTAGTTGATACTCTAACCATTCATTTTCCTGCCTGAGAATCCAGAATGCTCCAATTCTGTTACTGTGCCAGAGGAATCCCAGCTCTGGGATCTGCTTCCAGGACTTTCAGACCTCCAATCTTCCTCTGGATCCCACCCCATTCATACACCAAATTGTGCCAGTTGTGGAAAGAAATGAAATGGCCACACACTGACCCCAAATACTCTCCAAATCCTTAAACACTTGTGCTCTCATAAGACACATCTCATACAGAGAAGTGCTCCTGTGCTCAGCCTCCATTTCTGAACATCCCAGAACAAGTAATTTGCAAAGAAAATTATAAAAAAAGGCTACAAACCTAGCAGATACCTTTCCAGCTCCTTTTCTTTCTCTCCTTCATTTAATTTCCTTACCTGACACCAGTTTAACACCAGTCACCACAGCCTGTCACTCTTCCACAGCAATACCATTAAGGGAAGGGAGCCTCTAACAACTCTATTAAACTGGAATAAAGCAAAGTCTTTGACATGAAATGCCTCTAAGTCAACCAGGCATTACTGAAATTACTTAATCTGCAAAGTCAGTACTTCCCCACCCTGCTTCACCACTCCCTATCACTTCCCAAGAGCAGCTGCATCATCCAGATGCATTTCAGAGCTTAGGTTGATAATTTGGTTCTGGTGTTCTATTTCAGTGAGGGAAAAGTGGAACTACAAAATTAATACCAACCTGATTTTCATTTCCATTACCTTTGTCTTACTTCTGAAACAAATGCATCCAGGAAAAGAAACATAAAATATAACTAAGATCCTTGCAATTCATTTATTAGATTATTTCTGTCCCAGCAGAGAGCATTATGTGTGTTCTAATCACACATGTACAGGCTTTTCTTCTTATCCTCCCCAGTCCCAGCTTTAATTACCTTACACATTGACATATGTAGGTTTCTAGAAGACTAAAATGTATATTCTACCAAATCACAGTCATATCAAATTATCATTAATTCTAAGCAAGGGAAGAAAAAGTGCTTTTGTGAAGGAAACAAAAAGTAAAATATTCCCACTACAATTTAATCAATTTCCATTATTTAAGAATGAAATGTAGAAGCATTGTGGGAGTGTTGCATTCTTGATGCAATCATTTTCACATTGCAGCACAGGCTCAACAAAACATCATAATAAATAATACAAATGTAGAGTGGCTCCTTTAATGCAATGCCTCATGTATGAGCCTTATTTATTCCATGTACACAAAGTTAATATTTTAGTAAAGCACTACAAGCAGCTGAACCCAAAGATTCTTAGCCATGATACCTTTCAGAAATGGGATTTTTTTTAACCATTATTGCCAGATTTGTTTCTTGAGCGTCCTGGTAAATGGCATCCATTCCTTTTACAAGTCTTTAACCATGCAGGTTGTAGAAGAGACAAGGGATGTCAAATTACAGTCTCTCAACATAAACAAATCACCACAAACTTTCAAATATCTCCAAAGAGCAAAGGAAATAATCAAAACCTTTGGTTCAAGCTGGTGATGTGACAACTTTAAGATGATTCAGTTGATATTGGGCAGTTTTGTGCAAACTCACCCATCCTCTTCCATCAAACTTAATATTCTCTTTGTCTGGCCAGCAGATGGACATGAAAATTCAAGTTAGCAAAGGGGACACACACACCCACACTCACATCATCAAACAAAACCAGAGGGATTTGTTCTTTTCAGAAGACTGAATCATCATGGTCACCTGTAGTGTAGGCCATAATCAAGATGAAATTCCTTCACAACCACCACTACAATTTTTGCCTATTTGAAAAGCAGCTGAAAACACTGCAGATTTTTAGCACATATGGAGAGGGGAAAAAAGGAAATGAAAATCCTTTGCCTCTTTCTGTTGATTTTGTGAACTTTTTATCTTTTCACATAATTAACAGATAAAAATTATTATGTGTAAGTGTTCAACAAATTGCTATCAATATTGAGTACTCTGAAATTGTATCAGAGTAATATCCAAAAGTAATACCACATTTAAAGAGAAAAGGTGCCACATTCACAAGATCTAAAACCACAAGAGAGACACTCCTAGGCACTGAGATCTGAACAAAGGTGAAGCCAGCAGGGGTTACAAAGAGCCAGAGAGGTCACTGTAAATGTTCTGTGGATTCTCCTGAGCCTCTCCTCAAAATCTGCCCTGGCTCAAAATCTCTGCTCACCAAACTCTCACTGGTTTCACGGGCAGAGCAAGTCCCCAGGCTCCAACAAAAAATAAAGAGTAAAACAAGCCAAGCCCAAGAAGATAGCTTATCACTGCCTGGAGTCACTTACCAACAGTTACAGATTTGCCAGCCTCAAAAAGAGAATTTTAGTGTATTGGAAGAGATACTGTAAACACAGATAGCCAGGTAACCAAATGACAAACTGTTATCTGACAGCCTGGAAAACCTGTCTTAAGCCAAGATGTAATAAATAGCACATGCAGCTAAATTGGAAAAAAAAATTTCTAAGCCAAGTTAAACAGCAACCAGCATTCAAATTTAACCATACAAAGTCTACATTAAAATCCAAAATGACAATTACGAAATATTATGTTACTATGAACACTGTCAAAAGCTTTGAATAACAGCACACTAAGGAAATAAGTGAAAACACACTTTACCTTGTATCTCATTTTGGGGCAGGAATGAATGTAGAAACCCATATAATAAAAACAGAGATCAGGAGCTTTTTCATGAAGCTGTCTAGTAAAAGCAATTTCTCTGTAAGGGGAAAGAAAAGACTAATTACTTTTGAATACATTTGAATACAATTCTTAAAGCCATTTTACCTCTTCATATTGAAATATTTTACAGCTATCTGGCTCTTAATCTATAGAAAGGACTAGACTTCTATAAAATAAAAATTAGGATTGTAAACTCTAAACTATTGTTTTTAAAAATCCCAAACATAATAAACTGAAAATTATTACTTGGAAACCTAACGAACAAATCACCAAAATGCACAACACCATGTCAGCCTTAAAAATACTTTCATTTTTGTGTTTTGGTCTGCCAACTGCCTGATTTGAAATCTAAATAAAAATTACTAAGTCCCTCTGTTTAATATGATTCTTGTCAATATTTGCATACATTGGAATTCTACAGAAACCTACTGATATTCTGCTGGTTAACATGGCTCAGGAAAACATCAGAGTGTTTTTGGAAAATAAGCTTCAAGGATAAGCCTCTTGTTTGTTCTATCATTTATGCTTCAGCAATTTGCATGTAAAAACATCCATCTTCATACAACAAAAGATATTTTTACCCATGCCATGTTAGTTAGTATGATTTCCTCATTTATTCTGAAAGCAAAACGCCAATGTAGTCCAAAAAGTTTGGTTTTTATTTTACTGGCACGAGGAAAGCACTGTTACTACAATGACTCAGCCAGTGCTTCCTCTATAATGATCATTTTTGCAGCATTTCTATCTGTCCAGATCACTTCTGTAACAAATTTGCTAAAAAAGGGATGCTGGTTCTTACTTTCTGTGTCAAAGGGACAGGAAGATGTCCCTGCTCACTGCAGGGGGGTTGGAATAGATGATCTTTAAAAGGTCTCTTCCAACACAATCCATCCTCTGATCCAAGATATGAGTACATTCATCTACAAACACTGGAGGTAATTTATCCCTTAAAATTAAATTAATATTACTCAGTATTTCTTAAGTTTTTTTTCCTTTGGCAAGACTGGCATTTCCAAGCAGCCTCTTCTCCCCTTGTCCTCTATTTACATGCTTACATATTTCAAAAGATCCTCAAATCCCATCCTTTCTGCAACTCAGCAGCAGCAATTCTCAGAGTGCATGAAGTGGAAGTGACAGCAATGCAGCCCAACCTCCTCAGAGTAAAATTGGCAACAGCTTTGAAGGTATCAGATTCCTTTGCAACTTCCTAAGTCCTCCCTAACTCAACTTTTTTTTTCCCCTTTTTGAAAGGAGAACGAGGTTGGGTCCCTCCAGGGCTGTTGGGAACTCGTTTTTATTGCCTTAAATGCTGCAGAATTTACAAGCTGCTTTTTCACAACTTGAGCCGTGCATGCATGGTGCAGTGACAAAGCTTTAAATTTATTATGTAGAAAATTTAAAATAATTTAAAGAATTCGTAGGCATAGATTATGTCAGTCTATTATTACATGAAGTAATGTGATATGTATAAATACTAAAAAATAATTCTTAGGAGGACTTAGTATTTTATATGTTCCTCTTGAAAGGAAAAAATGAGTCTATTTTCAAATATCTAACATTAGTAATGGAATAGTTCTAAAAATCTAAACCATTAAGAGAAAAAAAGATTAGTTCTGAGTCATAGGAGTTCCAATGTTTTTCCACGTTTGTTAATTCTGATTAATTCTACAAAATTGTCAATTCTAATCGAAATCCAATCAAATTCAGATTAGACCTTCGAGATATTAAACTGCACATGGTTTGTTACTTATAGCAAAGGTTTATGAACTAACTGTGGTAAGAAGTTTCCTAAAAGTGGTGTTTGTGCTTCACACAGTTCGAGTTGTGCCGTTCACCCACCCCGGAGGGTGACACTGAGACGAGCTGAGAAGGTGCCTCTCAACAGGAGGCCTTGGAGAAAGGAAAAGTTGGATCTCACAATTGCAGGGCTCCTTTTGCACCTGCCAGGGTGCAGTGCAAATCTCAACAAGTGAAAAAGATTCAAGATTCAAAGATTCAAAGCTACAGCTTCTTGTAAACAGACATGTCTGGCACGAGGCTGAAACCCGGCTGCTTCATGAGCATCTCCCTGGGAACACCACATTTGTCTGTGGCCAACTGATTTCATATAAACAGAGAAGCAAAAAAGGTAAGGAAAAACAGAGTTACACAAGTATTTCCACCCATTTAAGGCTTGGGGGTTTTTTTCCACTTATAATAACAATGGAATCATAAAATGGCCTATGGAAGAAAAGCAGTAACTTGCAATTTCACATACAAGTTTTATTCGCAGTGAAAAGCAATACCCACAGTTCCTACTGTTTTGCAAGGCCATGTTGGATAGTTAATTTAAGGCTTTAAAATTCATAGGATTACTCTCTCCATCAGGCTTTCTGAAGAGAAAGATAATGAGATTAACATACCTGAAAAATATACTTAGTGCTAGTACAGCAGGAGAGCACTAATTCAGAAGACAACACTTTTTAGGTACTCTTATTTATGACCTCAATGTGCATAAAACTATAAAAGTGATTAATTTCATTTGGTTACTGGGCTAAGAAAATGGTCAAAGGAAAAATTATTTCTATTCAGGCAAAAAACAAGGAGCTTTTCCTGCTGAAACCAAGCAATATTAAATTATTTCCAGGGGTAATAAAAACGAGGCATTTTGTTTCTGCATGTTTTTTTAACCTGTAAAAGTATTTAGCTCACTAGAAAGATACACCCCTAGTCAAGGATGACAATTAAAAATTTACTTGGAAGGCAACCAACCCCACTAAAGGTAGTGTGTTACTGGTGTATATTTAGACTAAAAATAAACCCCCAAATTTAGAAACAAGTATCAATTCCTAGCACTCCCTCCAACCAGATAACGCAAACGCCCTCTTACCGTAAGGCAGAGTAGACTCCCAAAGATAAGAAGGAGAAGTCTGGGTCGTAGTAGAGATAGACTGAGGACACACAGTAGGGCAGGATATCAATGACACCAACAGCAATTATCTTCCCATCCAGCCAGTACTGCTGGTGGAAGGAGCCATAGCCACATTCCGGCCCGTTCGGGCCATGCTCTGCCTGGGCAAGAACAAGACAGGGATTAACTCCTCTGGCAGGCTTTCAGCATGAAACTAATTTTAAAGAGGATTTCAACATGCAAGTAAATAATGTAAAAAGTTTGCTGGCCATCTGTATTTAGAAAAAGGAAAAAAGGCATTTGAAAGGCAGGGAAAACAATGGTTTTTACAATGGATCTGTGTCCTTCGCTGTAGTCACCATGGGTATAATCCACATAGCACACATCCCAAACTTATGTTACTGACAGGACAAACCAACGTGATTCATCAAGATATTAATGAATTATTAATGCAAACCTGGTGCCTCCAACACTCCCTGTCACAGCAAGGACCCTCCAGATTCTCTCCTCCACGTCCCCAAGCACTGGAAGCACTTTACCAACAGGAACTGAGCTCCTCAAAATGACCATTATATTTACTTCAGAGGTCCATTTATAAAAAACCTGAGCAGCTTATTCTTTACGTGATGTTTACTCTCTGTAACTAACAAAACACCTTTTATCCAAGGACCTGAAACTGTGTGGCAACAAAATCTGCAGAACCTCTTCTCTGTCAGCCCACGTCAGAGCAAACCCTGCAGCAACACCAAGGGACTGGCTATTGTTGTGTGCTGTGGTTTCGGGTGTGCACTCAAGTTTGACTCTGGATGGGGAAAAGCACCTCGAGCCAGAAACTGATGCTTGAAGTTAAGAAGAAAATGATCTCCCTAATTTAAACTGTATTACACAACCAACTCTGGCATGCCATTTTCTCCCACGTCAAATTTACTTTAATCCTGAATTCCGCTGTGCTCAACTTAATTATCCATCTAGTCATGTTTTTCACTGCATTGCCAGGTCTTCAGAAAGCTGCTTCTCACTCAATAAATCTGACAATATTGCCTGCTATTACCAACTGTTTTGCATTACAACAGCAGAAGGTGGGTTTAATCAAGTATTTTGATACAGTAGCCCAGACTGAAGAGATGATAGGCAAAAGAAGTTACTCTAATTGGTACCACATGTGTCAAAAGAAATCAATCACATGAACAAAAATCATTTCAACTGGCTTACCCAACCAGCAAGTCCCAAAATAAAGGCCACATAACAATGTTTGAATTTTTATATAGTTATATACCATAAAACTAACCATGGAGTTACGAATACTCTAAATGGGAAATGATGAACATTTGAGAGTTCCATCTGCAGGATGTGAGAACAAGAAACTCAAATATAGCACATTAAACTGGGTTTCTCTTGTTCAGGTAAAGCCCACTTATCCAACAATTATGGTTTCATTCAGTATCATCAACTTTTCAACAGAGCCAAATGAAATCACATAGTCAGTGGTAACATTTTTAAGCAGGGACACAATGAAGTAAAAGATGTTCTGTAAGGATTTCTCAACACAGGCTCTCTTCTCAGAGTGCAGTCAGTGACAGAAAAGAGAAACATCTCAAAGTCATGGGGAAATGTGGTTGGTAATAGAACACAGACTTGCTTAAACAAGTTTCAGCTAAAACAGATTTTTCTTTCTTTGTCAAAAATTCATCATGCAGGATTTAATGAATGTTAAAGGAGATAGTCTAAGCCACCATGGAAAAGCTTTTCACTCAAAGCAAAGTCTTCTGACGCTAAACAAATGCTGTGTCTGTGCATGACCCCAAACCTCCAAAGAGCAGCCATGGATTTGGTCACTGGACCTCTGCAAACTGAAGTTAACATCAGTTAAACCTTTTGGTAAAGTACAATCTGCAGGTATTTCACTAATGCAATTACAGGGAAATGCCATGAACATAAGAGAGTCTATGTTGTGGAACAAACACAATGAGCACAGCACTGATTTCAGGCAAAACAGTCAGAGATCTCTGTTACATTAAGCAAATAACATTTTAAAAAAAGTAACGCTTCCCTGCACCTTCAGAAATTCTCATACAATGTAATCCTTTGTAATGCTTGTCAGTATTACGTTTTCTCCCATTTCCCAATGAATACCTGGCTCCTTTAACTTGATTTCCTGTGCACTATACAGGCAATTTGACCTGAAACAGGTCTAGAATATGAAACATTTTCCTGAAGCAGGTTACACCATTTCACACCACTGACATCTCCACTGGGACTGCGTTTGTCAAGGGTGAGGTAAAATACACCAGTGACATCAGGGGAGCAAGCCCCACCAGAAAGGGCTTATCTTATCTACCCAAAACTATACACTAGCCCTGGAATCAATCCAGAAGGACCAAAGTATTTATAATTAAGTTCATGTTCCTATTTAATACAATGAATTATTATAATCTGATGATATTGAAAAAATGCAGGACCAAAATGGAAACCACAATTTTCTCTCCAATGTTTACACTGACATGCAGAGAAAAATGCAACATATTCCATTACATATTAACTCTACCTGTCTTCATATCCTGCTAGCTAATGATTCCATGAACACGTTTCATTGCTCACATTTTAAAACCCATTATTAAAATTTAAATATTTAACAGAATTAGCATTATATATTGCCCAATTAGTACCTCAGTGTATTAACTGCTTATAATTGAACTTCAGTGATGGTGAGAGGACTCAAATTTTTTCAAAGCATATTGATCAGTCTTTAATATTAACAGGTATTTTGCTTATTGTAATTACCAAAAATGGGTCCTGCCTATACAATGCATGATTGTTTTTCTCTGAGAGGTTTCATGACATTTCTTATTTTCTAGTTTTCCATTTTGCCCTCTGCTGTGCATGGAGGGAAGAGGAAGATACTAAATTTATGTTACCAAAGGAAAAAAACAAAAACCTTGACTTCTCCACTCCAGTGGAAATTCATTGCCAAATAAGCAAATTGATTAATTCCAGCAGTTCCTTTCCCAAAGCACACACACAAACCAGCCATATGGTACATTTCTATGTCTTGGTTAGCAGCACATTTCCTTTCCAGAACTCTGTCCTACTTTCATTAGGGATTAGTGGGACACTTTAGAGAGCCACGTTCTGTGCCTGACTGGAAAAATCTAGAATCTGAGCTACACTGCAAAACATGAGCCCAATATCACCTTCTAAGGAGGTAATCCTGAGAATTATAATCTTGTAATGGTATCACTTATCAGATCTCCTAAAATTAAAACTTATTGATAAACAAAATAATGCGAAGCAGAGGCTGATGAGCTTTTCGAAGAGCAAAGATCGAAATGCACAAACATCTTTCAATTCTTTAGAATCCAAAAGCATCTCAGCAAGGTTAATAGGAGAACAAATGATCATTTGCATAGCAGCAAACAGATCACTTTCCATCCTGCTGGATCTATTAAATTCTTCAGGCTGGTAGGTGAATCAGTGAAGACTGAATGATGCTGCAGCAGCAAATCAAGATGATTATTTCAAAGTATTCAGGATGGTTAAAAAAGAACTGAATGTAAATAGCTCCAGAAAGATGCCATAATACTGAGTGATCAAAAAGGCAGAGGAGATAGCAAATATTCATAATCCCACAGAGCATAAATGCATGCTGGAAAACATATTGCTGTAGGCACACCAAAACAATGGGCATAAATCACCAGCCCTTTCAAAGGGATGACTTTGACAACAGTTTTATAAAATTGTCAGTTTAATGCTTAACATCAGTCAAGATGGAAAAAAAAGAAGTCTAAGCAGCAATTAGAGAATAATTTGAGAACAAAACAAAATTATCCTCGAGTGTATAACAGCATGGCCCACCCGAGTGCTGGGGCTCCTTCCAGCTGCTGTTCCAGGACAGGAGGGGGCAGCTTGGGCAGGACAGACACTGAGATGATCAGCAGTGATGCTGACACAACTGGACCACGACACTCCTGCACTCACTGAGCACCAAAAATAAGGAATCACCCTGAATTTCTGGATTTCCCTTGGAACTTTCTGCCAGGAATCCTCCCTGGACAAGAGTTGAGTCCCAGCCCACAGTGTTCTCTGTGCTGAACCACTACCACCATTCCACATCTGCCTGTGTGCACTGGTAAAATGGCAAACTGTTAAATGCAGCCTCTAAAATGAAAAGATGAATTAAAAAAAACACCTTAAATAATTCACTTTATATTATGCTGTTTACTGCTAGAAAGCTGCTTAGTTTTTTGCTGCTTCATACTGCATCTTTTCTTTAAAGCATTCATTTTTTTCTGCCAGAGCACATAGCCGAAACAGAAACTGAACTGAATAATAAAATGTGGAAATAAAAAAGACAGGAAGAGTTTGGGTGTTCATAATATTTGCAGCTAATGATAACATTAAAAACTCCAAAAATTACAAATTGAAAACATGCAAGGTTTAAATTTTATTTTAAATTATTTTTGCTCAAAAGAGTAAACAGACTACACACTGCTAGATTTGCTTGTAGCAACTGTTTCAGAATAAAGAATTTCAAGAATCCCTTGGCCTCTGATACATAACCCCTTTTATTTAACTTCATCTAATTGAAGACATCTGTAGTGGTGCCACACAAAATTTAATTCAAGCTTCGAAATGTCAATAAAAAGTGTCTGTAAGAAACAATATGGGTATAAACCTGGCAGGGTAGCGTGCATCAACATCTACGTAGCCATACAAAATTAAGAATATAATGGCAGTCTGCTGCACGAGTTGACGAGGTGATAAAAGCCCTTTTCCTATAAAGTCTAATGAGCTCTATTACTCTTCAGCTTTCAGGAATGCAAAGGGCAGTGGACTCAGCAGAGAAAAGCAACAAACTCTCCACACATGGATTCACTCAGGCTGCGACATATCAAATTACCAGTGTAATTACTATAACCTGACAATTTCATTACAGTCACGCCGCCCCAAAGTCTTTAAGGCTAACAAGAAAGACACTGCAAGGAATCCATGGCAGTTTGGTCACTCAAAATGAAGGGACAGCATCTCCCCTCAGCTTTTACCTCAGATTGTAGTCAAATACAAGTTTAGTGAGTTATTTAGCAATACGTTGTTTTCTTTTCATAGAAATAAATCAAAACCCACAAAAGACATGTTTTTTTATACTTCTATTTTTTAATGCAGTCTGTGAAATTCAGTGATAGATTATTATCCAGCAAAGGATAATAATCTACTCAGGCTCCTTTGGAAACACAGCAGAATCTTCCTTAGCAGTTGGTGAAGACAGGAATTCTGTGCCAGCCACCCCCAGCACCTCTAAGGAAGGCTGGCTGTGTACAGAGAGATAGAGGACACCCATACACTCATTAAACAAAATAAATTGAATACATTCTTTCCTAAACTCCCATCCTGAAAGAATACATACCTCCAGAGGGGAATCACAGAGGAATCGTGTGAACTGCATCGAGGTGGGTTCAGCAGTAACACGTGCCCATGAAAACAGCCCAAATATGGAAAGCAGAAAAAGAAAGAAAACTATCAGCAGTGTGTGAGGATACCTTCATAGTCACATACACTCCTTCAAATCCATAACTTTGAAAAGCACCATCAGACTTTGTTCATGGAAATTTCATTTAAACCCTTAAACTCTCACATTCTGTTTACAAGTACAAATAGATATAATAATTTACTATGCAAAGTGCTTACTTTTCTTTGAAACAGGAGATGGTTTTTAAAAATGTGATGTGAGAATTATCACCCTGTAATGCAGGTCTGTTTCTGTGTCCTTTATTTTAAATTACACATCACTCTCCTCTGTGACTCCTTGCAACAGGGAGTCTTTTCCCACTGTTCCATTGATACCCCCCCTATCACCAAAGCAAGGGCGCCGGGGCCCTCATACCTCTGAACAGAAATTAATCAATGTACATTCAAAATTAAAAGCAAGCTCATTTTAAGTTTAAAGAAGAGAAAGGGAAAAGAAAGAAAAATCAACCTCCTGAAAGTGCAAGCATTTCAAACCTAGATTTTTGTCTCAATACAAAATGATGTGCTGCCAATAATTACCCAAAAAGGCAATGTTTTAATGATCTGGAGCTTGTCCAGGATTCTTACAGTAATAAAATACAATATTTATTTACTCACTATCATTTAGTTATTTAATACAAACACTTCCTTATTGGTGGACTCCACATTAAACACGTTGCAGAGTTCTGGTACGTATTTAACCCCAAACATTCCCTTGTTAAATAAGTACTTTAATACACAGTTTAATTCCCCCTCTTGTAATGGCTGGGTGATTTAATAAGTCAGCAGTTCCCACACTGCAAAGTAATAGTAAATAGGAAAGTTTAATTAAAAGTTAGATAAAAAGAATACATATAGACACCTACAAAACCTGACTGTTGTCAAGAATTCCTTTAAGGTCTGAGATTAATTAAAGGGGAACACAAAAAATTGGGGTGATTGCTTGTCAGCCATCCCATTTTTCCCAGGGAAGGGAAGGGGAGGGGAGGAAGGCAGGCAACAATAAAAAGTGTCAGCAGTATCAGCTGCTGCCTCATCTTGCTTATCCTGTCCTGCTGATCTATGGATTGATGGGAAACCTTTGGACTTTATGGAAGAACACTGAATTTCTACATTGTGATGCTGAAGGCAGGGGATTGTGCATTTCCTATAATTTACCATTTCGGACCTAGTCACTATCACTCTAAATTACTCAGAGTTTGGAAAAACAAATGATTGTGGTATCTTAATTAAATTGTAGAATTACTTTGGTTTGGTGGATAAGGAAAAAACACCAATAATATTTAAAGAAAAAAAGGTAATTAAAATGTTGAATTATTGAGTTATTCTGCTGAAATAAAAACACAGAGTTACAAATTCCTACACTATGAATGCATCCACCCCTACAGCCAGTGGTTTTAGAAAGTGCAGGTTTCAGAAAAAATAAGCCATGTGTTATTAATTTTCATGTCAGAAGACCCCCAATAGTTCCTAATCTGGAACTTTAGCTGTACAGTGCAAACTAAACCCTATGGTGAGAAAAGTGAGCCCATGACAGTTTTCAAATAGTTTTATCAATTCTCCAGGCCCTGCTGCCCAATCCCTTGGCTCTGAGGGTGAAGGGGAATTTAAGTTTTTAAGTGCACCTAAACATAACTTCTGCTCTTACAGCTGCTACGAAAAAAATCTTAACTGCACTTAAATTTGTATCACAATCTTAAGGGGAAAAAAAATTGGAATTCTTACAAATTATTTTACCTAATGATACCTGGTTAGATAATTTTCTTAAACTAGTCTATATATTTATGTAAAAAGAAGAAACCACTAGATTCAATTTCTACATTAACAAATTCATCTAACACTGCAAGATTATTATGAACACAATTAAAAATTATTCAATAAACCATGAAAGAAATACAGCCAAAAGCTGATGTTGCATGTAGAATAACTCAGTATGTCACACAAGCACAACTCAAATTCCTTTCCCAAAGCCATGCTTTTCTAATTTTAATTTCCAACTGATTTACATAAACTGTTAAAAGCTATATAATACATAAGAAATCCACAGCATTTTTACTTTGGTGCAAACTAATTACAGCTGCCAGAATGAATCATCTCAACAACAGGGAGTAAGTTTAAACATAATTAATAAAGCTAAGAGAAGAAACACATCACCGTGAATGAAATTAAAGGGAGAAATAAAAGGCAGAGAAATAAATAAAAGGCAGGTTGGGTTCAACCCAAAGTTTTTTGCTGGAATAAGAGTACGTGCACAGCTTTAAAAAGAGGTAGTAAAGCAGAGTTAACACCT
The DNA here is from genome assembly GCF_021018805.1 of Prinia subflava. Taxonomy (NCBI): domain Eukaryota; kingdom Metazoa; phylum Chordata; class Aves; order Passeriformes; family Cisticolidae; genus Prinia; species Prinia subflava. The sequence goes on along the minus strand of NC_086255.1, from coordinate 4,511,375 downwards.
GCTCCCTTTTACACAGGGAGGAAGAAATTCAGGTGCTAAACTGGAATGGGTTCACCTGGCAGCTCAGGGATTTCTGGAAGGTTCCTGATGTCACAGGAGGACACCACGTCCTTTTCAGGAGACCTTCCAGGTGTCATCAGCAGCAACTGTCCTGAGTTATCAATTACCTGAGATACTCCATGAAAAGGCACCACAGAAAGCATTCATTTGTCATTTCCCCTTTGACAGTTTTAAGAGTTTGCTCATATTTGCAATTCACTGACAAGGAAAACTGAGTACTTGCCCTTTTCCTTGGGATGCAGAAGGGTGAGAAATGGATATGGGATTTGGGCCTTCCTTCTTTTTGTTTTTTAAAAGCCAGTCCCTGAACAGGATTAAAATAAACCAAGGAGTTTGGCCATGAGCTTTTTTTGCTTTATTTTTCACAGAGGTGCCAGGCTCATAGTAAAATAAAAAATAATGACAAATCTTAAAACCTGCAAATCCAGTGCATCACCTCTGTGCTGCTGTATTTGCATTGAAATAATCTTCCTTACCCAAAACAGATTAGAATCAGTCTTAACCATAAAGCTGTGCAGTGAAAAAGTAAAAATGAGTCAGACTTTTAGTAAGGCGAGGAGAAGCTACTAACAACCCCTCCCAAGCAAAATGAACAAAATTCTTTAACTTTCTGTAGTTAAATTCTTTAACTTTTCTGTAGAAAATGGGACAAAATGTAGCATTTTTACAGGAAAAATGGTGCCAAATCACCCTTGAAGTGGGCAATAAACTAGAGTTCAGCAGAGGAGTCAAAGCCTTATCCCAGGGGTGTTTTGTAGCATATAAAATACAGCATATGTAATGTAGCATAGAGCATATAAAATGCAGCATATAGCATTTGTAGCTATTGAGCAGTTTCAACAATTGCTTACAAAAATACAGACGTGCTAAAACAATAGAGTTTCAGAGATATCCACAGACCTGGAAGTGAGGAAAGAGCCTTCAAAACTTAGGAAGGATTTAAAGTTTACAAAGGAAAGAAGGATTTAAAGTTTACATGCAGTTTTCAGAGCAAGAATGGGACTAATGAAACAATTGCTGATACATTTCAATTACAAAATCAATTCCTTTATAGAATGACAAAAGTCACTGAGGCTTTCTTGCTCAGAAGAAGCCTCCTCTCAGGAAACTGGAAGTTTATCAGTCTTACACTAGGAATTATTTAATTTTATATGGATTTACATAGAAAATGCAGTGGCAAAATCAGGAAGAATGAGAGAAACTGAGATGCAAAAGGAATCTGAGCTAAAATGATCTGGCTGTGGACAAGCCACTTAATGGTCTGGATGGCAAATTTTTTGGGGTCTTACAGACATTTAATGAAAAAATCCATGAATCCACAGCACTGCAGTCACGAGGGCCACACAAAAGGCATTAGGCTGACATAGAAATACTCCGTTCTAAGTCTTTGAGTCAGAACTACCAGGATGTGAAATCCAAGTTCACTGCAGTGAGATGTTCTGCCACGGCTTCCAGGAGCTGTATAAAAATGTATAGAAGGCTAAAAATAACCACAAAGGCTATTGATTTTTAAGCATTCTCTCACTAGAATATAAGAGAGGAAATTAGGTTAAAGAGACCAAAAAGTTTGCAACTGGCTGCTGATAGCAGTTTGGAACTGAGCAGAACGTGCTCCTTGGCATTTCCCAGACTTCTCACTCAGTTTTCTCTATTAGTTCAAGTGGATTCCTGGGAAGCAATTAAAAAAAAAAAAAAGGCAGGAGGGGGGTGAAAGAAAAACCCCACTCTACATATTTCAGTAATTTTTTGCACCTTTTCAAACAGTGTATCTTTTGTGTGTCCTGAAATTCTTTTCTTCCAAGACAAATATTTAGCTAAGCACAAAGCAAAGAGAGAGTCCAGCTACTTTCACAGAGGGAACAGACAGATACTGTTTTTCTACAAGTTTGTCATTATGAAACCCTTGTGAAAAGTTAAATAAAACGTTTGCTTCAGGAGGTCTAAACATCAATAAAGTGTTCACTCTTGCTCTCTCTGGAAACTACTGCAGAATTTTTATGATCTTTTATGGAAATGTTTTCTAGCTTGTGTAGCTGCCACAAAGCTTGTTCCAGTTACACTTCAGCTGAGTTTCTTAAAGACAAAGATTGCTGTAAAAAGACTTGGGGATTCTGACACTGGGTCAGAAATGTGATGCCTCTGATGAAATACTTCATTAAGAACTGCTAAAGACACCATCTATTTTATCCAAATTAGCCATTATTTCATTGGGATCAAAAATTTTCGTTCTTGGGATGAAAAGGCAAAAAAAAAGGGGTTTTGACTGTATTTGTTTCACGTGAAATCTTTGATCCAGACCTCCACAGTTCCACACCTGTATCTATCATTTCATCTGTCATCTTGCTTCATCTAAAACACAGGAGATTCAGGTGGCAAAATGTTCTGAAATCTGTTTCCAGGTATTCCATAAATCAAACTGAAGCTGGGGTAGGGTTGGACCACAGCATCTTCCAGGTGATTTGTATTCTGTAAGGCCCTCTCTGCATTTCTTACCCCAAACCAGGGATTTTTGCTGCTGAGCAAGAGTTAAAACATTTGCAGATAAGAACTTAGCAAAGCACAGACAAGCCACTACACAGCTTCCATAAATCCAATGGAATTGGACCATCCAAAGAGCCAAATCTTGAGATTATGCAAGACACAAGTTCATTCTTCTTATTCTCAGATCATCCTTCCATATATTAACCTACAAATATTCTCCCAGAAATATAACCAAAGCCTAGTAAAAGTTACTCCATTTAAAAAATAGACTCCAAATCCATATTTATCTATTTCTCTGTGCATGAATTATTACAACAAAGGTGCATTAGCATTTATTATGTTTCTTATAAAAAATGAATAATAAAAAAAAGGTGGACAAACCCTCACCCACATGTTTTGTTTGCACAATTATTTTATTCTTGATGTGCTGATCAACTCTGTAATTTATGCTCCAACTGATCTTGCACTGATGCTACAGGGAACAAAGGTTTTTTCAATAAATTCAGCCTGCTCTCATGTCCCTGTTCATTAGAGATCCCCATTTCTCAGTTTTTCTAAGCTTTCATGATTTCAATTTCTTTTCCTTATAGCTTGACCCATTTCACAATAGAAATATAACCACCACTAAGCCAGGAAATAACCCAAATAAATAAATCCTTGCAACTGATTACATTTGTGGGGGTTTTGTATGTTACAGACACAGCTCCTCATGCTAAGCATGATTACATCTTCCACTCCTTTAAAAACAACCCAATAAACAGGAAAACAGCAAAACCATAAAAGCCATTGAATGACAGCCCAGTTATACTGGGAATGGGACATGGTGAGCATCATTTTGGACCTGAGATAAGACCAACAGAAAGCATTTTCATAGAGGGTCAGAAGAAATGCAAAGGATGGGACAAACATTAATCCAGGTTGTTTCAAGAGCTTCCAAAATGAGCAGCTCAGGGACTTGGCTAATCAAGAGCAGCTTTGGATAAACTTCAATAGGCAAGGATAGACCCATCTTCCTATTTTCCATTATTTTATCTTAACTTATTCACAGCTATTTATGCTTTAACGTCACAATCTGTTCAGGTTCCCCCTAATTCATCTCATTTTCTCCACCAACTATAGTAAGGATACTCATATTCCTCAAACAGTAACATTTACACAGTTGCTTAATAAAGTTTTGTGCTCCCACAGAGGAAAATTGAAAAATCAGTTCTTCCTCAGCACTATTTAAGAGCAAGTATTATAAAGGAACCTTTCATAAGAAAATTGTGTGCTGTGTTTTTCCTCAGGACACCAATTCCATACAATACAAACATGCTGACATAAACATTCTTAAGTGGCAACAAGTTTGTGTAACATCAGGAATTGCCTCCACTCCAAAGCACAGAGACAAGCAGGTCAGTTTTGAAGCTGAATTCCTGCAGCAAGTGATCAAAAGTTCTTGAGGGGGTGAGAGGATTTCCAGGGTGAATTCAACTGACACCACACAAACTAAGCTAAAAATGGCATAATGAATATTTTAAAAGACTATGCAGAAAATAGTTGTGGCTTTTATGCCAAGATAAAAACCAATTTGAATTTTTTTCTCATGCAAGCTAAATTGGTTTTAATTCCAGGAGCAAGGAAATACTTCAAACTGTTCCTAGAACATTAACATATTTGGCAGAGAGACAATACATTTCTACCTTACCCAACCCTCTCCTTGTCAGTGAAAGAGGAACAGAAAATTGTGGTGATGCTTCCACAGAAAGGAAAGTTTCATCACAAGTCAGGAACTTGGGAAAAGTTGATTTCACAACCAAGTTTCCACCTTGCTTTTTATTAGAACCAACAGAAGTCACTGCCTCACTCAGGAATCAGCATTGCATCACCACAATGTGCTGCAGGATTCTCCCCAGCAAAATCTCCAATTATTTTAATGAACCCACTGTAATTAGTGCTGTGCAGTCTTCAGCAGGGAAGCAGAAGAAGGAAAGGAGGAAAAGGCAAAGTTTGAAAAGACTCAGTATCATGAAACACCAATTATCACTGGCCTCAAATTGGCATTAACCAGACAGTTCAGAAGTTCAATTCCACAACTCTCTGCCCTGAAAATCCTCTGCTCTCCCTCCTCACAAACTCCTGATGGAAAGCTGTATTTCCATTACTGAGGTGCAAAAAGGCTTCTCCACACTCACTGAGCAACAATCAGCTTCACTGTTCATGGATTTTTTGTGAAAATTTTTATAGTTTTTCCCATTAGTTTTATTCTCAACCATCAAAATTCTAAACTGATTCTTAGAATTGCTTTTTAATATAATAAAGTTAATATTAAACTAGCCTAGCAACAGATAGTATATTGTAATGCCAACAATCTAAGAATATATTCCCAAAAGAAGTTAATACGTCCCATAACAATCTTGGTTGGATTCTGAATTTAAATATAGGCAGGTTTCTAAATGTGAAGTGCTCAGCCAAATATAAAACTAAAAATTATTCCTAAACTAGTTTTCCAAACACAAAAGTGTGCAGGATTCTCCCTGAAAAAAATCTTCAACAACCTCACAGAGTAGTTTGCAGAAATTAAAAGTCAAAAAAATTCTGGCTATTTGCCAGTTTAAAGTGCAAAGCAGACTTTTTACTACCCTGATAAGAAGTCCTGTGCATAGGACAGAATTTTATTCCCTTTGCTTAAAAAACTCCTTGGTTCCATAACGTATGATATTTTTAAAAGTCTGAAAAAGAGGAAGCAGAAAAATTTTTGAGGTCTTATATGTAGCATTTTCCACCCTTCCTCTGAGTAACTTGGATCAGTTTTACCCTCCTTGGTACCTTAAAGGTGACTCAGATAACTCTCTTCCCACACAAATTCAGTATTTTAAAAAAAGGCTTCTAAACTACATGAAAACACAATTTTGTGTAAAACATTCTTCAGTTTACTTCCTGCAGAGATCAAACACAAAATGTTGATTGAAGTGAGAATGTTAGCTCCTAACTGTGAATAAAAAAACCTTCTTGCCCAGGCAGTCTCATATACACAAAATTTGATTTACCAAGGCTGAAAAAGAACCTAAATTCGAACCCATCAGCATCAGATCAAGTTTTTACATTCAGTAGATGCGCCAGGAAGATTTTATGTTTCCCCTGGAATTATCGAAGCCTGCACAAACATGAGGCCAAAGAGAGGAGATAAAGGCAGAGTAGGGAAACCCTTATGGCAAGTAATAAGGAAAAAGAGGATAAAAATCTCCTACACTATTAGCAGTGAACAGAAATCCTTCTCCTTCCTATTCAACAGCAATTCCCTTTACACCTTCAGGTGGTGGAAACCTGACTGTCCCTAACACTTCCTTCTGGGCTGAAATATTTCCATCACAGCAGAAAAATCAAGTCTCCAATCTGACCAGGTAATGCTTGGTACAAATCTAGTAAATAGCTCAGTCTCTCTTGGCATGCCTCCAGTTTTTACATTATTATAATTAAACCCACTTATGCCAGCAATTATAAAAAGGGCAGGGACTACTACTTACTGTTATGAGACCTATTATTTTACTAAACAAAGTGAAATGGATTTTATGGCTTTCCAGAGTAGCATTACAGACATCTCACAAAAAAAAAAGAGCTCCCCTTACACTCTTTTGAACTAAAGCAAAAAATTATGATGTGGTTTTACAATTCTACCTGGAAAACAGCCCCAGTTTACAAGGTTTCAGTGCTGCAGGTAGTTCACTCTCAGGAACAGAAAATCCTCACTGGCTGACCAATAATAAACTGCACATCTGCAGTAGACAGAAATGAGAGATCTGAGGTAGCATTTTCATTAATTCTGCCAATGAGGAGGTTGTGCCACCTGCAGGAGAAATGGAGAACTGCTGCTTGCTCAGAACCCCACGAGGATTTTTTATTCTTTTTAATTTATTAGATTAGGATTATCCTCTGTAAACACCCTTTTAAGAGCAGGGTTTATCCATATGCAACAGATTCTCCTCAAGCCTCAGAGGATCAGCTGGTGAGATATTTTTGCACTATTCCTACTGTAAAGGTGAGTTCCAGTTGAGCAGTGTGCTTGGTAATGGAATGGGAATAAAAATCAAGATTTTTAAAACCTTCACCTGTTAAATTAAGGGAAAACACAAAAAATTAGGGAGAAGCATTAAAAAGGTATCAAAGAACTTTAAGGCAGAAGATGATTTTGCCATCAAAAACCCTCAGAAATGGCAATTTCAATAATTTAATATTTAGATTAGCTCCAAGAGACAGCATTTCCCACCGTTTAGCTGTGCATTTGAAGAAGCTGTTCCCAGAAAGGTGCATGCAGTGAACTGTACCTCGTTCTCCCCACAGTCAGAAGGTGTGTCCTTGTGAACAGACATCTGATACTTGGCAAATAAAGTGGCAGACTGGTTGAAGGATGATTTGAACTGGGGGTCCTCAAAGGAGACAGGTACTAACCTCACCTTCAGAGCAAGGGAAATACAAGCATTCTGTTTTGAGTGCATGGTATCAGCTAATCTGCTTCTGAAGGTCAGGCTAGTGAAAGATCTCCTATCCACTTCAAAGCCTCTGAAGTCAGTGTTCTACCTTAAACATAATAATAAGACATTTTCCTATTTTTACAGATCTCTAACAAACCAACTACAAATTTTAGTTTTATTGCACAGTCTCAAGGACTTCTTAGAATGTTTTATTTTTCATGGCACATGGCTCATTGATTGCCCTGGTGCAACAATTACTTGTTCTTCCTACAGAAGTTGTTTCTCCCAACTCAGGGTATTTTTTTTCTTATAGAATAGAGGTGTAACACATCTGACAGTTCTCACATCTTACACTCCACCTATTCATTGCAGTATTCATTACACTGCACCTATTCAAGCAGCAACAAGGTGTAAATTTAGATGGAGTGCACAGGTTACTTTTTTAAAGCCTTAAATTGAAACTGAAGAGAATTATTTCACTCTGGTGAACCTTAAACCAACAATTTGTGTGTGTGATAAACTTTTGCTCACATCTTGGCCCTGATCATTGCACCCTTTTGATGGAAACATTCAAACCAAAGCCAAGGAGGGCACTTCTCAGGCTGAGTGTCCAGCTGGATTTAGTTTGGATCAGATTTGTATTTTTAAGGCCCATGTCTATCTCCAAAAGCTTCACCCTCTCCCTTTCTTACCCAACAGCAACCATAAATTTCTGCCTGCAACTAAAACCAAATATTTGTGGCACTTACAAAGAGGTATCAAGAGTTTGCACTTTCAGGATGTTGATTTTATTGGATACAGTATTTTACAAGCTCCTGAAATATACACTGGATATAAAATCCACATTTGTTTCTCCTAGAAACAGGACACGTGAAATGGAGGGGAAGCTTTGCATAAAATTAAATTTGGCCTTCTGACCTGATTTATGGTTGGTTTATCAGGTGGGTCCTTGTGAATGACCATCTGGTAACGTTTATAGACCTGGTAAGACTCCTGAAATGTGGCTTTGAACTGTGAACTTGGTGGAGATGATCTCACCACCCTCACCTTCAGAAGAAGTTAAGCACATTCATTATTAAAATATCATGCAATAACTATACATTTATACATAACACAAACATCACAACAGAGAGAAATTTTATCCTCCTGCATAAGGGCCATAAATTAATTACCATTAGTCAACAGTCTTCTAATTCTCCAGCTCAATTTATATTACTGAAGGCTTTTATATTTACACTGAATAACACAGGTTTTCAAACTGCAAATTAACTAGAATGCCTAGAGAAGAACTAGACAATTTTCAGAAAATAATACCAACAAATGGTATGCAGATCATCATTTTAAAGAGATTTTCTGTCTCTACCTAAAATATTCTCTCATGGTCTCAACACTACACTGAAAAAAACTTGAAAGGCTTGGAAGACTCAAATCTCTGCTCTTCATCCAAAATCCATGTTTCTATGGCAATAATCCCAAAGGGATTTCCAGGTATTTTTGTAATTGAAAGAGGAAGATGAAGCAGAGTTTCCATACTCAATTATGAGTTAACTGTAATAAGGAGTTAACAGTCTTCACACCATCGCCATTAAATAACAAAAATACAAAAATAACTTAAAAAAATAATCTATAAATTAAACATTCTTCTTAGTAAAGATGATTGCTCCCTAAGCAAAAGAATGCTACCACATAGGCAGAAGTGCATATCTTTTCAAAAATAATTAAGGTCATATTAATTCCAAAAACTACATGATTTTCAGAATGGTTTTACTTTCACAAAGAGCAATTTTTTTTTTAATCCTTCTAAATCTCCCTGCATCCTCTAAATGAAGATGCTCAGACAAAGCCATCATGCTTCTGTTAAATAACTCTTCAGGAAATGTGAAGGAGTTAGGGAGCTGGATCAATTTCGTGGCTTCTAGTCAGTAAATATTTTCATTTCCAGTACCATCATTGAAAATGATCAGGAAAACATTCAGTTACTTTTCCAGCTTATGGAAAAAATAACAAGAAAAATGGTTTGATGATTAACAAATGTTGAAAGTCCAAAAGCCTTCCAGATTACTGTCCCTAGTAGATGTAGTGTATTAAGCAAACTTTTTTATTCTCATTTGTACAGCTTTCAAAGTCATTAACACACACCAATGACGTGTGCAAAGAGCAAGTATCTTGTTAACTGATTAATTTCATTAAATTACTGTTTCCTTGTCAAGTTCCATTAGCTTGGATAGTTTAAGTATTTATATACTGCAGACCTAAATTTCTCTCATTATTTAACACTCGGTTAATTCAAAGTTTTTCATTTTCAAGTCATCCTGTATGAAATTCATTTGCAAGTTATTTTAGTAACTGAACTGGCCTCTGCTGGGACTGACTGCAGTGCAAGAGTACCCTCCTGTGGTTAAAAAGAGTGCAGCTGCACCATAGGGGTGTCATTTCTATAAATACATATATATATATATATATATATATATACACACACCCCTATGATGCATATCTATCTATATAAAAAATGTACATTATTCAGTACCACATATAGTTCAAGATTTAAGCCATAGCTACTCAACAAAACCATAAATACAGATCTAAGCTTTTCAAAAACTCCTTAACAAGACCTTTCTTTCATCTGCCTCCAACAGCAGTGAACAAGACATTACCTCTAATTTGTGCCGTGCATCATCAGGCAGAGGGACAAAAACAAAGTCTTCAATGTTTTTAGGCTGGTTTGTTTTAGATTTAGAGTTCTGCAAGAGGAAAGCTTGTTCTCCTTGAAGCTGAGAGCCTTCTACTGTGCCCATCTGGTTCTGCAGGAGCTTCTGTAGTTTCCTCTCTTTCCTTATGTCCTTTGCTTTCCGACACAGGGGCTTGCTCAGATCAGCCCCTTTCCCTACAAGGGCACAGACAGAGAGTTAAACACCACCTCTGACAACAAAGGAGCAGCTCTTAGCTCATCACTGGAAAGAAATGGTTAAAATCACCATTTACTGCAGCCTGTGCTCTGAACTCATCATGGCCTTTCACATTTACAGCCACCAACACCTGATGCCAGGCTAATGCAGAGATTCCTCCACAGCTATTTACTGCAACACTCTAATCTGGGATCACCTTGACCATTTCACCCCAAAGCCAAGGGTGTATTAAAAAAACCTGAAATACTGAAGGGCAAAATCACAGAGAATTGTTCTTCTGCATTCAAAGCCCATGTGGCTACACCACAGATCTCTCTAAAAACACAGACCCCAAAATAAAATATGTATTTTTTATCACCTGGAATCCATAGACAGGATGTAGAATGCTGCTAGTGCTACCATGGTCATGTAATGGAAGACTAAAAGGCCACAGAAGTTTGCATCTTTGCTTAAAACCATGTTCAGATTGTCTGTTTTAATTAATAAATTCACTTTTTGCACTTTAACAGATTAGCCACATACAGAACTCTATTTGTGAAATGGTATTTGCTAAAAAAGAGAAGTCAGACCTATGCACTACTCCCTCCTTGATCCATTTGTTTCTTACTGATACAAGAACTGTGAGCTTTGAGCCAACACAAGTCAAAAACCATGAGGGAATTACAGACACTGTGTGACCTGTCCTCAGGCAAACAAGTCAGAGGAAGAGTTTATTTAAAACTCTCATGATGTATTTGAAGAATGAGTGCTTCATCTGTATCAGGATCTGTTTTGTGTCTCGTATCTTCTGTAAGCTGTAAATTAGCAAGAAAAACTTCTTAAAGCACTGACTGTGCCTACACAGATATAAGCAAACCTTCTTTTCTATCTGAAGCTGTGCAGAAACAGACCATTATTCCTAGAGGACAATGACCTGTTTTGTTTATACAGGAATAAAAATGCAATTAAATAATCTTATTACTGACTAAGTCTACATTTTCCAAGATAAAAACTAAACATCTTTCTATCTGGAAAATTTTAAACTAAATTTGACCTGTGACACCAGCTAGCATTAAAAAAAAATTAAATAAGCTTTTTGATGCACTTATTATTCACTTCTATCTTTAAAAACACCAGGAATAAGCACTAATGAATATTTCTGCTCTGTAAAATTAAACCTTCTTTTTTTTTTACTGAAATGCACTACAATGTTACTTATCTGCATTTCCAGTTCTTAAAATTTGACCCAAAGCTATTCTTAACCTAACTGAAGACCTCACCTCACCTTTTCCAAAGCACTGACAGGTTTTTACACTCCTATTCTTTACCCAAGTCTGCCATCTGCTGTCAACAATCACTTCATTTCTTTCTCACATGAAGTTTACATAGGCCAAAGTTTTTAATTTATTATTTAGAACAAGAGAGCTTTGAAAATTTGCACAATGAAAGTCATATAAACAATAAACTATATAAGGGCTGTAAAGGTTTGTATAAGATCAAAATATAAAACAGAGTTTTAAAACCTCTCTAATATTTCTATGCAACACTACAAATTCTCTGATGGAGCATTTCTGAAAATTTTCCTTTTATCTAGATGCAAAAATTGCTTATTAACCTGGTGAAAATCAGATCCAATAGGGAGGAGTGGTTATTAAGGAAAAAACATTATTTCACTTGAAATTAGCCATGCCATAGAAAGAGACAAAAGCACTTTGTTCTCCTAAATACTGGCACAACATGCAACAGGAGAGTGAAAATAGGAATTAGGAGGATGTCCCAACACAGGCAGAAACTCTAAAGCCACAAGTTTCCACTAGGATTTTCCCTACCCTGTAGCAGTAAACCACAATTAAGGAAATTCCCTTAATTTGCCAGAACGGGCTACACAAAATGGTAAACATGATCTGTAAGGCTGCCTTACCTGTAGCCCCTGGGCCACAAGGTATCAGTCAGCAATTCTATCTCAAATAAATTATCCTGGCAATAATCCACCTCCCCTTTACCATCTTCCCTCTAGAAATCACCACGTCCCAAGAGAAGGCAGCCATTGAATCACAGGATGGTTTGGGTTGGAAGAGACCTTTAAAAGGAAACCTCCCTCTGTCCCAGGGTGCTCCAAGCCCCATCCAACCTGGCCTTGGACACCTCAGGGATGGGGCAGCCTCAGCTTCTCTGGGCACCCTGTGCCAGGGCCTCCCCACCCTCATCATAAAAAAATCTAATCTGAATCTCCCCTCTTTAATTTCAGATCCTACAGATTCAGTCTTACAGTCTTACAGATTCAGGTGAGGATAAAAAGATAACTTTTTAATATAATAAAATATAAATTACAACATTACAATTGACACCCAGCACCTCTCTGTTTTTACACTGTAATTCCGTAAATTTGGAATAAAATAAAACAATTATTAATTTACTAAGCGAGATAAAAAGAGGGGATTTCAAGAAGATGTGAAATGATGACAGCATATTCCAACTACTACCAGAAATTACCTGGCTTAGGTGGTGCATGAGCAGCTTTAGCTGAATGTGATGGTTCTGCAGGGACTGGTGTGTCTTTGCCTGTACAGATCTGAACAGAATCCGATTCCACCTTCTGCACATTCTCCTCTTCTTTTGTTTCCCCTGAGTCCTTATCTTCATTCTCCACCCTCTCAGTGTGATCCTCAGCCAAGGGAGTCAGGTCAGACTGACTGACCTGAGACTCACTTTTGTATGGAAAATCACACGTGGCCACATCCTCTATATGGGAATCCATCGGCTCTTCTGTCAATAATTAAAACTTGCATGAGTGAATTTCTCTTTGTACAACCACAGCTCACACTTTCCACAATTAAAATCAATATTAAATTAACTGGTTTCTAATTTTACAAGTGTTTTCCAACAGATAAAGGGACTATTGCAAACAAAGTTTCTGTTATGACCCCGAATTATGAACAACATCTCATTTATGAGAACAGATTTATTTTCTCCACTAAAATTAAACAGTCAACTATTTCATGTTATAACTTCAAATAAATAACAACAAACAGACCTAGCAAACCACACACACAAAAGAGGCAAAGTGTAATGATTCACGACCAATACAAGTTTCACCACCAGAAAGAATTGCTGGGTTTGATGCTGGATAAATGCAGGGTGACTGTTCAATCACCTGGAAAAACCCTCTTTGGCTGCTCTTCCTTTTCTCTGCCACCAGCTGCTCTAGTTAGTCCTCTGCAGATTATCAGTCTCATGATAGAAGTAAAAACAGCATCTAATTCTCTACAGCACCCAGATAGAAAGTGAGGACAAGCCCAGGAAAATAAGCTGGTCTACAGAAAAAAATAAGGAAATTTTTTCTTCAATAACCCAAGCCATCTGAACAATTTGCCTTCTGGGCTACAGAAGTGCTCAAGACACAGCCCAGCCAGGGGTCTACACACAGAATTCAAAGCCCATTTGACTACTCAAGCAGGTATTTAAATCCTCCTTCCATGTACCAGTACTGGTTTCCAAACACTCAGAGTTTTTTACCTTCACTCGCTACTTTCGAAACATCCCCTTTGGAAAGAAATTTCAACATTTTCTTCAGAACCTTCTTGTGGGACTTGGAAGCCTGAAAATGCAAAGCCTGGCACCTAAAAAAAGAAAAAAAAAAGAACATTTCTTTTGTGAAAGATTGGTCCAGGAAAAAGGGTTAAGGAAGCACTTATAAAATTACATCAGTCCTTATGGCAGGTTTTTTATGTGTGTATCTAGAATTACTACAATACAAGGGCAAACCTCTTATTTGGGCTGCTAAAGCAGTGTTTCTAGTTACAGACAAGGTTCCTTACAGGAAAATATCCCAGAGCTGCTGATGTCCTGATGCACAAACCCAAGAGCATATATTTACCATTCAAAATGTCATAAAAAGGAGATAAACTTCTCAAGTATTATGTATTTCAAGCAGTGAACACAAATGGTGGAATACATTTGAAGTGGTCAAATCCCTTACAAAAGTGTACTTTGAGTTTCTTACCTTATTGTGTATTGAGGACAACATGTTTGATTCATGATAGGTTTGTAGACATATTTTCCACTTCTGAAAAGAGTAATAAATATGCATTGATTTTTTTTATTGTTGTTTATACTACAAAAGAAATGAAGAAGCTTTTTTATTAAAATCACGTCAAAACATTTCATGATGAAAAGCCAAAGAGCAAGTTCTTCAGTTCTTTGCTGACCATATTATCCTTCTAAAATCACTGAATATTTTCCTGTTTGACAGTGTCACATTACAAAAGGTCACAGAGCACTGGACAAAATTACTCATATATAAGTGTTTCTATAGATCTAAATTTTAAGTGTGGATTCTAACTTTTATTCAACTGACAACATAGCTTTGTATTTTCTTTTTCAATGTACCTTCGCCATCCTCTGTCTATGAGATCCTGGTAATCTTGAACTGTCATCGAATGTGCCCACATACCTGAAAATAAATAACACAGCAACACACTTGACTGACCGTGGTTTGCCTTTAAAATACAACAAGCTCTGCAGAACTGGCTGCAGCCCCTCTGCCCTGGGACAGGCTGGGAGAGCTGGGGGTGCTCACCTGGAGAGGAGAAGGCTCCAGGGAGAGCTGGAGAGGGACTGGGGATAAGGGATGGAGGGTCAGGACACAGGGAATGGCTCCCACTGCCAGAGAGTAGGGTTATGTGGGATTTTGGGCAGGAATTGTTCCCTGTGAGGGTGGGCAGGCCCTGGCACAGGGTGCCCAGAGCAGCTGTGGCTGCCCCTGGATCCCTGGCAGTGCCCAAGGCCAGGTTTGGCTTGGCCAAACCCTGGGACAGTGGGAGGTGTCCCTGCCATGGCAGGGGTGGCACTGGGTGGGATTTAAGGTCCCTCTAAACCCAAACCATTCTGTGATTCTGTGGTTACTGCCAATCTGAGCAGCTAACAGCCAGTTATGCATAGATGTCTTTCAAGGATTTGACATGGTGTTAAACATCATAATCACTGATTTCAATAACCACATAATGGTTATGTAAAAACCCTAAGCTCAACACAAATCCCGGGATACAATCAACCGTACATCCCTGGCTATACCAGCGCTAAGTTCTGTTCTGCACCTCCCACCTCCCCAGAAACACACAAGGAAAACAACACAAAATCGCTGCTCAGTTCTGTCACGCTCATTCGGGAGCACCGGGCTGTAGGAGCCGTTCCGAGCTCCCGGCCGGGCGGGCGGGGGCTGCAGCTGCGCCGCCGCTCCCCGGTCCCCGCCGCCCTCCCCGGCCCCGCGCCCGCCGCCGCCGCTCCTCGGCCAGCCCCGGGCGGCCCGCCCGCGGCGCCGCTGCCTGCCCGCCCCGCCCGCACCGTGCGACAGGTTGCCGGTGTCACTCCTGCAGTAGCCGCAGCGGTAGCCATCCTCCCCGCCGAAGAACTCGACGATGCTCGGGGAGCCGCCGCCCGCCGCCATCCCCGCGGTGCCCGCCCGCCTCAGGTCAGCGCCCCGGGCCGCCCGGAAGCGGCGCCCGCCGCCATCTTTGGTGCGGGCGGCGCGCGGGCGGCGCGCGCAGGAAGCGGCGGTGCCGCCATGTTTCGCGCGGGCAGCGCGGCCCGAGGCGCCCCCGGCCCGGCCCGGCCCGGCCCCGCTCACCCGCGGACACCTTGCCCCGCGCCGCGCCGCAGTAGCCGCAGCCGTAGCCGTCCTTCCATCCCTTGTACTCCACCACGGCGGAGGGCATGGCGCCGGCGGCCCCGCAGCTCCCCCGCCCGGCCGCCGCCGCGCCCGGCCCAGCCTCCCCCGCGGTCGGATCGGCGATGAGAGATCGCTGCCGCTCCTCGCTCCGCGTCCCGCACACCCTCAGAGCCTGAGCAGCTTCTCAACCCACACACACACACGGGGACACAGAGCCCTGCGTACCTCCCTCAGCTGCTACAGCACGGTAAAACGATGGAAGAAATCCTGAGCCCTTCCACAGAGCCTTTTCTGAAAACGGAACGAGACTTAACGGACTTTTAATAAAATAATGTTGTGGCCCCATAGTGCTGGCCTGCCCAATGCCCAGGTTACCAAACAAATACAGGTGTTTGGAATAAGGGAAGGGGGAACTTCTATCTGTAATTGCGATAGAATTTCCAAACTCAAACCTTTATTTCCAGAACAGGAAGAACAGCAGGGCAGCATGAATTCTCCTGCAGCACCCAAAATCATGCAGGATAACTAGATTATCCCAGCAGGGATGTCTAACCATAGGAATTCCACTTGCTGCTGCTGAGGCCAGATGAGGGAGGAAAGCAAGAATACAATGTTTGGTTTTTACTAAGAAATTTCAGGAGTGCCAGTAAACTTTCTATGAACAGCAAACTGAGCCGTAATATAGAAATAACTTTGTCACAAGTCTAAACTTCCACAGCGTGCCCAGAGCAGCTGTGGCTGCCCCTGGATCCCTGGCAGTGCCCAAGGCCAGGCTGGACACTGGGGCTGGAGCAGCCTGGGACAGTGGAAGGTGTCCCTGCCATGGCAGGGGTGGCACTGGATGATCTTTAAGATCCCTTCTGACCCAACCCATTCCATGGTCTAAACAAAGCAGGTCATATAAAGCATTGAGATGTTCCAGAAAAAATAAATTTAATTTTTTTAACAACATATACATATAAACATATACAACATATAACATTTGACAACACAGGCATATAAAGCAACTGTTGAAACAAATGTTTTGAGGTATTTTCTTTAAGGCACCTAAGGGGAAAGTAAAAAAAAAGAGAAGACAGTAAGACAATATGCATTAAGATCTGGAACTGAGCAAACAACTGTGACAGTAAGGACTTCAGTCCTATCACTGGAAGAATTCTACAGAAGCAGAAGGGAAAACAGCCTGGTTCCCTCTAAGTCCTTCTTCAGACTACTTCAGTAACAACATCAGCTGTCAGGAAGTTAAGAAGCCAAACAGAAGAACTAAGCCATGATTCTTTCCAACACTGCATTCTGAGTAGAAAGTTCCAAAAAATAACTCATCACTTAACTGACCGTCAAAGTCAAAAATAAAGGGTTTTTTTCTCATTTAATCATTGCATAAAAGGCTAGATTACATATTATTTCATGAAGAGGACAAGAACACAGCAATTCCAGATGTTAGTGTCACCCTGCTTACAGTTCTTCTGCATTTGGAAGTCACCCTTAGTTTCCCTAAGTTCTTCCCCCTGTGTAAAGAACCTTACTGTGTTGGATGTGTTAAAAGAACTTACTTGAATAGTTACTCTGTATCCATTTCCTCTTCAGCGCTCTGAGAAAGAGGGGGAATCATGGGTTCTCTGATCTCCAATGTGTCTATGATCTCCTGGTTAGAGATGACACAACGTGTCAGTCAGCAGAGCTGAACTATTTCAAGTTAATTACCACCAAGCAAGTAATAAAGTTTCAGATACTAAAGTATTATTTCAAATTACTACATTTCTCCTGCACATTCTGAGTGAGGGACAAAAGAGCTGTATGTGTGCTCAAAACTGCTTTTTGTCTAAGATTTGTTACAAACAGTGAAGAGATTGCATGGAGAACTTCTCCAGAGACAACTGTGGTACAGAAGGGAAGAAACAGATTCCATATTTACCCAACCCTCGTGTAAAACTTTAAAGACAAGTCAGAGCACAGCTTAAAAGCACTTCAGCTGAGCAGGCTTCAGGAATAGAAGATGGGATCACTACCCAGTTCTCCAGTTTGTAGCTGTTTGCAGCTACAAACATCCCTTAGATCTGTGTTCTGGCACCCATAGGTGAAGTGCAGTGTTACTGCACACAGAACACCTGCCCTCCCCAGAGCAGGTAAGAGCCCAGCTCTCAGGGGCCTCAATAAAAAGGAGCTCTCCCAATATGAAGTGCTCCCCGTGTACCTGCCACTCTCTCTGGTCCAGCCTGATGATGACCTGGTTCCGTGCGCCACCTCTGCCGTCCTCCTCCCCTGCCCCGCTGCTTTTTGTAGGCTCTGATCAAAACACAGCATTTGCAAGATTAACACTTGTAAAGTCAGCAACCAGGAACACAAAAGCTTCACAAAAATCAGATCAATCCTACACGTTCCACCCAGTTAATCTCTGTCAGCAGCCTGTGCCATGTACTGCTGGAGAAACTTCCTTAGTCTCACGTCTTAAAAATTTAGGAACTAACTTTTTTCAGAAGGACCTGAGTATTTCATTCCTTACAAAATCCCACTGAAGTCCTAAGCCCACTGATACCCTATGGGAATGAAAACCAACCTCATATGAAGAATGGCACTTCCCTTCCAACTGTTTTGAAGCTGCAGCAGTTCCCAACTCTGAGACAAGAAAGTTCTTACACCCAAAAATAGTTTTCTTCAGCCAAGTGTAACAATGTTCACGTACTTATTAGCAAAAATATAACTTGAAAGGCAGTAATCTTTGATTTCTAGTAATAGAATTAATCTGTATAAATCAGCATAACGGTCTTTTCCCATATATTGATATTTGAAAAGACTCAATCCTTTCAGCAGCTCATAAATCTCTTCCTGCCTTCAATTACATTCACTGCATATCCCCAGTTAAAAATATACCTAAAACTGTGAACATGTAATGTGTAATGTTGTTACAAAAACCAGTTAGAGTATTTTAAACCTAGATTTTACCTATTACTGGCAACTCATCTTCATCCAGCTTTATTCTTGCAAGACCATCCTAAACAGTAAGATTTAAAGTTTCATAACTTAGAACTTTCCAATTAGGATAATCTGCTGAAATTTCATATTTTTACATATTACATTATCATGAACAGGTACATATATTGATAAAGAATCTTCATTGGCATACCATATTAGGAAAAAACTAGTTTAATACAGCACTTATGCATTAAGAAGGTAGCCCATGTAGCACAGTGTGTAACTGTTGGATTATAAAAGTTTTGCTTTATTAAAACCGTTATTATTCTCTAAATATACTTGAGCTAACCCTTCATAATAAGATTTCTATTCAATATAAAACCTGAATTAGTCAAAATAACCTTGGCAGTTTTCATCTTTTCCAGAATTAATTTTATTTATTAGACAAACTAAGCATAGTTTTGAAGTGCAAATCCATGGATTGAAAAAGAATATAACATCTTGCATTAACATAGTTTTCTACAGCCTCAGTAACTTTTCTATACTCTGTGAGAACTTTTCTACATCTAAAATGTGAGCCAGACTCTGTTTTGATAAACATATTGACTGCAAAACTATCACTACTGTTTTGTTGGTAAACTGATTGCAGTACAACAGTCAACTCTGTTTCCTTTTTTATTCAATTACCAAAACATCACAGACTGTTTACAGAAAATAAATTAGCATTCCACATATTTAAATCCTAATTCTTCCATATCAAAGCCAGAAAAGAAAACAAATTCATTATTTCTAATTCTAGTATCTAAAGTGATATTTTAAAAAGATGTCACACCTTACCCTGATAAGGAAGGACACATGAAACATGTTTTCCACAGTGCGTGCAAAGGAGTTCGGATCAATGACAAAATCAAAGAAGGAAATGGGTGTATCAGCTGGGGATGCAAAAATGGCTTTGTTCAACAAACTAGCAAACAAACAAACTGTGGTATACACAGAGCTAACAGACGTAAACACAAGCTTAAGAGAGCCAGTACACCCTTCAAAAGCTAAAGGGATGTTTGTCAATTTAGTTACAATGCAGAATTCCCAGCTGCCTGCAAAAACCGTATGCTCTATAAAGTTATTTAATTTTCTTCCATCTTTTCCCCCACAAAGATCCATATGTTTGACAACTTGACTGCCATCTAGAAATGGCAGGCTTTAATCAGGAGAGAGGATTTACATTTACTTTGCAGACAAACAGCAGCTGATTAGTGTTAAT
This sequence comes from Prinia subflava, assembly GCF_021018805.1. Taxonomy (NCBI): domain Eukaryota; kingdom Metazoa; phylum Chordata; class Aves; order Passeriformes; family Cisticolidae; genus Prinia; species Prinia subflava. The sequence goes on along the minus strand of NC_086255.1, from coordinate 4,491,656 downwards.
AAAAAACACATAGTTGGTATATGTGCTTCACCAAAGAGTTCTACTCGCAGACTTCACCTCATTTTGTCTCTGTAGTTTTACCACTCCCAACTATAGAAGACAGAGAATATGCATTTTCTCCAGTTAATGCTTAATTTAATCATACTTACGATCATTCTCAAAATGAGTCTGCAGTATTCTCAAGATTCTCTCTACTTCTTTTTCTGTAGCTTCTTGATGAGACTCCTCCATTCTTTTTAACTGGGAAAAAGAAATAGAGATTCACCTCAAATAACTGATTTTGGATTACCAGAATAAGCAAAGGGTCTCTGTGACAGCCCAGGCTCAGATAGGACAGCCAGGTCTCACCACAGGATTTCGGGTGCGATATAAATGAGACATGGGTCTGATCTGGGGACCCAAAAAAGAACCACTTGACTAAGAAGCAAAACAACAAACAGCAAACCGAACTCACTATGGGGTGCACCAAAAAGGGCCAGGGCCAGGGGGTTACAGTAACTTCTACAGGGCAGGATAAGGGCGGTGTCTTGAGGGCAGGGAACCCATGGGGAGAGAAGATCAGGAATATGCAAATTATTGCAGCGTAAAGTAACCAATGGTAACAGGGGGAACAGAGAACTTTCTAGTCTAATCCACATGGGTTAGCTCCCATGAGGCCTTGTGGGAGATACTTCTCTCACCCTGACCAGGGATTTCTGTTCATGGCCTTAGCTCGAGGCTTTCTTCGACCCCAACAGGCCTCTTTTGAATGTGTAACATAAAAGTGGATTTTTTCCTCCTTGCATGCAACATAACAAACACACTTATGCAAACATGAGACAACTTTGAGGAGTTTTAGGTTTTAATTCCCATCTTACAATATCAATCTGAAAGGCCATGGTTTGTATGATTTTTGTTCAGGTGTACACTTCTCAGTAGCTCTGAGGAGTTGGGTTACACACTGCTACAATCTGTGAGTATAATGAAGATGTTCATTTGGAACCCATAAACCCTCCAGCTCCTCCTCTTCCCAGCACAAACTATAACAAATCTTTTCTATCACTATTTGGACTGAGTAGGCTGCCTTTTAAAAGGCAACAATCAACCACTTGCCTCTCTATCCTGGGATTATCACAGCCTCAGCTTCCCTGTAACAGCACAGATTATATCTGCAGTTTCACATGTAAGCCTCTTTCAGAATTCCCAGACTTTTGCTTTTCTGCCAGTGACTGACACAAAGAATAAGGAGACAGAAAGCACAAAAAACAGTGGCTATGTGAACTAATTAGCTTGCTGCCATTAACCACATTTCAGTGCAAATGCCACACCCTGTTAAACACTTCAAAGAAAAATGGAAACCACACTAATGTGAAGAAGTTCTTTTTTGTTTCCTTTCAAAGCAACAGGCAACAGAACAAGTAAGTTGTGACTTCTGTAAGTAAGAACAACATCACTTGAAAAATCAGTTTGTAAACCCTATTTCTGACCGTGAAATTTGCCTGTAAATCCTATTTCCTTCCACTCAGTGAAATACTGCAGTCCACACAAAACAAATCAAGAAGCCTAAGAATGGAGTCTGAATCCTTTAGTAGAAGCTCACAAGGAAAGGGGCTGATGTGTGTGCCTCCAACTCCAGCTGGACAGCTGTGGAGCCAACCAACAACTGCTGGCAATAACACCCAAGGAGTGCTGGCAATCACAGACTCTGAGGAACAGGATATAGCACAGGCATCTGTGGATCTTGGATGCTCCCTTCCCCTTACTGGTGGGATGTCACAAATACTACACATTCCTTGTCATTTGTAATAACTATGCCAGAACAAATGGTTAATAAAGAGAACACTTTACAGACCTGAGCAGGCATTGCCTGTACTGCTTTTCCACTGTTGGCTTTCTTCTGCCTCTCAATCCGTTGCTTTGGGACAGGAGTCTCAGATTTCCAAGATCCCAGCCTAAAAAAAAACACAAAGAACACACAAATGCAAATCTGGTTTACCCAGTGTGCTTACGAATCTTTATACTGAGCAGTGGATGTCCTCAAGAAAGTGCAAAGTGATGACTGATACCTAAAGATAAAGCTTCATCACATTTAGAGATTTCTGCAAGGAACCAGCCACAAAAGTTGTTCCAGAATGTTGACAGCCTCATGTCTTGTCAACAATCTGCTGTGACTTCAGATTAAACTCAATTCAAGGCAGGGCATCAAAGACAAGAATCAGCTAAAGCCATTACCTTGAGCTGCAGTCCACACTATTTCCTTGAAGAGACTTACACGTACTGAAAAGCAAGAAGCAACTTACATGTAGTAAAAACCAGATGCTCTTTTGAAGTATTTGAGAGCTTCTTCTCCCATTCTCTTCCAGGCATCTCCAGGTAAAAATCCCCCTGAGTCATCAGACTCATCCTCAGTGTCACTAGTTTCTTCAGTGCGATTTATACCCATGAAGGTCAGCTACAAAAAAATAAAGGCTGCAATAAAAATCCACTTAGAGGTAAACCAGTAGCCACATCCATGGTGAAACACTGTATTGTGATGTTTGCCTGATATATTAATATTTAATACCACCGCCTAGGAACTTTGACTTTCCTGAGTATACCACAAAAACAGATAAACACTCAAATTCACCCCTGTGTATAGCAACCAATGAAAGCCACAGGTAAACAAAACTGCTTAGATTCCAACACATTTTCAGTGATTTATGAAGTAGCAGAACATGACTTATATTGCACTTTAGAACACCACACACTCACAGGAAGCCAGCCCCTCAAATATCATAGAACTTCTCTGGCCTATCCCAGCATCCACCAGTCCACACTAACCCAGGAAAAATTTTAAGTTGAACTTGATGTTTTTTATAGACTTGAGCAAACACTCAAGATTCCTTGTTGATCTGCTGCAACATAAGGGAGCATTTTCAAGGAGCAATAAAGCCAACACCCTGCTTAAAAGCTGTTCTGATCTGACTCTTCCCCCCAATCACAGTACAAAGAGACAAACTGCGCAGTCTGAAAGCATTCAAGTGCCCCAAAGCCATTTCATGTCAGTGACACAGGGCATCAGAACTCTATCCAAAAACACAGAAACCAGTGGACAGGATAAAGAAACTACAGAAGAGTGACTGAAAAAAGAGCAGAAGACTTTAAGAACACAAACTGACTGAACCATGATAAAGCAGCAGCAGTGCAGTAATGGGGGAGGTGTCTGCATTTTAAATCAGATTTTCCCCTACTGCAAGGGCTTAATATGTAGTTTAGGTCAATTAATGACAGTAACCAGAAAGTTTATCACAGAAATTCATAGGAAGAGCATGAAATTCCACCAGAACTGCCATGTACTGCCTGACAATCTGTGCCTTTACAGTTCTGTAACAAACAGGGCAAACTTCCAGCAGAAATGTTGGCAAATTCAGAGCCTGGAACTTACCAAGTCTTCTGCAAATGCTGTTGAGTCAAATGCTGACATCTCTGAGTGTAACTCATTGGCCTTCTCCTTTCCTATATTGGATGCTAAAACCAGAAACTGGGCGTCCAGTGCAGCCTCTCGTGCACGGCAAACTGTTACAGAAAAGATTTTATGGTGATTAATATGAAATTGTCACAAATATAATTACCAGATTCAGCATAAGGACTGTCCTGGCTTTAGTGCTTTGGAAATCCTTTTATTGCAATGACCTCTTACACACTTCAATAATCCTTATAATGATATTTGCATTTTAAAAAAGGAAAGAATGACAAACCATGGAAAAGTAACGATCTTGAACAACAAATGCATTTTTAATCGACATGTTTTCTGCCTTTCCAAGTAAAATGAACCCCTCTACACTGATATTTTTTATGTGCATTACTGATATACATTGTTCCAGTCAATCAAAATAAAGCAAGGAGTTATTTCTAAGAGCAAATAAATTGTAATGACATTTATTTCTCACATCAACTTACTCAACCAATCTTCAACTTAACATAGCTATTCTAAGTTATAAAAAAATTCTGATTATGTACTTGGACCTCAACTTCACTCTTGCCTTCTTTTGTTTGTAAGGCATCATCACCTCACTCTTGGCCAAACGCATCAATTAAAGACCACAGAATTTGTTTTACCTCCATCAAAAAGTGCATTGGCTTCTTCCAAAACTTCTGTCAGCTTGTTGCTTTTGGAATTCAGCATGGCTTCTCGATTTTCTGTGGGGAAAGACACAAAAGAAATCCTGAATTATTTAAACATAGAAGCACTGAGAGACACTGTACTTGTTTGATGCTGACTGGAGGCCAGGTGGCCACCAAAGCTCCATCACTCCTCTCCTCAACCGGGCCAAGGAGACAAAATAGACCAAAAAGCTCATGGGTCTAGATAAGGGAGAGATCACTCACCAGTTACTTCACAGGCAAAACAGCCTTGACTTGGGGAAATTAGTGGAATTTCCATGAAAGAAATAAACCAGCCCTCAAAACTGTATGCTTGGTCACTTCTGTAAAAAGGCTGGATCACCCATAAACTGCACTGTAGCCTCTTGTAAAACAACTGCACAAATTTATCAAGTATTCGCAAAACAACTAATCCCACGTGTTGCTGAACTTGGCAGTGATACTCAAACAACCACGGCCACATTTTTATGCGGAAAACAGCACAACTCACTCAAATGCACATGAGAAGGACTCACACACCTGTCTGGAGAGATGCTAAAAACTGCATAGCATTTTTTGGAAGGCCCAAGAATAACTTTCTGGTCCAGGCACATAATGACACCTGCAGTTTCAAACTAAAGCTCAGACACCACGAAAGCAAAATTAAAGGTTTTCGCTGCATCTCCAGGTCTAAAGCCGACTGTTCCCCTGCACCAATGCAGGCACCACATGTGTGCTAGTGCAGGTAAATCCCTTGTAACCTCGTAAGCATCCCCTGCCATCCCAGGGGATGCAGGACAGGGACTTTCCACAGAACACTGGGGAATGGCCTCACACTGAAGGAGACTACGTTTAGGTATCAGGAAATTCTTCCCTGTAAGGGTGGTGAGGCCCAGAGAAGCTGTGGCTGCCCCATCCTTGGAAGTGTCCACGGTCAGGTTGGACAGGGCTCGGAGCAACCTGGGACAGTGGAACGACACCAACCGTAAGGTCCCTTCCAACCAATCCATGATTTTGCGATTCCATGGCTCCTGGGAGTCCAGTTTCGATCCCAGTACAAACCCAAAGCAAGCATCTGCAGCCCGAGGATCCCGGAGGTGCCAGGAGCGCTCCCAGAGTTCCCCACACGCCCAGGACCGGCCGCCATCCCCGGAGGCCCCTCCGGCCGCCGGCCCGGACCCCCGCCCGCAGCCCCGGCGCTCCCCCGCTGCCTCCTTACGCTGCACGGTGGAGATGAGCTCCCGATACTGGCTCCGGATCATCCTGTTGTGCTCCCTGTCGTCGCCCTCGCCGATGTTCAGCCGCCGGAGCCTCTCGCCCGCCGCCTCCGCCGATTCCTCCTGGGCGTTAGGCGGGCGCGAGCGGCGGCCCCGCGAGGCCGGCGAGGACTCGCCGCTGTCGCCGCTCTGCGACATGGCGGGCGCACGGCCGCGGCGGCCGGCACCGCGACCCGCTGGACGCGGCCGGGACGAGCCCGCCTCCCGTGAGTGCGAGCTTCCCGGGATGCGCGCCCGGAGCCGGGCCTGCGCACTCCGCCTCGGAGGATGTTCGTGCAGCGCTCCGCGGGCACCGCCGGGGCTCGCTGAGGCGCTGCGCTCTGATCGCGATCTTCCCTCCTGGCGCCCTTTTCCGCCCCGCTTCTGCAGGCTGCGCGGTCTGTTCCACAGCAAACGGCGCTGCGCCTTTCTGATCGTTGGTTACCGATCTCTCAGCGTTCCTTTAACATTCGCTTCCTTCCTCGCGCGGCGTTGGCAGCGGGTCGCTGCCCGGGCCCGAGCGCTGTGAGCGGCGGCGGGCGGTGCGTTCAGCCCGGCGCGGGCGGGGCCGCCGAGGCCGCGCTGCCGCCTCGGGAGGGCGCTGAGGGCGCGCAGAGCCGCGGGCCGTGAGGGGCCGGGCGGAGGCGGCTCACATCCACGAGGGGAAATGAGAGAGAAAGAGGCGCTGCGCTTGTCCCAGCGCCTCTAATACCTGCGTGTGTCCGCCAAAATGCCAGCTTTAAAGACCGTCTAGTTAAAATCATGGAATCGTCAGGGTTGGAAGCGACCTTCGAGATCGTCCAGTCCAACTGTACACGCAGCACTCACTGTAACCCCTAACCCACATCGCCCAGCTCCTCCTGAACATTTCCAGGGATGGTGACTCCACCACCTCCGCGGGAACCTATTCCTAGTGCCTAAGCACCTAAATAGTGAAAAAAAAAAAAAAAAAACAACTGACATCTAATCTGAATGTCCCCTGTCTCAGCTTAAAGCCATTTCCTCTGGTCGTCTCAGTACAGAGACGGGTCCCACCTCACTGCACCCTGCTCCGAGTCAGCGATGTGGACAGCGATGAAAGCCCCCCGAGCATCCTTTTCTTGCGATTAAAATCCCCCAGCTCCCTCAACCACTCCTCAGAAGAGTTCTCTGGAAACTTTCCAGCACCTCAGTGTCCTTTTTCTAGTGAAGGGCCCAACAGTGAATGTTGTACCACTTGAGGTGTGGCCCCACCAATGCTGAGACCAGGGGCATGATTGCTTTCCTGGTCCTTCTGGTCCCTGCAAAATATAAATCATAACACTTAGCCCTTCGTTGTTGATTAATACTATTATGTTGTTCTAATTATTGTGTGAGAGTTTGAAGGTATTTTTAGGAGTATTTCCTTAAACATCTTCATAGGTCAACTTGACTAAGTATGGATCTACATCAGTTTCCACAAACCAGTACTTCAGCTGGACTACAGACTGCAACTAAGCACAAGCTATCTTTCAAAATATACATTTAAAACATGTAATGCTTCAGTTGAGCATTAATAAATTATATTTGAATTCTTGAACAATTTTCCATTCTTTGTGTGACTTTTAGAGTGCTGTCAAATTTGCATTGCAAATTCAATATGAGTAATTTGCTTTTAGATGCTGACACAGAAAGGCTCAAGAGAGGATCCAAACAAGACTGGGGGCCATTGTACACTGCAGTGCACAAACACATGGTAAAAATATTCAGGATGCAAATACAGGCTTAGCAAATGTGAGATAGAATTTTTTACTGTCATCTCACTATGCTTAATAGGAACTCAACGTTCTGCAGTATTGCAAGACATTGCCCTGCATTTTTGTTTTGGGAGTTCTGCTTGTCCAGATAATCAGATCTTTGCTTTCCTGGCGATTATTGTGTATTTATGTCAGTTGTTACTGTCAACAGTAAAAATGGTAAGTGAAGAAAATGTCCTACATGCGACTGACTGCAAGATTTTCCACTTGTATTTACACACCAAGACTATTTTTTGTACGATATTCATTCAGTTCTCATCCATGCATACACATAAAACCTTATTCTCATGGAAGAGAGAAAACTCACATAGAGGAACATAAAACAGACATTTCAGATCTAATAGGAGAGTTTCACAGATTTCACCATTCCCTCTTTTGCTCCTCTCAGGGTGCAGAAATGAATGTAGGGTTTCTGCATTTAGCAGCAGATCTCCAACTGCAGTCTAATTCCTAATGAACAATTTATATATACCGTGATCATACAGGTAGTGCATTTCAGCAAGCAAAAGTCAGCTTCCATTGTCACCAAATACAGAGCAAAAAGGTGGGTTTTTTTATGGTGCTGGGCAATGAATTACAAGAGGGATTCACACTGATCTCAGCTTGGGAATTGCCCAGCATGCCAGTGCTCTTATCTAGAGCCCTTAAAATGTGGATCTACCACTGATTCATTTACTATCAAGTCTAATCACTTGTCTAGTTCTGGAAATTGGCCTCCTGATGTGAATATCCCTGATTTGCTAGCAGATATTCCCAGGCATTATTGGAAAAGGATTTGTCTTTAAATGAGACCTTTTAGTCACTGCCCAGGGGTGTTGCTTATGATTTTAAAGCATAAACCTTTTTGCATTTTGCTTGAATACACCAAAATAAATGCTCCTGTTCAGGGTAAAGAGATAAAACAAGAAATTAGTGGTCTAAAAACATGGCAACACAGAACCTGTTGCCCAGTGGTGGCTGCTTCTGATACAAAGTTAATCCTCGCATCTGAAATGGGGCCTGGACTAATTGAAAACATCAGAAATAAAACATTTGAGATATTTGGCTTTCAGCTGCCAGCTCTGCAAGCAAGCACAGATGAGGGAAAACTCTTTTAATGAGTGTAGCTAATACAAAAAATTGTTTTAGTAATGCAGAAGTGTGAGTTAATATACTTGGTTGTTGCAGCAGCTTTTATTTCTGTATTTACAGAATAATTACAGTCCTGTGGGAGGTGAAAATCTGGCTCCAGATATTCCCTCAGCAGTGTGGATTAGGTTACAGCTCATCACATCACCATATACATTGTGCCAGTCTACAAAGGTATTTTCAGAGAAATATGAAAGAACAATTATTAATAGAACTATTAAAAAAAAACAGGGCCCCGTCTGGTGGGATGTCAAGGAAAAAATCCGTGTAGGCTCAAACCCTCACTGGCACCAGAAACCCTTTCTTTTTAAGGACTTGGAAGGTTTCATTAAGTAAAAGACTGACACCAGGTTGCTACAACAAAACAATATGTGGAAGTCATGTTGCTGGAGGCCAAAATGCTGAAAACTTTCCACTTTTTCCCTACAATCAAACAGCACTGTAGAAAAATAAAATAAAATAAAATAAAATAAAATAAAATAAAATAAAATAAAATAAAATAAAATAAAATAAAATAAAATAAAATAAAATATATAAATCTTTGCAGGGAGGAGTAGGAAATATATCAGTGATGCCTTGGAGTGCAGAATAGCCAGACAGCTGCAACCTTGGTGGTCCATCCAGCACATCTTGAATGGAGGAATAAACAAATTAAAAGCAAATGCGGAACAATTGTCAGCTTTTTGCAAAAGCTGAGAGCCAATTACTGTTCTAAGGATTTGTGCACATGTTTTGCATAACTGCATGGCAATTTTTGGACATAAGAAAAATTAATATGCTAATCATTTCTGTATTCACAGAAAACTAATAAATTCACTATTTCTTATAGCAGCCTCTAGAAATTATCACTTCTTAGGCTTTACCAATACCATGCAAACTAACTTAAGCCTAAACACTTCTGTGATAGGTTTAATCCTATCCCAGCAATCATTTCTTCACCTCTTGTGCTGATCTGGATATATTTATATTTATGCGTTTAAAGGCCTGTAACTCACAACCTATTAGGAAAGAAATGGGATTTTTTTCCTTTCTGGAACTGTGTATTCCAAGGGAGGATTTTCCAAAAGTTCCATGTAAGTGAAAACATGCTCTGCTTAAAAGACATTTCTGTGATTGGTGTGGGTTTCGTATTGCAGTGAGGAGTACTTGGGGGTTTATGGTAGAGACAGCTCTGCTGAAGTGGTGTGGCTTGGTTCCCTGGAACCAAGAAAATAAACTTGTAACACTCGAACTCCAACCACTCCATTCACACCAGGGGCTGAAAGCTCATCTCATCCCTGTGGGAAGAGACAGAGCTGCAGTCCCTCTTTTCTGCCCATGTGGGCAAGAGAAAACTGAACATGGGCAAAGGGATGGAGAATGCAGCGGAGGCAGAAGACTTCTTTTTCCTTCTCTCCATCCTGCCAGGTAATCTGCTAGCATTCCTAGGCTCTGAGTGTTCATCCTGAGCTGCAGCAAGGCATTCATTCCTTAGGAAAGATGCAGAGCAGTGCTGACTTGCAGTGGTTTTCTTAAGGCAGCTGTCACTATCAGCAGTGCTGTTGTTATTTACACTTGTCATATGCTAAATTGATCCATTTTCCCAACTTTTGCTTGCCAGCTCAGGTGGAAGGGACAGCCTGACACTTTGAAGTTACAGTCCTGGAGTAAAAAGCCAGAAGGTAAAATTCCAGTTACATTGGTTTAACGTGGAGCTTGTCTCCCTGCCTTAAGCAATCCATATCCCAGCAACAACAAGGACGGCGCCAACGTGCTGCACCCGGGGTACAGGACCTGTCCCATGTCACTCCCATCCAGCAACTGAGAATTCCTGTGCAGAACTGATGTGTCACAGCCCCACAGCTCCCTGGCTCGGATTCCTTACACCTCATAGCTCCCCAGCATAGTGTTCTCAAACATCAGCCAATTCACATTAATAGAACACTTTCATGTGATCCGGGGAGAAAGGGGATCCACACACCAGCTAGGACTGAAGGAGTGCAGGAGGTTATAAAAATCAGGGACAGAGTGGTGCATTTTCATTTTTAGTCTAGAGGAAAATTGGGTAAGTAATTTTTTTGTTAGTTCTTTAAATTTTAAAATGTCTAGACTCAAAAACAGTTTGCTAATTATGTTTTAGACATTACAAAAAGGCAAAGGGAGTGTCTGACAAGTAAGAGAATTTTTTTTCTCTGTACCAGAAAAAAAGTGTCTCCTTTGAGGTTGTATAGTTTCATGATCTCTTGTATAACTTGTTTTACAATCCCATACCCTATATAGTGTGTCTACAGGATGATGTCTTGTTTAGTCAGTATCTCTCTAAGACCAAGAGACTGATCATTAAATGTGCATGTCCTAAAATAGCTGTTTTAAAAACAAGTTACAACATTACAGACTGTCATAACTATTTGCAAATGCTGGAGTTGTTAAATGTGGCTCTCTTCCACTTGTTCTTTTTCTTTTTTTTTTTCCAGAAACAGTTCTAAGGGTTTGTGTCAGTAAGGATTGCTTGTTGTTTTGAAGTTGCCATGTAACAACAAGAATTGTGTTTCTCATGCAGAATTTCAGGGGTGAAATGAGCTGGCTGCTCACTAGACAGATTATGCAGATGTTTGCTGATGTTCTGAAGTGGGAACTGTCTACGATGTTTTGTCTTTCATGCATAGCAAAGTTTGTTTCAGGCTGTAAAACACAACACTGAGCAGTCGTAGGTACAATTTTCCTTCTGGTGACCCAAAACTTACAGATCTTCAGGTAGCTGAAGTCACTTCCAGTCTTACCCACTAGGAGAACCAATTAAATCAAAATAAGATTAGCAAAAATTTGATTGTTGCTGCTTTTAACATTGATGACATGATGTTGAAATCCATAGTCAATGTGTAAGTCCATGGTTACTTCAGTTATTTCTAGATTTTATTATTGAACAGGGTTTATACTATCATCATGTTTTGGAAACTGTTTTCCAAGTTTGAAAAAATGAGTTTATCTTCAGGCAAAACTAACAATCTCGTTGACAGGCACAGAATGACATGCTTCTATCTGTATTATAAAGCAGACATTTCATACAAAATCCAATCTTGCCTTAAAAATAGAGTGTTTATAACTTGAATTTTGTTCTTGTGATTCAACTATTCAGGATCAAGCTGCTAACTACCTAGGAGTAGACTTTTTTCCCCTTACACAGCCCAAAAAGATGGATTAGAAATCTGCAATATACATACGGGAGTTAAAAAAAAATTCCATCCCTTCATGTCAAAATGTTTTCATTATAGATTCAAAGTTTAATTTAGTCCTAATACATGTACTCTATAAATCTTATTTCATAAGGATTTTGGACAGGAAAAAGTGCTGGTAGTTGACCAGAAAAGTCAGATGGGCCCACAGGTAGATGATCTAATCCTCATTGGTTTAGTTTAATTAACCTGACATCTGCATCTCTGCCTCTGCATCACATCAGTCATTTCTCCATCTCTGGGACAGAGTCCTGTGACAATGACAGGCTTGGGCATCCTGGCCTAAGGAGATCAGCAGGCACTTTGCACAGGAATTACCTGGTCAGTGTTCTCATCAAGCATTTGAACAATCTGTGGAAGCAACCTAGTCTGGGAAAAACCAATCTAAGCTGATCTAAGTTACATTGTAGTCGGAGTTTTATCAGTAAAGTCCATAACGAGTTTGAAAAGAGTAACATTTTACCCTATTTCTATGATCTAGGCTTAATGCTAAATGAATGGCTTAAGTGCAGTTAATTGATTCCACATTTAATTGCAGAAACTAATGGTTTGAAGAGCTGACAGCCAGGATAAGAGTTGAGCCAGCAGAGATTATAGCTGTTTTTTCCTTGACATAATCCTTTTTAAGTACTGTGTTCTAAAAATCACATGTTGAAACAAAGTTTGATTTAAGTTTTGTATGTTTTCATTAGAAGCTCTTTAATGCAGGATCCTATGAAAATACAGCAGTTGGTCAAGATCCATACACAGCATATACAAGCCTCAGCAAGCCTGACAAAATACTGAACTATATATTCTTGCCAAATTAAATTTGTCATTAAATGCTAGTTAGGGCTTGACAAACTCATTTACTTCTCTGGTTTCCCAGCAAGCATAAGATCCAGCCAGTTCTCTTTATTCTTGAGCAAACCCAAGCTTCACTCAGCTCTGAGTCCTTGCAAATGGATTCAGATATTTGTATTTATTTGCTTCCTGTGTAAACAGTAGTGTGCTGCAGGGAGTTTTGTGGGACTTTAACGGGTCTGTGCATAAATAAAAGGTAAGAATGATTTATTTTATTACCTAGATGAAATCTGCTTTTCTGAGTATAAGTAATCAGAAAAGATTTGCTGGTTCATGGCAACCTGACTGGGTGAAAACAGTTTTTTCTTGCTACCAAAATATAATGTGATTAATATCGTGCTATTATTTTTGTTTTGATATGAACAGCTGCCATATTTTCTACAGGAATATTTTAGAAGGGAACAAGACCAGTAGAATTGTGAGTAAGAAGGCAGGAGGATGAGATAATCTCCCTAGAAAAAATGAAATAAACCAGAAAACTTTATCAGGATTTATCAACTTTATCAACACCATAGATGTTTTTGCAGAATAGATCTGAGGAACTGACCAACTGAGACAAAGGAATTCTTTGGTAAATATTATTTCAGAATGCGTTGTCCCATTCCCAAAACGTGTTTTCTGCAGCAGACCTGTAAAAAAATACCTCTTTTGGGGAGATAGTAAAATAGGGAAGGATTTGTTCCTCAGCTCTGTGTTCTGGGATTCTGTGAGGTGTCAGCCAAACAGCAAAATTTCTGTGCACTGAAGGTTCGCTGTCAGATTTTCACAAACTCTCAAAAAAGACAGACAGGATCCTTCTAGATCTTCTGAAGCATAAAAAATTTTTGATATTGACAAACTGACATCGTGAGCAACTCCTGGTTGAAGCCAGAAACAATTGCTGCAGTAAGGGAAGGGGGGGGAAAGTACAAAGAAGCTGTTTGTGAGTACCAAAATCCCAGTTTTTACAGCACAGCTTCATAAATCTGCAAGTTTGACCTTATCTGCCTAGATTTTAGTGTGTGGTTTTAGCATGACTTCTCCAGCACTTCAGGGGGATGTGTGTGCTCTATTATGCAAAGCTGTCACTTCTAGCAGCAGTGTGATCTGTTGCCTGTATTTTTGTGTCTGTGTTTTATACCTACAGCATATTGATACTATTGAAAATGATCAGGGTAATTATCAGTATCTGTTGTGATAAGTTGCATGCCTGCTTTTTACATTGCCTGTTACTCACAGTTTCCATGCAACTTGCAACTGTAAACTGAAAATTATACTTAACCACTTTCTTGATGAGAAAGACCTGATTTTAGCCACACTTTTGGAGCATTGCACAGTTTTATTGAACCCATATGAAAATCTCTGCATGATACAAGGGGCAGGAGGTTTCAATTCATGGTCTACATAAAGTGGGGAGCTTTTTTCTGTTTCTTTGGTAGACTCTTAAATCACACAATGCTCACACCAAGGCATGAAACATGTCAGGAGCACTGACCGTGGAAATATTGCTGCATTCTAATAAATGAGCTTCAACATTTCTTAATTGTCCCATGTGCAGTACTTAGTTCCTGCATGAAGACTCACCAGGCCGAAACAAATATTTCAGTCATGGCATTATTAAATCATTTCTACTGGTAAAAAGATATCAAGAGTTTCACAAACTATGCTTGAGCCTTTTGCACTAGTATATTTTACAGTCTTATCATTTTTTGGCAAGTTCTGTTCTTACATATGAAGTTTAAAGAGGTTTGAGTCGATGTATGGGCTATCACACTTTTCAGAGAAGAATATTACTCCTTTCTAGATGCACAGGAGTTCACCAAGTAATCTTTAAGAGTTTACTCAAACAAGAGGAAAAGACTCACATTTGGGTACAAAAAAACCCTAAATCTTTATTCACATGAGCTTTGAACTGGACAAACAATTGTAGGCCTTATTTTGTGCTCATTCCACTGACTTGAAATCTGGTTAATATCCACATTTTGGTACTAGTGACTGGTACTTGGTTGCCTACATGCTGTCATGGCTTCCTGTTTAAAGTAGAAATTTTACATATTCCATGTTACAATCCCTGCTTAAAAGTGCCAGTGTAGTGTATAATTATGTATAACATCTATTTTAAGTAAGAAAGTGAGCCTGGTCTCCAGGGAACCCTCCCCAAACCAAAACTGAGATTAAGGTACTGTAAAGCCTGCAACTAGCATATTCCTTAATGATGATGAAATGCCAGTGAAAAAATACACCTGTAAATTAAGAGTGAACTTCTGAAACTGGATATTGTTCATATTAGTGGAAAATGAGAACATAAATATAAATAGTGGAGACCCAGCTGGAGAAGGCAATAAGTTATAAGAGTTTAAATCTGTCATTAGGTGAAGCTGATTAGGTTTAGGTCTGTCAGAAGGATGAGGAGTTGTGCCATCTGTAACAGCAGTGAGCAGCTTAGGTAACTTTATCTCCACCAACCACCAGGGATCACCAGGACCACATCCCACCAGCACAGCATTAGATCATCGTCTAAAAAAGCCACGGCCACAAAGGCAAACATCAAACACAGTCCAGAGGGGGATAATGCAGTTCAGGCACCATTTGTTGTCACCAGGTCATCATAAATGAAAGCCATGGAAGACTGGCTGTAAATGACTTCTCTCACCCTTGTTTTGCAATTCTGTTTAGTTGAATCAAAGGAATCAGGAGGAAAAGAGGTTTATAATTTCCATTCAGCTTAAACATTAATTCATTACATTATTTTTAACATGGTAGCAGGTATGAAACTATGGTAATGTCTGTAAGGAAGCATTCTTATTAGTATGCAATTATTATCCTTTGGAAAAAAGCACATAAAATTATTTTAGCCTTACTGTTGGATTTTTTTTTTTAATTTATTTATGATACCTTTGAGGATGATACTACTCTGCAGAAAACTGTTCTTGGCTGATCTTACAAATAAGGAAGTGCCTTGGTCCTGATTAGCCTTGAAATGTGATAGAGTCTTTTTTGTACAGGGTTAGATCATACTTAGGAAAAATTCATAATCCAGGGAATATTCAATGTAAAATATAATCGCTTCTTTTAGAACAGTAATGCCAAATCAAACCAGTAATCTTCTCCCTTCTGCATCATTCTGAGGGCTGAACAGCAGCTGTACTTTCCTGCCTAGCCCAGGATTACACAACACACTCACAGCCTGATCTCTCAACTCCCCTGTGCCTCAATTCCTGCCTCCCTAAAATGTCAGCAGCATTCTCCTGCTTTGTGAATCCGTGAGGAGCTTGCACAAGTAATCCAGCTAAATGTTTACAGTACATCTAAGTGTTGTGTTTACTTAATCTAAATATTTTCAAGGTGCAGAAGGAACTGAAGAAACTCAACAAATTTAGTTTCAAAGTAAATATCTTTTCATCCAAACTCGGGAATCTTTGTAAACAATTTAGGGGCACTGTCTTGACTATAATTTCAGGTCAGTGACTCAGTTCCCAGAGTTAGTCCTGTAAAAATCTAATACACTTGCTTGGACTAGAATATGAAATCTAACCCCTGTCTGGCTATTAACAAGTTGTCTGGATGTGCAGCTCTCCTGAGAGATTTATTTTCACATCCTGCTCTCACTACTGATGGAACAGAGCATTTCTGGAGTAAGAGCATTGACAACTGAAATATTCAACAGATGAGGTTTTATCTAATTTATTCTCACTCAGTGATCTAACAGCTATCATGAAATAATTAAAAACAGCCTCAGGCTAAATGGCCTCTAACTGAGGATGAAGGATATAATCTGCATAAGATATCTGCATTTATAGATATATTTAATTTATGCTTGTGTACATATGTGTGGTACATGGCTATGTACCTGTGTTGTGTCAGCAGAAAAAAAACCCCAATAAACATCCTCTCCTCAGCCCAAGGAGAGTCTCTGAGTGCTGGAGGCTTTCCAGGAGCACGAGAATGGGATATTTGTGTGGGCATGGAGGGTGTGTGAGCACAAAGCCCAGAAAGCAGCTGCAACCTGCCAACCCTGATGTGTCAACACACACCTCAGGCCAGCAAAGTGGGAGATTAAATACTGCTGCCATCCACAGTCAGGGAGAGACAGCTGCTGGCAGCTGGTTCAGACCCCACAGCTAAAGCAGAACAGGCAGGAAGGAGCCCTGGCCCCCTAAGCAGTTTTAGATCTGCCTCTTCCCTGCCTTCCCTTCAGCTCGCAGAAAATCAGTGCCTGTGGCATCTCTGCTCTCCCTTGTGTTTCCACTGAGTCTCCTGGAGAAAGGGAGGAGAAGAAAGGGAATGCATGAACGGAAGGAATGGGTAAACTCAGAAGGGAAAGCAGGAAAAATAATTTGAAGGAGGAAGGACCTGAAAAGAGGCAAGAAATAATTCATCCTGTGATGCACCCTTCCCAGGCCCTATAAGTGCCCCTAGACCTGTTAAACCAACTGATCCCACCTTATTTCCTGCTCTGCCTCACATGACATGGATTTTTGTCTCTCCGAGTCACATCCCACCAATTCCAGTGCTGAGACTGGACACCAGAGCAGGCAGACCAGCTCAAGGAGCAGACAGCAGCTTCTAAAATTCCTCCCCTCACATCACACCTCCCACTGCTACTTCCAGAATTTTGCCCCAAGTCAGAGGGCATGCTCTTCCTGCCTCAGCTGAGAGATTTACAAACAGAAATGCCTCACTTTGAATGACTGTTTGTGTTTATAGTGTGAAAACACATGTAATCTTTCTCAAGTTGGCTATGGACCTGACTTATACAGTCATATGTGTCTCATAATACAAGTGTTGGGGAGATACTATTCATAAATCATAATTAGCTGATTATAAAAGGCCAACAGTAGTAATAAGGAAATATTTTTCATCCTGCACAATGATAGGCACAGATTTGATGCCTTGGGAAGGCTGAGCTGGAACAGAGACTGAACAGAGCTAGAGAATAAAACAGGTATTTATTGAAAGGCCTTCAGGGTACACCTTGGGCAGGACAAGAGCCTGGCCAGGGCTACACCCAAGGTGGACCCAAAATGGACACAAAATGGACCCAAAATGGTCACAAAATGGACAAGTGGTCATGAGAGCTTAAGTTTTTGTAAGTTTTGGTCCATTTGCATATTGGGGTTTAATTGTCCAATTACAGCTCCAGGCTGTGAGGTCCCATCCTCTTGTTCCTCCCTTCAGTCCACCCTTGTTTGTGCTTTGGGGCTGAAAGTTGTCCTTGGTCCTCAGCAGGAAAAGGATTTGTTTCGTGTCCCTGCTGTGTGCAGAGCTGAGTGACCCTGAGTGTGAGCTCAGAGCTGCACCCCTGGGCAGCACAGAACCTGAAATACAGGAAAGATAAAACTTCAGGCATCAGATTGACCAGGTGAGATATGTAGGTCAGCCTCCCCTGCAGCTCCCAAGCCCTGCTGGCTGGTGATGGAGTTCAGAACTTAAACAGGAATCTGTGTCCAGCTCTCCATAGCTGGAATGTGCATGTGGACATGGAGAGAGAGTCAGAGCTCTGTGTTTTGTCTGAATCCACAGTCTCCCCACTGACTGAAGCACTGCATATGGAATCTGGTGAAAGACTGCTGGTATAAATGTGGTTTGGAAAGAGAAATGTTCCAGTACTTGGATATTCTTATTTGGATCATATATACTTTATGAAAAACTTTTGGCATCACTTTTAAGGGCTAAGCCCTGTGCAGTACTTTGACATCTGCAACCAGTGCAGCAGAAGGGAATGTACGTGACCTGAAAACATTTAATGCTCAGTGCACAAGGAAGGATGATTGAGATCCACAGATGTAGGCATCGAGCACCATTTTAGGCACCTGAGGTGGCCATGACACCCTCATGGGACTAGCAGATAAAACACAAAATTATCTGAGACCCATGTCTTCCAGAGAGGCAGTTAAGGAATGAGTAGAATACATCAGAATCACACATAAGATTCCCATAATCACTTTTATTTATTATTGCTTGAGACTATATAGTATTAGAAAAGATCTGTTAAGACCTGAAATGATAGACTTTCTTTTTTCAGCTGGGAAAATATCACTAGATAGAAAGCAAACCAAATTATTTAGCACCTCCATATTTCCTTAGGAAGGGCACCTCCTGATGGAGTTCCAATAATATTAACTCAAATTCCAGCAGAGTCTGGTAACTGGAGCATGCTGAGGAAGGCAGTGCTGACATCCTAGTTCTACCACTTGGTGAGCTTTTTAACTTTGGCCAAGTCCATTAATCTCCAAAGAAATATGTGACTTCTTCTGCCCTTTTGTGCCATAAAACATAACTTACATCTGAAGGAGTGCCCTGAAGTGCCACATGGGGCAGATTAAAAGCAATGGAATTATGTCATCCTTTGGATTTTTCCAGGCCAGGTTAACATCTTGATTGAGAATTAGCCAGAAATAGGAAGAATAATTTTTAACTTTCATTACCTGTCTTTTAAAACATGCTTTCGTGTTTTAGTGGCAGGTAACTCAGTGTCCCTGCCTCTTTTCTTTCACACTTGTGCATGAAGTGGGGCACATCAGCCAAGGCTGGGCTGCATCCTCTGCTGTCCTCTGAATCCCAGTCCTACATGGGCTCAGTGATGTGATCTCCATGGGCAGTTTCTGGTTTTCCTGGGGGAAGGGCACGAAAATACCATTTCACAACTCTCACAAAAATGCAGCTCAGCTTTCTGTTGCCAAGCGATGTCACGGTTTTACAGCAGATCCAGCTGCTGATGTTTCTAAGCAACGTCCTTCCCATCAAGTTGTGCACTTGAAAATCATTACTTGTTTATTAATTCTCATGATGGGTCATGGTTTCCCCCTCAGATCTTGGTATTTGCTCTTCTAGAATTTGTGGGAAAGCAAAAGCTGAAGGACTGCTGTAGGTCAGTTGTTCTTGCAGATCTCTGTGATATTGTGGGAATATTCAGAAATTGGGAATGGTTTTGCACTACTACATCAAGACTAGAGAAGAGTAAAATTCTGAACATCTCCCCTTTCTTCTCTTTCCTGTGGGAACAGCTGGTGTGTGATAGTGTGCTCAGTGCTCCAGCAGAGCTTTGCAATGCTTTACGTGGAGTATCAATCACCTGAAAGTAAGGAACAGAAAACATTTTGTCTTAAATTGGCAGTATTTGTGCCATAAAGTAACATGACCTCAAACTGAATTGTCTACAGATACCTAAGGTAGCATGTCTTCAATATACAGGAAACTATCAGATCTGTGTGGTGTGTGGTTGGTAAGTGTACCCAATACTGTGTATACTGGGATTAAATTTGATCACTCATGACAAATTATTTGGCTCTTACTGAAATATCTAACTTAAAAACCCACTATATAGCTTACCTTTAAGTCTGAGCTGTATTTTCCCCTAGTTTGAGCCTTCCAGTCCTCCTGGGTCAAATCCTGTTTTGATCAAGAAAAGACAATCTCTCCATATACGAGCCTGGAGTGTGGATGAGGGGAAATTCCAGCAAACAACAGTAAAGCAGCCCCGTGTGAGTACTTCTTCCCCCACCAGTTCCATCATAAAATCAAAGAGAATAAATAGAGACATCAGAGCATGTGGGATTCTCTCAGAGCTGGTGGTTTGCACTTCATACTGGAACAGAGCAGAAGATCAGCCTGTGCAAAGGTGGGAGCAGCTTGCAGTGAGGAAGGGCTGCTTGGGACAGATGGGATAGAAGTGAATTGGTGAATCCTGATTTAGACATGAGGGTGGGTCAGAAAGCTGAGGGCACAGTGCCAGGGTGTCAGTCAGGGTCCTTGTAGGGATCAGAGCACAGGGGGGCTGTGTTGGTGTCACTGCCCTCATTTCACAGGGCTCACGGTTCTGGCACCAGGGCAGGAGCACCTTTGCACATTTGCACCTTTGCAAACCTTACAAAACTTAGCCAAACAGAGGGACTCTGCTTTGCACCTATGTTGATAAAAATACACGACCAGAAATCATCATCTAAAGATTACCAAAGGTCGTTTTTCTCCAAAGTTTCTGCCAGACAATTGTGTTGCAAGGCAGCTTCTTCACTTTCACTTTGTGGCATTTTCTGGCCTTAGCTTAGGAATGGAACAGCCCCAAATGTGAGCTCAGTTTGTTTTGATGAGAAAATAATGCAGCCAGCAGAAGTGGGGATGTATGACCAGGTTTGTGTTTTCCTGAGCTCCCACAGGATCCTTGCTCTCGAATTCATGGCAGAGAGCCTAAACAAAAGACATTGCTTAATTTGTTGTGTGTAAGACAATCAATTGTGCAATAGCCTCACTTTGTTTTTAAGGAAGAGTACACTAAAATTTTGAATTAATGAACTTCAGATTTACTGGATTCTGAACTGGGCAGGGGAGACCAGATAATGCTGGAACACCAACTTCATAAAAAGAAGAAAGATTTAAAAGGCAGGGCTATTCATGTAGCCCTTGATCTCACAACTGTGCATGCCAGCTCATCACAGCCTTTCTGTTTCCAAGTCAGGAGTTTATAGACATAGATTTTGTGGAAGAAAAGTCAGCAGAAAACACATTGCTGCCCTGTGGAATCCTGCCTTTTAGCCATGTCAGATATGACTTTTCCATGCTGGATCCAGCAATGCTGCCTCACACTCTCTCGGAGGTGCAATAATCCCACAGTGGACCATTCCTTTGGTTTGTGGCCCCAAAAAGCACCACGGGTGTTTACAGAAACTCCTTAATCCCTTGGAATTGCCACTAATGATAAATATTCTGTCTTTGGTTACCAGCTGTGTGTCTGAGCACCCCTTTGTGGAAGCACTGCTGGAAGGACAATCAGTTAATAATAACAATTAGCTGGCCCATAAACCAGTACTTCTTGCAACATCACATTTCAAAGGGTTTTTGTCACGTCTCCACCCTTCAGGATGATTAAACGGGAAACGATTTCACCATAACCTGAACAGGCACATCAACATTTACTAGCAGGTATTTCTGACAGCTTTCAAGGGTGACAGGAGAAAATGAAAGATGAGCTTACACACATAAACAAACACGGATGAAAAATGCAGAATAGATATTCCCCCCAATACCAATTTTCCCTCGAAAAAAGGTGTGTAACCCTGCTGTGTCATTGACACTGTTCCACTGAACAATTTTTGCAAGAAGCACTGCTTGCACCACAAGCCAAGAAACGGTGGGAGTGAAACACGTTTGACCCAAAATCGACTTTTTCTGGGGTTGCTTTTGTGAAAAACTGGATTGTTGGGGCTCAGAGAGCCTCGGCAGCCTGGCAGGAGCAGGGGGAGGCCGGGCTGAGGAGGTGTAACTTGTTTTCTTGCTCGCCTGGGGTGGAGGCAGGTTGGTTGCTGAGCAGGTTATGAAGGTGGGTCCCGGAGAGAAAGCCTACATTTCACGAGTCTGAGGAGAAGTAGGAGGAAAATCAGGTGAAAACAGGTGAGGTGGAGATGGAAGGAATGGTCTGAAGACATGCTCTGAAAGCATCAGTGAAGCCAAAGGTGCCAGGTAAATCTGGGAATGTAAGAGACACTTTAAACATCCTCTTGTTTGCTTTCAGGAGAGCAGTTGTTCAGCTCCAAAGTCTCTGCAGGCTGAACAGATCAATTTGGTACCAGTGAGCTGTTTTTGAGATATACAGTGTTCAAATAATTTCGATAATGACATGGAAATTGTAAAAGATAGCACAGATGATGAAGATTACCTTTTGGTTAACCATTGTTATGTCTAATGGATGGATTTTTAGCATGTTTGTAATGTTTATTTGAAAGTCTATACATATGATAAAGCGCTTGTAGTTTGCAACCTAAGTAATGCCTGTGCATTGAATGATTTAGAAATAATGTATGTAAAAGGGATTACAGTAACACTGTAATCTAAAACATTATCTTAGCACTCTGCAATGTAATTCACACTTTAATATTATTATCACTTGTTTCATTATTGGAGAGCCTGTAATGTCTTTATTTCCTATTTATGACATTTATTTTCATTATTGAGCAGACAGTAATGTGAGAATTGTGTGAAAATGGTGAAATTTCATGCTCTAGGGAAAGAGTGCATAGACAATATGATATGAAGTGTTAGTGGAGATTTTTGACAGCTGGCACTTCTGCTGTGCTCTTGTCATTTTCCACTTTGATTCCTGTGCATTTTAATTAAAAAAAAAACCTGTAAATAAAGTATTGTTATCTTTCAACTCAATATTAGAACTTTGGCCTCTATTAGCAGTTGCAGTCCTTAACAATCAGTATGGCTGAGCTGGTGCAGAAATATTGACATTATATTATGCAAAGGAGTGAATTCACTCTAAAATAAATTGGACAACATTGTTACACACATTGGCTAATCTATTTTAGAACTTGATGAGCAAAGTCTGCATTTTGCACAATGGATATACAAGACCCCACCCCCAATTAACTAAATAATTCCATGGGGATTTGGGAGAGTTTCATTCATCCCCCCCATTTATGTTATTACTGCAAGTGCTTGTGAGGGGACCATTTAGAGAGCTCTGAATTTTTTCACATGATCTGGAAAAAGATCTGGGAAGAGAAAAGCTCAGCAGGTCAGGGGAACAGAAATGCCACAGTGTTCAGTCTTCAAGAATTGTGCTGGCTGTTGAGGGAAGCACATCGCTGTACTGGAGTTATTCTTCCCCTCCTGTGCATTTAAACCTCAATCAGTAGCTCTACCAGTGTGAGAATGTTTTACTATATCAATACATACTTAAAATATTATAAATTAATGTGTTGTCTTGGAGCATTTCACTGGGCAGAGCCTGGGAAGATTTGTGTGTGTACATCACTCCATGGTGGAGTACTTCATACCTGGGGAACAATGATTCTGAAAATGTTATATACAGTCTTCAGCGTAGCTCAGAACTGTTTGAAACAGTTTTAGAAATGTTTAAAGCAGGAGAGGATTTGGCAGCGATCTCAGCAGATAAAACCTCACACTGCTAATTAATCACTGAAAGTGCAATCCTGGCCCCAGTGATTTCCACAGGAGCAAGTTCAAGCACTGCTGGATCCCCTGAAGACAATCAAGTTTAAACAGAACAGAGCTTAAGACCACAACACCAAACTTCTCCCTCCCCAAGCCTCCTGTGAAGAAAAATAATATCTCAAGTTTTTAAAAACGTACTGTAGTAATAAGTAATAACATTCCTTAAAAGCTTGTACGGTTTCCTTGGCGTTCAAAGTGCAATCTCTCTTTTACAGCCTGACTTTATTGGAGTTTTTCTTGACACATGAAGCAGACCAATCCCAAATTCTTTGGGGGAAAAAACCCAAAAACTGAAGAAACTGCAATTTTCACCTATTCAGTAATACAACAAATCCAGTGAATTTCAAGGCATGAGCCCCCAAATAAAATGTCTAGGACAAGAATATATAAGTGAATCTCTGGTGTGGACTTTTACTTTGAGTATCCTTCTCAAAAAAAATGTAGAAGTGAACAAGGCCTGGGGAGACACTTAACTCCAGAACTGCTCAGAGATTTTTCTGAAATTAAATAATTAGAGCTGAACTAGTATGAAACCAGTAGTAATTATGGTAGGCAGATCCTCCTAAGTCTAAAGAAGGTGTTTAGGACACAACATTGTAGCAGAATAATGCCTAAGAAAAGCAGGGAACAATGCCAGTGATCAGGATAAAAAATCCATTTAATCTTTTCTCTGAGTGCATTGATTGAAACTTGTTTGTTACAGTGATAGTCAGGTTTAACACCATGGTTCTGACAGTGTGAGCAGGCAGCTTGGTCCAGGAATTTCAAGAAATAAAAATGGTTTGAATAAAAGTTAAAACAGTAAGGTCTTTTCTGTGTGCTGTCTGTCCAAAGTGACTTTGGCAAGGAAAATGTCTCTCTGTTGAAATGTCATGGGATAACCCAGAAACACAGTAACAAAGCTGAGCTTCAAAGATTGTGTTTCACGAAGACAGCAGAGAGATATTAGGAAATAAAAGCACAAAGAGTTCTTTTCCCCCAATTTATGAGTTAGAATCATGGTAAGACTGAATGTCGGGAGGGGCAGCTCATGGGGTGGCTGAGATGACAGCCCTCCAAAATTTCCAGGGGTTTTTGGTTTGGTTTTTGGGTTTTTTTGATGGTTTTGTTTGTTTTGTTTTTACAGCCCATTAAGAGCTTTTTCTTTTCTTCCAGTGATCTTCCTTCAATTGCTGTGTGATCCTGGACATCAGAGTCGAGATGGGCAATGAGAACAGCAGTGCAGAGAATGAGGTGAGTGTGACAGGGCAGTGGTTTTCCCTCCCCTCCTAGCCTAGAGCAAACCTCTCAGAAACAGCTTCCACAGGCCAATTACCCCATATTTATCTTCTGCTCCCCGTTATACTCATATTTAAGTGTCATTAATGGTGTTGAAAGCAGTTTGGTGTGTTTTTTTCCTTTGGGCAATGACAGTGCTCCAGAGCATCAGGGCACAGTTCTGCTCCCTGGAGGATCCCCATGGGATGGGCAGGGCTGGCTCATCCCAGCTCCCCAGCCTGGGAGCAGGGCAGCCATGGGCAGCTGGAGCAGCCCCAGGCATCAGGAGCATCCCTGAGGACAGGGCAGGGCCCAGGATGACAGGCAGGGGCAGCTCAGTGGGCAGCTGGCAGGGCAGGGTAGCAGCACTGGTACCCTTGTGCTGGTTTGAAAGCAAAACCAGTGAGACTCCAAGTCAGAAATACAATTTAATAGAGAGGGAACAAACAACAAGAAAGATAAAAATAAAATAAAAATAAAATAAGACAAATGCAATAGTACAAAGGAGCACTGCCAGAGTCAGAATGCAAACCTGACACCCTGTTGCTCAGGGTGTTGGAAGCAGCCCGCAGTGAGTCCTCCCAGAGTGATAGATGTGGCTCCATTGAAATAGAGATGATCCTCAAGAAAAGAGTCCAGTCATCCTCTGGGAATCCAGTGGGAACAGGCTCCCTTGGTGTTTGGGATTGCTGTTTTATCCCTGTGGAAAGGCTTTGGCTCCTCCCGCTGGGTGGAGCATCTCCCAATGGGATGAGGTGATGTTATCAGTCATGTGAGAGGCCTTCAATGGTCCATTCACAGGGGATGTCCCTCGGAGGAGGATGGGTGCAGGAAGAGATAAGGAGGCCCTGCCTTATCTGGTGTTATCAGGTGTCCCATTAACAGAGGGCATCTCCCCTCATTCCACCCCTGGAGTTACAAGAGATAAGGAACAGTATCTTCTTCAACAGATGAAAATAGAACACACATTTTTGGTTACATTTTTCAACCCAAAACAACCCTTCAGCATCACAGGGCATGGCATCCCTGGGGAGGCTGCAATCCTGGGCCACGGGCAGGGTGGGGACAGGCCCTGGGAGCTGGGCAGTGCCTGTGGTGGCCTCAGAGCCCTGGCACACAGCAGCTCCTCGCTCAGAAATGACCTTGCACTGTTTGTGTCCCCACCCAGGGCTTTACCCTGTATTCCCAGGGTGTGCTGTAAATGCACGGTGCTGTTTGGTGGTTTATTTTTACACCTTTGAAAGGAGGGCAGTGAAGTGCTCTGGCTACTGGTGTACAATGACATTGGAAGTTATTACACCAAAATAAGTTTCAATAAAAGTTGTAATCCATTAATTTCAGCAATTAAAACACCAGTATATATTTTATCCTCTCCTCTTCCATATGATGTGGTAGCTGCTAAAATGCATCAGGATTCATTTTGCTTCCACTTCAGATATCAGCAGATCTGCTGCACCTTGTGCATTGTAAAGTGGACCCTCTCAAGGCAATCAGTATTACAACTATTACAGATTTTCTCATAATTAAGTTTTAGAATAAAAATCTTCCATAGTTCATGGTTATTCTCACCAAGTTTTATTGTCAGCCCAAGATTTGGTCCCAGCTTTTCTCAAGGTTTGGGAAGAGGGGAATGTGTTAATTTCTATAACTAAGTAATGATAATTTCTTCTCCACAGTGTACAGCTTCCATTCAGGAAGCTTTTGGAAGTCAAATATATTTGTTCAGGAGTCATTCTGAGGCTGAGAAGGTTTTACTTAAACATTACTGAATTTCTCAAGAAATGTAGTTAAAAAAAACTCTTCTAAAAGGAAAGGAAGCTTTTGGTCCCCTTTTCAGACTGTAAAAACCAAAAGACAACCCAACCCCCTCCAAACCCAAAGTGAAACAAAATATGCTAAGAACCCAAATTATTTTTTAAAACACTATTAAGAGAGAAATAACAAGAAGTAGCAACAAAACCTAAATACTTTGATTTCCAGTCAGAAATTCCCCAATGTCAATAAAGCCATCCCTATACCACCAAGCCAAGCAGCACAGCAGGTAATGGATGATGAAACTGGTGTGCATGGTTTGCATTCAAAATGTTAGCACCAGGCTTGGCTGCTCTTTGTCTTCTGCATCTGCTTCTGGCTTTTGGGTTTTGTGACACTGACTGCACATTTGCAAGGCAGATACATTTAAGTTTTCAGCAAGTTGTAAAAAAAAAAAAAAAATCTGGTTTCTTTTGACTTTTTTCCTTTAGTAGCAGTCAATGCTTTAGAGAAGCAGCCTGTACTTGACCCCCTTTGCTGGCTGCCTTTCCTTCCAACCCTCACACCATTGAACCAGCTCAGTTGGTGTTGTTCTTACTCTCAGAACCAGTTGCTCTGAGTTGTTTTTGTTTTTGTGTTTATCAGAGAGCACCACTGCACAGCTCCTGCTCTCAGTGAGTCATTTGGGAGCCTCACACATGGTTTGCATTAAAGCTGGGAGAGCCTGGGCTAAGTTTAGAACTTATTTAATGAGTGGGAAGATCTGTGGAATAAATGTGCTACTAGGAAGAATGTAGTAGACACTTGGAGAAGAAGTAAATACCCAATCTATCTTGTAAAGATCAGCCTCTGAGGAGAATACCACCTAAATTTAGTGGCAATTAACAAAGATAATGCTTGGATAAAACAAGGCTGGGGCCAGCAGTATATTTAACAAAGTGATTTCACATATGCTGACCACGTTCTGTTTTGCTGTGAAGCACACAATGTCCAAACTGCTGAGAGATTTTAGGATTGTGCCCTGCCCTGTTACAGCATAAGCTTGTTGGCCTTATGCTGAATTAAACATAAGCTATTTTTATGGGGCATTTTCCTTGAATAGTGACACTCCACATGAAGGGAAAGGCCTTTAAATTGAAAAAGAATTCTGGAAGAACAGATATTTTGACCCAGTTTGATGCTTGAGATCCAGCCTTTAGCAGGAAAACACAGGTGAGGTAATGGAGGGGTTCTTTAGTGGAAGCTGTGGAAAGTGCTGCAGTTTATGGAACTGAGGAAGGTCTCAGCTCTTGTGCTGCCCATTAAACACATTCTTCTTCATCCACCCAAAAGAACAGGATATCATGGAGGAATGACATTGTCTTCTTTGCCTTGACTTTTCTGGATGGCCAAATGTCCAAAAACCATCTTCATGGCCTCAATAAAAGGAAAACACTTTCACAGAGGCTGATGGAACTGCACTTCCTCAGCCCTGCGCCTCTGGATAGTCTGGACTCAGGTGCCAGCTCAGAAAGCCACACTTAGAAATGAGACCAAGCTGAGCTGGACCAACAAATCTGCTCCCTAAAATGTCAGACAGAGTGAGGCACAGGGTGTGTGGGGTGCAGAGTGATCCCAGATGTAGCTCAGCCTCACCCATGCTGCTCCAGGGGCTGTGCAGAGAGCTCAGGGACAGCTCACAAAGTGACCGCATGTGACAGGATTGTTATTGATTTCCCTGACTGTATTTTATCTGTATTTTTACTAGAATGATGCCATTACCAGGGCATTTTTGCTCTCGTTTTAAAGGGGTGGGTGGAGGGTGTTAAAAGCAGAAAGAGTTCTTTGTGATTGGGGAAATGAGCATAAAATTTTGTAAAGCTTGAATGGGCTGGATTTTCTAATATGGAATACTTTTAACTCAGGGTTTTAATTCTTGCCACTCAGAGTTCTGAAGAGGAGCTCTGTCATATTGCACAGCCTTTCTCACGACTACAGAAAACGAAAAGTCACCAAGTAATTGTAAAGCTCTTTGAAGGTGAAAACTGCTGCTGAATTGAAGTTCTGGTGGTGCATCTTTTACCCCAGAGTTGAAGAGGGAATTTCAAAGTCAGTTAGACATAAGTTATTTCTACCTATTTTGCTTTATCCTGTCTTCCTCTTGGTTTTCTGAATAAGCAGAAAAGCAAACAAAGCTGGTTATTCCACATCTCTGTTATTGTTTCTTTCTCTTTAAACACAGACCTTAATGTGTGGTTATCTTTTTGTTCCTGTTTTCTGCTGTGAAATGTGTAAGACAGGCAACACTTGCCAGAGGGGCCACAACTTCTCAAGAGTCTGGTGGTTGTCTGAGGTGTCCTGCTGTGACCCTGCTCAGATTTCTCCATTTATTTCCTATGAACAAATCTGACTGCTGAGCATCCTGCAGCTAATATTCTGCATTATTCCTTTTCCCATCTTTCAGCTGGGTTCAGTCTCTCTGAACTGGTGGCTCTTGTCATTTGCTGTGGCCCAGCAGCAGCTCTGCCCCAGCATCCAGCCCCCATCCCCACAGATGGGAACTGGGCAAATCCCTCTGGGCTCTGGGGCTCACACTGGGTGTTTGCACACTTTTTGAGCAGTGCAATAACATCTGTATACATTCCATTCCTGGTCAGCCAGGAATGACAACGCATTCCCAATTTTCTGCGCAGTAATTTTGCCTGTAGCATTGGAATGTGATTTGCTGTTACCCTGCACAGGCTCTTCCCTGGCTTTGTTGTGTCCACTGGCATTCACAACTTTCACTCCCTGAATCATGATTCCCTTTCATTTTTACTTCCATTTCACCCAGTGCATATCAGGATATTGCTGTCAGTTGGCTCCAGTCTGATGCTTACATAGTCCTAACACACCTCCAGCCACCACATTAATTAATTCTCACTTCCAGTGGTAATTACTGCTGGTCCAATATTCTATAAATAATGCCAAGTATTTCCTTGAGTTTACTCAAAAACAACATTGTATGTTTTCAGAGAATTACATGTCCTTTTCTGCAAATGCAGCAAATTCTGGGACGTTTCTCACTGCAGTGAATAATTATTATTCACATTATTATTTACATCTTGCCTGTGAGTGAAGGCAAGGGAATGAAAGAAGAAGATTCAAAGTTGTGGCAGAGTTCTTAATTTGAAAGTGTAGTGAGAAGGAAGTTGGGAGACTGGTCCTTCTCTTCTGAATTAATGGTTAAAACTTCCTTCACAACTGTAAAGCCATCATCATTTCTCATGGGACATGTGAATTTATGGGGAGAGATAAAAGGAAAAAATATATTATATTTATAAAGTTCCTCTGTAATTATTTACTCCATTTCTCCATTTAAAAAAATAGTGTGAAAATGTTGGGCTTGCATTTTCCACAGCTATGAAATTACTAGTCAGGGAAACACAACAGAGTTTGGGACTCAGCTTGGAGATTATTTTCCCAATAGTACTTTATTTGAATCTAACAGGTTCTTCTCAAGTCATTTATTGTCAGGCTGCTAAGGACAACTCAGCAGAAAGCTGCTTTATTTAAAACTATAGTGACTGAAAATTGCAAGTTAGGGGATGAAGATTTTCTTCCCAAGTTCACCAACTTTATTCTCTGTCTCTCCTGCTGTATCTCATACACCTGCCATCCTTAAGAAAATCATACAGGCACTCACCAGGCCATGTTGGCATTACAGGAATCTAAAGATAAACAATTTATCTTTAAACAATTTGGTGCCCTCAGTGGACTGGAAGAGTCATAAACACAGAGCACTGAAGCCTGAAGGTTTGAATTGTTCCTGCTGTGGCTGAGAGGAGACTGTGTATTCTGGGAAAAAAAGCTAAATCAAGGATGAGATGGTGACTATAAATATATAAATACACACACCCCTGCACACACCAGTGTTTATTTTTGTGCTCACAGCCAGAGTCATTTCAGTAGGTGTTCCTCAGGAGGAAAAGCAGCCCTTTATCTCCAAGAGAAGGTCATAGGTACTCACAATCAAAAGCTGTAAGAATTTTTCAAATACCATTGTTACCATATCACAATTTACTTTGCTCCTTGTATTTGTGAGAAGCAAATTAAATTCAATGAGAAGCGAATGCCAATTTTTGCATTCCTGCCCCTTTGAGGGTTTTAATTAGAATAGGTATGAACTTAAAATTCTACTCCCGTGAGAGACAAATAAACCACGCCAGAAGCAACAGCAAATTACACCATTACTGATTAAAGCAAAAATCTACTGTAATTGCAAAATTCTATACAGAGACTCCCTTAAGGATAGAGTCTGCTCTTCCTATCTGATCATGTAATAATTACATTTAACTGATTAAGCAGTAATGATGTTTGGGAAGAAAAACAAGAAGTGGTGATGGGAGGCATCCCCTCCAAACTGCTGTACCCCAGCCACTCTCCAAAAGGGGCAGCAATGCACCAAGCTGTTTGCTGAAATCACATTTAGCTCCCTTGCAAGGGGGTAAAACTGAGTTTTACTGTAATTCTTCAGGTCTAAAGTGTCACATGGAGTTCAGGCTTG
The DNA here is from genome assembly GCF_021018805.1 of Prinia subflava. Taxonomy (NCBI): domain Eukaryota; kingdom Metazoa; phylum Chordata; class Aves; order Passeriformes; family Cisticolidae; genus Prinia; species Prinia subflava. The sequence continues at coordinate 4,460,872 of NC_086255.1, read as the reverse complement.
GCTCAATATATTGGGTAGTAATTTGTTTCTCTTCTGTGATGGCTCACTGGTTTGCTGACCAGTGTTCACTGTGGATTTTAATGCAAAGTTCCAGTTGTTTATCTGCTTATTTATTTTGGTATTCTCCAAACAAGGGAGGGACAATAACTCTCCAAAGATACAAAGTTTTAAAACTCTAACTTACTGCTTGGCTACTGTTCCTGCAGAACAACAACAAAAGCCAGAAGAGTGAAAAGTTGGATTCAAAAAAACCTGTTCTGTCTTTAAAAAATTCGAGAGCCGTTTAAAAACCCTGATTTCCCAACAAACCTCTGTGAACAACCTCTAGCAGGCAGACTTTTATTTTTAAAAAAACAAGTCAAGCACCTCCCTTCCCCAACTTGCAATGGAAGACACAGAGGGAAAAAAAAAGGAAAGGCAATTTCTGGTTTATTGATTGAGATTTGTAAAGGCTTTGCTCCAGCTTCCCCTCCACGAAACCAGAGGGAGGGAGTGGGAATGGAAACTTAATGTCACCCCTCGAAGATTACTGCTCTGGCATGTTCCAGCAACAGCTGTAAAAGGATATATATCTTTTATATCTTTAAATAAATAATATAATAAGTATATATAAAATATTTTATATATATATATATATATATTTTATACAAATATATTTTATATATTTATTAATGAATATATATAATATATAAATAAACTGCTCTAAATGCCCCCTCACTGGGCGGATGTGGCAGAGGGCTCCCAGGCTCCATTAAAAACATTTAATTTAAGGCAGAGGGCTCCCAGGCTCTGCAGGCTCCCAGCCAGCATTAAAGGCTACACTGTTAATGGAGTTCTCTTCTTTTTTCTTTTTTTTTTTTTTTTTGAGGGGGGTTTGTTTGTTTGTTGGGGTTTTTTTGTTGTTGTTTTTTTGGTTTTTTGGTTTTTGGTTTTGTGTTTTTTTGTTTTTAGCATCCTGTTCAAAGTCATTGGGAAGATAAAGTGATCCTGTAGATTTACTCTGTGTTCTTGCAGACTCCAGTGCTTCTGGAAGGGTTTAATGCAAATTAAATTGGATATTTCAGGAGAATCAGTCGTATTCATTTACATGCTGTGCTGCTTTAAAGGGGAAAAAAGTATGAGATATTTCATTTTCCTCCTGTTGTTTGTATGCTCTCTGTGACAGAGCTGGTTGGTTTGTTGTTGGGTTTTTTTAATTATCCTAGACTTAAAAATGCTGAGAACCTCTGTGTTCTGGCTTTTATTATAATTAAAGTCTTGCAGTTAACTAACTCTTTATAATGAGAATCCTTTTCAAATAGGAGTACACTAAACTTGAAACAAATACAGAACAAATTTAGCTGCAAGCTTCTGTAGTCAATCACTTCAGAGGCTGTATGTATTGAAACTCAGAAGTAATTTATTTAACTGCAGCTTTCTGATGGTACTTGTGAACAAAACATGGTCTTTATAATTGTTTTCACACATGTTAATTAAAAATTTAAAAGCATGCTTTGCAAAGCTAGTTCAGCACCTGATTTGCATAACCAGCCTAAATTTTAAAAATTTAATCGACAAATTGAATTACGTTTTTCTTCTGTCTGGCTTAGATTCACAAAGCATGTTCTTTTGTGATGATTACACGAATACATTAAATGCAGAAAATCAATATATAAAGATTTTCTATATCTTGGCATATTAGTAGTTAATTGTACATGTAAATATCTACATTAAGGTTTATTTTAGATTATTGCCAAATTACTCCTTTGAGCTTCTTTTGAACATATGTGTGTGCTTTTGCCTTACTTGGTATTAGGGGAACTTTTTGATCACTCAAACATCCGACGGCCTGGAAAGAAAGAAATAAAGAGTGCCCAGAGTTCAAACTCCTCTCTCCTGCACAGGGCCTGTGCTGCTAAGATTGTTTTAATACATGTTAAATTTGTGTTTTAATACATGTTAAATTTGGGAATGAACTGGAAGAACAGAAGTCAGATTTTTCTGTGGGCAAAATCAGTCACTCAGGGGATCGTTTGGAGATGAACTGTAACTTCTTAAACACAAAACTCTCAGGGGAGATGTGAGGGGTTCCTCCTGCCTGGCACCCCAAGCAGATGAAGAAAACTTGAGGTGGCAGAAGTAGAAAGGAGGAAAAATGAACAATTAGTTCTCTCTGCTCTTGCCAGCTGCTGAAGGCATCTGGACAATTCTATAAATTGGACTAATTTCTTGGGGTTCTCTGTGGGGCTCTCCCAGCCCTGCCTGCCCTGCTGGGAAGGGAAAGGAGGTCTGAAAATGATCTTTGAATTTGGCTGCTGCTGGGAGGGATTTGTTTGTGGCCCAGCTCTGCATCTGACCCACCTGTACCTCTCAAAATAAGACACGACACAGGGACTAGGTAAGAGCAATGCACTGTGGCTGCCTCACCTGGGAATTTACCCACCCACTGGTTGGGGGATTTTCCTGGTAATTCATATAATAACATATTTTCTCATAGCTCTTTCTCTCTGCATACTGAAATAAACACTCCATGCAGATTTCTCATGCAAACAAAAGCAAGGCTGCTCAAAACTCTGCACCAAAATCCAAACAGAGCCCTGTTAGCTCACTCAGCTCTACTTTTATTCCCCCTGGCTGAAAGAAACAAATTTCCTTGTATAATTCTTGATGTTCTAGTATTTTTTTTTTTTGCCATATACTCTGGGTTTTTGGCCAACATATATGCTTAGATAAATATTGTAAATGCCAGATGTCAGCACATGCTGGGTAAGTGCTTCATAATCATGAAACCAAGAGCTCTTGGTCTCTCCCAGGGGGAGGTGGGGAGATAAAGGCAACTCCTGCAAACAAAGCTGTAGTGAAGGGGTTCCTCCAGGGAAAGGCAGAGGATATGGGAGTTAATCAAATTTGTCTTAAGTATAAAAGAAGTATTTTTGTATTTTCAGCCTGCCCTGACCTTTTCAGTTGCTCATTTCACTGTTCTTGTCCACTGGGTGTCTCATTCCTGGCTCTGAGCTCCAGGAGCTTTTGGCCATGTTCACACAGAGCACTGTAATTCTCTAAACAGCAGCTCTCTGCAATTTATTGACTACTGCTAGGACAAAATAAACATTAAAATGAGTGCAAAAAAAACCCCAAGAGATGAGTTGGAATTGTGTACTGTGCTTTTAATCTCTGGTGTTACCCTGCAGTGGTTCTGCCATCAGTAAATACATTTATGTGTCTTTAGGTTAAGTGTGCCTTAGGCTTTTCACAACTACAATTAAGAATTAAAACAACAGTCACTTTATGTTAAGGGTGATTTGATGAAGCAGTTTTCCTTCTTTTAAACCATTGCTTGATGTGCCAGAGGATTTGAAAAAGGCCTTCACTGAGACTTTTTTTGCTTTTCACTTGGTTGTTTCCTTCCATTACTCCAGTTCTTTTGCTATGCTTAAAAACCATCCTCAGCTACTGTTCAGGACAGCCTTTTCCAGTTCTTCTTCATGTTCTAAAGATACTTTCTCCAAAAAGAAACCAGTAGGAAGGTGCTAATCACTACCTGAACCCTGGTGCTTGCTTAGGACCTGTGGTAAAACAAATAATTTCCAATAAAACCAAAAAACAATAAATGCACTCATGTAAAGGCATGTCTCCATGGATGAAGACCCTGGGTAATTATTTCCCTTTGAGAAGAGGTGATGCAGCACAGCCACAGGTGTGTGATAGCATTTCTGGCTGTCACTGCAGGATCTGCACCATTTCCTGAGCTGCCAGCAGAGAAGGGCAGCCTGGTGAAGAATCAAGCCCTCTGTTTCAATTCAGAGGCATTCTGGGCTTTGTTGAAGTGGGAGGGAAAGAATCTGCACTTGGATTCAAGTGCTGGGTCTTGAATGACATTGGCTTTATCTCTAACTTAACTCTAAATATGCTGCTAATATTATAAGTGTCCAAGTTCACAGCCTGTTTCCATCCCTTCTCGTTTTAAACTTGCTTAGCAGGGAAGCATTTTCCAGGCTTGGAAGCAGAGAAGATGATACCCTCCTTGGGTCAGTAAAGCCCTGGCTGCTTTAGAACAATTGTTGCATTCTCCTCTCCCTCTTCTTTTCCTGGTACTTAATTTTGACTCCACCACTCCCTTCTGTTTTTCTGCTCTTAAGGAAAAAATGGTTTGGCTTTGGAACCTGCAAGTTCCATCAAAGTAGTGGAATCCACTGCAGAGGTTGTCTGTCAGTGGGCAGAACAAAACTCCTTAAGCTCAGGCATTCTCCAAAATAGCAGCAGCTCTTTAAATTGTTCTTTTTATTCTTTTTTTTTCTTTTTCTTTTTCACTCTAGAACACTCCACAAGACTCAGAATTAGGCCAACCTCCTGGAAATGGCCACAATGTGAAGAGGAGCCCTCAGAAAAAGGGCACAGAAAACTCTGGAGGTCAGGACATCTCAGATCCTCCTGCTGCTGCTGTGCCGCTGGCTGAGAGCTTGTCCCCGTCGATTCCAGGAGCTACAAGGTAAGACATGACATTTCTTCCTGTGAAAAGCACTGAAGCCCTGATGCTGTTGATAACTGGGGGATGTGCATTGTGTTTCTACTTATGTGTAGCTGATTTTGCAATATCCGTCATCCTGATGGATGATGATGATGATGATGATGATGCATTCCTCAAAATGACCTCACACCACCAGACTGCTCACTGATCACCAAACTGACTGTCTTGCCTTACTGCACAATTATAAACCAGGCTCCAGCTGCTGTAGTAACCCTTGACCCAACCTTTCCATGCTTTTTGCTTGCACTAATAAACTCTCACCTGAGACAGAGCAATACTGAAGAGTCTTTAACTTTTGGGCAGGCCCAAAGTGCTCAGGATCATATGATTGGATCATAATGGGTCCCTTTCAATATTCTCTTCTCTTCTCTTCTCTTCTCTTCTCTTCTCTTCTCTTCTCTTCTCTTCTCTTCTCTTCTCTTCTCTTCTCTTCTCTTCTCTTCTCTTCTCTTCTCTTCCCTTCCCTTCCCTTCCCTTCCCTTCCCTTCCCTTCCCTTCCCTTCCCTTCCCTTCCCTTCCCTTCCCTTCCCTTCCCTTCCCTTCCCTTCCCTTCCCTTCCCTTCCCTTCCCTTCCCTTCCCTTCCCTTCCCTTCCCTTCCCTTCCCTTCCCTTCCCTTCCCTTCCCTTCCCTTCCCTTCCCTTCCCTTCCCTTCCCTTCCCTTCCCTTCCCTTCCCTTCCCTTCCCTTCCCTTCCCTTCCCTTCCCTTCCCTTCCCTTCCCTTCCCTTCCCTTCCCTTCCCTTCCCTTCCCTTCCCTTCCCTTCCCTTCCCTTCCCTTCCCTTCCCTTCCCTTCCCTTCCCTTCCCTTCCCTTCCCTTCCCTTCCCTTCCCTTCCCTTCCCTTCCCTTCCCTTCCCTTCCCTTCCCTTCCCTTCCCTTCCCTTCCCTTCCCTTCCCTTCCCTTCCCTTCCCTTCCCTTCCCTTCCCTTCCCTTCCCTTCCCTTCCCTTCCCTTCCCTTCCCTTCCCTTCCCTTCCCTTCCCTTCCCTTCCCTTCCCTTCCCTTCCCTTCCCTTCCCTTCCCTTCCCTTCCCTTCCCTTCCCTTCCCTTCCCTTCCCTTCCCTTCCCTTGTAGTCCAGTCTATTTTAAAATTATTGATATTATGCAACAGTTTGTGGCAGTTGAAGTTCTAATTTAGGTATTAAATTAGATCATCATTGACCACACTGGGGACATTTCAGGGAAATTCAGGCACATGGCATAATCCAAAAGGACTTACAAAAAAAGAGCAGCTTGTTTTCTGGAAGGGACACTTTGGCTGTGCTGTGGAGCTCTTACACAGGATATTTGTTATTAATTCTATTTCTTCTGACTGCCACTAGTACATCTTAATTATCTACTGAAAATAATGGACTCTGATCAAGACTAAGACTGCTAAGTCAATTTACAGTGATGAAGGTAATTAGGATGAAGTTTAAAGTGATGAAAGGTTGCACTTCTTTCCTAGAGGTGCATGGCTTGTGTAATCCAGCATCACTCTGCTGTTGAGCACCAGGTCTATACATGAAACTCCTTTTTCTTGGATGAATTTCTGCTGCCTTTGAGTGCCTCTAATAAGGGAATCTGTAGCTGTCATTCCCAATAGGTAGAAAAAAAATCTAAATGTTGGAATAATGATTTAAAGTTGGACAGGGTGAGATTTTTAATGCGCATTTTGTTGTTATTTCAGGTAACAAATGCCACAGGTGTCCTCTAGTTTCAGTTTCTCTTGATGGTATTGTGCATAATCACTGCATTGTTTGTGTGTAACCACGCTGTCCTACTGAAGAAAACACAATTTTTTAAGAAACTAGAAAGCTACTTTAAAAAAAAATATTCTGATTTGTGACAGCAAACGAGTAATTTTCTGCTATTCCAGTCAGTATGCAGGTTATGGAAAGGGGGGGAAAGAGAGGAAATGATAAGTTAATAATATCAGCTAAGTGCTGATATTTACAGTAGACCTGTCATGACCAACAGGGTGGAGTTGTTTGTGGAGCTTCACAATAACAAACAGCATTTGAACCAGCAGCCACCTGGTGCAGGGGAGACTCCAACCTTGGGCTTGGAATATTTGTGGCTTGCCTGCAGCAAGTGCAGCCTTTTTTTTTTTTTTTTTTTTTTTTTTAACATTATCACAGTAACTTTATCCAATTCTGTAATTTATTCACATTTTAAAAATGTATTGTTCAAAAATGGCATAAGAGCAGTTCCTGTAGGGGTTCCTTTTCAAAATGTAAGTACCTAGAACACTCAGATTTCCATTCAAGCTGGCTGAAGCAGCTTTGCACTGCAGCATGCAAAATTCTGACTCGTGGGAGATGATGTTACACGGATGAGTCAGCTTGAAGGGATGCACAGGATTCTTGTTTCAGGAAACTTACTGGATGGGCGGGAGCTCAGGCAATTTCTTGGTATTTAGCCTTGCTCCTGAAAGTGCTGGCACATGCCTGTTCTGGTTGTCTTTTAAGCTACATCCTGCCAAAATAGAAACAAAGACAATAAACGGAAAATCTTTGAAGTTCCACATTCCAGCTGTTTATTTTTAACTGGCTCCCCTGTGCTGCTTTGAAGGCATCTTTTCCACCCCGGAGTGAACTCTGAGAGCCTCGGGAGCGTGTGACCTGCCACCCTCGGGTGGAGAATCTCTGGGTGGAAAATCACCACGTTTGCTTTTCCTCTGGGTGGCTTTCTTCTATCCTCCACAAATTCTCACCACCCACTTTTAAATTCTTGTCTTTTGGAGCTCAAAATATCCGTGGCTCTAACTTTATAATCATCTTTGTCAGCCCAGTCTTTTTTTCTTACGTGCTACTCTGAAAATAAGATCATCAGGAATTAATCAATGAACTTTCCACATGGAATAGAAATGGTGAAGAGTTGGGAAGGCTCAGGCTTTGCAGTGGAGTCCCTGTGAGGTGTGACCATGCCCTTCTGCTGCCTGGAGCATCCTCAGCTGGCCAGCTCTGCCCCAGAGACAGACACTCCTTGCAGCAGCTGCAGGAAGAAGCAGAGGCATCAATTTAAAATATAACACATCCAGAAGCAGTGCAGGGGTGAAGCCTCCTTGGGGATGTCCTCATCTGCTCTCCCACCCGGAGTGCAGAGCGCAGATGCTGTGGGACCCACAGGGCCACCCTGGGGTGACAAAGGTGCCACCCGCCCTGTGGGACAGTGTGACAGTGCCCTGCTCCCTGCTGACACTCACATGTCTCAGATATTTGGACACCAGGAGCCAGTCCTGGAGCTGGAACCAGAGACCTGGCCGTGCCTGCCTGCTGCAGCAGCAGTACAGCTTACCTTTAATAGAATAATTTCGTTTGGTCATGCTCAAAACACTGCAGTTTTATTCTGTGTACGGAACAAGGAGGTGAAAAGTGACCGGGGGTGGGGGAGAAGGGGAGGATGGCTCCCCAGAGGATGGTACAGATCATTATTCCTGCTTCCTCCTTTTTCCTGAAAGCTTAGATGCACAGCGAGGGTGGGGGGCTCTGGCTGCTGTTAGCAGCCCTTCAGCGATGATGGATTTCTCATGTGTTTGTTTACACTGCAAAGTTCGAAAAGTGAATGGTTCTGTCCCTAAAGCTGCCACTGGCTTCGTTTTATTTGTGAAAGGGAATATGGAAATGGATTCCGTGTTCCTCCTAACTTTCAATACCTCTTAGGGACAGATTAAAATGCGGGATTCCTTAACTCAGGCCCTGCAGCACACCGTGTCCAAACGCCAAAACTCCAAATGTAGGCACTGATCTCTCATGTGTCAGTGGAAAGAGAACAGAAACATTTCCCAGGCAGCCCTGCATGTGCTGTGGTTGCAGAGCTGGCTGTGGATTTGCTCCCCTCGGTGCTTTCTGAATTCATCCTCGGATTTCAGGCTGCTGCTCCTGGGAATACAATCACTGGGGCTCGGAGCTACATCAGTGTGGATGGAACCGTGTGTGACCTCCGGGATCCACAGGCTTTGGCATTGATGCTTTTCCCTCCCAAGTGTGGCTGGGTTGGGAGGGCTGCCTGTCCTTTCAACAACTACTGCATGTTTTAGAACGGCAGAAAAGGAATTAGGAATGGAGATTTTAAATTAGCTACAATTTCCTGTTGTGGTGCCTTCATTTCTTGTTGTTTATCCAGTGCACTTACAATATTTGGGCATCTGTAACCTCCCCCCTCCTCACACACTCCCACTCAGATAGTAAATGCTAAATGCCAGAGATTTGGTCTGGCTGCTGCTGGTTTTATCTCCTCTTCTCTGTGGATGACAAAAGAGACCAAGGGGAGTTGTGACTTCAAGTGTTAATGGCTGGTACGTTGGGTATGGCTTTTAATCTGGAAGTTTTTATGGGATGTGCACCAAAAATCATTGATTTCTCAACGTCCTTTATAGCTTCACACCCTAAACACAGAGCAGGCAGTGCTCTCCTAATAAACAGCTGAGGAACTGGGCAGGGCTCCTAAATATTTCCAGAAAAATTCAGACTTGCCACAATGTCTTCTGATGGTGGAAGAGGTTAACTGCAAGTATTGAAAGTTAATTGCTAAATTGGCAATGAGCTTCCCAACATGTAAATTGTCAATAACTGTTTATGCAAAACAAACATCTCAGGCATGTAAAGATTTAACTCGTTGTTATTTGATGTTGTAACTGGAAGTAAAATATTCATATGCTCAGTATGTTAGGGCCTTGAAACTGAAAATTATTAACTGTGTGCTTGACTTCTAAGATGAGGGAAAAGTTCCCTTTCGTAACTCTTGAGTGCAGTGGGACACACATATTTCAACCTACAGATGCACCTATGTCTCTGCATGAGTGCATTTTCCCTTTTTTAACATCATCAGCTACATGCAGCAATTATTCACAGCAAAATGACTTTTTCTGCCCTAAACTCTACATGAACTATGAGGAACTCGAATGTTCTTCCATGCTTTTTCATTTGCATGTTTTGTCTTGAATAAGAATGAATTTTCCCCTTAAAAATATTAGGATAGGTCAGATTACCCACAAAAGAGAACATATTTTATTTTCCTGCGTTTAAAAATACCAATTCTTAGGCCATAGCTTTATGTTGATTATACTAAATGGGTTGTCTAAAAATACTGTGTTCCCTGAAAGCAATTATTGATTTAATGTAGATTGGGTTTTACTCAGGGGAATTATCCTCAGCATGTGGTGTAATTTCCCAGCAGTGCTATTCCCTTTAAAAAGAGTGGAAGATAATGGGACTAGGTGTGGCCTTAAGAGGTCACCCAGTCCATCCTTCTGCCCTAAAGCAGGATCAACTGTGCTTAAGGCATTCCCAGCAGATGTTTGTCTAACCCCAGCGTGTCTCCAAGACAGAAAAGCAAGATTGCAAATAATAAAAAGGAAGATGTAGGATATGTTCCCTGTGTGCTTTTCCTTGTTAGCTCCATCAGAGTGAGGAACATAAATTGAGATATCCAGACAGGTCAGTCTGGGCCTGTCCTATTGACTGCAAACTCAAACCTCTCATTCTGTTATGTTCTGAATAAAACATGGAGTGAGCTGCAGCAGCACAATGCCCCTGTGCTGCTCCACTCCAACAGTGATAGCTCAACTCCTGTCACAGCCTGGGCCAGCACTGCCTTTTTCATTCTGTTCAGCACACATTAATTACAAACCTGTCCCAATTCCTTCATCTGCTCCCCAGTAAAATGAACAACTTTTCAGCATTATTGAATACCATAAAAATTGGTTTGATGGATTCATAATGCTGAACTTAGTTCGTAGGATTGTCATCTCCCTTGAACCTGCTAAGTCACAAGTTTATTATTATGGCTCTTGACAAAGTTGCCACCAGAATGGCAGTAGGTATTTCATGGGTTTGGATATTGCAGTCGAGAATATTTAACCACTTCAGACATGTCTGGATCTGTTTCATATTTAATAGCTGCAAACAGAAGTCTGATGTAATGAAGAAGTCATGTGTAAAACTCTTATAGAGAAAATTCAGTCAGATGAAATCTGAAAAATGCAAATATATGATGATGAGTGTTCTTTATAGTGAACATTACCAACATTTCCATCCAAGATTTATTACTGTGCATTTACCAGCTCTGTTGACAGATGGGATGGATTAATGATAAGCAATCAGAGATTACAGATAAATGATAAGGAGCAATTATAACTGTAGATGGTGTTTTCTACTTCTTCCAGTGCTCAGTTCCACGGAGGTTAGAGGGGATTTCCCCCCTCACCCTCCACCCGGTTTTGTTCTCTTCCTGATCACTCCGTCTCTGACAGGAGCTCGCTCCAGGGGTGAAGAACCCTGGGCACAAAACTGCTAATGAGCAATTTAGTCAGTGAGAAGACAGACCTGGAGCACAGCAAAAAGCCGGAATAACAATGGACTCCACTTTTCCACCCCCTCCCCAATCCCGTGTCGTGGTTTCTGTCCCTCCTCTTCTAATTAGGCTTCCCTGGGTGCAAAATTAACGTCAATAATGAAGTGTATTCCTTGCTCAGGGAAAACCTCCTGGCCTCTCCCTGCTGTTTGCTCGTGTCCTGTCTTGCCCCATGTTGTCAGTGATCCAGCAGACACCAAATACTGAATTGCCATCTCTGGTATTCCCAGTGTCAGTAAGTTTGATATGGATAAGTGTTCTCAGTGTGCCAGGGACAGAAAAATTCCTCTGGGCAAAACCACTGTCTGGACGTTTAAATAAAATGCATTGGTGTTACGAATTAAGTGTTCAAACCCATGCCAAGCATTTCTGAAACTTGTTTAAACTATATATGAATTGTAAGCTATATTTAGTTTTAGTTTACGTTTACTTTAGATTTGAGGCTTAGTCTTAATACAGGCAAATTCCAGTGGCTCTTTAAAGTCTGGTTTGAAAGACTAAAGAATAAAGTCCACTGCAATGACTCTGAAGAAGGTTTTTAGGACCTAAGACACTCTCATACTCAGCTGGAGGTGCAGCTGTCCCTAAAGGAATTGTTTGTTGGGCCGTTCTCAGAATAAGGAGGGATCTTGGCCCCACCTGGAAGTGGATTTTGTGGATGGCAGCACAGCCCAAGATTTTGTGTTTGCATAAACACAAACCTGACCCCAGAGCTGGTCACTGACTCACTTCTCCATCAAGGATTCTGTGTGTAAAACTGGGGCAGAGAAGCAGAGAGAGGCTTCTCAGATTTCTGAAGATTACTTAAAATCCAGTCTATGCTTGGCCCTACAGGAGGTGTTTTAAGCATCTTTCCTAGCTCCAGTCTGAAGGGGACTTTGAATTTCTGAAATGTAACCTGTCACTGCTAAGCTGTGGCAAAGCTCTGGGCCACCCCTCCTTATGCAGCTCTGCACTGAGCACCCAGCACTTGCCAGGGGGGTTTTGTGCCCTGCTTTGCTTGGGATTCATTATTTCATGTCAAGTGAACACTGCCCCTTGCTCCTCTGTACAATTCTGCACCCAGTTTGAAACAGAGGTTTCTTTCCTTATCCCCATGCCCAGGCATGGAAGGTGAGTGAGAGAACAAGGTTAACCTATTCCATCACCCACAAACCTCAGTGTGGAAAACTGAGGTCCACGCAGTGAAAATCACTTAAAATAACTCCTCCTTCTGGCCATTAGTCATCTCTGATTCCATTTTTGCTATCTTATCTTTAATGGGTGGAGAAAGAGATCACACCAAGGGCTGTAGCTCAGATGGGCTGAAATCAGAGCCTGCAGTTCAGTGAGCTCACGGGGTTGGGTGGTGGCACAGCAGCATCCCACACCCGGCAGGGTGAGCCCTTTGACCTTTTGGTGAGAACCAGCTGAGCTGATTAGTTGGAGAAAACATTCAGCAGATGGGCCCTTCTTAATCTTCTGCTACACACTCGAGCACAGCCAGATAACAGCGCTCACTCTGCCAAAGTGGTCTCTCACAAGCAGAAACAAAAAGCCTTTCTGTGAGGTGCTGTGGGTTTTCCCAGTGGTTTTGTTTTTTCCCCTGTTGCTCTTTTAGTCTGTCAGATGCGTGTCCCCTCTCCCCACTCTTATCCAAGATTTTGGAATGGTTAAAATGCATGCCGTGGGCACGGTGGCTCTCAGGTAACACTGGGAACATCCTTGGCAGAGTAATAAGCATTTAAATCACCGTGTCTGATGGTTTAACTCCTGAAAGCAGATTATCAGCTTCCCCGTGCATGCACTGCATGGCTTTGGAACATCGGTGGCACGAACCGGTTTCGTTCTTTGCTTCTTATTCTTTGCTTCTTTATTGACATGAAACAAATAAACGTTTCCATTGTTGGCAGCATCGGTAATGAAGGCATCAGTAGCCACAGTGCCGAAGAGCCATCCATCCCAAATTGCAGCGCGGTGTCTCCAGAGGGGACGGGACAGACAGACGTGCAAGAGCACGGAGGACAGACAGACTCGGATCTCTCTAAGCGCTCTGCCGAAGCCAAGGAGAGCAGCCCGCCTGCCTCAGACCGTGCCGAAGAACGTGTGGCAGGCAGCAGTGACAAATGTCACCCCTCGGAGTGCGGCAGGGCACGGCCAGCCCCGGGGCACGGCACGGAGGAGGGAGCGGCACACGCCCGGGGTCCGCCCAGCGCTGCCGCCCGCTGCGCCAAAAGCGCGGAGAATGAGCCCAAAACGCAGCCCGGCCCTGCGGCAGCACCCGCGGAAACGCCAGGAGAGACCCCGAGGGGCTGGGGAGAATTGGGGCTGCTCGGGCAGGGTGAGCAGCAGGGCGGCAGGAGAGAGCCACAGGCCGGCAGCTGTCCCCGGGCTGGAGCAGCGGGAGAGGGCTCGGATGCTCAGGAGCAGCAGCAGCCGCGGGTTTGGGAAGTGGGTCAGCTGCAGGCGGTGATGCAGCAAGGTAGACAGCACACAGATGGTGCAGAGGGGCTGCTAATGAACAAGGAAAGACTAATCCCAAATTATCCAGCGACAGGAGGCTCAGACAGTGAAAAATTTGGAGCAATTGTGAACGCTCAGGGCTTCGCTGAGATCTGCAATCTACAGATGGGGGCTGAAACAACAGCTGAAGGGAATGAGGCAAATCCAGCTCTATCTGGGAGCAAAGGGAAGCAATCAGAACCCTCTCCTTTAATGCCAGAGTTGCCTTCTAGCCCTCAAAATCTCTTCCTGGTACCAAAGCCTGAAGAGCCTTCGAGGGAACGTGTGCCTGGGAATGGCTCTCAAGATCCAGTGAAAACAGCCTCTGAAAACAACAAACCCCTCTTTCAAAGACAGCTTCAAAAGGAGGACGAGCTTGTTAGTGCTGAGCAGTTCAGTGTGCCTTTATCATCTCAGAGAGAGGAAGAAGGAAAATCAGCTGTCACAACTGAAAGCCCAAAAGAAGCCAATAGCAATGAAATTATAAAAGCTGATGATGTGTCTAGAGAAAGCACCACACTCTCTGAAACAGAAAGCATTATCAGTCCCAGCAAGGAAAATTCTGTGGTAGATAAAAGATTATCACTGGAAGAATATGCATTAAGTGCTTCTTTGAGCAGATCCACAGAGCTGTATCAAAAAGAAATGGGGGTGGATGTAACAGGAAGAAAAAATGGAATCAAAACAGAGGGTGCACAAGTGTCAGAAACCAGTGAATCACCTGAGGGCTCAAGTGAGGCAGGAAGACAAACTTTGAGTTCTGTTAGCAGCTACCACCAGGACATGGAAAATACCCACTTGGAACACCATCCTGAAAAAGTCAGTCTTGGTGACAACACTTCACCAGGTGACCTGGGGGGAAAAGGTGGGGAAAAGCCTCTGAATTTAGACAGTGACTTTAAATCAGCCAAAGGCAATTCCCAGCCTCGTGAACAACAAATGAGCAAAGAGAAAACTGCTGCCCCAGATGGGCTGGAGAATGAGCTGGTGGCTTCATCACAGCTGGCAAGGGAGGAATGCCCACAGAGTTTTGATTGCTTTAACACTGAGGCAGAGGGCAAAACTTGGGAGCAGTCAGGCTGCAACAGGACTGAAAAGGTTTGTTTAGATGGTGCACACAGTTCACTGCTCCTCCACCCTGGGAACAATCATATTAAGCAGAGTAAGCAGGTTGAGTCCTGGGAAAAGGCTTTTGCTAGAGGAAGTGTGTTGGAATCTGAATGCAAAGCTGAGAGTCAAGAAAAGCCTGAGAGCTCCAGCAAGTCAGGAGAAAGTGCAAAAATGCCTGAATTAAAACTCAATCTCCAGGCCTTAAATGAGTTGGCAGGGACTATGGGACAAAGCAAGGAGGCCTCTCAGGCTCTGGAAACCAAAGAACAGAGCAGTCCCATCACCAAAGCACCTCAGAGAGATCCAGAGCAGGAACCTGCAGTTGCACACAGCAGTGCTGGGGATGGAAACCAAAATGAGGGTGTTCAGCAAGAGAAACACCAAACTGCAGTGGAAAGTTCTGTGGAGGATGAAGATTTGGCTCAGAAAACTAAATGTAAATTGGATGTGCAAGCTCAGCTGGAGCAAGTGGCTGCAGAAAGCCACAGAAATACACAGATGGCCTGTTCAGAACCCCCCAAAACTGCAGCCAGCACTTCAGGACTTACTGATCAGCACGTTCACATGGAGGAAAGGGGTGACAGCCTCGTCACTGCAGACACCTGCCCCTCTGAGAGGGACACATGCAGCTCTGCAGAGGTCCTGGAGAGCAGGAAAAATGAAGGTGTTCCAGCAGCTCCTCCCCAAGCAGGTCCTCCCCAGTCACTGTCTGCTGCTGGTGACAGTGGCTGGAGTTCAAACACAGAACTTGGAGAGCAGCAGCACCAGAGCAGCCTGGCAGCTGTCAGGAGAGCAGATGATCAGCAGCACAAAGGAAGGGCACCACAACCTGGGCAGCTGGACCGAGATAATCACAGCAACGTACCACAAATACCTCTGAGCACTTCAAACAACCCTGACAAACAATCCTCTGTGCCAGCACCACCCCAGTGTGGCTCTGACGGGCCAAAAGAACAGGACAAGGATGACAGCAGAGCTGAGGATGGCAGCAAACACGGGCAAAACACTCCTGGTGTGACCGCGCTTAATTTGCGAGATTGCAGCGAGCAAAACAAAACCCATCCGAAGGCAGAAGAAAAGTGCTGCAGTAAGCAGAACCCCAGCAAGCCCGAGCAGGGTGATAATTCTTTGATCTCAGCGAGGCAGCATGAAGCAGCATGTCAGAGAGACACGTTTTGTAAAGAACTTGAAAAGAATGAGCAGCCAGGCAGCGTGTGCAGGAGAGAGGATCGCACTGGTGAAAGCTGTGCTGCTGCTCTGAACACTCCCCCAGGGACACAGGACTCAGCAAGTGCCACTAACATGTCACAGGCTTTGCCAAGAGATACAGAAATAGCACATACTTCTGATAATTCTGAGAAAAATGATCCCCAAATATCTCGTCCAGAAATGCAAAGGAAAACGCCATTAATGGCAAAAAACTCAGAAAATATTCGGACTGCTGATGGGGGAATCATCCAGAAAGATGGAAACATGGAGATGAGTTGTGAGGACAGTGCTTCTGTCCCAGAAACAAGCAATATAAAACCTGATACAAGCCCAGGGGCACAAGGATCTCCTTCACCATTACAGGCACACAGGGAAGAAATTCCCACTGATAACTCACTTAAATCCAGCTGCATTCAAAATGCAACAGAGCAGCCTGGTTCTTGTCAAGCAGAGTTTACAATTTCTGCACTCAGCCATCCCAGCCAGCAACCTGGAAACAACATGGACAGGGGCACTGGGGGGGAATCACTAAATAATGAGCTGGAAGTTGTAGCATCCCAAAACACCTTAGAAGGAAACTCTAATTTGCAGGGTCCCCCAGCTCCTCAGGTGTCAGCACCCTTATGTTCCTCACCCAGGGCAAGCACAGGTAAAGCAGCAAATTCAGAAAACAGCTCTGCAGGGAATTTGTGTGTGAGTGAAAAAGACTGTCCAGACCAAAGCTTTCAGGGTGATGGAGACAGGATTTTTGCCCTGTCAGAGACTTTGAATGTAGGGCAGAGAACTGGAAACTTATCACACTTCAATTTGGAGAAGCTGAAGAAAGAGATCTCTGCAATTAAATCCAAAAAAACAAAAAGTGAGCCCAACTTCAAAGAACAGCAAAGTGACAGTTCAGCAGAGTCTCTGTTAGCACTCCCTGCTCCAGAAGGGAAGCTGCTGAGCCTTTCATCATCCCGAGAAGGCTGTAATGAGGAAATTGCAACCAATATCTGCGAGGATGACAAGTACAGCAACATCTTAGAGAAACCTGGGAATTCAGAAAAAATGGAAGAGCTTTCCAGACAGAATAATAACATAACCAGGACAGACATCAGCGTCTCTGAGCAGTCTGCAGAGAACTCTGGAAGGGAGCATGAGGCTCTGACTTGCAGCTCTCTGGACATTGGCTCCAGCATCCCGGACTTCAGGGAGCACATCAGCCAGATTTTTAAAAAAACTGTCCACAGCACACTGAGTGCTGAATTACCCCAACCTTTGACTGAAAACCATGCAGGCTTCAAGCAGAGTCCAGTGGCCAAGGACACAGCAGAACTCTGTGGTGCTGAGAACTTTTCAAGACCAAACAAGGCAGGCAGAGGAGCTCCCGAGGGCACCTCAGACACAGAGGGGCAAGAGTTGCCTTTAGCTACTGAGATTTCCAGCAAGGCTGCCGAGGGCAGGTCTCTGCAACAAGAAAACCCAGTGGCAGAGCTGCCACCAGCGAGTCTCCAGGACACTGAGGAGAGCAGGCAGCCCACTGGCTGTGCAGGAGAGGTCCCTAGCTCGGATGGCGCTCCAGCTGCTGAACAAGCCCCAGAAAATCTGCAAAAGCCGGGCAAACGCGCCGAGAGCGGCGGGATGGAGGGAGAGGAAGGCGTGTGTGACGGTGGGGTTGATCCTGCATCGCTAATGAGCTTAGAGATAAAGAAGCAAGGACCAGCCTCATGTGAAGGGGCAGCAGCTGAGAACTTCCCCGCGTGTTCCGACAGCCAGCAGCGAGCCAGCAGAGCTGTTATCTCCGCAGGCGCTGCACACGGGAGGGACGTGGAGGATGCTGCTGCTACAGAGGGAAATAACTTAATTAAAGAGTGCAATGCAGAACCAGTTTCCTCTGAAGAGGGTGTAAGCCTTGCTGCTGCACAGTGCCAGGATCCTAAGCCCAATGAAGAGGAGAGAAGGGAGTACGGTGATGCAGACATTGCCAGGAGCATCTCTGGCATGGCAGCTCCAGCGCTTGTCCCAGGAGGATCTTACAGCCATGAAAAATTGCCAGACAGTTCCAGTGGGTCACCTGAGGAAAAGCAGGAGGCAGACATTCACAGCAATTTTGTGCATGATATTAGGTCTCAGAGTGACATCCAGATGACACAGGATGAAGCAGTAAATAGAAAATGCTTGGAAATATCAGGAAATTCTCAAGATGCACAGCAAGACAAGAAAGTGACCATGCACGGGTTAATAGATTACTTAAAAACTGAAGTAAGCCAGGATGATTGCTTGCAAACTGACTGTACACTAGAATCTGGCAGTGTGACAGAGGGAGACGTGAAAGAGAGCAGTGACACAGTGCTAAGCACAGCAAGGACAGGTAATGAAAAAAGTGGAGACATCCCTGAAACTGGTACTGCAAGGATGTTAGTCACTGCTGAGGGAGACTTAGCTATAAACACGAGCACGGAAGAGCAGGAGGCAGACCTGCACGAAAATCACTCTGCAGCCCTCCCTGAGATGGAGCAGGCTGAGCATTCTGCACGTGCAGATCTCACTGAAAATGAGCCCAGCAAGATGAATCCAGGACAGGAAAGCTCCCTCCAGGATGCCAAAGGAAAGGATATCACCAGGATATCACCGCCTGCATTAACCCAGCCTGAGAACCCTGACCTCAGTGAACTCCAAGCCATGGCTGTGGCAGGATTACCCACTGAAAGGTATTTACTCTGAATTACTACGTGAAATGGTTGGCAGGAGCCCCGGGCTGGAGAGGGGTGCAATTTTCCAGGCAGGTGCCCGTTGTCTGGGCACTTTGGGAGGCCATGTCACTTACTCTGTTCTTAACTTTATCTTAAATATATGTTGCTTCTAAATGTGGATTACGTGAGGAAAAAAAATATTTCTAAGGACAGAGAGGTCCTAAAAGCTGAGGAGCACAGTTCTGAGCTGTTCCATCTGCTGGGCCAGATCCCTGCCCTCACCTGTGCGGATTTGCTTACGCTTCCCAGGGTTCTCACCTCATAGCCTGAAGTTAGGCATACAAATTGCACTTCCTAGCCTTAAGTTAGGAGACTTTTGCCTCAGTTTTGGTGACCCAGTTAAATGAGACCTGCAGCATTCACATGGTGTAGTGCAGTGTTTAAAAACAAGCCTACAGAGTAACCCAATTACTCACAGTTAGTTGTCTGGGCCTCCCTCTCATCCTCCTGTACAGTATAATTGCACTGACAGTGCCTTTGATCACCGTGTTATTCAGTGCTTCTAACGACATGGAGTTATTTCAGATGTGAATTCTTCTGAGCTGGGACTTGTGGAACCTCAGAGTTGCTTTTTAGGTTTTATTTATTTTTATTTTCCAAACCTAGCAGTAACTGCTTTAATAAAGTTAAGACTTTTTTTTTATTATTATTCTTTTTCAATGAGCTTCTACTTTGCTGTTTGAGTTCCTAGTTTGATATGCAGTCAATTCAGGATAGTTATGATCTTAGGACAGGAGATTTCTCTTTATCTAGTCATGTCAGTGCTTCCTTTGTAACCTCAGAACTTCCCTGCACACTGTCCCTCTCTTTTCTGTGTCTGAAGAGGCAGAGATGGCTGAGACAACAGCAGAGCACAGGGAAAAGCTAAATTATATCAGACAGTGCCAATGAATGGTCTGCAGAGGTGGAATCTGTCTAGGTAATCCCAAAAACACAGATGGCACTAACTGACCAATAAGGGAAAATATTCCAGTGCCACATCCCTTGAAGGCTGAGGTGATAAATCCATACTGTAAATGAAAATACCTGAAGTGGTTCAGTTGTGGTGAGAATGTGGGGCAGTTCTGCCTGCTGTATGTGAGGCTGGGATGGAGGCTGAGTGTATTCTGATCTCTGAGTGTGAGCAGAATGCAGATTAGAAAAATATTAGAAGTGTTGGAGACTAGGACAGCTAGATGACTTTCTCTTGAAGGATCTGTCTATGAAATGCCAAGGAAATCAGACCTGTTATTTCTCTTGAGGTTCTTTCTTTTTGGTTTGCTTCCCTTTATATGATGAGAAGCTTCACAGGGGGTAGCTCTGAAATTCCCAAACAAATTGCTGGGCTGCCTCAGGAGCCACGAGGGACTCTGGGCAGAGCACAGCCTGTGCATGTGTTTCATATCAGGGTGGGTATCACACTTGAAATAAATACCTGTGGCAAGCAGGGCAGGGCTCTTGAAGCAGCTGCTGACAATTCACGGAGTAGTTGCTTAATGCTTGCATATGCCTCAAGAATTCATTATCACCTGTTTTTCCAGCGTGAGGGTTTGCATCAACAGGCAGCTGCTCAGTTTGGACTGTGCCTGTCCAAGAGGCTGAAACACTGGGGGCTCTCAGAGGTCCAGAGGAGCCTCTGCTCTGGTCAGGCTCGTTTTTAGAGCAATATGCATTTATATCACAAAAAAAAAGAAGCAGAGAGCATTAGCTGATCTGGCTGCTTTGTCTTCATCAGGTCCAATACACTGACCAATCCAGTTTTCCTCTGACATTAATACTGGGTTTGTTTGCAGCATTAAATTTCAAGGTGTGCTCCATATGCTGTGTATGTCAGCCACAAAGCTTTGAGTGCTTTGCAGTGGTTTCCTGCCCTGTCATCCCTGCAGAGGATAAACTACTACAGCCATGCAAAATGGGGTGCACATTTCTAAGAGCTGTCTGTGAGGATAAGGACCTGATGTAAAGAACTCCAGGGAGAAAGATTCCTCCCCAGCTCTCAAAATAAGTATCAATAAGAAATAAATTATGTGTAGGAGAAGGAAATGGTTCTGAGAACCTTCTCACTGAGAAGGAGAAGGTTCTGAATTATTTCAACTTTGTTTTCTTCCCCTTCCACTGCTTCTGTGTATCCCCCTTTCTTACAAGATCCCTGTAGCAGTTTCACGTTTGCCAATTTTAACTTTTCCTGGCCAGTGCACTAAATTTGTAATGGTTTTTGTGTTTACTCTTTTTTCTTTCTGTGAGATAGACCTTTGAGAGGAAAAAGGCAAAACAGGCCCAACTTAAAGGTTATAAAGATTTTTAACACACACTAAAGGAAGGAAAAAAGGAAAATAAAAGAAATTAAAAGAAAAGAAAATTTTAAGCTTTCAAAACCCTTCTCTCTTCCCCACAAACTGTTCACTTTCCCACAACCAACACAGAGAGACAAAAATATGGGGGTTTTTTTATGCTGAAACCCCACCGAACTGTGCATGAGGGGGTAAAGTTGTGTGATTTGACCCTTAAATTCTTGTTGGGATTTCCTCCTGGAGAGGAAACAGAGGAATTTCTCTC
This sequence comes from Prinia subflava, assembly GCF_021018805.1. NCBI lineage: Eukaryota > Metazoa > Chordata > Aves > Passeriformes > Cisticolidae > Prinia > Prinia subflava. Next base: position 4,439,965 of record NC_086255.1, on the reverse strand, counting down.
CTTTGTGGCTATGCCCTGGGAGCAGGCTGGTCTTGGAGATGTGAATCCAGCACTGCCTGCAGTGATTCCTGCCCCCACCACCTTTAGGGGGGCAGCTCTGGTCAGCTGGTGAGGAGAGCCCTTATGTCTGCAGGCAACAGCACAGCACCAAGCATTTCCCTTTGAATCTTCAGTAAAAAGGAGACTTTTTTATTTTTGGAAAGGGGATGGTGGCTGAAGCCAGGCTTCCTTGTGGAAATACAGCTGGGCTAACAGCAGAAGCAGGGAAAAGTTGGATTTTGTCTGTCAGCACTAAAAAAGACAAAAAACAAACAAACAAACAAACAAACAAACAAACAAACAAAAAAACCCACCAAAAAACAAAAACCAAAACCAAAAAAAACCCCAAAAAAACCCACAAAAAAAACCCCAAAAAACCAAACAAATCCAAAAAACTAATCCAACTTGTTTCAGTGTTTTTAATTCTCTTTATCAAGTCAATAACAGAAAATCTGTATTCCTAATGGCCACATTTGGGCATCAAAAATATCACTATTCCCACTTACTGGGCATCCGTTTGCTTTACTTTTCTGTCTGAGGTTTACTCAGAAAGGAAGATCAGGACTTGAGTTGGGTTTCTTTGGGTTTTTTTGGGTTTTTTTCTCCTTTTGCAATGGATACCCACACATCTGTAACATAACCCAGATATTTGTAATGTAACCCACACATCTTTCTTTTATGGAGGGAGAATGAAGGTTCCTGTATGCACAGGGAGTCCTTAAGTCCCTGAAATGCTCCTGTTTGCACCATGGACTTGTGACAGATGTTGAGCAGAGCGTGGAATAAAACTGGAAATGATGGCAAAATTTTAGGCATGTTTAGAGGTAGGGTTGAATTTTTTGAAGCTGTTGTAACTCGAGTGGCTGGCACATGCAAGCTGCCACTGTCTCTTGGAAGAAGCACTGAGGGAGTTTTTGGGGGGAGGCTGTGAAGTCATCCCAGATGTGCAGGTAGAGAGAGCACACTGCATGTGCTGGCTGATTTGTTGGCTTGGCAGAAGGCTGGGTTTGCTCACAAGCCCCTGGGTGTTCCAGGCTCACAGGGGTGCTCAGGGGCTCTCAGGGAAGAGCACGGGGAGCTGTAAACACACTGCAAGCAGGGACACCCATGCTCTTAGAAAATGCAGAGTTCTGCTGCACTGACTCCCATCACTTATCAATCAAACCAATATTTTTATATGGGAATTACATAGCAGCAGCTGGAGTCAGCAAAACTACTTGAAAAACATTCCTTGTGTCCTCTGCTTAGGTCAGACAAGATCTCTAAAGTTGGCCCAGACATGCTTTTGGATTTGCTTCATTCTTTGTTCTTGCCATCAAAAATTGGCAAGTTCAGTAACTCCAAAAAAGAATGTTCACTCCTTAGTAAATATGACTTGGTCTTTTTTTTTTTTTTGTCTGCATGACAAATACAGTGTTAAATATTTTAACAGTCTTGCTGGATGAGGTGGGAAATGTAGAACTGCTTTTCAGATCAGGCAAGTGGGTTTTGAGCACTAAGGCTTTGTTTTGTTAGCTGAAAATAAGAGTTTGGAGTTAAAAGGAAACTTGTCAAAACACTGATTATGCAGCTCTTTATTTCCCTATTTTTTAACTTTAAAATCAATTCAAGGTGTGTAGCATCTCAGGCTCACAAAGCAAGGGGGAAATGGCTGGAGGTGATTTATACATAAATGAAATGCACAAAATGAATCAGGTTATTTATCTCTCCTGCCCTTCTTCCTTTGCATCTATCTGAATTCTTCCTCTTTATTTTCCTCCCTCCTTACTGTCATTGTTATCCTTAGCAGGTGCAGCTGTCAGCACAGTTGTGCCTTTGGAGATGCCTGCAGTCCTGGACTAAATTAACAGGATGGGCAGTTCTGTGGGAATTTCATCTGTCTGAAGTCTCAGATATTTAAGTTCGGTATTTTTCTATTCAGAGAAGAGTAAAAATTAAGATAACTTTGCTCTTACCCAGCAGATATCTCCCATTGCTTTCTAGGAAGTGAAAGGGAGTTTTGCCAACTGCTCTCCTGAATTCCATTGACCGAGCTGACCTCTGGTTTAGGCAGCATCTAAGTATTTATGAAATTTGTAAAGTATTTATAAAATACTGAGTGGATGGTATGCCCTGTTGTATTCAAAACACATCCCAGTGAAAAACCAGGTATGTGAGGCCATGGCTCACATTTGTGAGGCAGGCATTGACACAGATGGGTGATACAAGAGCTGCTGTTTTCACACATCCTTGTGTTTCTCAACACATTACATTTATTTAATCAAATACAGGAATTTGCTGAGGAAATCCAGCATGGACACTGCCATACTTTGTCCAGTGTCTGCACAGGAAGTTTAGCATCATTTTTTGTCTTCTTTCCTTATTAAATAAAAATTACTTTCAGATTACATTTTTTCCTCTTAATTAGATTTCCCCAGATGTATTTTTCAACCTTGCTTCTTCCAAGTAATCTGCCCACTTTATCAAAATCATTTCTGCATCTTACAGACCCCCTGTTCTCTCTGTTCCAACGCAGTATCTTCTGGCTTCTTGGAAAACTGGATTTACCAAGGAGCCTCTTCCATGCTCCCTGTGTCTAACAGAATATGCAAAGTAGGATTAGCCCCAGCTTTGAGGGCATCTCTGAAAACAGCAATTACAGACACAGGGATGTGTCTGAAGAGTAGAACTCCACAGTTCTTGCATTACCTTTTTCCTTCTATTTTCCCTCCTATCTTTTATGTTGATTCTTTGGAGCCTATCTTATCAATACTGGTCCAGGTGTATGGAAATCCTCGGATGCATTGCTAAAAACAAGAGGGAATTTTTTGGTTATTGCAATTCCTTAGCATCTGGGCACCCTGGAAAAATAAGAAAATGTCATATGGATCCATTTGGGACTGTTCATCTACACTCACCCCACAGGTTGATTCTCACAGTGGAGTCTCTTCCTCCTAAAAGAAGTTCTCCTTCTGAATTGCAGTAATAAGTACAGAAATGTAAATTGCTGCAATCAAAGGTGTAATTGTTCTGGATTCTCAGGTCCCTGTGAAATGCTGATTGCCACCATTCTGTGCTGTGGGGAAGGACCTGGAATGTCATGGTAAACTCCTTTTCCTTGCTGAAATGTGCTCAGCACCTCCTCTTTGTTCAGCCAGGCTCGATCCCTCCTCTCCCCCACTGCCCCTGTTTGGCATCCACCATCCTCAGTAAAACAACCAGCTGTCCCAAAAGCGCCCCAGGACCCCACGAGGTTGTTTCCAATTTAATTTCACTAATTGACTTCCTTTCCCTCTTGGTGCATTCCTTCCCAGACAGCTGTGGGAGAGGCTGCAGCCTGCCCTTTGAGGGGGTAAAAATCTCTGCTCCACTGCAGTGACCCCAGCAAAGCACTTGGCCCTGAGCCTCTGGCAGGTGAGCCAGGGAGAATTCTGCCCTGTCCTGCCATCCTCTTCCACCCAGACCATCCTGCAAGCACTGTACCCACAGCTGTCCTGCTCTGCTTAAATAAGAGGGGTCTCTAGGTGTTTCAACAGATAAAAGAAATCAAATTAGGAAGACAGGCTGTATGTAGAAAAGCAGGATTTAAGTGATTCATTGGCCTGGTGTTTCCCAGCCTCCAGTTTGTCAGTCTTGGCTTCTCTTTGTCCATGGTGTTCTGAAAAACACGGAGCATGTGCTCCATGAAACTCATCAAACTGCTTTTTTAAAAATTCTTCTCCAGACTGTTTTTCCTAGCTGCTTTGGCTAATGAAACACAAACAGTGTAATCAATAAAGCCCTTTTTTTTTAAGGCACTCAAGAGCTTATGTCAAATCTTTGGAATTTGTAACCATGATAACATTGTTATGCTCTCCTAGCTGATAGAAATATCAAAGCCAGCTAAGAATAACTCTGCAGCAGACAGAGAAGATTGGATTTGTTTCCTGGAATGGAAGCAAAAGGCATGAATACATTGCTCAGTTACTAACAACTCAGGAAAAAAACAAATAGACACTTAAAAATTCCATTTCCACTTCCTAACAATGTCATTAAATTACTCAAAATATAGTTTCGCTGAATATTTAAAAGTTTTCATGATTTTCCACTTCTCTTTTTATTTTCTTTTTGAAAGTTGTGATGGTACATGAAACTTATATTACATCTAACATTCTCCAGATCTTGTTCTTCTGGTAGAAACTCCAAATAAAATTGGCTTGCTTGAGAAGTTATCACTGGAACTAGTGAGGCTTTGAGTCTAGACTAGGGTTTTCTAAAAACCAATCTTACTTGATTGGAAATTTGCAAAATAGCAATTTCCCATCACTCTCATCCTCCAAGTTGTAATGGGTTAACATTAAACTTTCCTTCAGATTAAGGTGAAAGTTTGGGAATTTTTAAAGAGACAGCCATCCTAAAGCCATCCTCTCCATTAAAATTTACTGGGGAAAGCACAACCTAATTTTCAGCCACCACAAATGATGGCTATGGGCAATTTGTATGTGGAAAGTAGTGGAAATATAAAGTTCAGGTGTTTGTTACAGACGTGGCTTGGTGCCCCAGCCAGGCTGCTCTGCAGTTAATTGGGTCTGTGGTTTGCAGAGTGAATGACTGTGAACCTCTGGCTAGGAAATGCAAACAAGAAACTCCTCTTCCATTCTAAACAAACTGAAGTACTTTTATATGGATTTGCTGCAGAAGGGTCTTAAAATGGGCACCAGGTTTTCACAAAGATTTAAAATCACACACACATTTTTTGCAAGGGCATGTAGTGATAGGCCAAGGGAGAATGGCTTTAAAATGGAAGAGGGCAGGGCTAGACTGGATATGGGGAAGAAATTCTTCCCTGAAAGGGTGCTGAGACCCTGGCACAGGTTTTCCAGAGAAGATGTGGCTGTCCCTGGATCCCTGGCAGTGCCCAAGGCCAAGTTGGACAGGGCTTGGAGCAGCCTGGGACAGTGGGAGGTGTCCCTGCCATGGCAGGGGGTGGCTCCTATGTATGTCTCTTCCAGCCCAAACCATTCTGTGATTCCATGATTTACATATTTTAAAATTGTCCCCCCGCCCCAGTATGTGGCATCCTGATGCTTTCTGGACTTTCCCTGCAGTGGTTCCCTGGGAGCCAGGGCAGGGTTTGGGCTCTGGCACAGCCATCCTGGGGGATGAATCCTGCTCCCAGTGCCTCTCATCAGCCACTCTGACCAAAACCTTTTGCAAGGCTTCCCTTGGCAGCCCTTTGACCTGCCCCAGCCAGCCCTGCCCTGTCATTGTCTGCTGGGAGCTCATCTCTTGTTCCCCTGCTGCTTTTCATCTTTCTGCACTCCCCCAGCCCTGTGTGAAGGCAGCTCAGGCACACCTGAGCACGCTGTCCTGCACTTTCAGCCTGTCGGGTTCCCACGTTTCAATAGCAGAGGGCACTGGGGGACAGCTCCAAATGTTTCTGTGCCAAAGGTGGGTTCAAACTGCTTCACAGTAGGTCAAAGGATTTTGGCACAGCAAAAGGCTAAGGAATAAGCAGGCAGAGAGGCCTGTTGTTTGAGAAAAATGAGCATTTATTCCAAAAATGCTTGGTTTGGTTCTATTAGCAGGAGCATGACTTGTCTGTGGCCACGGCTTTGTGCCAGATTGCTCCTTGCAAAGTAAATAAAAATTTCTTTTAATGAATCGTCCTCTTTCCAGGGTTTCTCTCCCCCCCCAGGGCAGTTATACCTGCAGAAGCTATTTGTGAAATGGCTTCCAGATGCCAAAAGAGGTTAATTCCCCCCCAAAATGAGAGGGGACTGGATCCTTGTACCCGTATCAAAAATCACAGTACATTTTTCCATGCCTGGTTTCCTACTGCTTGGGAAGGAGGATATGATAGAGATGCTCTCCCCAGAAATTTTTAACTCTTGAGGCTCATCCTAATTCTTGCAGAGTGGGTGCTGCTGGCTCCAATTCCTGCAACCAAGCGAGCTCTCCCCACAGCCTGCCCAGTGTTTGTGTGAAAAGCCATGCCCTGCAGCCCAGATGAAGCTGGTACCCCACATGTCTCTCAGCATTTGAACCCATTACAGTGCCTGATTTGGTGTCTGGGGATCATTTGCTGTAGTCCTTTATTTCCTGTACAGGGATGTGAATTGTTAAAAGCAGCAATGAGCACGTGGAGGGGAAATCCCTGTCTTCTGCTTTCAGACTAGATGGGAAAGCTCTCCTCAAAATTTACCTGAATAAAAATCCGCTGCCTCCTGTTGCTTATAGAAGATCAGGCAAGGGCTAGAAGTAGAAACAGTTCACTTTTTTTTTTTTAACAAAAAGGTTAAAAACTTAAAATTTGAATGATATCTTTCCTCCCCTGCAGCGAGGAAATGGATTGATGATTTTAGAAGTCCAGGAGGTATCATTACTGTACCTTAACACTGAGAGGAGATGCACAGTCCTGCCAGGGGCTGGAGTGAGTTCTGAAGAGGAGGTGTTAGTTTTGTCACCCAAGATGTGGCTGGCACCACAGCTGAAGAGTTTGGAGACATGGAGTCAGCAGGGAAACTAACTCAGCTAAACTGAGGCTCTCAGCATTTTATCTGACATATCTCAATTGCTCACCAAATGCCCAATCTGCCAACTCTAGCTGTGGGAGAGATACCATAAAGCTCATGGTTATTGTATGGCATGTTATAAACATGATAATGATCTCTCATATATGCAATTTGGTGTATCCTCATGCAGACTTAATTACCTGTAAAGTCCTTCTTTTGTGTGGTAATAAACCCATAGGAAACCCAAGAGATTGAGGGCAGGCAACTCATTAAAACTGCTCCATTTTCTCAGAGGTAAAGAAACCTGTAAGGAAACAGGTAAAAACCTATGGAAAGAAACTCATATGAAAGCAGGTAAAGGAACTTATAACAAGGCAGGGAAAGAAATCCATGAGAAACAAGATAGAGAAAGAAGATTAACCTATAAGGTGGCAGGTAAAGAAACCTATGAGAAAACCTGGGTGACTTTAAGAGCTGGAATTTAACCCAACAATTGAGCTAGGATTAAAATACAGTTTAGTTTAGATTTTAAAAAAACGCTATTTGTTTAGCTATAGACACATAATGCTTCAGTGAAAGCTGTTAAAAACTTGTACATCTGCATCCTGACAACATTTTTAAAAAGTTCTGCTTAAAAGTTGGGCAAAAAACCATTATTCCTGCCTGAAATGTAAAAAAAAAAAAGAAAAAAGAAAAAAAAAAAAAAAGAGTTTAAAAACTTAATAAAATCTTTAAATCTTTAAAAAATTAAAAAAAAAAAAAAAAAAAAAGCCAAACACTATCAATTAAACCGGGCTCTTCTTAAGTGGCTTTTAAAGCGCTGGGAGCTGTGTGTGTGCGCTTTAAGCCTCACACACACCGTAATTTAATCTCTCCACATCCCACCCCTCACTCCCTTCCCTCCAGCGGATGGAAACTCCGAAATTCCACCATAAAACCGACGAGAGGGGGGAAAAAAATAAATAAAAAGAAGACCAGGCACGGTGAGGTGGTCAGTGGGGCTGCCTGGTGTGGTTTTTCCCCCTTCGCGGAGCAGCGCTGCTGCCCGGGCGGGCCGGGCCGGGCCGCGCTGCCCCGGGGCCCGCGGGGGAGGACCCGGGCGCGGCACCGCGGCCGCTCCGGCCTTTCCTCGGGGAGCCTCATGGGAGGAGCCTGCGAGCAGCAGCAGCTCGGGGCTCGGATTGCCGGGGCTCGGATTGCCGGGCCTTTTGTGCGCTCCCGGGGCAGCGGCGGTGCCCGCCCGCGATGGTGGCAGCGCAGCGAGGCAGCGCCGGGCGAGCGAGGGGCAGCGCCGGGGGCTTGTGCTGCCTGCGAGGATGACTGCGAGCAGGGGCGCTGCTGGTTATTTCCTGGCGTTGGTGAGTAGGCACTTGTGAGTGGGAAAGGCTTTTTTTCCCTCTCTCTCTCTCTTTTTTTTTTTTTTTTTTTTTTTAATAACTTTTGCAAACTGTTTCTCCCGCTCCCACAGCGCTGCCTCCAGCTCTGGGTCAGCGTTAACTCTCCTTCCCCCTCTCCCCCCCACCAAAAAAAAAAAAAAAAAAGAAAAAAGAAAGACTGGATGGTTTTGGGGGGTTTCTGCTCGAGTGAGCAGGAGACTCGGTGGGTGTTGTTCGCACTTTTGCTTCGGGTTTGCTGTCTGGGAGCTTTGGGAGTTTGGGAACTTTGCAGTCCTGCTCCGGTGACACCAGGACGTACCGAGAGCCCTTCCGAGGCTCCAGGAGCTGCTCCGCCGTGCCGGGATGGGCTTTTTTAATGGGTGACAATTATTACAGCAAATATGCTTATTCATCCCGTACAGGCGCGATTTATACTTGTGACACTTTTATGTGGCTCTCTGCTGTCCCTCTTTAGCTCGCAAAGGAAGCACTGCTGTAACACGTTTCAGTCCCTTTAAATATTTTAATCTAGTATAATTGTGTTTGGCTATTGTAGTAACTCTAAGTTTTAATGCGACCACAGTAATGTAGAATAGTCTGGCAAAAAAGAAATTCTATTTTATTGTTATAGCTAATCAAATCAGTGATCAACCTGGGTGCACATGTTACAGAAATTAAGGGATTTCCAAGCGAGGAGGGTTGGGTGAGAGAGGAAGTGCGAGCCCTCAGGTAATGCGTGACTAGACACCATCCCCTGCCAAGATAACTCCTCTATCTTGTCAGGCTTTCCACACAGTGCCAGAAAAATGCATTTTCTGGGAATGCCCCTGCATGGTCGTTGCCAGCTCCAGCAGCAGAACCTGGGCAGGTACCTGCGGGCACTGCCAGCTGCTGCACAGCCGGGCTCGCTTTCCGCAGGGGGGGATTGCCTGCAGGCAGCCCTGGGGAAAAAATGCTTTAATGTCCCCAGATCCAGCCCCTGGTGGCGCTGGGATGGAGCTGTGCCGGAGGAGAAGGGGCTCCCCTGCTGCTGGAAGCACAGCCCGCTGTCCGGAGTTCCCGCATGGACCGTGGGCAGCCAGGGTGGTGGCAGGTCCTGCCTTGGGGACAGCGGTGACTCAGCTGGGCTGGCTGTCCCTGGGTGCTCCAGGCACCGGCACAACACCCAGACCTGTTCTGCTGATTCCTCGAGTCCTGCTCGGAGGAGCACCATGGGAATCTGGAATAATTCCTGGTGACAGTGCCTTTTTTCCATAAGTGTAGTTCTCCTGCTATGCACTGCCATCAGACTCGTGTTTCCTCTGTGTGACGGGGGTTTTATTTGCTTTTATTTGCTTTTAATTAACACATGCCAGTTCATCTCTTGGATACCTCCATTACTGTGTTTGCACAGTCCCAGCTCAGCAGGACTCAGCCTGGCCAGGCCGAGCCTAAATACAAAGTGCTGGTGGGAGGAACTTTAGGTGCAGTTTTTTCTTCAGAGTACGGAATTCGAGAAGTTTTTCCAAAATCACATGTTTAAATGCATAAGTAGGTCTTTTGTTGGGTTTATAAAAGGCAGTGTATTGCCCAAAACTTGAACTTTTTACTGTGAGTAAGTTTTTAGCTGGTAAAAGTAAAACCTTGGTAAATCTAAGCACAGTGACCAGCAAAAGTCATTGCTGTGTCTGAGCTTTTAAGCTGTTGCTGGTGTATGGACTCGTCCTGTGAGGATGGATGTTCCCTTAGTTCCTTGGGAAATAAAGCCACACTTTCCATTTTAATCTTAGAATCTCATCTTTTTCCTTAAATGCTGTTGACATTTAAATGGATTTTTAATTAGTTCATAAGTAGTAGTGCAAAAGAGAAAAAAAAAGAGTGGTTTGTTTTTAAGACTATGCTGGTATCTTATGCAACAGTTCTGAGCTGTTCCCTAAACAAGTTTAGTTTTAGTTAGTGACACCTGTATATGAGAAATCACTTCTTACCTCCTTCTCTGCTGAATCATTGACAGGAGTTCCAGTGATCATGGAAATACTTTTAAAGAACAGAAATAACAAAGGGGCATAGAGTTACCCTAACAGGTTATTGTTGGATTTTCTAGACACTGAGTTTATTTCAGTGAGTATGGTTAATGTAAGAGATAAGCTGTAAACCAAAGTGTGAGAAGATAAAACTAATATCATGAAGGAATTAATAAAATGGATCAGATTTTATGAGGTACAGTGTGTTTGAATGAATGAATTGCAAACTGATGTAGGTGTTGCTAGGTATTTTTCCTTTCCAAAGAATTAGAGTGTAAGGACATAACAGAAATAACAAATTCTCTCAGTATTTTTCTGGGATTGATTAATACTTTTTCTTATGTATGGGTAAACTGAGGCTCAAAAATTTGACTCTTTGGCTCAGGATATTAGAAAGCCAAGTATGAAATACAAAGGATTTAGTTTGTCTGGTGAGAACATCTTGTGTCCTGAAGAAAACAAAACAGCGGGTGATGAGAGCACTGAGAGCTCAGTCCTGCCTTGTGGTTGTTGGTGCCATTTTCCAGAGATTTCTGGAGTAAGAGCAGGATCCATAAATCTTGCCGTTATCTCATTAAAAGCAGCCAAATGTTTGGGACTGGGAGATAGCAGAGTTTGAAATGCTTATTGGTTTCCCTTGGAGTAAACTTGGAGCTGTTGTTGGCTGTTCAAAGGGAGCCACATCCAGCTCTCCTGATTGGAAAAACATGGACAGGGAGTAAATGCCAAGACCCAGAGCTGCCTTCCGTCTCCAGCACCAGTATCAAAGCGTTTTATAACTCTCCTATGAAAGTAGGGGTTTAAGGTCTGCATCTCAGGGATGTCAGGAGGAGAGCAGCAAACAGACCCACCAGAGCACCCAGCACTCCCTGGCTCTGTGTCCACATGTGCCAAGTTGTACCTGTATGTATCTGAATTTTCTGCCTTGGTTCGAAGCCTTCTTACATAGACAGACTCAGACCTGCTGTGTTTAAGAAGAAATTAGACAGGTTTATGAAGTTATTTGTCATTCATTCATTGATATATAATGAATACTGTGGGTCCAGCTTTGCCTGAAACTTATTTGCATACCTGCCTTCTAACAGTGACTTGGAAAATCTCTTTCCAAGGCTAAGTAGAGGCCTTAAAAGTGAAATTGTGAAACTCAAGAGCCTAAGGACACTTGATGGGCAGTGTCTTTCTCTTGTGACACACTAATAACAGACTGAAGCCCGTGATCTTTGGGCTGAATTTAGTGTGCTCGCTGCAGCTGTTGGTAAGCAACTGCTTGTTAAACTGTGAGGTATTTTCCTTTGCAAACTATTTCAGTCATGCTTGTCATACGTAGAATTTGGAAGCAGTTTTATGTAGATCCTCTTCCAGGCTTGACCCAGAACTGAGGCAACAGAATGGAAAAAAGCTCGTGGCCTTTTTTATGGAGCTCAGTTCTTGAAACAAACTGGCCTTAAAGGCTGATGGCTGCAGAGGGCTGACAGCAGGGACCTGGAGGGCCAAAGGCAGGTGTGATATCCAGGAATGTCACCTGTGGAACTCGTTTGAGCAGCCTGTGGATGGCTTCGTTGTTTGTGTGGCACAGAGCAGGGTGGCTTGGCAAGGACCAGCCTCTCCATCACCTCCCCAAGCCTGAGTTTCAGGTTACTTTGTCCATGAACTATGAAAATCCCTGTCCAGGAGTTGGTTGTGTGGGAAACGTGAGTGGTGAGGAGCAAACACTGCTCACCAGGCTGGGGCACAGCATTTTCAGTTTGGGCTTGTGCTGTGCTTCCTACACGTGTACAGGGAAGAGGAAAACTTGCACATCTCCTCAGTTTACTCATTATGTACACAAAAAGAAATTGTCAAGTGCTGTTGTCAAAATCTACTTTCTAAACACTCATTTTAAGGCAAAGCAGAGGGGACACTCCAGTTGCAACTCAGCAATGAATGAAAACCAGTCCCTTTATGATAATAAGCCAGAGGACTTTAGAACCTGTAAACACCTTGGCTCAAAGTTCCCTACAACAGGCAGGGCCCTGAGGTGTGGTTAAACCAGAGAACCTGTGGGCAGTCAATTGCTCAGAGTTGTAATTGTTTTTCCCACATGAACATGCTACAGAATCCTTTAAATAAAATATGGGAAGTGTGAGTACATTCAGATGGCAGCCTTCAGTCATTACCAGAATAACACTGACATTGTTAAAGTTTAACTGTTAGGTTTTTTGATTCAGAATTAAATTACAGTAAGGAATCATCCAGGATCTCTGGCTTTGAAGTTACGTAAAGAAGTCATCATTTAGAGTAAAAGCTGAGTTCTCTGATTTAGAGCTTTTTATTTATAAGCTGGAATTGCAAATGCTGAGTGACAGTTTTGAGTTTATGCACCTCAAATTCATCTGTGTAAGGCACCACCCCTGTGTGTTCAGTGTTGTATTCACCAGGTAGTACAGGAGACAACATAGACAGGAGGGATCCAGGGCAGTGTGAAATTGCATCAGCAGTTAAGGTCACACTTTGTTGTTTACAAACAACTTGAGAATATTGGTGAATTTTAGGGAAAACTGATGCTTCCAGGGTCCTGATCTCTGGGTGGTCAGATGGCAAAGTCAGGTTGAAGCAGGCAGCAAGAACATTGTTTTCAGGAGTTCCCATGGTTTGATGTTTCTTAAAGATAAGCAAACTCTCTTTTTCAGCAGGGTCCTTTCCTTATTGATTCAGCAGTGTGTTTCCAAGTTGTCTTCTCTAGTCACAAGCTGCTGGTGCTCAGTGGCACTCTGCTCTTCCCAGGAAGGGGACAAGGCTGGATGTCCCCCTGTGTGTGTTCTCCACAGCACCTGGACACTTTTGACTCTGTGCCCCCCAATGAGCCCCCCCAGCTCAGGTGAAAACCAGCATCGAGCTCCTTGTATTTTATGTGGTTTCTGAGTGAGGAAATCTTGTCATTTCTCCTGTTCGAGCAGCAGCTCCATTTCTTGTTTACTTTTCATATTCAGAAGCACAATGGGGTTCATTTGCTGTTGGGTTGCAGTGTCTCATTGCTCTTGCAGTTGTAAGTCAGACAAAAATGCAGAGACGTCAGTCCTGTGGGAACAAAAGCAACTTAGATTAAGAATGCCAACTTTCTCTGTGTTCCCTAACACACAAATTAGCTCATTTGTGCTCAAGTCCAGGGAGTCAGAAGGATAAACAACATTAATTCTGCAATAACTCAGGCATTTAAGGCTGCCTTTCTGTCTCTTCTCTCCACAGTCCTCCTGGGCCAGGTGATGATAATCGTTTGGCTTCTCCCCTCAACCCCTGTGATCCCTTAGCTGTGTGTGCAGCCTTTGGAAATGCTGTCCCCGTGGGAGCTGCTGAGCTGACTGCAGCCAGGTACTGTGCAGGGCTGTGCCCAGGGCTCAGCACTGGCATCGCCCTCCTTGGGTGGATAAATGTCTGCCAGGGCCAGCTGCTGGTGGGTTTGCTGACTCTGCCTGGATCTGTCAGCAGAGGTCTGCACCAGAGTTTAAATCTCCCCTTGTCAAAACCTTAAAGGAAGATGCTGTTTGCCCTTCCCTGAGAAGGGTAAACATCCTTTGTGAAGGATGGGGGGCAGAGCTTTTCCAGAAATCCTTGTGTGTTGATGGCAAGCTTTGCTTTACTGTTGGGAATGACACTCAATCAAATTTAATTCCATCACTTCAGCACATAGGAGGCTCATGACATGTGAAGGTGCAATACATGCCCTATATTTTTTAGATTCTTGTACTTTATTTTTTATTAGTACAAGGTAACTAATCCTTGGAGCATTTCCTTTGAGAAGTTCTTTAACAGTTTAATGTTGATTATAAAGCTTTCAGGTATCTCTGTTGGACTTTGGCCTTGTTGTCTGCCTTTGCTTGCACTGAGAAGGGAAACTGTTGCTCTCTTTGTGCTGGTGGTAGTGGGGTTGTCAGGATCTTCGGGCAAATAAATTTATCTTAACAATAGAGGAAGCCTTGTAGGGTGTGTGTGCCCTTCAATCACCGGGAGCTCAGTGGAGTGTAAACATCCACAGTATATTTAAGCTAGCATTAAGTTGGTTAGCTGAAGTCACACTAACACACCATCAAAGGCTGAAGGGACCTCGTGTGGTTTGCTCAATCCACCTTAAAAGCTGGGTGACTTTGCTGTTCAGCCTGTCCTGGTCTGCCACCAGTCCCCAAGCTGGTTAGTCACCAGTGCTGGCTGAGAGAGCCTGTGAGAAACAAACTTTTTCCTACAGTCAGAGTAAGATGATCTAGAGAAGCTTACAGTGGGAAGCTAATGATGCGGATTTCTTTCAGTTCTTGTAAGTTTTTACTCAAAGGGTTGTGTGTTCCTTTTGTTTTTAACAAATGTAATTGGGTTACTGGTGGTTTTTTTGTGGGTTCTGTTTTTCTTGCTAATGGATTGTTGGCCATAGTAGTGAAGCAGTTAGAAAAGAGTGAGCATTAATTGAGGTGGAGTTGTGAACTACTTTCTGAACGTGGAAGAATGAAAAAAGACTGGCAACCAAAAGTGCCAGAAAGATTTGTATATGGTCTTTGGACTACAGTCTGGAACAGAAGATTGTGTGCCCTTGGGGTGATAATTTGCTGTTTGCAGGGAAAAAGGCACATAAGCTGTCTGTGATTAAACATTTATGGGAGAGCAGTCTCAGAGTGCTTTAATTCCCTGTTTCTTGTAAACCTCATGAATCCACTCTGTTTGCATTCTCCTATGAATCTGGAATTTCGAGTTAATTATATGATACCTTTTCTTTTGATCTGCTTCATAGCTTGTGCCTTTTACATGTTTTATTGTTAATGTCTGAAGGGTGGCTCTGGGTTCCTTGCTCCACCCCAGCTGCACAGGCTGTGCTTGCCCCATCCGGGGTGGCTGAGCCCAGTAGGGGTGAGGGCACAAGGACTGTGCACAACCACAGGATCTGGCTGTTGTTTCCAAATCCTGGCCTCGAGGGAGCTTGCAAGGATTTTTGTGAGTGTTCAGCGCTAAAAAGTGGCAAACCAGGGGTATTTCATGTTGGATGTAGGTAGTTTTCCAATTCCTGAAACAGAGAAAACTGACTGAGAAATACTGTGGTCAGCTGGGGTGAAGCTGGCTTTGAGTGGTTCTTCTGTGTTTGTTGGTTTTAACTCTGTTTTTTAAAATACTGCACAAGTTAACTCTTGTCAGTGTTGTTTGTTTTCCTTACTCCTTTATTTTGCATCGTGTGCAGCTTTGGATATAAAATCCTACCTGTTTCCTTCACCTGATTTTCCTGTCCATGTTCTTGTCACTTGCCAGCTTCTCTGTGAGCCTTGCAATATTGTCCCAGCAATAGAAAATCCAGGGGCTGCCACTGTGCCCACCCCCAGGTGGCAGCTGGTTGGCAACAGAGGGGTTAAATCAGTGCAGCTGCACCTCTGCTTTAACTCCTGTGTGTTCAGTCATGGAGCAGCTCCTCCTGCAGCAGCAGCTCTGTGACTTCCCTGGGGTTTGGTCCTGATGGAAGTATTAAAACACGTGGGATGATACCCACAGCCAGGATCAGGAGTAGCAGGACTGGGCTTTTCTTCCCCAAGGGAAGAGCCTCAGGGGTGTTTGTTCTTTCATGTCATTGCCTTACCTGCCATCCCCAGTTCACCTGTGTCGTGGAGCAGATCATTGCCCATGTAAGCAGGATAATCTTACTAAAGTCTCTGCTTTTTCGGCATTTTATGCAGAAGCACTGCAGCACTGCATCTCAGTGACTGGATGCAGTTCTCTAATGCACACAGATGTGATGTCTCTGATGCCTGCTGAGTACCTCTGTGAAATGGAAATGTTACAGGGGCTCCTGAATGCCATGGTGTTACTCCAGTCTGTCTGCAGTAAGGTGCAATCACAAAGTGCTTTCCCCCAAAATATTCAGTTATTGACAAAATTTGCTTCTGTTTCTGTGTATTTCCCCATCAGGGGAGTCACATAATGCAGAGAGTGTGCACTTTGACAGGGAAAAATAATAGTGCAAATATGATGGGGGTCAGTTTGCGCTGAATGGCTTCCAGATGGCAGGGCAGAGTGAGAGATCAGGTTGTCCCTCCATCTGTCCAGTCAGGAAACTCTATCTTTGTTTTGCTTCTTGAGGGTGACTGACTGCCTCTCTCCAGCTGATACCATATTGATCAGGGACAACATCTGCTCAGGAAGATTTGATTTACTCTCTCTGCAGAGAAGTGCCATGGAAAGAGGTAAAAAGTTCACAAAGCATTTTTGTTCAGCAATGAAAGGCCGAGTCCACTCTGATTTGCCAGTACGTGTTGCACTAGGAGAAGTTTTGGCCAGGCACAGCTTTCTCTTCACTCTGCAGGTGCAGAGCTCTGCAACAGAACTTCTGTGTTGTGTGAGCAATGTTTGGATTGGAAAGGTAGGGAAGGCAAATAAGAGCCCTGTGTGTACAAGACCACAGCTTAGCTGGGCTCTGGGTTAGAGGTGTGAAACACTTCTGGCCAGGGTCTGTCTGTTCTCTGTAACTTCTCTCCTGGCTTGTGGGGGAAGAAGCCCCAAACCTGCAAATGCCCAGGAAAAAATGCTCAGAAGGCACTTGCTGCATGTGTTTTGGGCTGTACTTCTTTGTGTTGGCAGCACAAGCAGGCAGGAGTCCCCACATTTGTCTTTGCACACAGCCAGCCAGAAAGTGATTTTTGAGGTTTACTTATAAGAGGTGGTGCTTGAAAATGCTCATTTTCTAAGCAGCTTGACTCCACAGAATAAATACTGGTCAATGTGTAATTTATTGTGCACTGAGAAGACTTGGGCCTTTTGGTAGTATTCTTCCTGCAACCATTAAAATATTACTAGTTGAGAAGAAAAGATTTAATGGAAAAGTTTCTTTAATAAGAGCTGTGAAAAAGTTTTAATGTAGCCCCTTCATGTCTGAGGTGATAAAAGTACCATGAGTTGACACGTGGACCTCAGTTGATGCAGTGCTAGGCTGGAGGGTTCAGAGTGGACAGAAATTCTGTATTTTTGACAGGGTTGCTGTTCTGTGCTGCCCTGCCTCCATTTGTGTAGTCTGTCAGAGCAGGAGGAGGAGTGGATGCAGGGCTTTGTGAAGGATGGGCAGCAGAGCTGTTCTGGAAATCCTTGTGTGTTGATGGCAGGCTTTGCTTTAGTGTTGGGAATGACACTCATTAGTCAAAGTATCTCTGAAAATTTGATGGGGGAAGCTGAAGGGCTGCAGATGATGATCATGTGGGCCTGTGTGAGGAGTGTGGGTGAAACAGGTGCTACTGTAAGACTGGGACAGCTTTGTGTGTCCATAACGCCAGGGCCATCATTTATGTGCCTTTGGTGCTCTTGTTTGGCTGGGCCCTCTTGTGAGTTGTTTGGGTTTTGCAACTCTTCGTTTGCTCTCCAAACAGATGTTCAGCATTCACTTATTTTTAGCAGCTCACTTTTTTCTGCTTAAAAAAAAAAAATAATCTTACTTTCACTGCTCTCCGTGTGCCCCTATATAGTCACAGTGCCTTGGTATAGAGAGGATGCTGTTACTATATTAGTACAGAGACATTTTTAGCCAAGGACAAAGGCCTTTGCATGAAAAAGGAAACAGCCTGCTTTTCAATCATTATTTATTTATTTATTTGTGTTAACTTGATGGGGCTGAAAATTTTGGATGTCTGTGTCAGCACCAGGCCAGTTTGGACAAACAGAAGGAAGGCAAGGAAGGAAGGAGTGAGGAGTGCAGAGATAATTTCTTAGAAGAATTAGCTGGGTAGTTGTCCCATATGGCACAGAGCAGCTTTGTGGATATAAGCTAATCAAGGTAAACTCCTCTCACAAAGAGCTTTGGTGATCTTAGTAACTGAGTGGACAGGCACTTTGGGAAGTGGCTGTTCTCGTGCTCCTGTGTGTTGTGACTGAAATTAGGGATGTGGTTTAGGCTTGTCCTCTGTTTGTGCTCCAAAGAAGGGAGCAGCCTGTCCCTGGACCTTACCAGCTCTTCACCAATAACACAGTTTAATCTGCTGCCTACAGTTCCAGTAATTACTGGGGGAAGAGGAGAGGAAATTTTACAATGAATGACTAAGATAGCTGCTTATATTTAGTTCAGGAAACCTGTAAGAGGCTTCTCAGCCACATCCTGTTTCCATCAGCATTTCCCATTTCCATCAGCATTTGTGTCTGTATCTCTGGCAGGAGGGGAGGCTGTTGGGTGTGGCTGCTGCCCCAGGACATTTGTGTCCCTCTGGTGTGTCTGAGGTGCCCTGGGAGGGACAGTGTGGCGTGACAAGACCTTGAACTGCTCCTGCTTTTGAGACATGGAGTCATGGGTTATTTATTTCCCTTTCTGTCAGTGGTTTAATCTGTCAGTGGCTGGGGGCAGGGGGAGTTGTGTGGTTACTGCCCTGCTCCTGAGCTTTGCTGAGCAGAGGGACTTGACATTCACCTAATGAGTTCTGGGATTATTATGTTTAGCTTTACAGCCTAGGGAGAGCTTTTAAAGCAAGAGAATGTTTTAGTCCCAGATTTTCGGGTTTTTTTCTAAAACACAAATTGCATAATTGAATGTTTATATTGTGCAGCGAGGAGAAAGGGCTATGTGAGAACAACAAAGGAGTCACTAGTGATTTATTTATTTATTATGCTGATTTCATATACAGTTAAATTCCTCTGGCACTTAATATTATGGTCTATAAGAGCTGTCAGGACTTTGCAATATTACTGATTATGTGGTCAGCTGAGAAGTTAAGTGAAATAATGTTTGTGGGAAGAAGTAACTTGTGGGAGGTGGGAGAGAGAGGGAATTCAGAAGGGGGTGATGTGCTCTTTACAGCTCCTTGTAGCTCCAGCCAAAGTTCACCCTATAAAGAGACTTCATTAAAGCTCCATGGGCATTCCTGAAATTTGTCAGCTTATTTTTCATAACTGTTTTGCAGCACTTCCAAGCCTGACAGCTGCAAAGGAGTTGATAACCACGTTTCTGAGGATGTACCTTTGGCTGTGGCCCCTGATGATGTAGAGCTGCCTGCTCAAGAAACCAAAGGTTTCTCAAGGGAAAAAAAAAGGTATTGTGTGATTTCAATTGTTACAAGACTTTTCCATGTCTTTACATCTTTTGCTTGAGAAATGTTACTAGTGTGAAAGAGGCTGACTAAGTTTGACAGGTGTTTTGTCTAAGTTATATGAACACTTTGCTGCTAGGTTTTGAATCCAAATGTTAGATTTACCAAGACCTGGCTAATCCAGTGTATTTACTCCAAAATACCAGAAGAGGGAGCTTAGGCTACACTGGTTATTACTATGCTGATCTTCTGTTTTTAAATAATTATTTTTTTAGGGTTTTTCCCCCAGTATTCTCCTTTCTTGAAGTTAAAGTTTGTTGTGTTGTTTAGTTTCTCAGTGTGAAACTGTGCAAGATCAGGTCCTGTTTAAGAGGACTGTTTTGCTCATTCCCCTTCAGATGTTTCCAGCAACTTCCCCACCCCACACCTGATTTGCATTGTCACTGTCAGTGGTGAAGGAAGAAGCTTTTCAGCTTGGTTTCACTCTTGCTGAACAAATGTTACCTTGATTTCAAAGTTCAATGTTTCACTGCCTCAGATTTACACTGATTGTTGCCACAGTGTTTGATAGATGGTCCAGCACATTTTTTTGCTTTGAAAACCCCTAAACTGAGACTCATAGAATGATTTGAGTTGGAAGGAACCTTAAAGATCATGTCCCAACCATCCCATCTCAAATATAGTCGAGACATGTGCTTGGATATTCCTGTCAGAGCTTCAGCTGGCGCCTGTCTGAGGGTGATTAACCAGTCTGCTCTTGGGGCTCAGCAATCAAGGCCTGCCCTTCTTGTGACATCTATTCATGGAAAAGGTCACAGCACAGCTGAGAATATGAAATGGGCACTCCCTGGAGAGCAGCATTCTCCACCCCACCAATACAGACTGGCAGCTTGTGACAAGTGGGATACACCACAGGAAATACAGTTATGACACTGCAGCTCTGTTCAGAAACGTCAGAAGATGCTGCTGACAGCAGGAGGATTTATGAATTAAATTTCTGAATTATGAATTAAAATGTACACAACAGACGTGTTCTGCTGTGCAACAGTGCACAAATAGCTATTTGCAAATGCTGCTGAAAAAACTGTCAACTATAATATGTAGGAAACGTTGATTAATTATTTCTTCTAAACTCCTGATTGTTTTGATCAGAAAAATGGTGTCTTCACCTTTAGTATATGTGCTGCTGAAGCACAGTTAGGCCAAGTCTTTGTAGTTTTCTGTAGTGCACCAACCTGTGTACCACTGATGGAGAACAGAAGTGTATGCAATTTTTGTCATTGGGAGAGGATTTTCTGAATTGAAGGGCAGATTCAATGATTGTCCTCTAAAAATGGAGAAAAATGGGCAGGTGAGGTTTTAAATGGGAAAATACTCACCCTGAGATGTTGGCTCTTTCCAGAGAATCATCCAGAATTGTTTGAATTTACAGGTACCCTGAATTTCTGGGAGTGCTGTAGTGTAGTCAAAATGACTGTTGTTTACAGATCCAAATTGGAACCTCTAAAACATGGGGATTTTCTTTTCGTTTTCACTAGAATTCAGCTTCAAGGACAGGAGAAATAACTTTAGAACTCTGCAGGCAAGCAGAGCTGCTGTGCTTACATATTTAGATTGGCTTGTGCCTCTGAAGTTTCTGTTTTGTTTTGGTATTGATGAGGTGTGTTCAATAATGTAAATATCCGTGTGTGCATAAGAAACTCTTGGACACTTCCAGAGATGGGAAGTCCACAGCCTCTTTGGGCAACATGTAGTATTAATAGAATTTCTTAATGCAGAATCAAAATCCAGCCTAGGATATCAGCAGCCCAAATGTGCACTCCCAGCACCCTCATTATGCCTTGAGAATAATGATCCTGTCACCCACAGCTGCTTTCTCCAGAGCTGAACTCGTGTGTTTGTATCTTAATGGAAATTAAGATGCACATAGAGGCAAGAATTAGAGTTGTCTGTGGGACAAAAGATCATTCTTGCACCCTCTTGAAAAGCAAAAATATTACTGTCTGCTGTTGTGATCAGCCCCTTATGTAAATGCTTTTGAGGCTACCTTGCATTTTTATGTGATTCCTGTGTATCAAGTCAAATCAGCCATGGGAAATAATAGCCTGCAAATTGGGTTGTGTTTCACTTTGTCACATTGATGGCAAGTGCCTGGCAAGGTGCTGAACTTGTGCAGCTGCTGGGCCACTGGGTGATTTTCTGCAAAATGGATCCTTGAGGCATCGCAGTCTCCTCTGTGATTATGATGGTCACACTGTGAACTGTGTCACGGACACTTGGTATTTTGAGAGAAGTGCTGAAATATTGCAGTATTGCTAGAGAGCTGCTGATTCTTTATGGAAGCTCTATGGACAGTGCTGCAAAGTCTCTGAGGAGCTGATCCATCCCTTGGTCCTGTGAGGAAGAGAGATGGAGGTGATTTATTCTGGAGAACAAAAACCAGCTGCTGGTTTTGAGCATGTCCTCTCCTGCAGCCTCACTGCTTGCTTTGAAAATTACACTTGTGATGTTCTGTGTGGCTGGTGGGAGTGGGGAGCTGGGTCCTCCTTGTTGTGAGATACCAGGTCAGTTTTCTTTCAAAAGCTAAAGCAGACTGGAGTCTGAACATTTTGAGAGACTCTGGATGGATAGGGAATGCCTGTTGATCTCTGAAATTAAACACACATTTCTGGCTTAGCTAATTTTCCTGAAGTGAGCCTGGAACCAATTGGAAGCACAGCAACAAATCTCTCTGAAAGCAGAAAGTCACAACAGTGTTTACACAAAGCTCTACTTTCTGTGTTGTTGCTTTCCAAAATGTTTCATAATGCTTCCCTGGGAGGAAGCAAAGCTGAATAATTGGTGTCAGGCAGAAAAACAGGATAAGCTTTATGACTTCTGGGTTTTATTTGCTTGATTGTGTGTTGAAAACAAGTTTTCTCCTGTTGCCCACCTTCAGAGAGGCTTGGTGTAAAAGTAAGGAAATAAAAATCAGTGTATTGCCTTCATTTCGGACCAACACTGATAATCCTAGACTGAGTTGCTTTTAATGATGTACTCAAAACCAAGAAGGGATTAAATGGGATTCAAAAACTCAAGGTTTTTTCCCTTGAGTAAATTTAACCCTTTTGAAAGGAATGTGTTATAACATTTATGTCTACAAGTGCACTGAGCAAGGAAGAGATCAGAAGTACAAATGAGGGATACAAATACCTCTTTCTTTCCAAAATGTGGGAGTTTGCAGGGGTTGTTTTTGGATTTTCTGGGGCAGAAGGAAGGTGTAGTTTTGTGGGCTTTATGTTTGTCATGTGAACTGCATAGAAGTTGTGTGTGTCTGGACTGTCTGGTGCACAAGTGATGCCTTTTTTTGGATAGCAGCAGATAGAAGAAATTGAAATGAAGTTTAATTCTTGTAAACCAAACGCAAGGATTTTTGTTGAGGCTTTGTGGCGAATACCATGAAAAGCATCTCCTGCAAAAAATAAGATACCTTCCACATAACCAGCCAGCCTGTAAAAAAATGGACAGGAATGAGCCACAGTGCTGCTCTTCATCCATTTCCACCATTCCAGATTTTTAAAGGAGATTGTTTTAAAGGAGATTGATAGGTTTAGTACTGGTCAGCCCCAGGCAGGAGGATGCTTTGTGTAGATGTCTTCAGTTTATTACTAGTAGCATCAAATTCTGGGGTGTCT
Organism: Prinia subflava; assembly: GCF_021018805.1. Classification (NCBI taxonomy): domain Eukaryota; kingdom Metazoa; phylum Chordata; class Aves; order Passeriformes; family Cisticolidae; genus Prinia; species Prinia subflava. Next base: position 4,417,395 of record NC_086255.1, on the reverse strand, counting down.
GCTGTGTTTCAAGCCCAAAATGTTGTGGATTAGGTGCATTTTCTTGTAGCTGGGTGTGGGACTGGTGTGGTGGGGTTATCTGGGTGAGCCCATGATTTGGAGGGACAATCCTGTGTGTGTGCTGGGCAGGGTGCCCCGAGGTACCCACGGTGTGTGCTGGCACCGACAGCTTCCATCAGCCAGCAGCAATTCAACAAATAGCTGCCAGCAGCTCCATCTTGAAAGGGCAGAGCATTAATGGGGGCTTGACACAAGTGGGGAATGTCACCTGTTTTCTAGCCACATGCTGGCTGGGAATTTGGGCTCTCTGGGGTGCTCTGCCAGCAGGTTTGCTCAAAGAGAGCAATTATTTGTGTGTCTTGTAAAGCTGCTCGCAGTCTGAGGCCGTGGACAGAAGGGTGATGGTAGCCCTCTGTCTGCCTGTTATTCCTGTGTACTTTACAGGTTGCCTCAGGCCATTTATGGTAATTTCCTTGCTGCTAGAGCAGGTTCAGCAGCGTGAAAATGAATATGTAGCTACAATAATTAAACCATCCACGAGGAGTTTGAGAACGGCATTGATCATTCTGCATCCTACAGAAAGCGTGGCAGTACATGTTCAAAAATTACACACCTGGCTTGGGCTGCTGTTCCTTGGCACTGTGGCACACACAGGGACAGCTCCTGGCACTGCCAGGAGGGTGGAGGACAAGGATCACCCCTTGTCCTACAGCAGGCAATACACGGGCCAAAGCTGTGGTCAGGTGTAAATTGAATTTCTCAATAATCACTGCTGTGCTAAAATGTGGCATGTGCTTTTGGGGTACTCTGCCTCTGATGCTAAATCTCCTAAAAACAAAAGCCTGAAGGAACCATGGAAACACACTGGACATACTTCAGACCAATTCTGTGTTACTCTCATGAAATCAAATTGAATCTGTAAGCTAACTTCTTTAAGGCAGTCATTTGACCACCCATCCTTAACAGCCACAGCAAAGCATTGCACCACGGGGGAACACAGTTCTTGTCTGGTTTCTCCATCCTGCATTTTCATAATTCTTTACTCGGGCCCTGAGGCCAGGAGACCTTTGGATTCTGCTTGCTGAAATCTCCTGCAACAAGGTGCCCCCGGAGAGCATCAGCAGCACTGATCTTGTCAGTGAGGGCAGGTGCATGGAAGCCCTGAAAAATGTCAGTCCCCTCCTGGCACCAGGCAGCTCCTTTGCTAACAAGCCTGGCTGCAGCTGCCGTGGGGATCTCACACTCCAGGATGTTTAGAGACTTAGAAGAATGGAAGCAAGATGAGCTCCTGTCATGCGTTGTAAGAGCCCAGATGAGAGATGCGGGACTCCCATGTGGCTCTTAATAAAACTGCTGTTTATTGCATAGATGAAATTACACCAATCTTGAGTCGTGGGTGAGAAGAACCAGCTTAAAGTTGCCACTCACAACTGAAAGCATGCTTGAGACACTCCTAAGTTCTGGTTACAGTATATCTTTTTCTGTACTGAATATGCTAATTTATGACATCCGACCAATAAAAGACACAAATCGTATAGAATCTATATACAGCCTACATTACCATAAAAGTCCTACATTACCATACTGTGTTACATTTTAAACCCTAAAAGCTACTTTCTAGACCCCTATTTTTTCTTCTCTGCCAAATAGGCAGGGTCTCCCTGCCCCTTGGACTCTTTAGCTTGCAGAAGCATCCCCTCTGTTTGCCAAAGACATTGTTCAATCAACAGGGATCTTCCCTTCAGCTCACTCAACTATTGCCTTTCCAGTTGTTCAGTAACCAACTGGCTTGAAATCTTACACATCAAAACTAGCACTCATTTCTATTTCACTTACAGGTTTCATATTCTCAGATTCTTTGGCCAAGCAATCATATCTATAAGACTTTCCTGCTTAATCTTCCCCAACAGTCTGTGATGGTGTTTTTGCAATTCTGGTGTTTGGAAATGTCAACAGAATTTGGGCATTTGGCTTGTGGGCATGGCCTGCAGAGGCAGATTCAGCAGCAAAACAAACTCCCTCCTTTGGTGTGGTGATGGTTGTGGCTTCACTCTGAAGCCCAGGCCAGAAATTTGGTAAATAGGAGTTCAAAGTTTTGTTTGTGATCTGAGGAACTCAGGCCTGGCTTTTAGAGCAGTAGCATGATGGAGCCCAAAATCCAAAACCGAAGCGTCTGTGCCTTGGCAGGAGGGGAAGGCAAAGGAGCAAATGAGAGAGCAGAGGCTGCACCAAGCAGGGTGTGAGCTCTGCACGGGGGTTTAGCTGCCCTGACCCCTAATTTGTGTCTCCTCCGTGGGGCTGTGTGGGGCAGAGCCCTCCCTCCTTCCCCACATCCCACACAGCAGGGCAGGGAAGGAGGGCAGCGCCCGCTCCGGGGTGAGCTCAGCTCTGCAAACCTCCTCTCCCCCTTGGTGTGGCTCCTGAATTTCACAGCAGCTTTGGAACGTGGAGTCCGGGGGGGTGTGCAGTTCTCACGTTGCTGATGGTAATTCACTGCCGGCCTCTGAAAGCCTGCAGCGTGCAGGGCCCCTTTTGTTATCTGTCCTCTGGGTTTCCCATGCTGGAAATTTCAATAACTAAGCAGGCATCTTGGTTATTCATAACTCTTAGTACCATTAATCTCACTTGCAATTTAGATTAAGCAGTGACCTTAGCAACCAAGCAGTGATCAGTGGGGATGGACCACAATTATTTATGTTTGTCTTATTTTTATTACTAAGTTTTTTCTTTATCGTTTTTTCTTTTTTCCCCTTTTTTCCTTGTTTTTCTTCCCTGCTCTCTTCCCTGCTCTCTTCCCTGCTCTCTTCCCTGCTCTCTTCCCTGCTCTCTTCCCTGCTCTCTTCCCTGCTCTCTTCCCTGCTCTCTTCCCTGCTCTCTTCCCTGCTCTCTTCCCTGCTCTCTTCCCTGCTCTCTTCCCTGCTCTCTTCCCTGCTCTCTTCCCTGCTCTCTTCCCTCCTCTCTTCCCTCCTCTCTTCCCTCCTCTCTTCCCTCCTCTCTTCCCTCCTCTCTTCCCTCCTCTCTTCCCTCCTCTCTTCCCTCCTCTCTTCCCTCCTCTCTTCCCTCCTCTCTTCCCTCCTCTCTTCCCTCCTCTCTTCCCTCCTCCAGGCCCTCCAGGAGGTGGTTTGGGTTATCATCTTTCAAAATATTAAAGATTTTTAATTTTAAATTATGGTCTGCTCACATACAATACTGTGGTGTCCTGATTTTGGCTGCAATAGAGTTAATCTTCTTCTGTTCCCTGAAGGGAAAAAAAAAATTGAATCACACCTCTGGAGACAAAGATTGAAAATGGGTTTGGTTGGGTTTGTGTGCTTAGCTGTGACTTTCTGAGGGAGGTAATGACAGCACCAGTGTTAAATGTTGTCCCTGTCCCACAGCAGTGCAGGTGCTGAGCTGGAGCATGCAATGACCTGGCTGGAAAAAAAAATACAAGATGAATGTGGTCTCACAGAGATTCCTGTGCCACATCTCTGGCCATGATGTGGGATTGGAGTCAACAAGAAAATGGGAAGAACCAAAGGAAGGGTAGAAAATGCCTTGCAGTGTTCCAGCAGCAGCTTCAGCTCCTTGAGAAGGAATTTTAAGTGACTCTCCTGTAGGGAAGTGGAAATTATAAGATACATCCTCTCTTGCTCTCTAAGAGAGGGAGATGGGACTAAGGAGCAGAAGTCTGGCTACAGGAGAAAGTCAGATTTGCAGGATAAAAACAAAGCAACAGGAAATAAAAGTGTCCCAGGACTGACAAAATGCATGGTGAGCAAAGAAGCACAGAAATATGCACAGCATATCTAGACTTGTGTATTTTTGTGCAGCCTGTAATGAAGAATTGCTTGGATTCTTTAAAAGCCTGCTGTATGACCCTTAGAAAGATGAACCCCAAACCTGAGTGCTCACATGGCTGGGAACAGCCTGCTTGACCTTCCTGGGACACAAAGATCAGCTCTGGTCCTGGGAGACCTGGATTTCTGGAAGGACTTGGCAGGCAGAGTCCCATCAGCAGAGGGCTGGTGCTCCTGCAGGGCTTTCAGAGCAGGGGAGTCTCCAGCCTTGGGTGTCCTAGAAGGGCTGTCAGCACTGCACATCAAAAGGTGTCAGTGCTTTTATGTGCTAATGTGCTCTCTAACATAGCCGGCCTCCCCAGGCACGGGCTTGCTTTGCCTCTCTGTCCATACAGTCAGATTTTTCAGGCACTTTGGTCCTTTTAGTCCTTTAGGAAAGATGTTGCTGTTCCTTAGCAGTCTGATATTGTGGATAGCCTTGCCATGAGCCCTCTGATTCCAGGCAGCCTACAAATAAGAGAGGCTTTGGGGTGAAAGCTTTTTCCCAAGCTGCATTCAAGGCTTTGGGGTTCAAAGGCAGTATCATTTAAAAACAAATATATATATATATAAATTATTGAGGGGGAGAATTATGTTTAAACAATAATCTGGTTCTTAAAACATTTCCCCATATTTTGTTTGTGGGATTTTTTTGTGTGTGGGGAGGGGGTTTGTTTGGTCTGGGTTTTTTTTTGTGGGGTTTGTTTGTTTTGTTTTGGGGTTTTTGGGGTTTTTTTGGGGAAGTACTGTTCCTTAGGGCTGTGGCAGCAGCATTTGGATACCAGAGAAATCCCATTTTGCTTGGGATGTTTGGTTCTGCTCTGTCTTTGCATTCTCTTTTCTATGGTGCTGGTTTCTGCACAGTACCTCAGTAATGCATTTCAGCTAGGAGATACAGCTCAATATTCACTACTCCTTCCCTGGGGAATAGATGTGTGAGGGGGCTTTTCTTTCAGCAGGCTCTTTGATGTTCTCTGTGTGTGTATGTGTGGTCATGTTTATAATTTGTGTAAATGCCTGGCACAAAGGACACTGAAGAGCAAAGAAACAGAACATAAATTTCAGTATCTCGTGCCTTATCAGCCCTGCTCAGCATTGTTTTTTGATGGAAGCCAAAAATTTCAAATTGGGTGCAAGTGACCAAAGTTTGAATTTATATATAAACATAAAATGGAATTAGACCAAATATTTAGGAGTCTGTAGAGTGTTTTAAACAACTAATCAGTGGACATCTAGTTTTAATAAAACATTAATTTAGTTGAGGCCAAAATATGGCTCCTGCTTAAATGGGTGAAAGAGGCAGAGCAAATGATTAATTTTAAAGGATGGTACTGAATACTTAAATAGGCTTTTCAGCAATGGGATCACAATAAATTGTTACATGGCTTTTAATCCCTAGGCTGAAGTGCCTACAGCATCTTTGAATCCTTTGAAGCTACAATGGGATTTTTTTTCTTTCTGAGCTACATCTGTGTGTTTTTAAGGTTCCAGAGAAGTTCTTACAAAATGCACTCAGAGTGTCAACACAGTTCTTACATTTTTAAAAGCCCACACTAAATTTAGTGCTGAGTTGATGCTTCTTGGCAGGCCTAAAGGGTGAACTGGGGCCAGGCAGGAGAGGCAGAGCTCCTCTCATCTGAGGTATTTCTTACCAGTCAGGATGGGCTGCAGCTTTGTAGTGTAACAGATTTTATGGCCAAATCAGAAGAAAATCTACATTTTGGCTTCTTGCATGGGTTGGCCAGAGACATCATTTTAGTATTTGTTATTGCATCCCATAGGCAACAAACTCTCTCGAGCCCAAGGCTCAGTTACATCACACGTTTTTGTGAAAGACCATGGCCATCAGGAGCTCACGTGGCTGTAGCTGAGCTGCTTGGATGATTATTTTTCAAGGGAATAGTGAAATCCTGTCCTCTTTATGAGCAGGAGAAGCACAGAGGCGGTGAGCTGTTCTCTGGTGACTCTCTGAGTTGTGCCACGAGCTGTGCACAAGAACTGGGGTGAGAAGCAGGCAGTGCCTTGCCTGTGACACCCCTCACCACAGCCCAGAGCCCCCTGGAACCCAGACAGAACGTGCAAAGTGACAGGGCCACAGCTGGGCTCCAAAGGCTGAAGCCCTACATCCTGCAGGTTTGCCAAGATCTGCATTTCTAGTGCAATCCAAATGTTTGTTGCATAGAAACGTTGGAGAATGGAAAAATAACCCTTCTCCACTGTACAGCTCCTGAAAGGACCATGCTGCCTCAGAATAGGATTCAGTCCCAGCCTTCTTTTATTAGGGCTTTGTTTGTTTAATAAATGGACATGTGAAACTTGAAGGAGTTGACACAGGAATTTTAAGTGTGTTCTTTGCACTTGTTAGGAGTATCTCTGTTTCCCTCGCTGTCAGGACAGTGTCCCTGTTTTCCCCACTGCCAGGACAAACAGTGCCTGTGTTCTCCCTCTTGGTTTCCAGGTCCCTGGTAGGGCTTTACTTAATTTGGTGTTTGCCTTTGCAGGGATTTTTCTTTTGTCTGAGTCTTTTTTTTCTCTGTAACAAATGAAATCCAGCAGGGAGCTATTATGATATTCAAAGACTAGGTAGAGCTAGTCACTGAAGCTGAGCTGTAACCTCAGCCTAACAGGGACTGTGGGTACAGACATGTAATTTTAGTCAGTGGCCAGTGCCATTGATTTCCCATACTGGATGGAAATCCTGGAGTTATTAACCATTTCTGATCCACTGCCAAAGAGTGTATAGGACATTTTCATGCACTTTATTCACTCTCTGTGTGTTCCTGACTTGTGAATGGCAAATACAGAGGGTGTAGTGAGCTGCCACCACCTTGGCAAGGGAGGATCAGAGCTGGGCACTACTGCAGAATTTGGGGGTCACTTGTGGCTCAGGCACCCAACCCTGCTCCAGAAGTTCTGGAGCTCAGGCCCTGAGTGAGGCAGTGCTGCTGCTTCTCTGGTGGACTTGGGATGAGTCTTGAGCAATGAGATGCTAGAAACAAGGGTTTGGCTTTTCTCAGAAACAAAACAATCCTCAAATTATAACTTGGTTGGAAGCTTGTGGCTGAACAAAGTGCTGGCTCACAGGCTTTCCCCCACGGTTCAAAAAAGTAGGGAAAAGAAAAATGTAATTTGTCTGGATACTGTTCATAAAGCAGAGTTAAATTTTAGGCAGCCTCTGGAAATGAAAAGTTCTTAATTTTCATGGAACATACTTGCTTCCTCTCATCTCAAGAACAATTTATTGTGGGTGCACCCAGAGAATCAGAACCTTACGCATGGATTCAGCAGTCATTCTCCTGTCAAGCAAGAAAACCCAACTGGATTTCCATTTATTCAAGCAGAGGAAAAAAAACCCGAAACTGTTGGAAGTGTAAGCCTAATGAAGAATCCACTAGAGCATAAAAGCTGTGCTGTGATAGGTGCTTGGAAGTCAATACGTTTTCATATTTTTGTTAAATTTATCTGATCCTTCTGACCCCTCTGCCCTGTGATGTATCCAGAATTGTTACATAGCTTCAAGCCATTTGTATCCCTAGAGTTTAATTCCTGGTACAGGCAGCAGTGCAACTGATTTTCTTTTTTTTTTTGGCTCCTTTAATGATGTGAAACACGGCTTGTATGTGGATCATCTGTTATTTGCCAGCGGCAGGGATGTGGAGAGCGGTAGTGCCCATCCTTTTCAGCATCTTAGAATTCCCAGTGCCCTGGTGCCTCCTCGACGGCAAAAGGATAAGCTGATTTGTGGGGTCTGGAATGCTGTACTTTGTGCTCTTAAAGATCCTCCCTAACTGTATTTAACATCATCCAGCCAAGGGGTCTGTGCAGGCAGGAGCAGAATGGTTAAAGTGCCCCAGCGTTGGATGGAGCTGCTCCCACTTCGGCTTGTTTACCTTGGCTGCTCATGATACTCTCCCTGCGTTGCTCACGGAAGATTCCATTCCTTTTTTCGGAGAGGGATGAGCCGGTGGGTGAGCGGAGGGGAAAGGCGCCGTTCCGCCGGTTGATGCCGTGTGCCCGGCCCGGCCCGCGGCGCTGAGCGGGAGATGCGTGCGCGGCGCACACGAGCGTTTACATTTGCATTTCAAATCGCCTGAGTCAACACAATGTAATGGTCCTGCCTGGAGGTCCTTAGAGAGCCACGGTAGCTGACAATGTGTGCTTAAAGGGAGGGTCTGCTTTTCTTCGTCTTCTTTTTTATTTATTTATTTTTTTAAAAGCCGGTTTCCATAGCCAATAGTACCGTTCCTGCACCGGAGCTGTTTGGACCGCTGCTGTTTAGCAGATGATTACCCTGTCACAGCGGCCGGCGTTTTGTTTTATTTTATAAATACCGTTCATCTGGATAGAAAACAACAACATCCAAACCAACCCCAAAACCAAACGACAGCCCACCGCCAAAACTGGCAGCGGTTCAGAGAAGAGAAGCTGCCGAAGTGCTCGTGCCTGTGCCGCCACTGATGCGAGCAGCTGTTTCCATCTGCACTGCAGCACCGCAGCCTCCACAGAGCCGGAGCTGCCGGGGCTGCTCGCCGCGGGCGTTCCGGAGGAAGCCGGCCTCGCTGTCGCCTAGCCCCGAGCCCAGGGCACGCTGAGGATGGGAGGCTCGCAGTCCCTGCAGCAGGCACAGACAGCTGGCCTGGTCCGGGAGCCGTCTGAGGCCATGTAAGTGCGGCTGCCGTGGCTGTGCCCAGCCCGGGCGCCGCGTTCGGGGTGCCCGCGGCCTTTGTTGGGTGCCGGGGCAGAGCGGCGCTGTGGCGGGGTGTGGGTGAGGGTCGTGCCGTGCCCAGGGCCGGGCAGCTCGGTGGTGGCTGTGTGTGCAGCACTGCCTGCCAGCCGCACGTTTTGTCTCGCCGTGTTTCGGGTGCATGATCAATCAAACACAATGACCATTGCCGGCGAACAAAAACCCAGCCCCTTCCCCCTTCCCGAGCCCACCACCACCTCCGTGTTTTTGGTTTAAAATGCACAGCGTGGAGCTCCGCTTCGCTGGGCTTTTTTTTCAGGCCTTTCCCTGCTTTTCTCTGCACGGATACCGTGTTTCAGGTCGCATCAACCTTGTCACATCCATCCCTGTCACGGTGTTATTCCCTCTGATGAAGCATAAGCAAGATGTCCTTACATCTCTCCTCACTGAAGGCCGACTTGGAAAGATTTGCTGGGGGAGGGAGGAAAAAGCAGACAATTTGTGCTTGTTCAGAGCGAGTTAGCTCTTTTCTGGGGGCCTAAATCGTATATAAAAGTGCAGAAATGTGTGTGTGCATGAAGGAATAGCAGCGTCATTTGCCATTTGTGAATAGGATTTTGTAGTTTATTGGTAGAGGATTTATCAGTTTATTTAGCCAACAGGTTTTTAGCCTTAACCCTCCACCCCAGGCTAGTAAGCTGGAGTGCTAGAGCATGGACCTTACCTCTGAATGGATTTTAGAAGGACTGCCTTGTCTCCTTTTGTCATTACAGTTATAGAAATCACATTTATCTTAACATGTCTGACTACTGCGTTCATTACTGAATATGTATTCTGATAAGTTTTAGGTATTTATCCATTAGGGCTAGTCTACAAACCAACCTCATATAGGTCTCTTTAATTTTATTTTTTTTTTAATATATTGTGTGCTTGTTAAGGTAGCTCTGATAATGGCTGAGGCATCATTTTGTGTTTGAGATAAGTGCTTCAGAGCCATTGGGGAATGATAGAGCAGTAACTGATAGTTTTGCCTCTGTAATAGGCCTTACAAGTAGGTATCTGCTCCCTATTGTCATATTCCAGCATATCAGCAGATAGCTTTGCTTGACAGTGGCTTGTTATATTTGTAAGATACAGGCCTAACAGCCTTACTGCATCCTTTGTTCTTTTGATGTGTAGCTTCAGCAATTAATATCTTTTCCCCTATAGCTCCATCTGACATTCCTATAAAAAGCATCTATTTTAATAATACGGTGGAATAATTGGATGCCTCATTGTTTTTAAAGCACTATAAATTACATTTTCGTCTGCACGCACTGCTGTTGATTTTTAACAGTGGTCCAAGAACCAGGCAGTAAAACACATTTTGCTAAAACAAGGCTCAGGATTTTTCTCTCCAATTTTCACAGCCCTTTAAGAGTGCATTCTGTTGGATGAACATATTGTTCGAGGTGTATATATATATTTATACATTTTTGGGGCACTTGAGTACATTTTATTGTCGTCTCTCTCAGTGACTCCTTTTATATATAAACATACTCATCTTTTGCATGAAGTCATTCCTGTGGGGTTTCAAGATGATCTTTAAGGCCTGACATAATCAACAGATGCACTTTTAGCACAGGCATCATTCAGTAACTGTTGATGTCCTTGGGAAGAGTTTGTGGAAGGTATTACTAATTTTGTATTAAATAAATCACCAAGAGATTGTGCTGCTTTCTTCAACTAAATACTCTTCAAAATGAGATAAGAATGGAGGTGTTTCTTTATCCTTGAGAAAACATGGGCCTGTTTATGAAACAAGAACATCCTCATAGGATGCCATGGCATCAATTCTGGTGAGGTTTTGGCTTTATCACCGTAACTTTTACCAGTGCTTTTTAAATGAGGCTGTATTTGCCTTGCCTTGCACACATAAGCAAATTCCTTAATGGCAGTGGTGGCTCAGAGGCAGGAACATCTGGCCATGTCCCAGGCCAGCTGCCCTCGCAGTTCCAGCATCCCCGAAGTCATCACTGGTGCCACCAGCAGAGGCTGCTTGCCCTGAGGAGAGCAGCTCCACAAAGGGACAGCAGCGTTGGGTTAGGCTGCCCTGAGCTCATCAGAGTAGGGGGATGTCAGTCAGGAATCATCACTGGAGTAGAACAGAGTCAAAAAAACTACAGAGGTAAACAAATTCCTTAAATAGCTGCTGCTTTAGGAGTTCCTCCAAAGTATCCTATGGTGGACTTCTTGATTAAACACTAGGGAATGTCATATTTTTGAATCCATGCTGAAAAGGGGTCTAGGTTAAGATTTTAGAGTGTATTTATGATTAAATATTCCCTTTTTGCATGTGGATGCCAAATTCCCAATTTTAATGTAAATTTGTTTCAGCCAGGATAAAAGTATTTAAAATAAACCCACTATTGGTACTGACAGCCCGGGGTGTTCTGTTGCTCATTGTGGATTGTTAGCACTCACTGGCAGCAGACAATTGCCCTTTCATTTAAAGAAGAAGGAAAAGTCAATTTGGAATGATAAAAAAGGGAAAGCCCAAGGGAAGCCCCTGACAATAAAAGTTAACTGCAGATGAAAGTGGGGTGGTTCACCCCTCGCTGCTGACGTGATGAGCGCTGTCATGTGCTTTGCAAATCGCAGCGGGCACCCTGGTGGCCACAGATTGAGCTCAATCAGGGGCACGTTTCCATCAGATAACAGGAGTGGGCTCTGCTGAAATAAAACCAGTGGCAGTGAGATGATGTTGGGCGTGCACGGATTTGTTGGGTGCACACACACATCTGGTGATGATGCCCTTGCTGTCTGAGCTGTCACACCTGCTCAGGGTGTGAGCAGAAATCTGCTTGCACCTTCACCCTTAGTGCTTTTATTTGTAAGAGCAATATATTTCTATCTCTTGGTAATGTTTTTAAGTATTAGCAAACTGGAGACGTTGCTAGGGTTTTAAATGCCGGGAGCTCTTAGGCACTTGTCATCCCTGAATCATATTATTTTTTTTTTAAGGGGAAAGGATTTCTTTCTCCTGAGTATGAACCACACCTTGCTTTTCTGGTTGCATTGTGGTTGTTGTCCTTGCAGCAACTGGGCAGGATTTACATTCAGTGCCCATTTCTTGATCAGCCAAAGGGCTGCTGATGTGTTATTTCCTCCCATCAGGAGCTCTCCGTGCTGCGTCTCTAACATTTGCATCCCTTGCCAATCCAAGAGGAAAATGACTGAAGCCTGAGCCAGCTCCCACTGAAGTTGATAGTGAAATGCCCACTGACTTCAGTGGGAGCTGGAGCAGGCTCCAAGAAAGAAATTGAATGTCACTGATCATTGGTAGCTGGCCAAGACGTCGGTGTCCCAGTGGGTTGTTTTTCAATATTTCTTCTGTTGCGTGGTCTTTTGTTTGTTGGTTGCTGGAGAGACTCAGAAAAATTTAAACTGGATAGTCTCAGCCTTCTGCACAGGAGATGTGAGCAGTTTTCTTTGTGTAAGGGTCTATACACACATGTATTTATAAAAGTTATTGCTCCATATGTGTAAAAAAAAAGCCTTTGCTTGCCACCACATTTTTTTATTTTTCTATCTCCCAAACCTGGAAGAATCCATTGTGTGGTCCTTAAAAGTTTGAAAGACATTCGTCTGGTGAAATATTTTCACAGTATTAAATGGTCCAAATAAATATATCTACATGGAAGAGTAGGAGATATATATTAGATATATAGATATATATATAAAATTAGAAAATATTGATAGAATTTGGGTCTTGGGAGGAGGGGAAGCTGCTGCTACGGAATTGATATTTAGTCTGAGTTAATCCCTTGACAGACAGTTCTGCCTATTGTCAGCTTATTGTGTAGAAACATAAATTTGTTTTCTTCTTCCTCTTACTGACAGCCTTCAGTGAGCATCCCCATCAGTAATTAGAGGATGCTCTATCGTTTGTCTGCTAAACAGGGTGAATTGCTGGAAGCCACGGGGATGTTTTACTTAAGATGTTCCAGAGGTAACGAGGAGATTCTTCAGTCAAGCTTCCCTGTCTTTCATTCCAGCCTCCCTTATTTGAGCCCGAAGGATCTCATCTCTGAAGTCAATGACAGCACTCCCTTTGATATGAGAGGTGGTTACATCAACCACTTCTTCTGTCACTGGAAGTAGGCAGGTCACGTTTAGACTTGAGAACAAAATGAAAAGACCCCAGCCTCCCTCACCCCTCTATTAACAAGACACAGGACACGTCTGGCAAGCCCATGTGGGCTCTAAAGCTCTCCATACGGAGTGGGGTGCCCTGTGCCATGGGTAATGGAGCTGCTGTCATCTGTTATGTATTATGACATGCAGGCAAATTGGAAAATACAAACTGATGTGAGGTGGTAAAAACATGAATGAAAAGGCATTTCCTGCACATGCATTGTGGCTGTCATTTACCAGCAGCGCTGCTTCCCTGGCTGCGTTTGCTTTTCTGCTTTTTGCTTGCCTTGACCCAGCAGTCAGAGGAACTGATTGTTAGATTTAAATCAAAGATGCTCTTCAGTGCTGTGTGTTTCAGGAGGTAATAGTCTGGGTGCTTTCAATGTTTCTCTAATGTGATTACAGCACCCAGAAAAGCAGTTCTGTCTCTTACAAGCACATTTCCTTTGTTTTAAGACCATACACATACAGTTTTTATATTTCCTTATGCCTTGGATACATTTCCTTATCCATGTCTGATGCTTTGTAAGGATTTAGCTATGTACCAAGATTCTTGTGTAGTCCAGGTAAACAGACTTTTGAGTGGCAAGAGGCAGAGTTGTAATGACAGCTAGAAATTCAATGCAGTTTGCATTCTCCTGGGGAAAGTGGGTGGGTTTGCTGTAAGAAGCAAACAAGCAAATGTACTTTTTACTATGGAAAAAGCTAAGAAAAGAAAAGTGTAATTTCTCTTCAGATCCTTAAATGCTCTGAAGCAACCATCTGAATTTAGGAGCAGGCTGTGGATATCATGTTTTGTATTCCCATTAGAACCAACTTAATGGGAAAAAAATTGAATTAGTTTCCTTTTTCCACCACAGTCTTAAATTTTCTTGTAAGGCAGGCTTTGGCCTGAGAGCCTTCATTGATGGTGACACCAGACAAGATAGTGAGATCTTTCCTTGGCTCAGGAAGCCAAACTGGAGTTTGCACGTGAACTGAATTTTGGTTGAAGCAACTGTGGCTATGTCTGAGACAGACCTCGGAGGAACTGTAGAGCTCTACTTCTTGTTTGTTGCTGCCCTGCAGCATTGTCTGCTACAGCTCCTCTCCCTCTACTGCAAGGAATGATTTAGGGAATGAATGGATGCTTGGGAAATCTCTTAGAGAGGAAGAACTGGGGCTGTTGGTTCTGTTGGGGCAAATGTATAAACTTACAGAAAATCTGTGTCTTTCCGTCTTAAGCTTACTTGATTTTGATTAATTGGAATCCTTAGAGTTATGTCCAAATCTGCACGATATGGTATTCCTAAAGAAAAGCAGCTTTTTTGTAGGGCTTAATGTAAACCAGGTTTTATCAGACACAGGGTATGGTTACAATCACATAAGCTCCTGCTCCTTTAGAGCTTTGGTTTCCTTCAGCATAAAAACCTGCATTTATTGGTCTTGTTAATAACAGCCCATTGCTCTTCTTAGAAATCAGCCCAGCATTGTGCTGGGAAAAGGGTTTGGTTGGTAAAGGAGAGGAAAGATGAGCAAGGAATTCAGATCTCTTGGTTTAAATTCCCAAGTGCAGGACCAAAGGCAGAGCTTGGGAAGGGAAGGTTCAGCACCTTGCTCCTCAGCTGAGCTGTGGGCAGTCCAGCTGGGTGCCAGCTGGTGAAATGCCACTGGAGAGCAGGGATTTGCCCTTTCCATCACGCTGTGCTGCTGAGTCGGTGCTTCCTGAGCCAGGCATTCCCACAGCACCTATGGGAAGGAATGGGATTCTTTCCCTGAGAGCTGGAGGAGCACTGAGTGTGCCCATGGAGAGGTGAATGAAGGCAGTGGAAACCTTCTGGAGCAGCAGCAGAGGGATCTCACCCACCCGAGGCAGGAGGTGGAATGAGTAGAGCCCAAGCAGAGATTTTTGTTGTTGTTGTTAAGAGGTTGAGAGATTTTTTTTCTATTGTTCTTTGCTCCTACTGCTCGCTGGCCATGTTTCTGTTCCTGCAGCTGCTTTACGTGTTGAAGTAGAGGAATAAGGGTTAGAGAGGATCTTGCAAAGTTCTTTAGGGAGGCAGTGCAGGGGCCAAAAAGGTTGAGTATGGAGCAGGTTGAAGGCAGAGGTCTCTCCTCCTCTCTTTCCTTTTTAGTGAAGGTTCTCCCCACCTCTCTTCTCCACCCCTGTGTAATCCTTGTCTCCTTTCTGAAAGGAAGGGCCATCCACAGGTATTACAGGAGCACAGCCTTATTTCCCCATGTCAGTGTTTCCAGGCTTATCTGGTCCCCAGGAATGGCAGGTGTCACACATTCACAGCCACTGCTTTGTCCCCGGGTCCTGCTTTGGAGCTGCGTGGCAGAGCTGAGATGTGGCTCTGCAAAGCCTTGTTGCATTTAAAAGCTGCCTCCAGTAAACAAAGCCTGAATTCTGAACCTGTGGCTCTGGCTCCCAGTGAATTATTGCTCGGTCTCCCATCGGCTCCATGCGTGGCAGGAGCACAGGATGCTTCTTCATGAGGGGACAGTTCACACAGTGATGTTTCCTGGATTAAAATTTTAGACTTTAGGACTAAAAGAAGAGGAAAAATACCTGCCAGGGGTATTAAATATTTGAACACAAACCACTGATTCAAACACCAACCCCTACCCCACTAGGGTGAGCAAAGTGCATCACTGGCTGGGATTATTATGCATTAAGTGGTTATATTTGTTTTAGCTAATTTCCACCTCTGATATTGGGGTAACCTGCATCTTTCTTAAAAGATTTTTGTGGTTGAATATTCAGCAGCCTCTGGTGATTTAGGCACATGTTAGTATATTTGCAGTTGTGATGTCTGAAGAAGAGTGCTTTTAATTAAATTGCTTTTTCCTGTTGTACCTCTGAGAATAAAGCATCTGCCTGAGAAGAGCATAGGGATTTAAAAAACAATTTCAATTCTGAATCCTGTTTCTGTGGCGTAGATATTTTCATTATTCGGGCTGAAGCCAGTAGAAGAGAAAGCAGGCTGGCCATAAAGGATGGGAGATTGTTTTATTATTCATTTATATCAGTGGTGTTGAAAAACATACCCTGCTAGATCTCAGGAAAAGCAATAAAAAGGAAAAATTTAACATGATTTAAAGCAATATGGGGAACTTCTTGCTAATCAGTTAGAAAAATGATTTAAGTAGATTGAAGTGCTGCTGTAAGTGTGCCATGTTATATCCCGCAGTCTTTTTTCCTTCAGATGTGGTTTCCCACAGCTTGAGAGATTTCTCTAGCATTGCTGTGTGAAAGCAGGAAATGGCTTTTGTTGGGGGAGTGGGAATTTGGCTTCTGCACAAAATGTGCTCAAAATTGCTGAATAAACAAGGGGGAAAAGCAGGAAAAAATAATTCCTTCTTCCCATTTCAGTTATGGTAGGAGGATTGTTTATAAGACAATAGGCTAAACCCCAAAATTCAACATTTTTTTAAAGATGATTATGCCCTTTTGGTTCTCCTCCACTGCAGTTCTAATCCTGTTCTCTAAATATAGCCATCCTGTGAGGAAAACCGGGCCTTTTTATAGCAAGTGATTAATGTTTAAGGTTTTCATAGTTTTCTTTTTGCAATCTGCTATAGAAGACACATTTCCAAACTGATCTGTGTGGCTTGGATAACACACAAGGTTTTATTTTCCATTGCTGAAGTCCCATGTAATGATCCGAAAGGGAAAGCCATAGCATTTTATTTCTGTTATCTCACCTGTGTAAAAAAAGAAAATCCAGACTGTTGTCCCTGAGCTCAGACACTGAGTTATCCCAGGCCTTCAGCTTGGAAGCTCCATTACTGGAAGAGCTGAGAGTGACTCAGGAGCATCACATCAGCAGCAATGTGTGACCATATTCACCCATTCACACCGAATTTACCCTGGTGTCAATCACTGCGAGCTCAGCTGAGCTGTCTGAGCTGCTCGGGGGCAGCAGAGGATTTGAGGGGAGGCACAGAACCGCTCAGGCCAGGGCAGTGACTCTGGCTGCAGGATCACCTTCCCCCTCGTGTCCCAAAATTCAGCCCTGTGCCTCTCACGACTCACCCTTGTGGGCTGGCAAGGGCCACCTTTGTTGTAATTGTGGTTATTTTTCTGGGGAGCTGTGTTTTCTGCAGGAATATTTATGCTGAAATAATATCAAAATCTTCCTCTGGAGAGGAGCTCCTGCACACATCCTGTCAATATGAGCTCTTGTGCAATTGTCGTTTCGGTGGAATGGGATTTATTTGACATCTTAAGTGAGAGTTGCATTCTCGTTTTAAGTGAGAATTGCAAAAGATGCTTCTCTGCTGCTTCATAGCTCAGGCCATAAAGTGAACACGTGATGTTATTCTGCTCTTAGGTTGAGCAGAAAGCCTCTGCTGAGGAAGGAACTGCAGATGATTTTGTGGAATATTATTTTGAATACAAAACATGATTTCTGTTTAAACCTTCCAGCTTTGATTGTGTTCTTTTACAAAAACATTTTTTAAAAAATGGCCCTCACTTTCTCTGTCCTACAATATTGTTTTTAATTAATGTTTTAATGCATCAGAAAGATAGGATAAAGAATGAAGATACCAAGGAAATCAACCTCATCCCAGTTCATGGATTTCTTGTATAAAATTATTTGGAATAATCACTGTGTGATTAAGGAAGTTGGAGTTGTACCTTTCATTGAGCCATATCCAGTTTTAAAATAAAAATAAAAGAGATCTGGTGACTTAGCAGCCCTGACGGTTATAAAGTAGGTCTAAAATGATTCTCCAGCATTATTGTTTAAACTGAAATAACCCTGTGATGAAATTATGGCTTTGTTTTGATGGTCAGACTTTGCAAGGCAGAAACCTGTAGAGTATGGCACGAGTGTTGCAGGAGAGTAGCACAAGGTGTGATTGCCTTTTTTGTGCACATATGACATAAATTCTGTACAGGTGCCATACACACCAGCTAGCAACTGAAGGATTCCCCTGTAATGCACTTTTTCAGTGCAAACTCAGCACTAGAAATCTCTGAATTCCCACTGACTTCTGGTCTGGTCTGGGGCATTTTGCACATCCCTGGAGCAGATCCTCAGAGACCAGTACCCTGTGGCTTTCCTGTGTGCACCTTGCAGGTACCAAACATAATTTTATTATATTCTCAAGGCTTTGTTCTCATCCTGTGTGTGCACATCAGTAATAATGTTCCTGTGGGACAATGGTGTCACGCCTGTGGGAGCAGGATGTGAGCTGAAGGAAAGCTCGGTGATCTGTTTCCTTCCCAACATCATCTTCTTGTGACCCCTTTTGTGGCTGGTCTCCTCACAGCATGAGTTTGTTGTGAATTTATTTAATCCTAGGATGGATGATCTTGTCACTTTGCCCTACAATAGTGTGAGAGAGGTCCATTAATAGTTAATGGTCAGAAATGTGTCCCTAAAGGAGCTGTCTTGTAAATGGAGTGTGTTGACACATAAGTGACATGTTGGTACCACCCCCAGCTCCTGACTGAGTGTGAGCATCAGATCCAGCACTGAGAACATTCCCCAAGGGGCAGAGGCAGCAGGGCAGATGCCTTTCCGTGGTCCTTGAAGTGTCACCCCTCTTTCAGCTCCAGCAGGCTGGGCTGAGGTTACTGGCTTTGCTCTTCTCTGGGCAAAAGGTTGTCACAGGATCAGAGTGGTTGGAGTTGGAGGGGACCTCTGGAGATCATCTGCTCCAGCCACCACAGAGGCACTGAATTCTTTTGAGACACCCTGTAATTTCAAAGGTATGTTTTATTAGAGAAAGGGGAAATGGTTTGTGAGCTTTATGCCTCTAGAGCATAATAGAAAGTTTGTGAGGTTTATGCCACTCACCACATAAATTTGCATTGTTTTCTAAAATCATGTATTCAGCAGATCTGTGGCTGCTGGGTTTGATAGGCAGACTAATTCTAATTTGGTAGACGCCAAATATCTATACCTAAAATAACCAGATAACTCCACCATTGCATCTCTGTTTGCTGTGGCTTGCTGTACAAATTTAATATCAAAATTTAAAATCTGTAGGGATGTTTCATATTCAAAGCATGTAATAGCTAACAGTCATCATGTTGAAAGAAGCTAATTATTGGATCCTAACTTCCATGTTAGCTGGAAGTCACTGTGTAAGCAAATATTATGTAACAATCACAGCATAGATAGTTGGGATATCTTTGATATTATCTTAACCTAGTGCTGGGATTAAGAAAATGACCTTTTGTTGTAGCTGTAGAACATTCTTGGTCCTCATGAGTAGGCCCTTGGGTCAGCTAATGGCTGCTGGCCTGAAGTGGTAACTCGA
The DNA here is from genome assembly GCF_021018805.1 of Prinia subflava. NCBI lineage: Eukaryota > Metazoa > Chordata > Aves > Passeriformes > Cisticolidae > Prinia > Prinia subflava. The sequence continues at coordinate 4,398,459 of NC_086255.1, read as the reverse complement.
TCTCCAGGAAAGGGATTTCCATTTGGGCTCTCCTGATGATTTTGAATTACAATGCAGGGCTTTATTTGTAACAGTCTGAAGGAAAAAAAAAAAAAAAAAAAAAGAGAGAGGAAAGACTGGATGTGTGTCCGTATTAGATTTGTGTAACTGTACCACAAGTGATACCACAGGGTGAATTATGAGAGATTGTCAGTTATTTAATGCTATATAAACAGAAGGAAAAAGCCCTCAAATGTAAAATGTAATGAGCAGTCATTTTTCCCCTCTGGACTCTGCATACATTTACAACAAGAAGCTGTTCATGCTGTTTAAAGGTCCCAGCCTCAGTGGGTAAGGCAGACTTGAACTGAACTGACCACGAGCACTGAATTTGATGAACTTGAAAGGTCCCTGCTAACCCAAACTATTTTGTGATTCTGTGTATGTGCAGCAGTTGAGAGCAGGCTTGATCTTCATCTGGAGAGATGTATTGCTGGAACATCCTGCCTCGGTGTTCTTTTTATGTTGTGACTTACTTGGGTTTGGGGGATTTTTAAGAGAGAATCAGTTTAACCATTGAAAATGACACCTGGAAATCTGAAAAGGTTTTATCAGATTTTTACAGTGAACGAGCTTTGACTGAAATTAATGCATATCTCTGACTGCCTTGTCTCTCTGGCTTTAGAAACTCTAAAGCTTGGAGTTACTGAGTGTCTTTCCAAATCTGTCAGCCTGTGTGGCCCTTGCCACTGCAGTAAAAGTGCCTGCTTAAGTAACACACTACCAGATTGACCTCAGAAGGATGCAGCCACTCCTGTATCCTTGGTTCTGGGCTCATCAGTAAACCACACCTGAATTATTCATGCAGGCTTTATGAGGATCATCTCTGGAAATGATCGATGGAGGTGAAGCTACAGAACTCATTCCTCCTTTTTATTTCTAGCTCATCTCCCAGTGGGAGATACCAAGAATGAAAGCCAAAATTAATCTGCAGTACTAAATTGAATAATCTAAAAAGTTGGTTAGGGTTTTTTTTCTCCTTTTCTCTCTGATTGAGTTCCCTCTCATGGTGCATGATAAATTGTTCAGTAAATACTCGTGTGAAATTTATACCTTAAATTTATGATATAACAGCTGCAAATGCTTTGGAGGGCCAGGCCTGATGGAATCTGTTTCCTTTAGGCCTTGCCACAGATGGTGCTTTTGCATTAGTACTGCAGTGTTTGCTCGTTTGGGTCCTTCATGCCACGGCCTTGGACTCTGTTTGCCTCAGATACTTGCCAGTACCTTGTACAGGAACTGGGCACTGTGTGATGATCCCCTGGTGACAAATTCCTTGTTTGAGTCCTCAGGCTCAGGGAAACAGGTCTGCAGAGGACTTTAATGTGGGTTTATGTTTCCTAGAGGCAATGGATGTACTTGGACAGACATTTTCCCCTTGAGCTGCAGCTCTAGCCAGGTGTAAAAAACATGTGATCTGCAGATGAGATGGAAAAAAAAAGACAAAATACCCATTTCTGTCTCCTCCCCTTCAGGGAGTCCAGCTGTGCCTCAGGAAAAGACTGTAGGAGTTCTTACCAGTTAAAACTGGTCAAGAAGAAATTGCTCATCTTCTGAGTCCTCAGTTTCTCTGCACACCTCCAAATCTTGTTCACACTGCAATTAGAGGGCAATCTGCAAACAGCAGTGAACCTTTGCAGTCCTTGCTTTCATTGCATTTCCCTCCCAGCACTCTTGGATGGCAATGGAGCACAGTTTGGTTTTGTTGTTGTGTGTGTTGTAAGATTGCCTGGTTTATTTTGTCCCAACACATCCTATTTCAAAATACACCATGAGAATGAAGTTGTCATGTCAATAAAATACAGAGCAAAACGATTGGTGAACAGAGTTTTTTGAGTAGCAGGGAGAAGGTTGAGTTTATGGAGTGCTGGCAGGGCATCAGTGATATTGCTGGCAGGTAGGAGAGACCTCAGTTAATCCAGGACACGTTCTAGTTAGGGAAATAAACCATACTTTTTCCTAAGAGTAAAGTTTGGAAGGAAATGTCCAAATTGATATAGAGGCTGTTCACCATAGCTTTTTTGGAGCAGATCTCCCTGAAGCCAGTCTTCTTGTTACCTGTGATTCCACAACCCTGGCTGATAGAGAGCAGCTCCTTTGGCTCCATCCCCCTCTCCCCACTCCCAACCCAGGCAGCTCCAACTCCTGCCTTCAAAAATTCATAATACCACCCCCCATTTCCTCTCCAGACTGTTCGTATTGCACATCAATAGATCAGTACTCCATAAAGTAGTCAAGCATGTTTGTTTGCCTTTTTTTCCTGAAGTAGGCTATACACGGAACAAAACTTCTATATAGATTTAACATTAAATGAAGTAACTCTACAAAAGCCCGTGGAACTCCCTTGGGCGCATCCCAGTTCCAGTTTTGCTCCTTTGAGTGCCTCTGTAGGAGGTGGTGCTGCTGAGCTCAGTCCTCATGTCAAAGTCCTGCTTTTAGGTTTCTTTTCTATTCTCTTTCCTTGCTCTGAAATGAAACCAGGGAGCACGCTGGTGCTGGTGCAGCCTGTGCTGCTGCAGAGTCAATATTGGAGGAACCCGAGGCAGATGGCAGCATTCCCACCACAGCCCAAGGCCACAGCTCTGTTGAAAGCTGCTTTTTAATGAATTGAGTTTCCGGGTGGCAACTGGGATGACCTCACTCACTTTGGGGGCTGTGTCTGCCTGACCAGGGCAGGCAGCAAGCAGAGGCAGGGGAATGGAGAGATCTCATTCTTGCTTCCTGACTGCTTTCCAGCTGCACTGACAAAAAGGCAATTTTTAATTTTGAAATCGGGGAGGATTTAAATTGTAAGAACCTGTGGTTTATAAAAAAAGGTAATGTAACTTATGAGGCTGGGTTTCCACGTGGCCGGAGGTGAAGAAGAGAGGTCAGCCCTGGTGACTGCCTTCAGTATTTCCTCCTGAGATTTATGTAACAGGCCGGGCAAGAGCTCTCAGACTTCCCAGATGAGAGTGGGAGTGCTCAGGCTCCACAAGTTGATGCAGTGTTGCCAGATTTTGTTTGTCTAGTCTGATTCTTGGATTTCCCTGTTCTCCCCTTCTGTGGGACCCCATCTGTACATGTTGTATTTACTGTTTACCGCTGTCTTTCAAGAAGGGACTTGAAAGAGACAGACTGAAAGACTGTTTCGTGACTTCTACAATCTAGATTTTTTGCCTGTTATGTACAAAATCCAAAGGTTACAGATGGAAAGTTATATATTACATATTATGAAAGTAAGCTCCTACTAGTTTCCCAGGCTGGCTAAACAGATGCATGAATGTGTTCTCCTTCCTGTAGCTCCCACTTCATCACTGCTCCACAAACAAGTCCTGCAGGCTCACACTCTGCTCTTGGCTTCATCCTTGGCTGGAGCTTCAGAATCATATTCTAGATGGTACAAGAGTGTTCCTTTGCTGAGAACCTGCCCACAGCTGGACCTGTGGTGGCTGCTCCTTGTGCAGCTTTGAATTGCTGCCAACTCTCAGGGTGTATCACAATTTGGCAGTCTTGTTTTGCACCAAGAACTGTACAGCAGCAGCATTATTTCTTTTTGTTCCATGTATTCCCTGAATTTCTCAGAGAAAGGGTGTTGTGAATTGAACTGGCTGAAATATGTCATTTCCTTTTCACAGAAAATACTGTTCTGGGAAAATCTTTTCTTACCATTTGAGCGTAGGACTGTAGTCTTAAAAAAAATCTCATGTGAGAGACAATCCGTATTTTCACTAAAGAAAACTCAACACAACATTTAATATTTCCAGAAGGCACATTGACTTTGGAGAATAGTACTGGAATGTGCTTCCAGGCTTTATGCCCCTGCCCAGATCCCAGGCCATGATAAAGAAGGTTTTTCTGGTATTAAGCTTCCCTTCATGTTTCTTTGTTAAATAGAATTTTCTTTGTGAGCATAATTGCTTCTCATAACAAGGACATCGGGATTTGAGTTATGGTTAAAGGAGTTTTTGATTGTACTAGCTGCAAATCAGGAGTGTTGCATCAGAATCTCTGGGGAATTATTAAATACTAGCAAAACACAGCCTTTTTCTGGAGCTCAGGCACCTCAGTTGTCTGTCCACAGATTCAAAAGGTTTTCCAGAGTGGAAAATCATCCAATGAACAAAAAAGAACAAGTATTTCTATTTACTTCAAATGGTTATGCCCAATTCATCCAAGGAAGAGACCAAGTAAACAAAGGGAACTCTTCTGAAAGGTAGATAAACAGGCACCAACTCTCTCCATAATTTAACTAAAGAGGATACAGAACTGCTCCATCAAGGCAGTTTAACAAATCCTTCTTTGAGTAGGACATGAAAACAGAGGGGTTTTTTTCTTTTCTGGTTACTGTATATGTTACATGTGCTGTACAGACAGTTTGGGAAAAAGGAGTCTAAACATTATTGTTTGAGTATTACAGAGCTAGACTTTGAGTTCAAATTGTAGAGGGTGAAACATTAATTAAGTGCAGCACAATGAAAACCTACGTGAAAGCCTGAGAGATATGAATTACTTCTCATTTTGTTGGTTTAGATGGTAACTTCCTGGGTTTATTTTTATGACACTGGGAAAATATCACACAACTCTGTTTCTCTTTGATTCTACAAAGTTTTCTGAACCAGCTCCATGGAGGGAGGAGAAAGCTTTTTTGTTGTTGTTGTTGAATACCTATTGTGAAGCTTTATTTACAAAAGCTCTTTGTTTGCAGCTGTTTTTAAGCTTAAAATATGTGGAACTTAAAACATGGTGCATCTTTGTAGGGATATGATTTAAAATGATGCAGTGTGCCTGTTCTAGTTTGACTCCTCTGTGGCCTGAGGGATGAGGATGGTTAAAGAAGTGACACAAAGGCTTTTTGAGGAGCTGTGACAGCAGATATAATCAAAAGCCAGACACAGTGGGTTTGAGCTGTGTAAGTTTGGGGAGGGAAAAAGGAAATTTCCAAACATCCAAAGTTATAACCTAGTAGAACTCCTTTTGCTTCAGGTGTAGGAGTGATGAGCCAGGGTTTGGTTGGCACAGGGTCATGATGTGCATCCTGATGGGGTGGGAGGAGGTGGAGCTCTCTCTGGAATTCTGCAGAAAAGAGGGATTGGGAAGACTGGGGCCACTGTGCTCCTTGGGGTGTCAGGGTGACACTGGAGTCTCTTCTTCCCCAACTCTCCTAAGGCTTTATGCTGTGATAGATTGAGGTAAATGAATGCAAATCCTGTATTTGTACTTCTCCTGACATGGAGCTGCTTAAAATAGTCGCGAGTCTCAGGAAACCAAACAGAATCTGGCAGCTCAGAGTTACCTTCTGACTCCAGCAAAATGAGAGGAGTCCTTGATTTGGGGTGGTTTGTGGAGTGCTCCTGGGGGATGAAATGGCTTCTCAATTTCATGGCAACACAGAACCACTGGGAAGAGGCAAATCAGTCCTGTCCTTTAGCAAGCTGCTGTGTTCAATTTACTTAATTACAGACCAACAGTCCAAAACTACATTTGACCAACAGAAATGCTTATTGAATGTATTTTGAACATATGTTCAGTGCATATTGAATATGACACCATTGTTACTGCATTCCTTGCTCCCAAACAAAGGATGAAATGTTTATAATTTGGGCTCAGTTTAAGAACAAGTATGATCTATAGTTTCCAGACCTAGAAGGATAGCTTCTTATGGCTATACACCTCTAAAAGCAAGTGGTGTGTCCTTGAATGGTTTAGATCTTCACTTAATGTTTATGTTACTCATAATTTTGTAGAGTTGCTCCCTTTCAAGCTTGTGTTTCACTTGAATGACTCCATTTTGGGTGCTACTCTCTCCTTCCTGGCCTGGCACCCACCCTTTTTTTTTTTGTGTCCCTGTGAGCACAAAAGGATTATTGAAAATACCAGGATTCCATGCATTTTACAGGCTGTCTTACCTTGTGTCACAGTGTCTGTTTGGGCAGGGCTCAGGTAAAATTCTGCTGAAAATGGGATGTAGTATTTCCAGAGGAGGAGGATGCACAAGAGTTTGCTGCACCTCAGATATCTTCATGTCTGCTCTCTCACCCTTGAGAGCACACAAAGAAATTTGGTGCTGTTTTAGATGTTCGGGGTTTTTTTATGAAGCTAGGAAATTCTTTTCAGAAGAGTATTTTTATATTTATATTTTAGTTAATTCAGGTGTGCTTGTGCAAAGGAGTAGCACGGGGGTATTGGTCTGTGTGGCTGAGCCACCCTCACAGTGCGAAGCAGGCTTTGCAGGATGGATTCATTTCCAAGTGTGTGTTCCTTCTGTAACACAAATGACATAAATACTTGTCTAGGGAGAAGACCACAGCCATGACATCCTGCTCTGGAAACCAGACTGGAATGTCAAATCTCCCCAGGGAAACACAGAGGTAGCCTGAGAGCTGAGCTCTGTGCCACCAGCTCAGGATGCCCAGCATTGCCAAGCCTGAGCTGCAAACGTGAATCCTCACGGTGCTCACCAGTCTCTGCTTTGATTTTCCCCAGGAGCTCTGACTCTGAAGAAGCCTTTGAGACCCCGGAGTCCACTACACCTGTCAAGGCACCACCTTCACCTCCACAGCCAGCCCCTGAAGCAGCAGCAGCAGCAGCAGCAGTTGTTGCAGACGTAGCAGAGCAAGAAATAAAACCTCAGCTGCCCGTGGAAGATACAGGTAATGGGTGGGACATGTTATTGAGGGAATATTCAGGGAGCTATTTCTCTAAGCACAGTCAAAGAATTAATGCTAATAAATTGGCTTCTGGATTATTAGTTAATTACCCATGCAGAGAGGAAAAAACCCTGTTGCATCCCGGAATAAAATAATGGAGAATCTGTCCATAACATTTGAAAAATATTAAAGAGAACCTCTCTAGAAAAACACTTTGTTCATTTTGAACCAAGCCTCTTTTTGTAGGATCTCTACAGTAGAGTCAGATGAGTAGAAAAAGGAGATGTGAGTTGCAGCTGCGGGTACCTGTGTGAGCACTGTTAACTGTGACAATAAACAAAATGCCATTTTCAAATGTGTTACTGAAACAGGAGGTGGTCAAAAAGCCATTAGAACAACAGAAATACTGATTTTATAGGAGGAGCACGGGGATGACTGTGTGTATGGTATACATATGTGAAAATTGGTACACACTGGGAATATAAAACCTTTAAAAAGGAAGAATTGTATTTTAAACCCAAAGAAATTCTTTCCCCAAAAAAGTGTTCTTTGTTCTCCAGCTTGAGTAATGGAATATGAGGGAGTAGAAAGCATGCTATTAGCCCAAAATAGCTTTGTTTGGGCTGTTGGATGACAGCTGAACCGTTTGAGATTGAATTCCCCATTATGCTGTCTTTTTCCCATCTGAAAGTCAAGTCATCTTGATCACCTGGCTAAATTGTATGCAGATAATATTTCTCCTGGCAGTCTAAAGCTAACTTGTATTGTGTTTGGAAAGAGTTGTATCATCCCCCCAAAGATCTCAAGCCACCTGAAGCATTTCTGGGAGTTAGTTATTAAGCAATGCTGTTTAGGATCTTGATTTATAATAAAGGTTTATAAGAAGCTTCAAGGATTTTCTACAAACTGATTTCACAAAATAAAAAGTAAATACTGAGGCATGCTGCTGCTTTTCCCTTTCTGCTCTTAGAGTTCCCTCGTCATTGTAGTAAAAGTTACTCATACTGCATCTTTTTCCTTTTTTAAAGTCTTTGGCAATCCAGTGATTACCAAATAAGTGCTCAGAGAACAAAAGAACACACATGCTGAACAGAGTGTGCTTTTAATTACTGCACTAGATTATCTTCAAGCCCTTGATTACACATGTGCTTCCCTGGCACATGTGATTCCTGTCTCCTTCCATCCCAGTTCTCCCCCTCCTTTTTTTCAGATCTTTCTGAAGAAAAGTGGGAAACTGAATCTAGCTGTTCACAGCCAGTGTGAACTTTATTGGAGGCCATTGGGTGGCAGAGGGGAAACCACTTCATTTGCAAATCAGATTGTCCATGGGAGGCAAGTTACAGCAAAGTGGCAGAGATCTGTTCAGTGTTCCAAAACGATGCAAAACCCAGTTATACAACAGGAGAAGTTACTGGAGGGGAAGAAGATGTGTAATGCAGAAAAAATCCGAATGTAGGAGGGCAACACAAAGCATTCATTTGTTTTAGAAATCTTTAGAAGAAATAAATAATAGTAAGACTATAGTTTAGGTGTTTAGAAATGAGAAAAGCTAAACATTTTGTACTTTGTAAACCACTTGAGTGTCTTGTAGTTTATTTATTTCATAAGCTGTGCATGTGGCTGCACACAAAGAGAATGAGTCCCTTCCTCAGGGCTCAGGGGCATTGAAGCAGAGTTCCTGGATGGCACCATGCAGCTAAAAAGCCAGGTTTTGCTGGAAAAGGAGTGAGGAATATGGGCAGCTGGAGAGTCTGGCACAGGGAGAGGCAGCCCTGTCCTGCTGGGCTCCTGGTTCAGCAGCCACATGGCTTTGTCTTCACATGGGATGGGTGACAGAGCGCGTTTGGGTGGAAGGAGGGAGCACAGTAAGTGTTTAAAGGATTATTTCATCTATAGCTGACAATAATTACTTATGCAGATGGCTGCAGTTGTGTTGCATGATGTCATTAGCACAGCAGCTGGACCCCACTGCTGGAAAGCCAAGAGGAGAGTTTTTAATTAGGTTGACTGCAATGGTCGTTTAATAAATATGATGAAAGTGAACTAAGCTGGACTCGTGCTGGGTCTGTGTCAGCTCCTGGTGGGGTAAAGCCTGCTGCATGGCTCTGGTCCATGAGGAGCAGAGCAGAGGAGGGGAGTCAGTCTGAGGGCAAGTCTGGAGGGGAAGAGGAGCAACAGAACAAGTATGGAAAATACCCCTGAGCCCCAGGAAGTGCCACCAGCGAGCCCTTCCATTCCTCCCTAAATAAATTCTGGGAAACATGGTATAATCTCGAGGCAAATTGGAGAGTTTGAGGTGGCGGTTACTATTTTTTGTCATTATTTTAAATTATTGTTACTTGTCTCCCCAGCTTCCCATAGCAGTGTCCTCTTCTCCCTTGTTTCATCCATCTGAGCACCAGAATGTCTCCCAAGGCCATTCTCCCAAATACCCTGGTTTTGGCCAGGAGTTCCTGCCTAAGAATTTTCTGTCACCCCCTCTGCCTTCCCCAGATGATGACTGAATTCAGATTGAATTCACAGGGGACAGTGAGAGTGGAGTCCCCTCTGTGCATTACAGCCCAACAATCAGGATATGGGGCACCTATATTTGAATCCTTCTGGAGCCAGGGAAATTTGAGGTCAGGCTTTCCAGTAGAGACATTGTGGTCCAGACAAAAACAAACTAAATTTTTGATATAGACAGCATTCTTCATCAGTGTTTTTCCTCTTGAAGCCTGATATGGAAAATTTGAAAAGAAACTTTTATATACAACATTAGAATATGTCTTAGAATAAATGACAAAAGTATTTTTACAGAACTTTTAAAAAGTGGTACTAATTGATTTCCTGACATCAAAGAGTTTTCATTACAAGAAAGAAATTTAAATAAACTATGTTTCAAAATTTCCAGTGTAAGGTAATTATGATTCCTATATGCTTTTGGCATTTTTCCCTCATAACGTAGTAACTGGGTTTATGTTGTATGCATTTTCCAGAGATTTGCCTTTGTTTGCTTTTTCTCTAGAAGACAGAACTGATATTCAATTTCTTCTATATTTGCCTATTGCATCTGTTTAAATATTATTGCTAAGCCTGTCAGAAGAGTGTTTCATTTTGTTTCCAGCTCAGCAGTGTTAAAGCCTATTTTCAGTTTATTGGGGTTCCCTCTGTTTTAGAGATGCTTCAGCAAAGTAATCCCTTGCCTTGGCTACTTCTGTAAAAAAGCAACAGAAATTTGTTATGTTTATTAATGCACATAGTCAGAATATCTTATTAATGCTCTCTGGCACAGGGTGGGATTCTTGGGTCTGTCCTGTACAGGGCCAGGAGTTGGACTTCAGTGATCTTTCTGGGTCCCTTCCAGCTCAGGATATTCTGTGATTCTGTGACTTTCTAGCAAGTTCTGCTTCTTCCATAGCAGGTGCCAGGTGAAAATGCCAAGTGTTAAATATGCCGTGTAATTCTAATATTTAGGTCTCATCACCTGAATACAAGAAGTCTTGAGTTTTATGTTGTTGAGTTTGTGTTTGGGATTTTTTTTCAAAGTTGATCCTGTCAAAATTTGCTTGAAATGAGAGGAATTTCCTAGTGGAAGGAGCAGAACTTGAACCTTCTTTTTTAATGACTAAAAGGAGAGGTTTTGAGGAGCTTGCCTGGTTTTTTATTGCAGTGTAAGTTCCCCAGCTATCCTCCACGTTCCTGGAATGCTTTATAAAACTTAATATCTTCTTGTGGGCAGCTCCTACCAGTATAAATTGTGGGTGACTCAGTATCAATAAAAGGCGTAAACCTGATTTAAAACCTTGTGCTGGTCTCTCTCTAGGGCAAGTAAGTTCTGCCTTAATTCCCATAGCTGGTGTTGTAATATGTTCCTTTGTGATCAAACTGCATTTTAATAAAATACTGCAGTGATACTGATTGGCTTAATTTTGTGTTGTAAAACGACAAATGTCACTGCTCTCTGAATAGGCTGTTAATGTCAGGAAAGTATGGTCCTCATGTCTCTGTGTTGTAATAAAGCCTTGAGTACCATTTATGCCTCCTGCTCCAGCAATTCTGCTGCTACCAGCAGTGAGCCAGGCCTGTCGTAAAGCCAGAAGAGGCTGACAGCATCATTTCACTTCTGCCAAGAGCCGTGCTTGCTGAGACAGTTTCACATCTTGTTTCATAAAGAAACAGTAAAAAATATCGAGCAACACTGCAGAAATCTGTACTCTTGAGTAAAAAGGATTTGATGAGGAGGAAGTCGTGAAATAAGCAGTTAAAGAAGATTAAAGCCTTGCGCTGTGTGGAGCACCCAGAATTGAAATTCTGGTTTGTTGGGAGTAGCTGCAAAGCCTTGCACGCTCCCTCTGCGTGGTGCATCCCAAACCTCAGCATCTTGTGTACAGTCCAAGTCCTGCAGGGCAGTGGTTTATTTTATTTTATTTTACTTTGTTTTAATGCATGTTTATACTGCTTTGAACAAGGGCCTCGGTGCTGCTGAGGGCTTTGACGTAGACTGGAATGAAAACAGTGCATAACTGCAGATGATTCCTCGTTCAGATCCCACTTTCATTTCATGCTGACCTACATTTGTAGTCGCTGACACCCCGGTGTTTATTGTGGTGCATTCCCCTGAAGTGCCTTCCATTCTCCTTTCGGGGTGAAAGGGACAGATTAGGCTAATGCTGGAGGTTTGTGGCACTCTCTGAGTGCCCTCAACAGGAGTCCCATCAGTGTCACCAAGTGATGTGTGTGTGAAGTGAGCACCAGCCCGCCAAATGAAGCCTAATTAATGACCCCTCAGCTGAAACCAAGCCCAAACCAGGGAGGATTAAGGAGAAAAATAAACTGTTCTGAAGTACTGGCGCATTATTAGCATTCAATTAGCAGGAAAAACACATTAGAATATTATTTTAATTGATGTATCCTAGTGAACTTCTACAGTCTTAAAAGAGAAACTGCATAGCTGTCATCCCTTTGACAGTCTCTGCAGGTACATGGTGCCACTTTGGGAAATGTGTCCAATTCCTTAAATCTCTTTCTGTCCTCTACACCCATAAATAATAATTCTTGCAGTCTGTCTGCAGGCATACAATTTCTCCTGAAACAAAGGAAAATTTTTTCCCCTTTTCTTAATCCATTCATAGCTTCTCACTAAAACAATAATTGATTGCCTGTATTGCTTTAATGAACAGTGTTAATGAATGTAGCAGGGCAGAATGAGAATTGTTCTGCAAAACATGTCAGGATTCGAATGAAAAGGGTGAGCAGAAATGTCGCTGAAATAATTTAGGGCTGAGCAAAGCATTCATTTTTGTTTGACTGTTTTTCTTTATAATTGCATAATTTAAAAAAAACGACAACATGAAGAAGGCTGTGTTGCTTCAGCAGGAAACACGGGGGCATTTTGCTCCTCTATGAGAGCTGTGAGCAGCTGAGAGCCTGAACTGGAGAGAGCTGTCCCAGGTCTCGGGTACCCCACAGGGACACGCAGGGACAGATTCAGATTCAAATCAGAGTAGTACAGTCACAGCAGGAGCAAACCACATGCAGGATTTGTAAAACATTTGAATAATCAACCTAATGAGCTGGAAGGCTGCAAGAACCATCACCTTCATGCTTTCCTGCCTCTATTTTCTGATTTTTTGTTATGCACTCTGTCTCCTTCTACTTTGTCCAATGGAGTTGTTATATTCCAAGTGGAGAGACTTCTACAAATCATTTTAGGACTCCGTTCAATAAGAAAACCTTTAATCGGAGTGGAAGGCTGCTTGGATTAAGAGTTTTAACATAAATCTCTCTACAAATTTTTCTTTTCATCAGCAAGTCAGAACTGCATTTGGAAAAACCTGGGTTAAATAATCAGTAGGGAGCTTCTAGCTTTTTAAAGAAAGATTTTTTTCAACTGAAAATATTTGTGGAGCTCTCTAAATGACTTTTTTTTTTTTTTTTTTTACTTTTACCGTAATTTATTTCACATTAAGTTCTCAGTTATTCATGTCTTATTATAAACTTGTAATTATTGACTGCTTGGGGCAGATAGAGGAGCAGCATTGATGGGAGAGGAAGCCATTTTCCTCTGGGTAAATTGGTAAAAATAGCACATGGGAAACAAATCTTAAGGTCAACATGTAATTACTGAAGCACAGTCAGTTTACAGGAGGTTTACTTCATAAGAACTCTGACACAATTGTGTGAACTCTTTACAGTAGGAGAAAATGGGACTAAAAAAGTGCTTTATGTGCAGTTTTTCTAGTATTTGCGATGTTTAGTGTATTATGGTAATATCTATCTCTATAATGATGGTTTGGAAGAGGTGCTTTAGAGGCTATTGCAAATACGTGTTTTGTCTTTTCTTGAAATTTGCCCTGAATCCTGTTCTGGGGAGAACAGATCTATTTTCCCCCTAATCTGGTTCATATATTAGAAAAGTCACTTTAGTTTGCTTAGTCAATTTGTATGATTTTAATGCTTTTTTCTTTCACTTGCAGTAGTATTAGATGATAACAAAACCTCCTAAAAATGTGTCTGAAGTGCGCTGAGTTTTCTGTTTGTTCCACAGGCCCGTGCTTGGAAGCTGAACCCGTCACTGATGTGTCACACAGCGGGCCAGTTCAGGAGAGCCCTTTCCGTCCCCCCTGCCATTCCTTCTCCACCGTCTTCGACGAGGACAAGCCCATAGCCAGCAGTGGAACCTACAACTTGGACTTTGATAACATTGAGCTGGTCGATTCTCTCCATGCCTTAGGACCCAGCTCTGCAGAGCCCAAGAACTGGGACCCCAAAGCAAATGTCCGGAGAAAATCCACGGATTCGGTCCCGGTTTCCAAATCCACGTTGTCTCGATCTCTCAGCCTGCAGGCCAGTGATTTTGATGGGGCATCTTGCCTTGGCAGCAGTGACACGTTAGCACCGTCAGCAGATGTGTACGGTACTGGTTCCAGCAGTGCTTCCAGTACCCTCAAGAGAACGAAAAAACCCAGACCAGCTTCCTTAAAAAAGAAGCAGTCGGCCAAAAAACCCCTGGCTGCTCCGCTGGTGAAGGAAACCCCACAAGAACCGCCTGAGCTTAGCCAAGCAGCTTGTGAGGATAAAGCACCTGAGGTGAAGGCTGACTCAGCAAAGCCCGAATGTACTGAACCTTCCAAAATCTCTGCCGAGAAGGAGGAGGCCCCGCCTGTGCCTGAAGGATCCGACCCTTCGGATCCGGACCGTTTCGAAGGGATTAGCGCGTTTAGCTCCAGAGGCAGCAAGGTGCAGAACTCTCCCCCTGCCAGCAGGAAAACGCTGCCTCTGACAACGGCCCCCGAGGCTGTGGAGGTGACTCCGCCGGACACCGGGGGACAGGAGGACCCTCCCGCCAAGGGCGTGGCGGTGAGGCTGGAGTTCGACTATTCCGAGGAGAAAGGGGGCAGCGAGGACCAGCAGGAGAGCGCTCCTCCTCCCAAAAAAGCAGGGAAAAAGCCTGGTGCTAAAATGCCGCTACGGAGGCCAAAGACTAAAAAACCGGTGGAGAAGCTTGACAATGCTCCAACCACCCCGACCAAGTCGCCCACGGATCCCAACGAAATCCCCATCACGAAAGGCTCTTACACTTTTGATATCGACAAATGGGACGATCCCAATTTTAACCCCTTCTCATCCAGTACAAAAATGCAGGAATCGCCCAAACTGCCTCAACAAACGTACAGCTTCGAGCCGGACATGTGTGAGGACTCCATTGACCCGTTCAAGTCTTCTTCTAAGATACCCAACTCGCCTTCCAAATCTCCAGCGTCCTTTGAGATACCAGCCAGTGCCAACGAGACGAACGGGACGGAAGGAGACAGCCTGAACAAACCTGCCAAGAAGAAGAAGACGCCACTAAAAACGTAAGTTAAAGGGCAGAGGCGTTCCTAGAATAGAAGCAGACATTCCTCCCCTTTAGCACAGTTACACAGGATTTATCTCTGAACAGAGAGATGGAGGTGACCTTGGGTGTTGGTGGCCACAACTGGAGTTACTCTGGGGGGCTGTTCCTGCTCTCAACCTGTTTCCTCAATAATTTGATATTTCCAGAATTACCAAGCCACATTAGGCAACAGTATTTTTTAAGTCTTTGGGCTCAGTGTAGCTTTGAACCTGGTTAAATTGAAATTTTATCAGTTATGTACCCAGTTTTCTGTGACTTCATTCTGGGAAGTTGATGCTGTTTAGGATGATCAAGTAATCACACTAGCACAACAGCTATTTTATGAATCATTGTTTTTGAGCGTGGGATGTGAAATAGTAAGGCAGTGACAAATCCCGTATTGCAAACAGCAGGAAGATGGTTTCAGCCAGTGACTTATGGTATTTAAAAGAAAATAAGCTGAAACAGAAGAGTGTAGTATTGAAATATATTTTTTAAAATATAGATACAAGACTAAGAAATGTGAAAAAAATCCTTCTTATGAAAAGGTTTACAATTGTGCAGAAATTTAAAATCTCCAAAAATACTATATGTAAAGGAAATATCCAGCTTTTAGACATGGGTGACAAATTCCAGGATAAATTTTCTATGTTTCTGTTTCTAGATATTTGGTTAAAAACCTCTGTGGCTGGTTGCTGATATGCATGTTGCTTTATCTGTTCAGATATGGTTATTTTGAGTTGGTGACCACTAAGTTATATCTGAAATTGATCTCCTGTGTGTATCTGTAAGAAAGTATCTCAGTTCATGTTCTTTTATGGTTTAAATGTTCCAGCTAGCTAACAGAAATGGGAGCACAAATTTTAAATGCCAATTTAAGACAAGAAGATAACATGGTTAATGTAAAGCAGTACAAAAGCTGATCTCTTGTACAGGGTGAAATGGAGATTATTCAGATTTTTCTGAATAGCCTCTTGCCTTCTAAGCTTCTAATTCAAGTCCCTTGTCAGATTTGAGGCAGCTTGTGTCTTTATTTTCTTTCTAGGGGTGTTTCTGACTTATGGATAGTTTAGGCCACCGTGTAGTGAGTTGTTTTCTTTGGGAGAGGAGCTGGGTTTTTGTGGTGTTACTACTTTTTCAGGTTTACCTGAAACTTAGTAGTAAGTTACACTTTTTTTCCAAGCCTACAGTCCAGACTGATTTGGTCCAAACCGAGAAGATTTAAAAGTCTGACAGCAAGAGAGGAACAGTTTGAATCTCACTGGGGAAGTGCAGAGGGGAATTTTAATATCACCAGATCTTTAAGTTTTTGCAGGCTGCCAGAGTCTCCTTGTGTCTTCCAGTAGCCAGAGTTGACAGACCCCCAGAGTGAGCCTCTTGGGTTCTCCCATCTACTTTGAATATCGGGAAGAATTCCAAAGTTATTAATTTAGGGGCAAAATGAGTTTACAGAGAGTTTGCTAAGCCACATTTGTCCTTGAGAAAATCCATCGCAGGGAAACCCTGTCCTAGAATCACAGAGTTCAGTGCTGGTGTTCCTCATGGTGGGGAGGTGAAGCTTCCCCAGTCAAGGCTCACAGGTTCTTGGGTCAGGAGGGCTGCAGGAAATCCCAGCCCCTGCTTGGCACTGCTTTCACTGGGTTGTGTGGTGTGTTGCTCACTGCAGCCCCGTAACCTACTTTTGCAAGTGTTGGTTTTTTGGTTTTTTTTTATAAAGATGAGACTGCATATTAATAACCCATTGCAGCCTGCAGCTGTGGTACTTTCTAGAAGAAAATGACTTTAGGCTTTAGAAGGGATGCTAGGATAGGCAGGAAGTTTGATTAGCACTGTTGAGGGATGCAGAAATTAAACCCTGTGGAGCAGTTTGAAAATGAGTTCCTCATGTGGAAAGGCAGTGATCTCTAGATTAGAGGTGAAGGAGCCAGGCGTGAGTTTAAGCCTTTGCTGAGCTTGTACTGCTTTGACTCTGAGCCATGTGCTCAGTCTAACATGTGTTAAATCAATAAAAATAAGCCATTTTTGTTCTTGAATGAAACTGCAGCAGTTTAAGCATTGGCCTCCCTGTGAAAAGATGAGGTTTTTACAAGAAATGTGAGCTGGACACAAATTACTCCCTGGTCACCTACCCGAGTGCTGAGCTGCTTGGGGACAATCACATTGCTCAGGTGATGCTGAGCAAAGAGCAGCTGATGCTTCCCCGATGCCAGCTCACAGTGATGAGTAAAAATAGGTGGTTTATAGAGATACTGCTTGTGCAGGCAGTGCTCTGGAAGCTCTTGGATGGCTGGAGGCTGTTTAGAAATGGAAGGTGCCAGCTGTCATGAGCATTCCACGTGAGGAGAGACGAGCAGAAGCTGCCAAGCTTATGAGTAAATGAAAACTTCTCTTAGCCTAAGCTGTTTGCCAAGGTTTGCTTTTGCTTTGGGGGAAACCAGTTTGCTCTGTTGAACACCAGATTAGGTTTTGGAGAGAACCAAACCAGCTGAGTTTTAAGGAAATGTCATTTTCTATCCTGACCTGGGTAAATGGTTTGAAATGGTCAAGTAGCTTTTTCTGTGCTGTCACAACACATCAGCAAACATGACAAAACCTGGAATAACTATGCCCTCTCCTTAAGCTTAGCTGCCATTCAAGAACAGTTTTGCATATCATATAATAATAAATAGTGTGTTTTGAAAAGCAAGCAGGTGGCCTCCATCAGGGAAGGCAAGGACAGCCAGTGTGTTGAAAGGAACTTTACTTGAAGGTGTAGCTTTGAAAAATGTGTTTTGTGAGATGAAAGCATATCAAAAGTATAACATTGAACTAGAAAACATTGAAGGACTTGATGAATATTTTTTTTCTCCTCGTGTATTTCACAATAAAAAGTAGGAGTTAAGATTGTACAGGTAGCAAATATGCATGATCAGATTGCCTTAACACATTAACATTAACAGAGTATTTGTAGGTTAACCTTTTTTGTCAGTTCCTTCTGTCTGTCTCTCTTCTTTGTCTTCTTTGTCTTAGGATGGTAGAAGATGTGATGTCTGTATGTTCTCTGTTGTAAGTAATTCTAAGCTAACAATTCAAATTTCTTCTTTGATTTATGGGCTTTTTAATTTTACTTATTTATTTTGCAGCATGATCAGTTATTATTCAGCATGATGCTTTTATGTTAATGATTTCACTTCACTTGCACATATGAAAGCTATTTTAAGTAAGATGCCTGACTGTGAATGAGTTTGAGGAATCTGTTGCCTCATTATCTGTTGCCTATCCAAGAAGATCCTCATCTAAAAACTATAGGGATTTTGTGTCCTTGACCTAAAATATGAAAGTTTTATTTCTACTGCTGAACAACATTGTACAATCAATTCTTCGTAAATACTGCATAAAGTGCTTGTGTTTCTTGAAGGAAAAAGTTATCCTAATTAATTCTGTCATCATAACTGGATAATTAATGGTATTGAACACACCAATATTCAGCTGCCCAATTTATTTTCCCCTCTAGAAGTGGTATTGATTCACCCTCTGCCAGTTGAAACCCACCATTAGAATTTCTGGTGTCAAGCTTGCCATCATTGATCAGGGATGAGCTGGTGGGCAGTAATTTTTGCCACTGCATCTCAGTTCAAATATAAAATCAGTGAGTTTGCTGTGGTATTTTCTTCCCTGTTGTAGCTAGTAACATAAACGATTTTGAATAACTCTGACAATGTGCATTAAGAGAACAGATAGGTAATTATTTTATTCCTAGTTAGAAACTTTAGCCAATTGTGAATAAAGGCAACATTCATAATTCATTATCATGACATAATTTATGTTCTTCATTCCTTTTGCTTGATTGAAACCTTGTGGGATTTTGGGGGGCTACAGTGTCTGTGCTCCCAGTCTGCACTATGAGGTGTCAGGGGAACTGGAAGCAGAATTGCCATATTTCTTGTTGTATTTGTTTTTAAAAAGGTCTGTTGTGCCCATTTGTAATGACACAGCTCATTCTGGCATCTGGGGAACAGCATCTGCCCCAGATGGTTTTAAATAGTTCATCTAAAGCAAACCAGGTTTTCTTCATGGTTTTTGGGGTCGTTGGAGCCTGAGTTTCTCAGAGTTTTAATTCTCAGGTAAAGGTGTGGGTTAGACCTAAGTTTGGGATGTGAAACTGAAGCAGACAGAAGCTGAATCATTCCCACAGGGCCCGGGGGGTGCCTGTGGTGGAGCAGGGATTTGAATCGCAGCCGAGCAGTAACTCTGCTCTGAGAATGTGTCAGGAGTGAGCATGAAAAATATGGCAATCCTGCTGTTCTCAGCTTTTGAGGGAGCGAGGCCTGTTCCAAGTGCATGACAAAAATATGTACCCATGGCATGTTTCTCTGGGGTGCTGCTGCCTAATGGATGGGATTTTAATGCACAAGGGCTTACAGAGGTTGCATTGTCTGTGGCTGTCTCTTGCTAAGTGTGAAATTACCTGATTCTTGCTGCTATTACCATATTAATAGTTTGAACTTTATTTTCAGTGATACATTTAGGGTGAAAAAATCACCAAAAAGATCCCCACTATCAGATCCTCCTTCTCAGGTAAAGTGCTGCCTTATTTTGGTGCATGTTATTCATGTTCTTGAAGGGACAAAAAGAAAGAAATCTGATTAATTTAGTTGTAGAATTGTATGTTTAATAACAGAGTGCCTTTTTGTTGTAGACTTCTACTTGTAATAATAGAGAACATTTTTACAAAAATATATGCATATGTCCAAGTATAGCACATTGGGCTAATACCATAAAGCATTAACCTTTTGTCCTCTAAAAGTGTGTACACAGTATGTAGTAGATCCAGTATTTTTCTCTGGGAATTCCAGTTAGAGTATTAACAATGTACTTTGGAAAGCCCTGTGTTAAGGTGGAGCAAGGATATGAATAGGAATCTTCAGTCAGTTGTCTGAAAAATGAGACTATCCCTATCCACCCTGGAATTTTTAGATTAGAAAGTAAGAAACTAAATGCACCAAATTGGTGGGCTGGAAGGGAAATAGAAATAAACCAAGTGGGCTGATCTACCAGGAACATGTGCTTGGATAGTTTGATTCTGTGTTGTAAACTGCTGGCAGGTGGTTTTCTTGGAAGAGAATTTAACAAAAGCTGCTCTTCCACAAAGGCCTGACTGCTTTGATGTGGCATAGCTCCTTCCATGCTTCTGTTCCTCTTCCTGTTATCCATCCTGCCCTTTTATTTGTGCTGCTTGACAGTGTAGAAGTGAAGAAAGGGGGAATGGTTCATGACCTCGTGGACCCACGAGGGTTTGCTCCTATGAGGGAAGCCTAAAAAGTCAATTTTGGCAGTCAGAGACTGCAGTGATGGGTGATGTGTGCCACTTGTGTCAAGTGCCTAACAGATTTCAACAGCTCTGGATCTTCTTTCTTCCCTGTTATCAAAGCAGCTTTGCAATGCAAGTGTTTATCATCAAAGAGCTTAGTTATACTGGGAAAACTCGCTGCTGGTAGAGTTAATATTTTCCATTAAGTATTTTATACAGCACTGCAGCAGAGATTACAGAATTAAAAAGATGGCTCTGGCAGTGCAAAGGAATTCAGAGATTGAGCTGTTCCATGTGTGAGTGAAAGATAATGGAATTAATTGGCTCTTGTTTGCTGCAGGATCCTACTCCACTGCCAACTCCAGAAACACCTCCTGTCATCTCCACGGTGGTGCACGCCACGGACGAGGAGAAGCTGGCGTCCTCCGTGACGGGCCAGAAGTGGACCTGCATGACCGTGGACCTGAACACGGACAAGCAGGACTACCCACAGCCCTCTGACCTGTCCACCTTCGTCAACGAGACCAAGTTCAGCTCTCCCACGGAGGGTACTGTCTGCTCCAGCCCAGACAGGGGTGTTTACTGAGAGAGGGGTTTGCCTTGGCCGAGGATGTTGGCCTGGGTTCTGCTGAATCAGACTCTTCTTAGGGCACCCTAAAAATGGGGCCATTCTGGGGGACAGTTATGGGGAGCTAAGTGTAAGACCCCAACAGTCCAACCTTGAGTTTTCAGGAAAGAAAAGATGCTTAAAGGGAAATGAGAGGGCCCCTCAGAGAAAGGCTTTTGCTTCCTTTGTGTGATTAATTGTTCTTCTCTGTGAGCAATGTGTTCTCTCAGTGCCATCACAGGAGAATGACCCTGATACTGCTCCAGGGTCACTGAACTACTGATTCTGCCCGAGCCTGTTCCTTTTAACATGGGAGAAGGGCCCGTGTTAAAATTCTGCTCAAATTTTCTGTATTGCATTATTGCCCATACCATGCCATCTCTCTTCCAGCTTCCTGGGCTCCAAATATCTTCATGCATAAAAGTGTCCAGGACATACCCTCTATAAAATATTTACTATTCATATTCCAGATAAAATTCCCTACTAGCTCAGCCTATTAAAGTTTTTCCTGCCATACCTTCCTATGAGCAGTTGAGAGCTAAAGCTGGAAGTTTCTGTTTAGTGAACTGTCATTCCAGGTCTGTGAAATTTGGAAGAGACAGAATTAAGAAAATTTGTGTGTGGCCTTCCTTGGGACTACCAGAGGGAATTCTGCTTTGCAACATCTGCTCCTAAGGCAGATGTTCAGCTTTGTGGGTGGGAAGCATGTTTGAATTTAACTTGGCTTAAACTTTTTCTTCCTGATCAGAATTCATTTCTTCCCCCCAACCTTTCAGTCCCTGTCCCAGTCTACCATTAAATCTACTTTATGCCATTTTAGGCTGGGTCTAAATTTATGCCTGATGAAGAACTGGTAAACTTTTAGGTCAAGGTGTTTGACATCAAAAAGTAACAATAATCACAGTGCTTTTGTTCATATGCACATGCTTTTATGCCTTAGGCTTTTTGGAAATCTGTTGAGTATTTGAAACAGATAAGTATTTCAGTCTGGATGAATTCATTTGGCTTTATTGTCAAATTATAAATTTTAGACATTGACTTCCTTGTATTCATATTTTAAAAAATAACTTAAAGAGACACTTTTTAGAAAATAACCCCCCTAAATCTGGGAAAATGGAAACTATATGGAAGAAAATGGAACAAAAGAATAGTGAGAGACACTCTGAAACAATCATTTTAGCTTTCAAAGTGGGTAGAAGAAAGTGAGCAATGCTCCTAATTAAATGGTAATTGTCTTGTCTCATGTGTGCTGCATGGTACAGTTGGGGTTTCAGATTACACACTCATTATAATCAACAATGCTTCCACTTTTCACATCTCTTAAAAATAATAATTTTTCCCTGTGACAGTCTTGCTCCTGCAGCTTTGAGAAATTTCTGAGTAATTTGAGGGCTGTTTCTTGGTGTGGATATTTTTACCTCTCCCAGACACCCGTGTGTGTTACCCTGTAACCTAACACTGCTTCTGTAGGGATGCAGCCCAGCTCCCGAGGCAGTGCAGCCAGCCCTCATCTGCTTCAGGCACTGCCTATGGCTGCTGCCATTTTGCTGTTGCACAGACCCGAAGTGAGCCATAATTATTAGCAGAAAATTCTGATGTAATCTTGCAGCTATTTGTAGGAGGAGTTGGAGGACATCACTTAGTAAGTCTGTTGTACGTGTTTATAAAAGATAATTATCTTGCTTTGTGGGATATCCTGGGCTTTTCTGATTTTGAATGTATAGAGATAAGCAGAGCCTAAGATTTTGGAGGGGAGAGGATGTCTGAGAGGAGAGGAGAGAGAGGAATTAATGCTGGAGACTCCTGAGAGCAGTGAGACGAAACAAACTGCGTTTAGCCAGCCGCGTTATTCCTTTTGTTTCTACTTGGACTCCTTCCATCTGTGCTTGCCTTTTTTTTATTTGTTAATCAGCAGTGAAGTTAAATGTGTGTTGTCCCTGCAGTCAGTTTGGATGGGGATTGCAGAGCTGCTGGCAGTGCTGCAGGCAGGTGGAGGGTCCCTGTGGCTGTGCCAGCAGAGGACAGTGCTGGAACATTTGCTGCCCCTGAGCCTGCCTGGACACTCAGGGATTGCTCTCTGCAATCCATAAACTCTCCTGATGCACCTCACTGGGCTGTCTGTGGGTAAATGGGATACAGAGAGGCAGTTTCTAAACATTTGCTGCTCTCACCTGGGATTTCAGGCTTTCTCCTGCAGTTCAGCTCCTCGTACGGGGTTTGAATTCATCCTTCCAGTTTGAGTTTTGCTTTCACTGGGAAGAAAAGTGAATGAGAAAGTCTGTTGCTGGTATCTGACACCAGGAGGTTGTCCATCTTGCCTGGCTCCCTATTACCATTAAAAACATGTGGTGCTAGGAATTTAAATGTGAGGAGCCTGCTATTACAGCTTTCTCTTCCCTTACATGTCATACTGTGAATATCCCCAACCAGTACTAAGGGTTTGTAGCTCTTCCTCTTCAGTGGTTGTTTGACAAAATACGTAATTTGTGGAATTACAGTCCTTGTGCAGTTCTTTTTATTACTAAAAAAAAATTCAAGCAAGTAAAATCACACTGAACCCTCTAAAACTTTTTTAATCTGCAAAACAAGCAAGAGATTATCTTCAGGGTTGTTTTTTTTTAAACATCAAACATTTTAATGGTGGTTATCACCTTCCTAATGCAAGCCCTACTTTTACAAAAGCTGCCCAGATCTAGAAGGATTTTAGCACATGATTTTATCATAATACAAATGCTAGTGTGCATTTCCTTGGGATTTATTTATAGTGGAAATCAAATTATGCAAATGGTTTATTAAATTAAGTCATGGAAACAGAACAAAGTACAGCATTTGGACAAATTAATTATGCTTTTAATTGTTAAATTAAGTTGTCATTGTAGGAAATTAGCTTTTATTTGAGTGCAGGAAGGCATGATCTCTTTTCCTGGGTTAGATTTCTCTGCTTCTGTATCAGCTACTGGGTGACCATAGGCTGGGAAGAAATGCTGGTTATTCCCTCCAGTGTAACTGGGAGATTAGAAAGAGAAGCAGTAAAGATTTGCATTTTTATTACATTTTAGACTTAGGGTTCTTTGTAAATCTACCTGCCTTAGACTCTTCCTCTGAAAGCAAAATGTGAGAACAGCTCAGTAAGATATCTTTTTCTTCAATGATAGCACAGTAGTTGTTCTGAATTAGGAGTGTGATAAACATGAAAAAATAGAAATTCATTTTTCTCAACAGCTGTTAAAATATATTTTAAAAGAAATTTGCATCAGCATTGCCATTTATTGAAAACTTGTGGTTTCTGTGATAAGATAACATGATAGGGGAAAGTTGTCTGTGCTCCGAAATTGCTCTGAAACTTTCTTAGTATTCTGGTCTCTGGGGCAAATGAAGAAGCTGAATTTTTTTTCTGGCAAGCAGATTTGCCTCAAATGTGTCAGGTTCATTTCTGAAAATGAGTGAATATTAATGCACCTTTTACTTTCTGTATATTCTATTTTTAAGGTCTTTGGAAAGTATTGAGCAGAGGGGGCGTGGCCCTTGTCAATGAGAAGAGCTCTTATTTTCTTCAGAAAATAATCATGTCATGGCATGTATTAACACCTCTTTTTTTTGTTTCTGTTGCAGAATTAGAATATGGCAACTCATATGAAATAGAATATATGGAGAAAATAGGCTCCTCTGTGCCTGTAAGTTCTCACCTCCATTTCCATTTATTTGCATTCCCTTGTCATAATAGACTATCTGATAATGCCCTCAGCATCACCACCCTTTAAATTAATTATAATGTGCCTGCAGCAGATTTGCAAAACCAGTTCCTTGAAATTGGCATAACTGGGGTAAATTGCCTGTGCTTTGTTGTGCTGTGTCCTGTAAAGCTTGTTCCATTTTATAATTTTATTTCTAAGCCAACATCACAGTAGTTCTTTCTGGAGATTCAAAGCCAATCAGTATTTCCAGCAGTGCAGAATGCAGAGCTGTCTACACCAACTGCTGAACTGTTCAAGAAACTGGGAGTAAAACTTGGAAGAAGCTGGAGGGAATCAGGAGAGAAACAGGATTAGTGTGAAGTCTGGAATGCAGCCTTACACATTATCACTTGTTTCACCTTCTTTTTAATCATGGATTTGATAGCTTGACTGGATCCAGTGAGGGGATATCCACTGGGGTTATTAGGAAAATCAGTCATGTGGTGCTTAAACCAATGAGAATATTCAATGGATATTTCAGTAACACACTCAGCCAAGGGATGCTTCCTGCCTGACAGAACCAGAAATCTGATTAACCCCAAACTGGGAGAAGAAGAGCCACTACAAAGAGTGAATTGTTCAGGTTTTGTTCTTTGGTGGGTTCTTCCTGAAAGGGTTCATCTCAGTATCATCATTACAACCCTGTATTATTAGATTTCTGTCAACTCATTTGCTCACTAAAGGCTTCAGTGACCCGAATTAGCTCTAATGGAGAATGGTTGAATTGCTTAATGAGTTTCTCTTTCCCTGTGGCCAGCAGGATGATAGCACCCCGAAGAAGCAGTCCCTGTACCTAATGTTTGATGCACAGCAGGAGAGCCCAGTGAAGTCACCTCCCATCAGACTGTCTGACTCCACAACTCCCTGCTCAGGGTAGGTCACTGTGAGCAGTGCAGGGGGGTGGCAGGGGAGTGGGTTACCCTCAGAGCATGAACACAGGCTCTTCCTCCTCCCTCTGCCTCTGTGCTGCCAAGTTATTTGTTTAAAAATAGATTCCCATCTGTGTACACATATGATGGAGAACAGAGGGCAAAGATACACAAGTTTCATGATGGAATAAGGGTGTGTGTTTCTCCTTCACGTTCTAACTAAATAGTCACAGTGACAACTGTTTAGCTGGACAGTGGCCTCCTGCTTAAAGCTTTTTCCTCAGATACTGAGGTCATTTTCTCGTTAATCTAGAATTCTGTTAATTGCAGGTTTTCACTTGGCTTTTCCTGGATTCATTTTCTGAACAAGGGCTCTTGTTCATAAGACCAGGATGTGGGAGTTGTGTTTACTTCCAATAATTTTGCTTGTCAAGGACATCTGTTCTTGTTAATAGAAGTTGTATTTGGGAGAGAGGGAGGTCACAATGAGAAAGAGATAAAAAGGCAAGTGAGAAATACTGAAGAAATGTGACATTTCTGATGGAACTGGTTTTATTTTGATGTCTCCAGTGCATTGTTTTGAAAGGATATTGCAAAGTGTTACGAGATATAATGATGTAAAATTGAATTAATGTGTATATAAATATATTTATATATGTACATGATAGTGATGGAGAGGACTCGCTCAGCTGTTACCAGAAGCAGAATTGTGAAGGCCTTGTGCTCCACCCTGAAAACATGTACACAATCTTTCTCCAGGTCAAGTTTTGAAGACCCTGAAGCCCAGCAGTCCTCTGGCATGAAGATCCCACACCCAGCTTCCCGAGTGCTAGCTGCCAGCCAGGAGGCACATTTACAGTCCCCTGACAAGGCCAAGCAGAAGGACCTGGAGCCCATGACCCTGGGAACAACTCCAGAGGCCATTGAAATTGTAAGTCCTGTATGATACGGGTTTGGGAATCATTTTCCTCCAGAAAATTTCCATTTTGCCTTTGGCCCAAACAACCTGGGCAAAATCTCTCTTGCTTATTCAGCCTCCTCTTTACCCTTCAGACATCTCCTGAAGACTCCTTTGTCTCTGCTGATGCTCTTCTCAATAGGATATCTAAGAAAGCCTCAATATGTGATCAGCCTGAATATCTAGATCCTGACCTAGCAGAAAAGAACCCCCCAGTATTTGCTCAGAAACTTCAGGTTTGTAGCAGAAATATAAATGTCACTTTTCTTTCTGTTTGTCCATACACAGGCAAAGGGATGCTTTGCCTCATCTGAAAGGGGTGGAGGGAGGCTTGGAGGGGATGTGGAAAAGAATTAAAATAATTATTTAATTCTTTCCAAAGTAACTCTCCCCTATCAAAGACTTGAGGAACAAAGATATTTTCATTTAAATCATGTAATTCATATAATACATAACCTAAATTTCATCAGCACCTATCCTGTACCTCTAATGTATGTATTTTCCAGAAGTCTTTTCAAAGCAAATTTTTTTAAAGCTTGAACACAGGACTTGATGTGTGGAGAATGGTCTTGACACCTGGCCTTATCTCTATGTATAGATGCATTTTTTGAGATTTAGGACCTAATTCTGCTGATTTGAAAATCAGTCTTTGTTTTTCTAATAATTTCTCTAATGCAGAATTTGGCATGGTTTCTTCTAGGAAAAGCAAATAGATCTGCAGAGCAATTCTATTCTCTAATTCCAAAATATGTCAGGACATATTTTCTGGAATATTTACAGTGAAATTTTAAAACAGCAAATGTTGAACTGAGACCATCACGTAGCATAAATTCACATAAAATGGAAATGAAAGGAGTCTGTGATAAAACAGCTTTAGCTTCAGAAAACATTTATTTTACATGAAGTATTGTTCATACTGACCACCTAATGAAAATTATTTATCTATACAGCTACCTCAAAACAAACCAAACCCTGGAGTTTCGTATCACTGTCCTCACCATGAGAGGAATTTGGGGTGTTTGTCACCCAGGAATTGTCCCAATTCCACATTAAAATTTAACAATCCATTTTTTTGAGTACGTCAAAGATTTTTACCATGTTCTTACTCCATTTCTTTCCCTGTGGGGGATCCCCCCCACCAAACCCTTTGACAGGAGGAGCTAGAGTTTGCAGCCATGAGGATAGAAGCGCTGAAGTTAGCCAGGCAGATTGCCCTCTCCTCTTTGCGCTCCAAGGTACCTGCTTTGTGCCTGCCCCGTGTGTGTGAGTGTGCACAGCCTGGGGAGCCGAGTGCTGCTTGTCCTGGGGCGCCCTGGGGGACACCAGCAGCATGCTGGCAGCAGGGTGACACAGAGCTGCTGTCACCCCACTCACTGCCCCATTAACAACAGGCAAGGAGCAGCAGTGTTCTTCCACAGGAGGTGGATCCTGTGGTCCTGCTGGCCGCTCGTCGTTCCTCTGAAGCAGGATTTGTCCTAAAATACTTGATGGTGAAGAATACCAGGCCTGCTTTGGCCATAAGGACATTTTGTCTTCTGCTGGTATTTTCAGCTTGAGGTCAGACACCTTTGAACCCTCAGCGTTTGGAAGTGAGGAATTCAGTCGACCTTGCCCTCAGGGATCTGAAGAAGGGGACTGCAGCAGGGTTGGAAGGGCTACAGAGCTCCCAAGGGAAAAAGGCCTCACAACACAATGTGTCTTTATTCATAAAGATCTAAATCTTATCTTTTTCATTGCTACTTCCAGGCTGTGCTGGCTAGTTGTGCCTCAGTGATGCTTTGCACTGCTGTAGGGATTCACGTGGAACTCACTGTTTGGAAAGCCAAAAAAAGTCATTCCATAAATGTTAGTGGCTTTCTTGGGAAAGGGTATCAGCTGAATGGGATGCTGAGGGGATGGCAGTATCCTGCTGCAGTGAGACATTTCATTCCAAATGAGGACAATGTGCTTCTCCCGTGACCTTCCTCCTCTTGTACTGTCCATTAATAAGTCAGCAAAAAGTCTTTTGCCCAGTCCTAAATGATCTGGAGTTCATTGCATCACAGCAGTGTTTGGGATGGTTACAGGGTGGAATTTCTTGGTACTTTAAAGATCAGTTATTAAGTAGCTACTTCATAAAAGTAAAGATTTTTTAAAAATTATAATTGTACTCCTCTGATAAAACAGTGATCATATTTGATTTATTTCACATGCCTTAAATAGCCCACAAGCCACCTTGTTTCTGTTGTGCACACACATTTACTAAGGTAAACATATTCCTCACAGATTTGAGAGCATTTTAGAGTATGTGGTTACAATCTTCTAGTCAATTAAGAAAAACATCCTGTTGTCTTCATTAGGGCTAATCAAGCTGAAACCTCTAATGAAAAACATAAAGAACAAAGGAGGAAAAAGAAAAATAATTTTCCTATGTGTCACTATCCCCTTGCTCTCCTGTCCTGAGCGTCAGGTGTTGGAAGAGAATGAGGTGGGATCCTCTCTAGGTCCCTTCTACCTCCTTATTCTCTCTCAAATTCATTGTCCTCCCAGCACTTTGCTGGAACATGCAGGATTCAGGCCCTCCAGCATCAGGAAACCCATGAGATGAAACACAAAATATTACATAGATGCTCTTCATGGGTTATACAGAAAACTTCTGTTTAAAATCTGCATTTTTGCAAGCAGCCAACTGTTCAGAAACTCACAAATTGTGATATTTTAGACTGAAGAGAATGCATTTGTGTGTTTGTGAATACTTTTGAGTCACCCAGGGGAGATTCTGAGCTGCAGAAATTTTGTAGAATGTGGGATTACATTTTAAAGATGCTGTTCAGCATCATCAGAGCATCCTGGTTTTTTGGAACAAGTTTTGAACTCCTTAGAATTTAGAAATGAGGACTGGATTTCATGTGACTTTTTAGAAAATGTCATTAATCTGTGTAACAAAGATAACAAAATGATAAGCAGAGGTGAGGAGAAAAAAATAGGCAAAACTCCCCCTGTGACAGAATTGGCAGCAGTTATTGATGATGACCAAACCCTGTGTTGGTCCAGGCACAGCAATGCTTGCAGACCAATAGCAGAGGTGTCATGTTAGGCTGGGAAGGACTTTTGTCCTTGCATAGCTTTGCTATTTCAGTGGGAGATTGCTGGTGATAATTAGCCCATGGTGACACCCCTTGTGACCTACAGGGACTGATGGCCTGGATTGAGTAGAACAGAAACCAGCAGATGACTGCAGTGACTTAAATTTGGATGCTCCTGGCAGAATTCCTTTCTGGATGGCTGGCCTCCGTTCTTTTCTGAATGCTGTATAATTACATTTAACATTTGCTAAACGATGACTGCATGGGTAACAAGAATAGGATGGTAAATAAAGACAGAAGCACTTGTTATGACAAATTAGGTCACCTAAAATAAAGATTAAACATAAGTTAATATATTAAGTTCTTTGGCCACTCCCGAATTTCTTGTCACAGACTTAAACAACAGCAGGACCAGTCACCTGCTTTTTCATGGCCAAGTATTTCTGTCTCCCAATGTTGAGGTGAATTAAAACTTTTCTGTTGAACAGTTTCTGTTTGGATGCTGTGAGGTCATTTTTTAGTAGGTGCAGCTTGAGTGGGGTTTATGTCCAGCACCCTGTGGATGCTGAGGTGATGGAGAGCAGGGTGCTGAGATCCAAGGAAAATACAAACTGAAAGGAAAGGTGTGGGCAAAAATGGGATTAGTGCATTAAAGCTTTGTGAGCCTCTCATGGTAGTGGAGGAGGATAATTTCTTTCAATCAGCAATGTCATTGATTTTAGCAAAACTTTGCAGGCAGAAAACTTCTGCTTGGGTTTTCCTTGCCTTTCCATGTATTTGCAAGCACAAGTAGGTCTCACTTTGCCTTCACTGACCTGTCTGCTCACACATCAATTAAGAGAGTCCATCATTCCAGGCACACCCAGGCAGCATTTCAAGGGCTTGGAAAGGGCAGCCTCATTTTCAGCAGGGCTAAACACACATTCCTCTAACTGCTATGATAAAAACTAGTTTTCATTTTCATTCCATTTCTCTATTTTCTTCCTCTCTGACCTCCTGGAAGTGAGATAACTGCAGCTGGTTAATAGATGTGCATTTGTTTCCATTCTGGTCAGATATCTGGTTTCTGTGAAAGGTGCTGGGAAGAGAAGTGTGTTGAGCTCTCAAATATTTACACTAAGATTGCAGTGACCTACATTTTGTAGTAATTCCCCTGAAGACTCTAATCTTTCTGTGCAAGGTTTAGTGACTTACAAATCCCTTCGCTGATTATTACCCCAATTAACTGCTTACCTTCTCAGCAATTAGGTGTTAAAGCATTATTATTGGGTTATTTTGGGTAATACCATCATCCTGTTGGTCAGGTGCTCCTTTTTTCTCGGGGTAGGAATATTTTGCAGGCAGCAAATAACAGTTAGTGAGTTATGCATCAGTTAGGAGGGTATTTCCAGATCCTGCAATTAGGAGGGTACTGGTTGGACCCCTACCACAAACATTTCTGCTCAGAGGTTAAATTCCAAGAATTTTTATGATCATTTTTGGAAATTCTAAGCTATTCTGCATGTCATTATTGCTGTTATTTTGTACAGTTTACTCAAATGCAAAGAGAACTAGAGAAAACATAACTGTATAATGAGCTATTGTGCACTATTGTAAAAATACCTGTAATACAGATTAAATACTCTAAATGTCTTTTTCTTTAAAAATTGTCATCCTCCCAGCAGTTACTTTGACGTGTTTTCATATGAGCTTGAAAAAAGTTTGTGTTTCTTCTTGGCACAATGAATATTTTCCAGCAATCTCTCTGTGAGATCCAGCAAATTAAGCTGCAGGAGGCTTTTGAAATGTGACAGATGTAGTTCAACAGATCAGTCTGAGGGTGGCCTTTCTTTGGAGGACAGCTTTGATGATCTAATGGCTCTTTTTTATCTCTCAGTTATTCCTGCCTTGTGATTAAGGAGGGACTAAAGTACTTTTTTTTTTTGTATTTATGCATTTACAGAGGTGTCTGAGCTTGTATCCCAGGTGTATTTTTTCTTATGTAGTTGTTGTACATTGGGAGGTATTTTTAAGAGCACAGGGTACGCAGTTTTGACAGACCTTGGAATGCTTTATCTTCTGGTAGGAAAACCCACTGACTCTGAGGTTGCATCTCCTAATTCTGCTGGAATTGATCATTATTTTGGGTGTTCATGTTAAAGGTAGCAAAAACAGAGAAGGGACAGCCTGCTTCATAAATTCTAGAAGTAAGGGTCAGTTGACTCCCAGGTTTAAAAACAAAATGTACCAAGAAAATTAGTGAGAGTCTCCTGTAAATGAAGATGCAGTGAGGTGGTCTGTAAGTAGTTTAGGTTATTCTTGCACTAATTAAGTTTTCTTGCCTAGTCTTTTAATGTTGTTAGTGTTTCTTCATATTCTCTACAGATGTGATATCCAGAACATCTGGTCCTGTGTGCATTGTGTATAATTTTTACTACAGCCTCTTCAGTCAGGTGTGATATGAGAACTCACAAGGGATTACAATAGAATTAACAGTGGGTTTGGATGCTTTCTGTGATCCTGGGCAGTGTGAGAAGAACTGTGAGGAACTGAGTGTTTTATGGAATAGCATCTGGCAAAAATTCCTTTACCAATGCTGAGACAAGAATATGTGATGTTGAAATTAATGAAGACTGAACTTTGATCCAGACATTACCTACTCCCTTTCACATTCCTGTGCTTCAGTCACTAGAGCATGACTCTGCTATTTACTTAAAAAAAATACAAACAGAACGACTAAAACAAAACCACACCACCCTCTTTTACAATAAAATACAAGAAAATAATTGTTTTCGCTTTTATATAAAAAAGAATTGAAATACTCTTGATTACTACTCTTCATTATTGCAGATAAAGTCTAAAGACTTAGGTACAGCATTAGTGAACTTGAAGGAACAGAATCCATTGTTTTATGCACAAAGTTAATGAGTAAACTGGGAAAATACATCATCCCCTTTTCAGCAGCAAGGAAATGCTACACCAGGAGAACAGGATGTGAATCTCCATTTCCATCAGTGGATGGAAGAAGGCACTGATTGATCAGCCTGACTTTCCCTCACTCATGGTCCAGCCCTTGCGCTGGGGACTTGGGATTGCCCAGGGAAGCTGTGGCTGTCCCTGAATCCCTGGAAGTGTCCAAGGCCAGGCTGGAGAGGGCTTGGAGCAGCCTGGGACAGTGGAAGGTGTCCCTGCCCATGGCAAGGGGTGGAACTGGATGAGCTTTAAGATCTCTTTCAACCCAAACCATTCTGGGTTCTATGAACGATCCTTTGTAATCTCCTCAGTTCTAATCTACTGTTGCTTGGGTTGTTTGCATCGAGAGTTGTTTGTGAGACATGTCCTGCATCTCAGCATCACGTTCCTGTTCTCTGCTCTCCTCATTTCACACGCTGCTCTCCCCTGTTTAATCCGGGCTGCTGACATGAGCAAAATTGACAGCTGCAAAAAAAGCCTCATTTAACTGACTAATCGCATGCTGGACACCAGTGGGGCAGCAGTGTCACCTGCATATTCACACTTCTAATGTGGTATTCTTTATGATAGATACCATGTATTGACAGGCCAGACTTAAGAAAGGGAGCTGTCCTCTTGCTTCTGGTTTCTTGATTTATTTTTATGGAAGTAGAATTCCCCTTAACAAGCTTTCTGCCTTCAAATCAGATTCCTTCTGCTGATGTGCACTTCTTGTGGATGTTGTGGTGAAAAGCAGTACCTTTTCTAAGATAAGACCTTAAAATATTGATGGCAAAGTGCTGTCTTTATTTTCTCTCTATATAGGTAATATGACTCTCCTGGTGCTTCTTATGGATCTTAAATGCATATTTTATGATTGCTGAATTCAGAACTCCTTGTCAGTGTTACCGCTGTTATAATTTAGAGGTGCACAGAACTCTAGTCCTAGCACCACACCCAGAAAACCCGTGAGCTAAACACCCAATTTAATGGTTCGTTTCTTTGTATTTAAAAAAACAATCACACAGAGAGAACCTGCTATCCCAGCAGATGTTTCCATCTCCAAAAGTGCCCTGTACTCCCGCATCGGCGCCTCAGACGCGGAGAGCACCACGGCTCTGCTCTACCCCCAGCAGGACTTGGACTCTGCACTGCGGCTCGCCAGAGCAGAGGTAACTGTTCCCACAATTTGGGAAGGGAAAATCCTGCCCCTTGTTGTTCCCTTCTTGCCTGTTTTCTCCCAAGTGCTTTATGCTGTGATCACTTGTTCTGTTCTTGGAATCATCCTCAGCCGCGCTAAAGCAAAAGGTGCTGCACTGCAAGTTCTACTTGGTTTACATATGTGAAAAGCAGATATGATACAAAAAACCTTTGTTTTTAAACGTCAAGTGTACACTGTGCATCTTGACATTGCTATATAATTATATAAAAATGGTAACCTGCTTGAAATAGGAATCAAGTGATGTATTTTACATAGCTATGTATTATATTAGTGTGGCTAGCAATAGCAATGGAAAGACGGGTGTAATTTAGTGGGGTTTTTTCCCTTTGTTTTCTGTTTCAGATTGTGGCCAAGGAAAGGGAAGTATCTGAGTGGAAAGAGAAATATGAAGAAAGCAGAAGGGAAGTGATGGAAATGAGGTGGGTTATTAAGTTGATCACTCTGTCAGAGAGCCTCGTCTCAACCTGTGGGTAGTACACAGAGTACCATGCTCATACAGTTGTTTTGTTTAGCTGAATTTACTTCATTATTTTTATCTTCAGGCTTTGCATTGATCCTGAACTGATACTTTGTCTTTTCTCTGTATGATGGGCACTGCTGTTCAGGGTCATCATTGAAAACTTCTTTGTTGCTAATCTCATTCACAGCCTCAGAATACTGAGATAAGGGAGGTTTTACTCCAGGTTAGTGTTAGGGAAGGATTTCCTCTGGTTTATGTGTGAATTCTCACAAGGATTGCATGGTGAGGTTCCTGTTGCAGATGGGCTGAGTTGCCTGCAGAGCTGGCAGGGGGTGCACATGCCAGTGTTAAATTCACTCTCCACAAGTAGTTTTGCTTGGAAAAAGGAAAGAATGTAGGGAAGAATGTGCAGCTTTGCAGATAGTTATGAGTGGGTCAGGCTGCCTCCAGAACATCACTGGAAACAACACTAGAAATCAAACCAGTGCTAGTAGGAAAGCATTTCTTGTGAAGGAACCATTCTGGATTATGAATGTTGGCTTATAAGGAGACTCTACACCCTTTTCTTTGAACTAAGATGATTTTTTTAATTACTGCACACACTAAGGTTGATTTTAGTTAAGCAATAGTTCTCTTGGCTTTTGCTCTCTTGTTCCCTTTGAGAGCTGACAGAAGGACCCGGAGCTTTTCAGTTTGTTCTGGTTGTATCTGTTCTATTTCTAGACCAAGCTTCTTCTATTACATTAAATATCTGAATAGTGGGACTTGGTTTGACCTTCCTTTCCAGCCCAGGTCCTACCACTTGCAAGGATGACAACAAAATCCCTGTAGTGAATGATGTGAGCAGTGCTGCTCAAAGAAGCACTGATGCCTCCCATTCAGTCACTTGAAAGGTTCAGCTTTGCTTTGTTTTTTTAGTGGGTAGGACCATAAGAAGGACAAAGCAATGAGCTTGGCCTGCTCGTTGATCTGAATCTGAGAAAGCCATCAATTGCAAAAGAGAATGTATAAAATACTTCATGGAGTCTTTAAAGCTTATTATTTTCTACCTTCAAAAGCCAGAAAGAATGGTTCCCCCTCTTAACTCATAAATAAAAGGAAACTGTCAGATTATTTTAGCATCCCTCCTTAAAGTAGTAATTTATACAGTCGCTTCTGAGACTGAATCTTCTTTTAAATCCCTTCTGTTCTAGCACCACCTTCTTCCCAAAATGAGGAGTTTCAGTGATTTAAAGCTAAAGTCTGTATCTAGTGATGACCTACATAAGTAATTGCTTATATCCAGGAAAACTCTGCTTAGAGAGGGAGAGTAGAAGGGAGCTGCAGTGCAGAGCTCCACAAACACTTGCATGGATGCCAGGAATTGCACATGGCAGATTGGAATAGCAGCAGCACAGGGCTCTGAGCCAAAGCATCTTAAGAAAAGCATCTGCAAAAGGCAAGGGCAGCCTCTTTATTTCTTTTCTGCCACCTCCCAGTGCCCAGCTGAGTTCTCTCACCTCCCTTGTGCTCTGTTGGGATGAGGGAACAAAGCCCTGGCGTAGCCCTGAAATGCTTAATGAGGAGAAACAGAACGGAGTGGCTGTGAGCAGTCAAACCCAGGGAGCAAAACAAGGAGGGAACAAAACGAGGGATTGTAAGGAATGTCTCAGTGTGCAGCTCACACTCAAGTGTGGTGCTTGGGCTGTCCTGTGTCGGGGTGCACGTGTCTGCTGGCTGCCAGCGGGCACTGCCAGCCTTTCCCTCGTGGAAGGAGAGCCAGGGGTGACATAGAGCAGCTGGCACACTGCAGATCTGCACCCTCATATTCCACACAGTAACCTGCTTGTGTGTGTCTCCACCCTTCTTAAAGTCTGATTTGAAAAAAAACCACCACAATAATCAGGCCAGATTTCCCACAGGCACATGCCTGGAACGCGTGAATGAAAGGAAGAAATCTGGCGAATGTTGTCACAAAATGATAAATACACATATGTGCACAAAGAAAGATTTCTCTTGGAAGTTTAAACATTCAAGCAGTCCATGTGTGGTAAATTAGAGATGCAGCAATGAGATATGACATAATGATAAGCAGGGATTATTTAGAGTTGCAAGTACAAAAGCATCACTTCCCAGAGAAGGAGAAGCGATGCTCCTGTACTCACATCCTGCATACTGTAGCTGGAATATCCTGAATTCGTCTAAATTTCCAGAAGATCAGTTGGAGGAAATTCCACTGCAGAGAACAGAAGCCAAAATGAGAAGGTTTAATAATGCAGTAGCTATAGAACAGCTGAACCACAGTGTGCTGTACCATAATCCAAGAGTCTAACCAGAGGCAGGCAAGAAATACTAAATTATGGTTATTTGGAGGTCTGGTTGATTATGACTCTGTAAGGGGAGTCAAACAGATGACCTCGGAGACCCTTTGTAGCCCTGGACTCTGGTGTTTTTATGCCTTACAAATGTGCAGTTAGTGAATAGACTGAGTGTCTCAAATATCAACATTAAAGCCTATTAATGTGTCAGCCTGGGGTTAGGATGTGCCCTCCCAAAGAGGAATGATGTGGCAGCATCCTTTGGTTCCCCAGCTGTAATGACCATTATTTGGGCTGCTTGACTGAAAGAGGCCTTTGACATGAATCTGGAGCAAATTCTTCCCTGGGAAGTGCTGCAGTGTTGTAATGTTATGTTCCTTACCCCGAGTACCCTGAGTCTTTGGCTTCCTTTTCTTGGATGATAAAACTTCCTTAAGGTGCCTTGTGTCACAAGGATATGACAAAGCTTTAAAATCCTCATTGCTTTCCGCAGGCTTTTGAGGTAATCTGCTTTGGACATGAAACCAAACCCTTCCTTTTAGGGCAAAATCCTTGCTTTATCTTTGCTTTCCAAAGTGTCATTTATGGTTGAAAGCAAAAATCCCAGTGCTTGTGGGTAGAGCCCCTGCTCCCTAAGTGCTCTGCAGGACCAGGGCAGGGAGATGCTGCTGGACTTGGGGCCAGGTGGCCTTCTCAGGGCTCTGGGCTCTGTGATTCAGATTTGAGGCAGTTCTGGATTTACTGCTGTAGTTTTTTGCGAGCTCTGCAAGTTTCTCCCTTCCTTACTGACTTTTATCTCGGGATTTTCCTACATCCTTTTTGTAACCTCACCAACTGCAGCAGAGCTCTGGAAATGGAACAAGTGAAAGTGAGTTTCAAGAGAGGTGTATTCCAACTCCAGTGAGCTGGTTTGAATATCCACTTCAGATGAAGTGTGGGGTAATTTTGTTTTTTGTAGACGGTCCTGTGTGGCTCATGAATCAAAGCACAGATCAAGCTAGTCTCATTTCATTAGCTTTATTTGGCTCTGGGAAGGGATGGATCATCTTTCTAAATCACATTTAATCTGCTTATTTTGGCTAACCTCTTTTCAAGAAGGAAATTCAAAGCCTACCGTGAGTATATGAAATAAAACAGTCTTAAAAGTAGCATTTTGCCACCACTGCTTCAGAAACAGATTTGGGAAATGGGACATGATGGATTTTGTGCTACATAGTTGAATATTTTGATCTTGTTCTTTTAAGTGGTCGTGAATCATTCAATCACGAGAAGTTTTATTTAGAAGATGAGATACATTTTGGATGATAGCCAACACTACTCCTGTTAGGTTTACTTGCTACCAGTTATAAGTTTCCTTAAAGTTTTTATTAAAAATAAACCAACACAAATTTGGGAAAGAGGGGAGAAAGTAATGGAAAAATCAGGCTCTTTGTAATTCTTGAGTATGGCCAGTGTCATTATGTTTATAATCATGATGGGTGATGTTTCAAAAAACAGAATCTGTTTCAAAGCAATCTCCTCTTCCTCCCCTCACTTTATTGATTTCCATGAAGAGTTAAAAATCAGGTGCAGTGTTAAAATTGCCAGTTTCATTTGTTATTTGGGCAATAAAGAACATAGAAAAGTGTGATGGGTTCTGTATCTCTTAAAAACACCACAGTTCAGTTTCTGATAGTGTTATTTGCTAAGTAAGCGTGAGCAATGATGTTGTTTGCCAAAAGCTTTTCTTTTTTTTTTTTTCTCCTCTTACAGAAAAATAGTTTCGGAATATGAGAAGACGATTGCTCAGATGATAGGTAGGTGTTCTACTGTGAAAGATGCTCCCTGGTTGAAGTCTGTGGGCTTCATTTTGATGCTGGCTGCATCTGCTGATGCTGCAGGGAATTGTGAATGCATCTGAGGACACCAGAAAAGGAAAAGTCAGGGCCTGGTTTCAGAGCCAGCAGCCCCCGGGCAGTTCAGGTAACACTGAAAGCTCAGGGCTTTCCCTTCTGCAGCAGAGCGAACTGGCCTGCAGGAGACAGGTTCAAATTCAGGGGTTTCTCCAGGAGAGACTTTCAGTGACCTAAAAACCCCTCAGGCATGAGCTCACAGCTGGTTAAGGGCAGATACCAAACTTAGCTCTTCACAACAACAGGGATTATCTGCGCTAAGTGCATCGATCAGACCAAACCCGAGATTAACTCCAATCCCAGCTGGGAGGTTAGGAGTGCCCAGGCCACCCCCCCAGTTACTTTCTGACACAGGGGTCTCCTTTTAAGTCTAAATTATAACAAGTGTTGCCTCTCAGTAATTAAAAACCACCTTTGCTAACAGCATGACCCACAGATAAAAAACTCTATGCTCAGTAGCACTTAAAACCCAAATGTTGGCTGGGCTGGTGTGGTTCCTCAGCGTGGGAGGTCTGGCCTCTGGGATGTGATTTTAAAGCCTCCTGTAAGATTTCTAAAGCTCTTTTTATTAGTCTGGCTACAGAAAGCGCCAGTGGCTTGTGCTGCCTTGTACTGCTTCAGCTTGAGCTGTTTCCCCTAAAGGCAAATGGCTGAGTGGAGTTTTGGGATCTCGAAGGACAGAGGTGCTCAGCAGAGCACCAGTGTCTGGTGCTTTGGCTGCACTCCTGGCTTTCTTGGCCAGTGGGGGACATCCCAGCCTCCTTTCAAGTGAAGGGTAAAATTGGCCTACAAATAAATTTTATGAGAATGGCAACTCTAATACATAAAGTAATTAGTGACATAGATACAATAATGAATAATAAATATTAATAATATGCCAGGCTTCATTCTCTCTGGTGTTATGCCTCCGTTGCCTTCTGTATGTACAGCTGAGCCAATGTGCTGCCTTCTGACATGGTGTCTGTCATTGTCATCATGCAAGTGCTCAAGTAGGAGTGACCAGAGTATGCAAAGAATTTATTTCACTTAGGTTTACAGTAAACATACCCTGGTAAGGCTTCCACCCTGAACCTGGCCAGTGCTACGGACACACAAAGGGCCTGTCCTTTTTTCCCCAAGCTGTGCATACAGTTAACAACAGAGAAATTCGAATTCTGTTTTTGAGAAACAGATCTGAAAAAAAAATCAGATTTTGAGACTGCAGTGCAACAGTAAGACACAGGGTAGGAATCCTGAGGCAGAGGCACAGCCTTGGTGTACACGGTACATTCCACCATTGCCACTTCCTCTTGTTGCAAAGACATGAAGGTTCAATAAGTATTGGGCCATTGACTATGAATAAATAGACCTTTAATCTTCAGATTCAGAGTATCAGAGCCTCTCAGATGCTCCATAGTGAGTTTTTAAGGGCTATGGCTATAAGTAATTTAATTTGCTGTCCGTTTGCAAAGGAACTGAACCAACAACAGTGACACAGAAAACATTGTTTCTGTGTTAATTAGAGCAGTATGCAAATCATACAGCATGGTAATACGTTAAATGTGAGGCTTCTCCCTGCATTTAATGTAAATTTCTGATCTAATTGTCCCACTTTGTCATGCCATTTCTTGTAAATTGCTGTCCCTTATGATAAAGGAATTCGTTCATGCAAATGCCACATGTGGAGGAAAATGTGTGTCTGTTATTTGCATGTACTTCACTGACCTGTTATCCCAGTAATGCCTCAGTGCTAAAGCAGAATATGCATCTGAACAAAAGAAATGCCTAGGCTGTTTCTGTTTATCATTTAACCCTTCTGAACTATTTATGCAGCCCTGTTAGAAGGGCACTGCACATAAACCAATTTCACCAATGCCTTTGATGAATATTCAATGAGGTTAATAAGTCCTGCTGAGCTTTTTGTAGGCTGGGGTGTGCATAATGAATACTGAAAATATCCCATATTAACAATATATGACTGCCTGTGTTTGCTTCTAAAGGCACTAAAAAATGTGCATTGTAAACAGTGATTGCCTTTGAATCCAAGGGCTGAGGAAGGTTTAGTATTTGCTGTCATACATATATGGAACCCAGAATTACCCAGCTTAGCTGCTGTGATTACTTCATGCCACACTTGCAGCCAGAGCTTGCAAGTTGTCAGTGTGGAGATCTCTGTTTAGTGTCACTTGGTATATTTTTTTCTGGTGCTTTATCTTTTTTTTCCTTTTTTTTTCTTACACTTGCCTCCACCTCTAGCACATTTTAGTTTACACTGAGGAGTGGGGGAGAGGAAAGACCAGGCTGTGCTGCTGCTTTGTGCTTGGTGCCCACGTTTGCTGTGACAGCCACAAGGCAGAGCCTGGGTGACCCCAGTGTTCTGCACCCCACACTCCACACACCTGGGTCCAGCCAAAATCCCCACCCAATTCCTTTTCACTGACAGATTTCTAATGCTGGTTTGGTTTTTTGGGGTTTTTTTCCTGTTAAAAATGTATCCTCATACTTTACATTTGAATACATGATGAAATTCTCCTTGTGAAAAACAAACAGATGTTATGCTTTGTGCATTACAGGTTGTTGCATTACTTATTTGCTGCTTTCCTAACAATTCCTGATTTTTCTATTTTGCTTCCGTTTTCGTTGCTTCTTGCTATTTGCTTGCAAAAACAAAACAGGCAAGCCTGGTAAGTAAAGCTTTTCACCAACTTTCACACCAGCATTTTGCATCTTTAGTTTCTTTTGCTTTTGTTCTCTGTTTGCTGCATTCCCATTAAGACATGTGAGTAGTAGTGAGCTGAGCCTGAAAGCGGATCTGCCGTGGTGCTGCTCTGATTCTGTCAATTTGGATAGTGTAACTCCTGAGCATACTGCTGTTATTGTTGGTGAGCCCTGGGCAGGGCGTGTTGCAGATGTGGAAGTCATTTAATTCAAATATTTTGATCATATAACCTCATAAACGTATTTAGAGTTAAGGATGTGTAATCGCTTATCTAAGATTTGACTGGCAGACTGTTACCTGCACATTTTATTGAAACTGAATCATAGAAAATAGAAGATCCCTTCCAACCCAAACCCTTCTATGATTTTATGAAAATACCACATAAAACTGTAGTTCCCCTCCAGCCAAGTGTCTGCATTTTGTTGTATTTAACCACTTTGGTTTGGGAACGTCACTTGGACGGGCCTTGGAGCAGCCTGGTCTAGTGGGAGGTGTCTGGTGGTGGAAATAAATGAGCTTTAAGGTACCTTCCAACCCAAACCATTCTGTGATTCTGTAGCACTTGCCCCAGTTTCCCATGAGTGAGTTCTAATGGTGCTGGGGATTGAGTGTTGCAGGAGCTGATCCAGCTGAGGAGAGAGGAGGGCCCTGGATGTGCTGGGAGGAAGAGGAGGAGCTCAGTAGTTGTGAGGGAGTGTGACATGAATTATTAACGCCCTGAGCACCCTGGAAACAAATCAGGAAATTGCTAAAACACCTCAGACAGCAGTCTCACAAAAAGTAGGGATGTGACATTAAATCCATTAAAGTATTTTGGATGATCATGCAGAGGGATCTCTTGCCCTGCAGTGACAGAAGTGTTGCCAGAGAACAGGATCCTGCCAGGAAGGGGTTTGGAATTATCTAGGCAGGGTTTAGTCTCCAGCACGATTAAACAAATCTAGTGCTGGAACACAAGGAGACAGCCTCTGAGGTTCAGAAAAATAAAGACAACAAATGGTTTCTTCTTTTAACTGAGAACACATTAGTTTTGGCAGTACAGAGGAATACAGGGTGTCTCTAAGAAAGCAAAATAGAAAAGAATGTTGATTTAAAATAAAATGTTCAATATATCAAGTGATGTTGTATTACAGGACTCTGAGCTTCTCTGCCATGTCAAAGGTGTTTGTTCACCAGTAAAATAAAGGTGTTACAAGCAGGTCCTGAGAACTTCTCTGGTTCTTTTGATCTTCTCTATCACACAGAGCAAAATAAGCTCAGGTCAGGCTCTGCCTCAGGCAGGTGCTGTCAGGGGTGAGCAGAGGAGCCAGGAGCTGATGCACAGCATGGCATCATCCCTGCTCTGGCCTTGGTCAGACCAGCAAAAATGTGTATTTCTTGGATGGATTATGCAAAAGGAAGAGATTAATCTCAGTTTGGGAATTGACAGTATCAGCTTTGGTGTTTTGTAGCTGACCAGCACTTTAAATAATTCAGTTGAAGTCCTCTATTCAAATAAAAAACCCCAAACTTGTTTAGTTTATGTTTCCAAATATAAAAGCCCAAATGAAAAGTTGTACATTGTGAAATGCCCCATGCTTTTTGCACAGTAGAACTTTTTGCCTTATTTTAGTTTCTGTCATAAACCAAGGAAAATGGTAATATATAACTGCTGTGTTTTGTGGGTTTGTTTCCTTTCAGTATCATTCAAAGTAGCCCTTAAAATATGGACACAGAATCATAGTTTAGGATGTGAAGGAAACAATGCAGCATTTTAGAAGACAATGCCAGACCTTTTCTTTCAGTGTTATGTGGATATTCCAACTTATTATGAGGTCAATTCCCTTGAAAATTCCTCCTCCATATGGATTTGTATTCCTCTTAAGTTCTTCCCACCGTCTCTGGCTCAAGTTTAACTATGCACAGGAGGAGCTTGGCAGATGTTTTTTGCAGGTTTTTTACACTTAGGAAGTCTGTCTGCTGTTAGATTTCCTTTCTGCCACTTGCTCCAGTAATCCTGGGAGCTGGTAAAACACTGCTTTTCCATGGGAAGGATTGGAGTTGAATTCCACTGAACAAAGTGCCTTGTTTGTGCAGGATTAGAGGATGCCAGGAGATGACAGGCATTTATCAGCAATGGCAAATAATTTGTGGCCAGTGCTAAGAATGTGTATAAAGGTC
This sequence comes from Prinia subflava, assembly GCF_021018805.1. Lineage (NCBI taxonomy): Eukaryota > Metazoa > Chordata > Aves > Passeriformes > Cisticolidae > Prinia > Prinia subflava. The sequence continues at coordinate 4,355,750 of NC_086255.1, read as the reverse complement.
CTTTACTTCAGCGAGTGCATCTTCAGGCAAGCAGGGGAAATCCAACACCTGCTTTTTCAGGGGAACAGCTGAGTTCAGAGGGAGGAAACCATCAGTACAGAGATACATTCACATTTTCCCCCAACATCAAAATATTTAAATATCACTATATTTAGCAACTGTTTTCTAAAACAGGCTTGTGTTTTTATATAAATCTGACTTTTCTGGATCCTGTAAACTTACTAATACACAAATAGGGCAGAGTATAGTAGAAACTGTAGATGACAGTTTCATCATCAGTGGACTTACTCCTGTTACCCTTCTGAAAACCTCTCTTTTCCTACCCCTCTCTTCTTTCAGAGGATGAACAGAGAGAGAAATCTGTTTCCCACCACACTGTTCAGCAGCTCATAGTGGAGAAGGAGCAAGCTCTGGCTGATCTGAACTCAGTGGAGAAATCCCTGGCTGATCTTTTCAGGAGATACGAGAAGATGAAAGAGGTCCTGGAGGGGTTTCGGAAGGTGAGTCACGTTAACATCTCCTTTAAAGAGCTGAGCTGAGCAGATTCTGAGTACCAGAATGTTCTGTGCTGCTGAACAGAAGGCAGGACTTGTGTTTTCAGCTAATTCTGATGTCCTGCATGACCAACCATAATCCTCAGGTGAAGGATTGCAGCCAGGGTGGAAATAATGATAGCGTACCTATCAAATGCAAGCAGAAAAATTGTAAAGCTCTTTGCATTGTGTAATATTCTCCTTTAAGTGGCCTCTGTGGGGGTGTCAGGGTGTCAGTGTTGGACTGCAACCCTTTAGACAGCTGTGTGTGACTCCCACAAACAGGTGCCTGTCCTGCATTTGGACCTCTTGGATTAAAGCTGATGTCATCTTCTCTTTTCAGAATGAAGAAGTGTTGAAGAAATGCGCGCAGGAATATTTGTCACGAGTAAAGAAGGAGGAGCAGAGGTATCAGGCACTCAAAATTCACGCTGAGGAAAAACTGGACAGGTAACTGAGTCATGGATTCACAGAATGGTTGGGGTTGCAAGGGATCTTAAAATCACCTTGTTCACCTCTTGCCATGGGCAGGGACACCTTCCACTGTGCCAGATTGCCCCAAGCCCTGTCCAGCCTGGCCTTGGACACTTCCAGGGCTGGTGCATGGGTTGTACACATTTTTTCAGGACTTCATGCTGCAGAAGAGTTCCCCTAGCTGGGCCTCATATCCCAAACTGATCCTGCAATATGCAAAGCACAGGCTGCTCTGTGATAGAAGGTGGAAAGAAATGCAATAGTGAGACTTTCTGCAATGTGCTGGTGTTTATTCTAGCTCCTGACCATACAGAACACCTTAAATTTCTATATTTAGTTAATGTCTTTGTGTTTGTTTAATGTGTTTTCATGGGAGGATCAAGGAGGAAGCCATTAGCCAGTTTCTTTTTCTAGATTTCCACGTAATAACCAATAAACCTTTCTAGGAATCACGTTCAGTACTCACAGTACAGTCCCCTGAACTGGAGATCAGGTTTGGAAACTGCCATAAAACACTTCTACCTGAGTCATATTTGTGACCCCAGCAGAGGTACCCGAGAGAAGCATGAAGGGAGCAACACAGACAGTGAGAAAGGACTCTGCAGCCCCTGCTGAGCAAGAGAGAGTTGTGAAAAATCTTTAGGAACAAGTCTCAGAATATACCCAAGATGAGCAGAAGGCAGCCCTGCCCTCTCCCCCATTTGTTAAGGTGCTGTCCACCCTTGGGCACCCTCTGTCCTTTCCTGCAGAGACCCTGATGTGACCAAACCCTGTGTTTTTTGCAGAGCCAATGCTGAAATTGCACAAGTGAGAGGCAAGGCGCAGCAGGAGCAGGCAGCGTACCAGGCCAGCCTCCGGAAGGAGCAGCTCAAAGTGGATGCCTTGGAGAGAACACTGGAACAAAAGGTAAATCAGGACTCTGCTCTCCCCAGAGCCAAGCTCTGCCTGAGGATTGTCCTGCACTCACTGGCCCTGGGGGCAGCAGCACTCCCCAAATTGTAAAATTTTAAAACCCCTGTGTGCACCAGCTGGAGCCAGGTTTGATTTGAGCCCGAGTGTTTGGGGCTGGCTCAGCCTTGGCCAGAGCTCAGGGTGCACCTCTGCAGTTGGTTTGGTTCATTTCTCAGGTCCTGGCATTAGTTCTTCTCTCAGGTTCTGTTTCCCTTTTTAGTGCTAGCTGTAATTCCAATGCTAATTCCAAAGTGTCTGTAGGAAATGCCTATTTATATCTCTGTGTTCTCTAGCTCAGCCAAGGGAGCTTGCTTTGGCACAGAACAGCTCGTCCTTGCTTGCAGCTCTGCAAGGCAGGGTGAAAATAATGAAAAAATAGAAAAGTGCAGCCTAGAAACAAAATTCCACTATGTGTTATTGTGGTGTGCTGGGAATGACTGCTATGAAGCTGTCTGCTTTGGTGCTAAATTTGATTTATTGAAACTGGAGGAGCTGTATTTGGAACAAAGGAAGCATTTGTTTGAATGCATGTAGCTGTACTATGAATATGAACAGTTAGTTGTACTATATATGCACATATATGCATAGATCCCCTGTTCTCAGCATTGGAGAAAAGTTAATTTGGTCACACCTCTCCCACTAGCTGGATAATATTAAAATTTAAAAAACCCCCTCATCTTAACGCAGCAATCCTTTTCATAATACTTCATATTTTATTTTCCAGAATAAAGAGATAGAAGAATTAACAAAGATTTGTGATGAACTGATTGCCAAAATGGGGAAAAGCTAACTTTTAACCAAATTTCTGGACTTCAATATTGAGTGCAATATGACCATTGGCACACTGATGTCCATACATTTATGTGGACAGGTTATATTTTCACTTTTTTCGTATGCACTACTGTATTTTCTTTCTAAATAAAGTTGATTTAATTGTATGCAGTACTAAGATGACTATCAGAATTTCTTGCTATTGTTTGCATTTTCATAGTATAATTCATAGCAAGTTGATCTCAAAGTTCCTGTATCAGGGAGATTGTCAAGTTCTCTAAGAAATTACAAATTGCTGATCCTAGCCTTCCCTTTGTACATGAGTTCCCATGTTGGATGTCTTTTGGATTTAATATAAACATGTATTACTTGCATGGGGACTCTTGCCTTAAGGAATGTAAACTTTATCTGCATTTGCTGATTTGTAAAATAAAATCTAAACAAAAAAAAAAAAAAAAAGGAAAATGCATGTCACAAATGAAATTCTCTATTGTAAATAAATTTTTTCGTTGAAAGTTGAAGATAAGTATGGCTCTGTTTTGTGTCCTTCACTTGCTTATTTCAGCACCAGATGCTCTTGGGAATTAATTCCTCCACAGAAAGCACTTCATGGGTCACTGCTGGGAACACTTTGTGGGTCACAAGAGTCTGCTGCTTATGTGCACATATCTAGGTCTATATCTTACTGTCTCTCTAAATATATATATATATATGTGTTGGATTTGGACCACTCGAGTCTCAAGCATAGGCTTAATCCTCCAAAATATTTAATGCTCTGACCCTGATCCAGCAAATCCCATGGGCAAATGTAATGAGGCTGTTGGAGGAGTCGGAGGCTGTGGCATGTGGTGACAGGATGGTTTCTAAGCATGTCTGGCACTGAAAGGTGAACACATTTCCTGCTCCTGCAAGAATTTGCCTGCAGGGCTGCTGGGGATGAGGTTGGTGTGATCAGAGGTGCAGCCAGAATAAGCTCGATAAGTAGCACTCTCGAACACCTCTTTATCCTGTAAGTTATCCTCTGCACAGGATTAGGGATGTAGGAGAAGCATTAAGGCTCTAATAGCAAACAAACTGCTTTCTTTGGCTAATGGTGCATCTCTTGGATCTCCATGATGTGGACAGTCTTCAGCCTGGTTCTTGTCAGCTCCCTTTTTGTCCTCAAAAGTAAGTCAACTCCTTTTTATTTCCTTTTTTATTTCATTTGCATGGCTGAGCCTCTTTGCTCCTTGGGCTCCTCTCCTGGGTTGGGTTGGTTTCAGGTCATTTTGTGTGTGGTTAGCAGCACAGAACTGCACCTCTGTAAAGACAAATATGTGTGCTAGCAGATTCAGATGTCCCCACTGATAGCAAGGGTGAATTTCGGCTCTGCAAGCTTCAAGTGTGGTATTTTAAATATCTTTCAAATTCATGCTTGCCTTTGAAAATACCATGTAGTTTGAGGCAAGGAAAGGAAAGAGGATTGAGGTATGGTTGTAATGTTTAAACGAGATCAAAACTCAAGATACACTGTTGTGCTTTCCAGCTGAATTGATACTTCAGTAGAAAAGGAAAACTGGATCTTTGTGAGATTTTATGTGTATACAATTTGCATTTTCATAGTACTGTGGACCAAAGATCATGATGGAGGAGGGAAAAAAACCTTGTGGGCTCTGCTCTGAAAACATTACAAGAAGATACGGAGGCAGTTACAGAACATCAAATGCTTCTTATATTATTTTAAGTGTAGATTATAACAACTAAATAATCTGTGGTTATCTGTGATTTTTTTATTATTCCTTTTTTGATCAGCATCTGAACCATTTCTAAAAAAGAAACATTGATAAGATTTGCAGAGCCTTTGGATTTTCCAAAACTTTCTTGCAATCTTTTGATGTGTGCTCGAAACCATGCCAGAAAGATTGATATTTTTGAATACTTCTTGCAAACTCTGAGTGGTCTCTTCTCCCTTCACGCAGGTGAAGCACTGCAGTGTTACACCTGTGTAGGTTCTAGTGATGATGACTGCAACAGACAAGGAAGTCAGCAGTGTCCAGGCCATGCAGATGCGTGTGCAGTCATCAGGGGACAAGCAAGTAAGTGTCACAGATGTGTCAGGCTTGTTTCATTTGCCACAAGAGAAATAAAGAATCAGTGTTGGAAAGAGAAGAGTGCATAGTAAGCTAAGGAGAAAACCAAAAGTAAATGTCTGCTCTCAAAATAAACCCTGTTAATAAATCTCAATCCCAGTTTTGCTGACACGAAATCCTGCTGGGGATGGTTTGTCAGTGTGCCACGATGAGCTGCACCCACTCTGTGTGAAAGCTGGAAAGAAGCATTTTAAGTATTTCCCACTTCTTACTTATGTGACTTAGCTGGAAATTAGGATGGAAAAAAAGCTAATAAGCCCCTGCACTTGGGCACATGCAGATATTTCAGCTGCACCAGTTGCCTCTAAGATAAGTTAGAGTTATCTAAGTGGGAGCTCACTGCTGTGCTGCTGTGCATTGTGGTCGTATTCATTTATTTGTGAGGGGCAGCCAAACCCGAGGCTGTTGCTCAGTGCAGGGGGGTCAGGCTGGTGCTGGGGGGTGCAGGGGGTGCAGGTGGCCATTTGCAGCCCCTCTGGGCTCACTGTGCCTCTGTTCCAGGTGGCATCATGAAGTCCTGCTCGTTCAGGTCCTTCTGCGAGCGGGCACGGAGGGACGGAGCGAGGGCGCCCGGGGTGAGCGTCCACTGCTGCTACTCCAACAACTGCAACGCCAAGAGCCTGGCTCCCAGAGTCACCAGCTCCAGCAGCTACGTCCTCCTCCTCATCCTCACACTGCTCTGGCACCCCTTGTTGAAGCTGACATGAGGGGGAAAAAGGAAAAAAGGAGTATCCTGAAGCAACAACTCTGCCTTCTTAGCAAGGGGTGATAATATTTCCTACTCACGCTCTGTGTACCATATATCTCACTAGGCAAAAAGCTGTAGGAAGACCTGACAGATGTTTAGATAAAAGTTGTTTCATCTGCTAAATAGGTCTTGATCTCTGTGTAAGAAATGCTGCCCTGTTGTTTATCCTGAGGGGTTGATTGTGCGAATACGTAACATTTTCCTGCAATTTAGATAAGGAGAAATCTTTGCTGAAGGTAGCCTGGTAGTAAGGTAGAAGGTGAATTTCTGCCAGATGCTGTTTACTGTTGGCAGACATTCAAAAGCAAGCTAAAATTTTCAAGCACAAAGTGACTGAAAATTGTAGCAAGCATGTTAATCTTTCAGAGAGCATTGGCGTACTGGACAAAACCAGGAGCTGGAAATGCAGATGATTTAGTGTTAATACAAACTGCTAAGAGAAGGTCATGAAGAGAATAATGCATGGAGGTGTATTGTATTATATATGATATGTTCCTGGCAGGGGGCTGCAACTGGATGATTCCAAACCCTTCCAGTCCAAACCATTTGATGGTTCTATGCTTGTATGTATTTCCTTGGAAAAAAAACACCTTCCAGTCTTCTCTTCTGATCCTTTGGGAATCTTAGCACAGCATCAGAAGAAGAAGAAAAAAGAAGAGTTTGGAAGTTGTTTTTGATCTGGTAGTCCATCCAAAGATTGGCTCAATCTCCCCTGCTGGTTTTAAAAACAAGTGATTAGTCCCTGTCTCGTAGGCGAATTAAAACTTGAGTTTATAATTTTTCTTGAGGTTTTAGTTATGTAGATAATTCTCCACTGTCCTAAACTGCAGTCTTTGAGAGTAAGAGTGTATATATCTGTACATGTGTCCCTCTTCAGTGATGTGATTGAGTTGAGGTGGTTTATGTATCCTTTTCATTTTGCAAAGTGAATGAAATTACTTGGAGGTCTTTAGAGGCATAAGGGACTAAATCAATATTTTTAATAAACCCATTCATGGCAGTTTTACCAAGTAAATGATCTAGAGAGGGTCACATAGTAGAAGGCATTGTGCATCACTACCTCCTTTGATCCAAAACTCAGAGCACCAGGCAAGCAGACGAGTTATATTTGTAGATTTTAATGTCTAGCTGTGATGATCTGGTCCAATCCCTGGCACACAACGTGCACAGGATTGGCTTGAAGTCCAGCCGGTGTAACTGAAGTACAGGTGGTCTTTCCAATTCTAGTTTGACTAGGTCCACTTCCCTTTCCACTTCTAGTTTTAGTTGTCTAGAAGGAAAAAGGTTAGGTCATAAAATTTATGGAACTCACAAAATATGTGGCAAAGTAGTTTTACCCCTAGTGTTGTGTTGTGACTTTTTTCAGTATAATTCTTTGAAAAATCAGTTCCAGGCAGTGTGTAGTAGAATTCTTCACATTGACCAAAATTTTATTAAGGTTGCAAACTTTAGAGAGCTGCTTCAGCATCAATGAACCCTCCCCATAGAGTGTAACCCTTGCCTGCCCTGTAGCTGTTGCCTGTCACAGGGGCCAAGCTGTCCTTGTTTTTCTGTGCTCTTTTCCCAGTGTGGATCCTTCCATCATCTCATATGGATTGTGGCTTGAGACTGGCTGGATTCTCCTGGGGTGTTGTTCAGGTGGGCTCAGACAAGGCAGTTTGGTCCATTTTTAGTCTCTAGGCTCCAGTCTGATAAAGCTGTTGAATATAAAGATTGCAACAATGCAGCAGATCTTGGCAGAGAATGTTAATTTGGACTCCAGCGTCTCATCTGTGTAAAAATCACTTAAATTGGTGTAAGTATTTTTCATTTCATTCTCAGCTTGAAGCAGTTCCTTCAATCTCTTCTGCTGCAGGAAGCAGGTATTGATTATATCTTTATCTTCATATGGTTCTGTAAAGATAAATCTGTATTGAATGTAATCTCTGTATATGCTCAGTGCATTTCCTTAATGAGAAAATAAATTACATGCAATGGCTCACATTGTCTCTTGGTAAACACAACTGCTTCTTTTAATTGGGATTTCCAGCTGCATCTGGCACTCTTGTTTTCCTGCAGGAATCCTGTTGGGCTTTGTTGTTTTGCTGGGTTTTTTTTTTAATGTGGGATATATTTCTTAAATCTGTTGGATAAAACAGTGGATGTTGGTAGTGTTCTTGCTGCTATATTTCCGTGGTAAAATAAGAAGGTAAATCTCTATCCTCTTGACAAACACCATCTGTCGTTCCTGACGGCAGCCAGGATCTTCAGGCAGCTCCCACGCCTCCATCCCATCCTGCCTCCCAGCTCATCACGGGCCCTGCTCTGCTTTTTACAACAAAAAAAGGAGATTTTTCCTGCCCAGTTCTGACCCTGAAGTGTGCCTGCATGTGGATATCTAGGAAGGATTAACCACTTTTGTGGATTGGTGTTTCCAGAGCGGTTTCATGACGGTTCTTGGCATAAGCATTAACAGGAAAACAAGCACAGAGGAAAAAAATCAACAAAAACCACAACAAAATAGAAGGAATATTTTTTTAACTCCATTAAAAACGCAGAAAATATTTATAAGTTTTTATTGCCATGACTGTGCAGAGCTATTCCCAGTCACAATAGGAATAGTGCAATAGGAAGTTGGTTGTTTTGAGGTGAATTCCTGCTGCAACTCAAAACGACAGGACTTCTTATTCATCTCTTCTATCAGCTGGATTTGAGTAGTGGCTCAGTTGGGTGAGTGGTGGGTTTGAATGTAACTCTTACCTTCAAGGAAGGATTTCCAAAGAGATTCATGATTTCTAAGTGAGAGAAACTCCCAGCTGTACCTATAGCCCAGAATCATAATTGCCATTATTCCTTTCCATCCTCTTGGTTTTGATTGTACAAATAGCATTCCCTTGTTTTCCTGGTCTCCTCAAGGGCAGCAAGAGCCTGTGGGACTTCTCAGGAGGGCACAGCTGAGGAGGGCCATGAGCTCTCTGTAAGAGTGAGAATGTACCACTTAATTTGTGTCAGTGTTCATCCACACCTGGCTTTTCCACAGTGAGGGCAAGCTACCAAGCTGTCCCTTGTTCTTGGTGAGGAATAAGCAATTTTTGTGGCATTTAAAATCCAGCTCAGACAAGATCAGCTCAGTACTGGTTGTGCAATTTAATGGAAGTTTCAAGTACATCTTGCTGTCACAAACCACAGTTTATTTTTAACCTTTTTTCCTCATGTGAAATTTTAGTCATGCATTTCTGTCCAGGAGGGATTAAACAAAAAACCTGCTTGTAGCCTGTGTTACCATGTCTTTATGTGCAAAGAAAGCCCAACTGTGACAGATTTCACTGTGAGCACCACTCCAAAGGGTCTCGACCTTTCTGGACCTACAGATGTTTAGGACACAGCCCGGAGCTGTTGGCTGTGGTCGGTGACATGTCCTTGGGGAGGAGTTTTGTGCTTCTAAAATCAGAATTCCTGACTGCAGCTCCTGGAGCCCAAGGTTATCACCCTGCATACACATACCCTCCCCCTTATCACCCACAGCCAGCAGTGCACGGGGTATTTTTAATTGGTAAATTTTGACATGCTCAGACCTGGCATATTTACTCACAGCAGCGTGGGGGGAAATGATAACAATGTTAATCCCATAAAGAGTGTAACGAGAAATTCACAGTGTTGGTGGCGTAGGTACAGGGGAACTTTCTTAGCATCTCAGAAAAAAAATCCCACAAGTGAAAAGCCAATGTGGGATTGAGTTTGGGAAGAGCCACAGAAACAGCTCGTGGTGCTTGGCAGCGTGGCTTCATGGAGAGTAGGTCTTGTCAAAAACTTCTCTTTTGAGGTTGTGGGATTTTGCTGATAAAGGAAAGTACATGGATTTTGCAACACATTTCAGATAAAATCACAGTTATGGTACACAGACTGAGAGTTGAAGAGCCAGGAGAGTGAAAGACTGCAAAAACAAGTTCTCAGTGGAAAATCTTTCCAAGTGGTGTCTTGACAGAGGCGAGCTCCCGTCATCATCTCCCGCCAGCCTCGGGACCGTGCCATGAGAGGTGTCACACAGAGAAGGGGCTGTCAAAGCTCTGACATGTCTGCATGCAGATATTCCTGCATGTTGCCATAGGGACGGGTTTCCAAGGGAGACAGGTGATGCACTTTTCTGGAACAGAACTAAAGCAGAGGAATGAGAGTAGGAGGATGGGGCTGAGCATTTTATCATAGAATCACAGGATGGTTTGGGCTGGAAGGGACCTTAAATCCCATCCAGTGCCACCCCTGCCATGGCAGGGACACCTCCCACTGTCCCAGGCTGCTCCAGCCCCAGTGTCCAGCCTGGCCTTGGGCACTGCCAGGGATCCAGGGGCAGCCACAGCTGCTCTGGGCACCCTGTGCCAGGGCCTGCCCACCCTGCCAGGGAACAATTCATGCCCAAAATCCCATCTAATCCTGCCCTCTTTAGCCACCCAGCCCTCCTTTCTTCCACACTTAGCACTGGTAATCTCTTAAGGAGTAACTTTTCCTAAAATTCTTCATCTTTTAGAGCAGCCTGACTGAGCCCCACAGGCAATATTTCTCTTAAAACAACCCTTTCAGCTGCAAGCCCAAAAGACTTGCAAGTCTGAGATTATGTTTGACAGGTGAAGAGGAATTTCTCTCTTGAAGCTCTTTCTCTTCTCTGAGGACTTCCTGCCTTTCATCCTCACCAAAATGGTTTTAATTTTTTCCTTTAAATGCTCAAGGGAGGAAGGTATTGGAACACTGGCAGAGACTCAACCAAAAAAAAAAAGAAGCCTGGTATCCAAATCACTGATTGCTACTGCCTTCATTGGAGACATTCAATGTCCTGTTTTCAGCAATGTCAGTCATCCTCAGTTCCTGATTTTCAGTGTCTGTAGATCTGGGGCTCAGAGGGACTGGCTGGTGTCCAGCCAGGTCAGAGCCTGATCTTCTATAAAGAAACTTTTCCTTTGTGAGTTTGCTCTCCCAAATTTAAGAGAGCTTTTGCAACATATTCTTGAGATCCTGAGAATGTTCATCTCCTTTTAGCAGCTTTTCTTTAACCCCTTTTACAATTTTTGGAGATCTTTCCAATGAAAGTAAAATCTCCACAAGTGTGTAGTTACCAAATTCAAGTTCTCATCCTTGTGTGACCCTGGAATGACATTTCTAATAGGAGTAATTCAATAATCTCTGAATTTCCTCTTCACACTCCGGTGATTACCAGCCTTAATCAGCAGGGTAAGTTTTGCTCTAATTTTACTTTATGCTGGGCTTTTGAAGATTCAATGGCCAAAGCTCATGAGCCAGCTCCAGAGGGAAGTTCCTGCCCTGCCCCACTGGTGCCTGGACCCAGGGACTGAGTGTAACACAGGATCCATCCAAATCCCAGTTGGGGCTGCAGAGCTGGGGGTCAGGACACACTTTAGGAGAAATCTGCTGTCACAGAAGGGAAATGAGCACCTCTGCGGTGTCCAGTGGCCTCAGGGGGGTTTTGAGTCTCACTGCTGATGCACTGCAGAGTGCTGGGCAGGGGTGGGGGAGAGCAGCAAGTGACAAGCCCTGCCCTCATCTCATTCAGTCCTTAAGGGTTAAATTTCACTTTCTGGAGCTGTCTTTTTGCACATCTCTCTTGCACTGTACCATTAACAGTGCTCGTGAGTACTTGGCAGTCCCCATCACTTGTTTCCACATTCTCCAGCCAACTATGACTCCTCATATTGGATAAACACGTCTGGTTTTGTTAAATATTCTGTTTCAGTGATTAGGACTCTGGAAAGAGCAAATCAGTGACTGAGATGAAGCAAACCCTTGAGTGGGGCAGTGAACTGGGCCAGGAAAAAATGTTTGTGGGGAAATCATCTGAGCAGGGCTGTGCCTGGGGGCATTGGCAGAGGTTTATCAGCATTCCTGCAATCAGGGGTACGAGGAGGAGAGATCTCCAGGCTCCTTGGCACTGGTTTCTGCAGCAGATGAAAAGGAGAGGTTTGTCCCTGGCTTGGTTTGGTTCACTCACCCCAAGGCTTAGGATAGGAGGAGCTTCTCCTAAAGCATCTTCCCAACACCTTCCAACCCGTTTTTTTTCTAGATTTAGGAGATTTTTCTCCTGAGTGCCAGTGCAGGTATGTCTGGTGCTCTTTAAATGAGGAGGGACTTGCAGGGTTTCAGCAGTTGCTGGTGATTTTAGCTGTGATAAACGAGGGGCTGTGCAAGCCTGGAGGTTTTACAAAGCTGGCCTCGATGGGACTCTTCTGAGGATGATGACAAGCAGGGGAAAAAAAACCACCAAACTGCTTTGATTTGACACCTCCTGTTAACATCAGAGAGAAGCAGTCCCTGGAAAACCCATCTCCTCAAAAGTCAGGATCCCTTGAGGAAACTGAAAACAATACTTTGCTCATGAATGATCAGGAGTCGAGTGATCTCATCTGACCTTTGCTTTAATATGGCTTATCCAAAGCTTTTTATGCTTATCCAGGCCTTGGCTCCAGCCTGCTCTGTGAACCCAGGCTATTCGGGGCAAATCCTGCTGACCTCTCCTTCAGCTGCCTCTCCTCAGGAGGATGAAGAGGGGATTACTGCCCATGGGTGGGTGTCCTGAGCCAGCAAATAAAACACTGCTGCCCATCTTGGGGCTGATTTCTAAGCCGTGGTGTGCTCAGGGATGTGTCTGTGCCCAGTCTCAGAGACCAGCTCTCCAGGAGACAGATGGCCTGTGGGCTGCACTGGTCCCAAGAAATACAAACAGACACAGGCTTAAAATAGCTCTTTTTAAAATTTCTTTTTTCCTTGTCTTAACCATTTTTGCTCTAGATTTGCCCAGCACCCATAGAAGCATTTTCAGTCCTGTTATTTCCATACCTGGAGATGAAGGTGGCCACGAGCCCCAGTCAGGCAGAGGAGATGGGGCTGGAGCCAGGGGCTGGGGGTGGGACAATGTTTGCTGCTGCTGGTGGCACTGGAAGGTTCCCTGGCTGGAGGGAGGTGTCTGCAGACAGACTCTGACCCCCAGGTGTCCCAGCCTGTCCCCTCCCAGAGCTGCCCGTCTGGATGTCAGCTTTGTCCTGCTTCCCTGCTGCTTGCTGCTGGGAATTTGGATGTATTTTAAATCAGATTAGACTCCCCTAGTTCTGCGTGAAAAGCCTGAAGAAGCTGCAGTGCCAAATCAGGGGCTCATTTAAGGAGTTTTCGTTGAGCATCAGTGCTCTTGTTCTTAATTTTTTCTGCAGAAAAAGCACCTTCATTTCTTTGCTGCATAATTTCACCTTCCATTGTCCCAGGTTACTCCAAGCCCCATCCAGCCTGGCCTTGGACACTTCCAGGGATCCAGGGGCAGCCACAGCTGCTCTGGGCACTCTGTGCCAGGTTCCCACCCTCACAGGGAACAATTCCTTACAAATATCCCATCCATCCCTGCCTTTTGTCAGTTTGAAGCCATTCCCTGTGTCCTGTCCCTCCATGCCTTGTCCCCAGTCCCTCTCCAGCTCTCCTGGAGCCCCTTTAGGCCCTGGAAAGGGCTTTGAGCTCTTCCTGGAGCCTTCTCCTCTCCAGATGAGCATCCCCAGGAAGGTGGGAAGGATCCAGAACCTGCAGCTCTTACAGAGCACAGGGGGGGGCTTCCAGACAGGACAAAAGGAGAGCAGCTCTCAGCCACACTGGCTCTGGTGAATTCATGGAGTTCTCAGGAAGAGCTGTGCTTTTTGTAGCATTTTTAAACTGCAAAATATAATATGTTCAGACACACCCACTTGAACTGGAACTGCATCTCTCAGTGGAATCCAAACAGCCACAGTTAGCTGGGGGTAACCCCTTGATTAGCAGAGGCTCCCAGGAATGGGCTGTGCAATCTCTCAGCTTTTTAATTGCTTTTAAAGCCAGCAGCATGCACAGGGCGAGGTGTTAACCCTTGAAAAGTCAGATGATCTCACTGCTGGCCAGGGTACAGCACAAGCACACACAGAGCTGCCACAGAGGGACATTGATGGCAGCAAAAAGCAGTTTTCACTTGCCCTCTGCCCTGCTGGGGCTGCAGACAGCAGGAGCTGTGCACCCTGTTCATTTGCTGCTCAGCACCCCTGAAATGCCTTTGGCTGCACCAGTTCCTTAGCAAGGCCTGCAATTCTGCATCCAATCCTCTGCAGACAGCTGAAGCAGATAATTCTATATACACCATGATAAAATCCAGCTCTGCTGTGTGGTATAAGCCATCTCAGGAAGGAGAGCAGCGCAGAGAACTACATCACAGGCAGGAAAAGAAACCCTGCCACAGTGTCTGCTCCTCTCAGCACCTCATTTCCTGATTTGTAGGGATGAAAGACCTTGTTTCTGAAAGCTGGGGACCTTTTGAATTTAAAAAAAAAAAAGTAATTACAACTTAAAGTTGATAATAAGTGGCAGCACTAGAAGGCGAATCTGCATCTTGTCAGTCTTTTGATTTCAGGTAATTATGTCAAGCACAAGGCAGGGGATGAGCTGATCTGCAGAGTGCAGGTATCAGTGGGAACTGCTCCTGTACGCTCGGAATCCAGTGAGCAGATTCAGATAAAGCTTTAGACTCCCATCTTATCTTAATGCCTGAATTAGTTTCAGAATGAGCCTGGTTTTGCATAGCTTATCATGAGAGCATCTGCAGAACTCCTTGCTGGGCTGAGGAACAGCAGGGCCATCGAGGAAGGGATCTGTGACAGGAGTGGGGAGGTGCTTTTCAACATAACCACGTAAATCCAAGTCAGTGTGATCAGTATTTATCTGATTTTTGAGTTGTCACAGCTCCTCCAACTGAAATACAGCCAGGAGGCTGCAAATTTGGTCACAGTCACACTCATGACCCTCTGTGAGCTTTCCTTTCCTTTCCTTTCCTTTCCTTTCCTTTCCTTTCCTTTCCTTTCCTTTCCTTTCCTTTCCTTTCCTTTCCTTTCCTTTCCTTTCCTTTCCTTTCCTTTCCTTTCCTTTCCTTTCCTTTCCTTTCCTTTCCTTTCCTTTCCTTTCCTTTCCTTTCCTTTCCTTTCCTTTCCTTTCCTTTCCTTTCCTTTCCTTTCCTTTCCTTTCCTTTCCTTTCCTTTCCTTTCCTTTCCTTTCCTTTCCTTTCCTTTCCTTTCCTTTCCTTTCCTTTCCTTTCCTTTCCTTTCCTTTCCTTTCCTTTCCTTTCCTTTTCTCACCCACAGCATCTCCAGAGTGAGAACAGCAAAAAATTATTGTCTTTATTATCTTGCTGCAGCACATGAAAACGAATATTGGCCACAGGCATGAGAAAAGTCCTCTTGCTTGGATATTTAAACCAAAAGCAATGCAGAAATATTTAAGCTTTTAGTTTTTCTTGAATTATCAGAGTACAAAAACCTCTTGGCAAGCAGCAACCAGACAAACTTCTCTTACAGACAGGAGTATACACCTGTATTTCTATATCATTTATTCATCTTTCTTGTTTGAAAAGTTGTTTTTGCACATGCGTAATGACAGCAATGGCAGTGATTGACAGTAATATTGAAAAATAAGATTCAAAGCTACTACAAATTCATCTGCAGCCCCCTTCTGTTAATATTTGAGTGCCCTTAAATTGCATTTAATTTGTGCATGTGATTTGTTCCTTTGATGGAGCAAGATATCAAACAGCAATATAGAAATGACTGATTAGGGTGATCAGAGTCACTTCTTTTTGGCTCATTAAGGTCCTTCACAGCTGCCTGATGTTCCCCGAACTGATGCCACCCAACAGGCTGCAGACCTGGGGTGTGCTACCCCTTCTTACTGAGAAAAATGAAATTGAGGGGAAAAGTAATGATGCTATCAAAAACAAATTGTTTCTTAGAAACAAGGTTATACAAAAATCAAAGGCCCTTTCCTCTGAGGATCTGGAATCCATCCAGAGCTCACTCCCAGCTCAGACCCCTCTTTTCCCAGGGATTTGGAGGGCATCAGCAGCTGTCCTGTTCTGGAGCAGCTCTTCCCTCAGCCCAGCTCCTCTCTTGGTACCCCTGCTCGCTCTGGTCTCTTCAGAATCACTAAAACATATTTCCCCCCTTTTTTTTCACCCCTCCATTTACTAAAATAATAACTTATTCATGTTTCTGTCACTCCAGCTGAACTTAAAGTTCCTTCTGAAAACTCCTATTTCCTCGGGAATTTTTTCTTTCTTCCAACTGGCAGCAGTTCTTGGGCACTTCTCCACTGTTCCCCAGCTGCTGCCTGTGCTTGGCCAGGCTGCTGGCTCCCACGCAGGGCACCGAGATTCCCAGGCTGTTCTTACAATAATAGGAAACTTAACACCCATTCTGGGGACTGGTAATGTGAAAAGATCTTTTGAGCTTTCCTCAAAGAAAATGCCAGAGAATGTTGTGTTGGCAAACAGCTGTTAGCAACCAGAGCCCTCACCCCACTCCAGTTTAACTGTGAAAACGGCTTGACTTTTGATTACAAAATTGAGATTTTTTTTTTCTTCTATATGATTTAAAAATATTCTTTTTTCTCTGCATCACAAGTTTCCACAAATCTGGAGTTTGCCAAGCTGCATCTGCAGCTGCTGGCCAGAGGTAGAGACAGCTCTGAGGCCTGGGGACATTCCCTGGGGTGTGAGGTCTCAAAGTGACTCGAGTGAGGTTCAAACTGCTGCTGGACACCCCAGAGCTCTTGGAAAAAAGCATCTGCGTGCATTGAGTTGTGTAAAGCATCTCTGTATATGGCTTTTATTGTGTCAGTTGGGAAAAACTGGGCTTGAAATCGGTGAACTCTGGCATCTACACAAAATTGGGATGCTGATTAATTTGCCCATTGATTTAGGACAGTTTATGAGGTCACAGAATCATAGAAGGGTTTGGGTTGGAAGGGACCAAACACTCATCTGGTTCCAACCCCAGGGACACCTCCCACTGTCCCAGGTTGCTCCAGCCCCAGGGTCCAGCCTGGCCTTGGGCACTGCCAGGGATCCAGGGGCAGCCACAGCTGCTCTGGGCACCCTGTGCCAGGGCTTGCCCACCCTCCCAGGGAACAATTCCTGCCCTAAATCCCTTCTAACCCTGCCCTCTGGCACTTTAAAGCCTTTCTTCTTGTCCCCTCATTCCATGACCTTGCAAAAAGTCCTCCAGCTCTCTTGTAGAATTTTTCAGACAATTAATTCACTCTCTGTGGGGTTTGAATTTTATGGGCATGAATGATGTGATGAGCACAGCCTGACACCAGCACTCTGCTTGCTGAGCTCCCACTGGCAGTGGGCAAAGCTCTGAGACCCGAGTCTGCATCCTCAGGGACTCAGGACTCAGGACATCCTCAGGACTCCCAGCCTCAACAAATTCCCAGCCCCAGATGATGCTCCCAGCTCCTGTCCCTGCCCCATCCCTGTCCCTGTTCCAGTCCCAGATGATGCTCCATCCCTGTCCCTGTTCCATTCCTCTCCCTGCTCCATCCCTGTCCCTGTTCCAGTCCCAGATGATGCTCCATCCCCTGTGCCTTCTCCACCCTTGTCCTTGTTGCAGTTCCAAATGATGATCCATCCCTGTCCCTGTTCCATCCCTCTCCCCACTCCATCCCTGTCCCACTCATCCCTGTCTGTGTTCCATCCCTGTCCTTGTTTCAGATGATGCTCCATCCCAATCCCTGCTCCATCGCTGTCCCTGCCCCATCCCTGTCCCTGCCCCATCCCTGTCCCTGCCCCATCCCCATCCCTTCTCCATCCCTTCCCCTGCTCCATCCCTGTCCCTGTTCCATCCCCATCCCTTCTCCATCCCTGCCCCTGCCCCATCCCTGCCCCATCCCCATCCCTGTCTCTGTTCCATCCCGGTTCCTTCTCCTTCCCCGTCCCTGTTCCACTCCTGTCCCCGCTCCCTCCCCGTCCCTGCCCCATCCCCATCCCCATCCCCATCTCCATCCCCATCCCCATCCCCATCCCCATCCCCATCCCCATCCCCATCCCCATCCCCATCCCCATCCCCATCCCCATCCCCATCCCGTCCCCATCCCCGCCGGTCCCCGCCGCTCGGTGCCGCCAGCAGATGGTACCCGGCGCTCACGAACCGCTCCGTGCTCTCGGTCAGCGATCATTGAGCTCCAGGGGCGGCTCCATCCCTGCCGTGCCCCTCCGCTGCCCCGGCCCGGGACCCCCGATCCCCCGGCCCCGCCTGCTCCCTGCCCGGGGGCCGGGCTGGCTGGAGCCCCTGCTTTGGGTGGGACATTATTTTACCGCCCAACAAGCAGCGCCTCCCGCCGCATCCATCGGCTCTGCCGTGTCTGTGAGTCCTGGAAAAGAGACCTTGGGCTGAGGAACCACCGCAGCCCGAGGGGAGCCGGGCACGGGGAGCAGCCTCCGGTTCAAACCTGGCCCAGTGAGGGGGATCCATCCTCGGGGACGCTGCATTCACCCACAAAATAAAAATAAACCCTGGAATACACTTGTAGCTATTCAGGCTTTTTAGGATATAGTGATAACATTAACAATGAGAATAACACAAAGCAGCCGATTTTGAGCTGTCCCTGGGTCACATCACAGGCACCCTCGTGAAAGTTAAATCAAAAATCTGTTTCCCAAACCATGTGCCTGCAGGTTTGTTTTTATTCATAGAATAAGAGAATGGTTTGGGCTGGGAGGGACCTTAAAATTGTCTTTTTCCAACCCTCCGACAGGGGCAGGGACACCTCCCACTGTCCCAGGCTGCTCCAGCCCCAGTGTCCAGCGTGGCCTTGGGCACTGCCAGGGATCCAGGGGCAGCCACAGCTGCTCTGGCATCCTGTGCCAGGGCCTGCCACCCTCCCAGGGTACAATTCCTTCCTAACATCCAACCTAAACCTCTCCTCCTTTGGTTTAAAGCTGTTTCCCCTTGTACTGTCACTCTCTACAGAGGTTAAAAGCTGCTCCCTCCCATTTCTCGCTGTGAGCAATCCCTGGATGTGCCCGAGCCCATTCCCGGCGCAGCTCCCTGCCCGCAGGACACACAGGACAGCGCTGCCCTGGCTGGGGATGCTCGGGAGCAGCGCTGTGAGCACACCCCAGCCTGTCCCGTGGGATGGGTACAGACTTGTGAGCTTTGTCCTGCTCCTTCCTGGAGTTCCTGCTTTCTGCAGAGGCACCAGCCTGGTGTCTGGGCTAGTTATGCTCCAGTTTTTCACTTACGAGAATGACTTCATCTCTGTGCCAATGAAGAAAGTATGATCAGGCAAATACACTGTGAAATGGCCAAAAAATAAATTAAAAAAAAAATCAATATATAAGACTGGTATAATGCATTGTGCTCTAACTGTAAGAACTCTTACAGTGAACACAGATTGTAATAAAATCACCTAAAAAAAACCCCAAAAGAACACCAAAACCTCTTTTTGTTTAGCTATTTTATCCAGATCTATTTCAAACTCCTGCAAATATTCTATGTGATATTGGCATCGTTAAGAGTTTACTTGTTATGAAGGCTCTGAAGTTCAGGATGGTCCCTTCCAGCTACAGGGACAACCAATAAAAAAATAACTCCAGATCTGTCCTGTGAATGTGACCACAGTGACCCAGGGCAGAGGGAAGGTTGATGGGACCAGGCTCTGAACGGAACATCAGTCTTTTACACCCAGATACATAAATAGCTTATTTTTAAAAGATAGCTAAATGTTTCCCCACAGATATATAAACATTCTTCCGTGTCTGGAAACACTGTGTTGTAACCCAGCATACCATGGCCACCAGTGGAGCAGAGCATTTTAAAACAAACAAACAGCAAAGAAATGACGATGGGCACGAAAACATGAAAGCAAATTTTCTGGAAGGTTTGTTGCTGCTGCCCTTTTAAAATGAAACAGTCTGGGGATTTGTCAGAAGGTTCAAAATATTGACAGTCTCACCTCACGACTTTTGTTCCTAAGCTCTTCCACCTTCAGCTGCGCTGCAGTTTTTTGGTATTAAGCATGGTTTCTTTCCAATCCCATCCAGGTAATTATGTTTTAATAAGAAAGAAACCTCAAATTTAATGGAAGTTAGAAATAATTAGAGAGAACCGTAGCCTACACAACGCAAACACTGACTTAGTAGAAATGTGATGAAGGGCTTTTCCCCTGCAGGTCCCTGGTTTTAATATCTAATGAGGATCTGAGAGTCAGTAAAATGAGAATAGTCCTGATAGACAAACAAAGTCGATGCTCTGCCAAACAAGAGCCACCCCCTAACCCATGTAATATCCTTATTACTGTTAATTAACTCGAAATGAAAGAGTAGGCTGCAAAACTTTAACAGAACTGTATTAGAGATGCTCGTTGATCTCTCAGGGTGCCCAGTGAGGGCTGATGCTGGCAGAGCTGCCTCCTTCACTCATCCCCTCTCCCCTTGCTGTGCTGTTCTGCTGGGTTTAGGTGTGGGTGTCCCCCCCGTCCCCAGCTGTGCTGAGTTGCAGTAACTCCAGGCAAACCCAGCACAGATGTTTAATTCAGCAGGACACATCTGCACCACCACCACCCCCAACCTACCGACCCCTCCTGCTCCTCTCTCTGCAGGGTGGCCGCTTCTTCAGCCTCTCGAGGCGTTAATTACCAGGGACATTCATTGTCCTGTCCTTCCCCAACCAAGATTTCCAATTTCCATGTCAAGTGTTGAGCACAACCAGAAAATCAGAGTGGTTCCTGTTGGGCTCCTGCCCCACAAAGAAATCTTTCCTGACCGCCAACACAACCCGGCCTGACGTCGCCTTTTCCACTGGACGTTTTCCTCCACACCAGCTGTCACCACAAACACCCGTGGCAGTGGAGCCCTCCTCGTGTTTGGTCACCTCCAGAGCAGCCTCCTCCACACGTAGCTCGTCCCTGGCAGGGTTTTTCCCTGTGGCCAGGCAGGGACAGTTTCCATCCTCTGGTTTGGAGCCCTCACTCAGAAAACCAGTCCAGGCTCGGGTGGATCCTGGGCTCTGCCTCTCTAGGGAGTGCTGGGCAGGGAGCACAGGGCTCCTGGTGCTCCATCTCCCGAGGTGGTTTCAGAACCTGTTTCACAATTCCCTCTATCCTACCCTCACCAAAATGGGTGACCATGGGCTGCACTCCTCCTCCAGCTGCTGTCCCAGGCTGATCCAGGATCCTCACACCCCGTGGTGTGGGTATCCCTGTCCAGCTGTTTGCCTTCTAGGGAGTGAATAATCTGCCTTTTCTTTCCTCCCTGATAATCAGGCAGATCTGTACAAAAGAGAAATTATTGCTTATGTTGAAAGGAAACACAACAAGTGAGGAAGGCTGGTGTGTTTCTAGTTAGGAAGGCCCAGCACTGACCTATTGCATTTGTCATTTTGATAAGGACATTTGATAAGCAGACTCCTGGACTCAACTCAAGCATTTTAGTCCTCTGCAAGCTCTAGGGCAGGGCAGTGAGGTGCCAGAGGGGTGGCACAGGTGACATGGCTGCAGTGCTTTCTGAAGTGACAGGTTTGTCATCCTGCTCCTTCTGAGCCCTCCAGCAGGCATCACCACCCCAAATCCAAATAAAAACAGCACAGCCAGAGCCAGGGAAAGCCCTTGGCTCTCACCTGAGGTCTGTGAGGAGCTGCTCGGAGCTGGAGCCCAGCACCAAGTGCAGCTGAGGTGGTGCAGCCCTGACCCTGGAGCAGATCAGCCCTTTGATGTCCTCTCCATCCCAACAGCAAAGGTCACTCCGGATTTACAGTCCCATCGCCTCCCAAATGTTTGTGGAAGCTCTGACTCCACACCTAGGGCTTCCCAATGTGCTGTGGCTGGAAACAGTGTCACAGGGCCCAGCTCTGCCTGGCCTGCCAATACAGAATAAATAATTTATGCCAATCTGTTGTTAA
Organism: Prinia subflava; assembly: GCF_021018805.1. NCBI lineage: Eukaryota > Metazoa > Chordata > Aves > Passeriformes > Cisticolidae > Prinia > Prinia subflava. The sequence continues at coordinate 4,334,428 of NC_086255.1, read as the reverse complement.
CAACTCTTCTCTTCCTGCAGATTATTTACACTCTGTGAATTTTACCCTCTGGAAACAACTCCTAGGGATAAATCCAACTCCTGAAACAGTTCTACTATATTTTAGCAGGTGAGGAAGTGAATTCAAGTGGGAAGAAGTTAATTCAATTCCAATTCAACTTTTTTTTAAATAAAAACTTTAATTTTGTAAAGCATTTTCCTACACCACCAAGAATTAGCTCTTAAATAATTCTTACAATGGTCACATTCGTATTTCATATTTTAGGTGCTCATGGAAAATCAGACAAATCTGGTTTATTTCTTACAGCAATCAGAGTACATAAGTGTTAGTCCATTTGCTGTGAAGTCCATCCCTATGAAGGAAAGGTGCTGAAGAGGAAATTTGCCTCAGGCCTCAAATTATCTCTTGCTGGAACCTGAATCCCATTTTTTTTTTGAAAGCTCCTAAAATGCGTGGGAGAGAGTAATGATCTGCCCTGAGATAACACAAATAATTTTCTTAGTCCTCACAGACTGAAATTAATTGGTGCTGAGCATGGCTTGAAACACGTGACATTAAAGAAGCACATGGTTACCCCACAGGAAGGAGCTGCCCCAACTTTAATGTTGCATCATTATCTTGTTTTGTATTCCTGGCCACGTGATATTGCCTCTGGAACAGGAGGCAAGATGTTTTAATTGCACATTAATAATTATGTAAATGTAGATAGCAACGCTTGTTGAAATTAATCATTCATTATCACCGTGGAGGAAAAAAAAAAGGAATGGCAATGAGATGAGCTATTGCTGCTGAAAGCTGAGCTGAAATTCTGTTTCATTTTTCAATCAGCCTTCATGAAATGTGCTTGATGAATATCGATTCACCCCAGTGGATAAATCTGCCTGAGGGAGGAGACACTTCCCAGGGAGGGCAAGGAATATTTGTCATAATTAAATGCCCATCAAGAGATCACAAAGCAACTTACGGAGGAGTTAAACTGCTTTTATTCACATTTGTGCAAAAGGAAAGGGTGATAAGCAAAAGAGAGATTTAAGTAGAGTTACTAAAGAGGGATTGAACATTAAAAACATTAACCCCTCCAAAACAGAGGTACCTGGCAGGCTCTGCACCACTGTCCCACCAGGGATCACTGCCACAAAAGGGGCAGGGTCAGCTCCCAGGACCCCACACCAGGAGCAGTGCTGGGAAGAAAACTGTTCCCAGTGCCTGGCAGGACGGTGTGAAATGAGCTCCTAACCCTGGTTTGGGGCTCCCTAACCCAGGGATGGGGATGGCTCAGCCTGTGCTGCCCCGTGGGTCTCACAGGAGCTGCAGCTCCTGGGGAAGGGCCTTGGCACCTCAGGGCAGGGCACTGAGAGGATCACAGGAGCAGCACAACAACAGCTGAGGGCTTTTTCTGACCTTTTGCCCTTTACTTGATTGCCTGTTTCTTTAAAGAAAGTTTTTACTTTTTTATTTTTTTTTTTCCTTCTTTAGTTTTTTCTCCTGCTATCCCCATGAGGCATTCTTTCCTATGAGTCATCCACACCATAAAGAAATTACTGTTTGGCTCAAAGTTCTGCTCCCATGCCTGGAATCAACATTTTTTCAGTCAGAGATAGGAAATGAGCTGAATTCGTGGGTGATTCACTATTTACTATTTTGACCTGAGATGTGTTTTTGCCACTAACTTTAAGAGAAAAGAAAATCCTACAACAAAATATTTAAAAGGCCAAAGCTACATGGGACAGAAGGCATTTATATGCTCTTTAATTGTTTCTTTACTTCATATACAGTAATAATCCCTTACATCTCTGGACACTGATCTTACATTTTATTAGGATTATTAATGTGACTAATTTTATTCCAGAATGGCAAATTAAATATTTAAAATACCCTAAAAAGCACATTTTCCTGTGCAGCTCAGAAATGTGGTATTGTTTATGCATTTATATTTTTTATGTGTGTATGACACAAAACAATAAACCTATTTTTTTCAACATCTATTTAGCCTGGATGCAAAAATCCTATATATTAAAAAAACCAGAGCAGTCCAGCCCAGCCACAGACTGCCCAGAGGATCTGGACCATACAACAGCTGGAAGTCTGCAAAACACCCACATTTGCCCATTTTAATCCAGTGCTGTCAGGTATTAAAATTTTGGTGTGTCCACCCCTTTGTGGTCTAGCACAAACTCACTGATGTGCCCCTCTGGGTGTGTTGGGGTCTTGGTCCACCCACAGCAGCTCTGCTGGGCTCAGGATCCCTCCAGGGATCCCAAAATCAGCAGCTACACAAACCCCATGGAGCAGCTGTTCCCTTAAAGGAGTGAAAATAAAACTCTGAAAGCCTTGCCTGAACCTGCTGCAAGTCACTTTCTAAAGTTAGATTTAGACATTTAGGTCATTACAAAGCAGATGCTGCCACCAAATTTGTTTGGATGTAACCTCACTGCAGCACTTTTGCCAGTAGAAACAAATTAGAAAATGCTGGCTATCTCCTCAAATCCTCCTGATTTATTTGTTTCGAACCACAGCAGTGGCAGAAAGTTCTGAATTTCTTCATCTTCATCCCTGGCAGGTATTTATGAAGAAGGCAGTGATTTCAATTTCAGCTGCAGGAAATGGAACACATCTGGGATCAAGAAATGTCTTTTATGGTGTCCATCACTTCAGGTGAAAGGCAAGGAGGAGGAAGATGAGATGAGGAAAATTATTTCCCGGAAAAGGCCACAATATATTTTAAAAAAAATATATAAATGAAAATATTGTTCAGAATGTTTTCTTCTGGTTGAAATGAACATCACCCATGTTGTAATCCCAGGATAGCTCCTGGAAATGGAGAGGGGTTTTCCAGTGCCCCTGGTGTTTCCCATTTCTCTGATATTCTCACAACCATGAAGAGATGAAGTTGCCTCTCCGTGCTCCATTCAAGCACACAGGGGAAAGGAGAAGCTACCAATGAATTCTTGTCCATTAAATGCCACCCAATATATACACAGGGTTGCCAAAGTGTGATTTTTTCAGAAATCCACGATTTTTAGTTGGGAGGAAGAATGGGCTTGAAAGCCCCATACCCTGGGAGCAGCTAAATCTTATACCACCCTAAAAAAAACCTCAAATGGCACAAAGCCAGTGTCAAACAACCAGAGCCCCTAAACTTTCACTTACAAGCAACAACATTTGAAGCCATCCATCATTTTTGGAGTCTGATTAATGAGTGTGAGTGGCAGTGTGTACAACCAGCACCTCAAACAGCTCTAACATTTTCCAGTTTCTGCTTGGCTGTGGCTACTTTAAACAATTACTTCAGCGGGTTTGAAGCCCAGCTGGGCAGATTTTGTGCAGCTGGTGGCCAGGGGCCTGTTGGCCATCACTGGGCACATCAGGGATGGTCTGTGAATGTCCAGACACGTCGAGGCTGTTGTGGATGCTGGGATGTTCTGAGGCTTCGCTCTTCACTGGGTGGAGATGAGGGGATCTCTGCTCCCCACTCAAAGGGACTGTCCCCAGCTCAGCCTGCTGCAGCTGCCACGGCTCCTGCACTGGTTAAAAGCAGAAAAAAAGACCCTTCTTGGCCTTTTTCACCCTGGTGAGTGATTTCAGGAGGATGCAGCAGCTCTCACAGACCATGGCACAGCTGGAACGCACCGCTGGCGCTCTCTGCGCAGGAAACGAGACCTCAGCGCGTTTCTGTCTCATTTCTGGAGGAGCCCAGCCCCGTTCCTCTTCCTCTGCAGAGCATGAACAATGTGCAGAGCAGTAGGTATATACTGCCCCTGTGAGCTTTGTCCATTGTTAGGGCACTGAAAAATACTGACTTTTCACACAGTGTTCTTTGTAAAGCCAGCAGCTGCCCACGAGCGAACGCCACGCCAGGCCCACAAAAACAATGAAATGACACGATTAAAACTTCCAGTTCTTCTTAATCCAGGGCCCTCTGGCATGAGCATTATAATAAAGCCTTAAATAAATAGTTATAAGAACCATTTCTGTCATCACATGGCTGATGCAGAGTGGAAAACCCTGCAGAAATGAGGTGTCTGCACGTTCTGTCTTCTTGTTGGCAGCTTCATCTCGCAGTGTGCTGTTGAAAACAGCTTTTCAAAGTTGTGATACTAAATGTCACCATCAGGTTTGTCATGATTCTCATCTCACTCTCACCCAGTGAACACAATTTATTAATAATGTGCTTTTATATGAATTTGAGGTGTGAAGATTCAGCTCCTCTGAATTACCCCCTTGGGGAAGAAGGACAGAGAGAAGGGAACATCAAAAATGGTCTCTCTCAAAACTACCCTGTTCTGCTCAGATGCTGCCTTGACTTGGGGTTCTTCCAGAGGGTTTAGAGGCAGGCAGCATTTTGTTTATTTGACATGCAACCTTAGCTGATCTGATTGGAATGAGTTCTTGACAGCTCTGGAGCCCTGAATCAGAGGTTTCCAGAGAGCAGCCCATTAATAACTGGTGTCTGGATGAGGAATTGATCAACCCAAACCATCCAAGGGTCACAGGCAGCCCAGCCTTGTTCCCTGTTTGTCCTGATTCCTGCCCAGACAAGGTCCACCCTCTGCAGGGAGGGAAACAGGCAGGTGCCACGTACAAAAAAAATTTAAAAATATGGGTAAGATTCACCCAAAGCACAGCTGTGACACAGAATTCCATGCTGAGGAGACAGAGCAGGTTTGTGTTTGGACAGGAGACCCGGAGGGAAAATTTGCAGTATGGTTTGGAGGGGCTGGTTCACAACAAAAGAGGATCTGGGGATCTTCCAGTGGCACCCATGCTGCTGCCATCATTTAAAAGGTCACAGTGAAGAATCCATTGCTGGATCCTCCTCTGGCTTTCCAGCATGACCCACAGGATGAGGGAGCCCACAGAACACAATTAATGAGTGCCTTGGAGTTCATGTCTGCTCAAGAGATGGAATTTCAGAGCATTTCAGTGCATTTCCTACTTGTTTTTCTTCAGCTGAGATTTTTCCAGCGTGGGTGCCCCTTTCAGGTGTGGCTCATGTGTGTGTGAGACCTGAGGTGGGATTGAATAAAAACCAGAGGCAGGGTGCACCTCAAACAGAGAAGGTGCTAGGGAGAATTCACTCTTATTTACCATGGAAAAAAGCAATTCAAACAACATGATTTCCTCAAGGTTTAAGGCAAACCTGCTGTTTAACTCCTTTAATACCAAAGGCTGCCGAATTCCCAGGCAATAGCATGGCTGAGACAAATCACCATTTCCTCTTCAGAAAATGGAAATGGTGTACAATTGTTCTTTTCTTCTTTCTTTTTCTTTTTTATTTTTGGTGGGAAAAAACAACTTCTGAATTCCTTCACCACTTTCTGAGGGGAGCTACAATGGAGCTCAGCCAACTGTGACCTTTCACAGCGTGGGGGAGGAGATATGGTGGAGCTGGAGCTCATTTCTCATTTGCAACGAGCCCTTTGCAAAATAGTACCTGTGTTTCCAGGGCCCACAAATGCACAGCTACTTGAAGAAGCTAATAATTAATCTTCCCTTCCATTTCATCCAGAAACCGTGGCTCTGTTCAGCCAACCCATAAATATATATCTATATATATAAAGTGTATTTAATATATATATTATATTTTTTATATTTATTTTTTTACTTTTTAATGTACGTATACTCTTCGCAATCAGAGCATTTGCATCAGTTTTAAATGCATCACCAAAAGGCAGCTTATGGAAAATGCTGATTGAAAACATGGGAAGTTGCATCAGAAACAGATTTTTTTTCTTCTGCCTCCTGTGGGTGGTGATTTGCTCCACTCTCAACTATTCAGGGAAACAGCAGGGAAAATACATTTCCTTTTCTTCTGAGTTCCAAGTAAACCCCACGGATGGCCAACTTCAGTGTTGTGGTGATCCCCACCACGTTCTGCCAGCTGAGAGCCTCCTTTATCTCAAATGCTGTGTTTCCTATTAATAATTACTCAACTAAAGTTTGGTTATGTATTATTCATTATTCATAGCTTTTTTTTTTTTTTTTAAACTCGTTGACACCACCTGCTCTGAGCTCTGCAAACCAGCCCTGAAGCGGCTTTCACACATCCCTGCCAGGGCTGAGTGTCACCAGATGAAAAATGCAACCATTACTGCAAAACAATATTTTCCCTTCTTCTTCCTAAAAGTTTGCTGCTTTGTTTTGTCCTAGTAAGCAACTTTTTGTTCTTGCCCTGCCTGTAATTGGGTTTATTTGTTCATGCTAGAGACAGAAGGAGAAATTGCTGCTGCAGGACTGGAAACAATCCTAAATCATCTTCAGCCCTGTTTGGCATCTGGCACAGCCCCATTTGTCCAACAGAAGCTAAATGGGTTTGTAAATCCCACAAAAAATGTCAAAGTGATTCAATTGTGGACTTAGGAAAGCGTGCTAATGATTACAGAAGGCTAAATTGTGTGTAAGACAGCTTTCTTTTCATTTACATCCAGTGTGAGTAGTAAAATCTCAAATGTACCTTTTAGTTCATGAAGAAAATAAGGGTCAATTTAACAAGGGTAGTTTATGAAAATTTATTTTCTGCCCACAAATAAGGAAAAAAAAAATTTAAAAGACAGATCTGTCAAGAGCAAGATGCCCCTTCCCAGAGCTGTGCCAGGTGCTGCTCCTCCCAGCACAGCAGGAAAACACGGCTGCAGCCTCTGCCCCTGCATTTATGAGCACACAAAGGGTTTTTATGTCATTTCAAGCATTCAGATTCTGGCTTGTAACAAAACAGGGACCTTGGATGCCAGGCTGGAAAACCAATCATCCACAGAAGCTCTGCCTGCACGGGGCTGAGGCTGGGCAGGGGCTGGGCTCTGGTGGGTCCTGGGGGGATGTGATGCAGGGAAGTGTCCTGAAATCACCTTTTCCAGCCACTCTGCCCCTGCATTTCTCATTCCCTTTCAATCATTTCCCTCTGATGGGATCAAAGACAGCGTCTGACCAAACATTAACTTCAGGCACTACTTTAATAAAGGTGTTGCTTTTTATTTGTACAAGTCCCTGTGATTTTTTTTTTTTTAAATTCACTTGCTTAAAAATTATTTCTTCCCTTTCCCTTCTTTCTCCAGTGTCTCAGATTGAGGTGAGCTGCAGACACTCCTCAGTCATAATTTCTGGGCCAGTTTGGTAACCTGCTATCTCCTTACCCTGGAAAGATTCTAAACCACAAAGATGATGCAATTCTCACTTAGGTGAGAGAAGAACCTGGTTCTGGTCTCCCCAAGCACTCAGCAGCAACACTTGCTGTCAGTTTTAGAGAGTCCCTAAATGTATTTGTTATCCTTTTATGCTCCTTCCACAATTTTCTACCCCTCGAGCTGACGGCGGTGCAAATAATTGCAGGCCCTAAAATTAAAGGTTTTAGAAAGGCAGAGGCAGACAGAGTGAATAAAGTCTCACAGACTTTCCAAGCAGTTTGTCAGATGGTTTTTCCTCCGTAGCAGGAGGCTGGCAGCAGTGACCTGTGCTGGGAAACGCTCAGTGCACCAGCCTGGCCTGGGTGTTTGTAGGCTAATTTTTTGTTTTGAGTATAACCCTTGACTCATGGAAAAATAATCTAAGTGTTTTGGGCTGGTCCCTGACTTGATCTCCCTTCAATTAAGGACTGTCTGTCTCAAAACACGCGTGGAGAAGCTTTCATGACAATGTTTTTATCCTCCTGTGCTCTCCCAGAGGCAGGAGTGACTGCAAGGCAGTTCCAGCAGCTGCTTGCTCTGTGTGTGGCTGGGCTTTTCCAGGGAGCAGGATTCAGCCATCAGCCTCACCAGACCCCTGTGCTGCTGTGCTTAAACAGAGAGTGACATTTCGTGTTAAAAATTTATGCTGCGATGTGGAATTAAATCAGTTTTAACCAGAGCACTGCAACAGTTGCTTCAGGCAAAGGGCAACATCCCTCTGAATTTACTGTGTTGGGAGGCACATCCACCAAACAGAATCCAACCAGCTAAAATTAGTCCTGATAGGAAATTAGCTGGAGGTTAAATAAAGTTTTCTTCTACTTTGTTTTGTTTTTAGGTTACCCAAGAGATGTTCCTTCCTGGAAAGGGAAACAGGACAGAGATACAGAGCTGTTTTTCAATCCCTTCGTTTACATGGACTCGTTTCAAGTGGGTTTTATTGTGTGTTTGTGATTTAGACCTCACCAGCCCCTATTTTGGGATGGAAGGGTTTGAAGTGCCAGTGCCAGGGCTGTGTGCAGCCCAGCTCCCCTCAGCACCTCTCTCCTGGGCAGGGGACACCTTCCTTCCACTCTCTGACCTGCTCTGAATGCAGGTGGACAAGGTAAAAGTTTATTTAAAAAAAAAATTCCTTCGCACCTCGTAGTTAGAATCGGTATTTGTTGCAAAATTGCATTCCAGAGGAGATGAAAAATGACAAGCTTGGCTATGTAATGTCTAAGCCAGAGGAGACAGAGCTCCTCAATCCAGCAGCTCCAGCCAAAGCTCAGTGAAATCTAACCCACAGACTCTGGATTTGTATTTTATCATCCACCCTAGTATTTTTACTCGGACATCATTTTGCTTAGGGACACACTTCTAAACCTAAATCCTGGGCTAAGCAGCTGTGCCTGCCTGTGTGCCTGCATCCATACATCAAACCACAGCCATAATTCCTGGATTTTTTCCTTAAAGACACCAGCTTGCTTTGTGCATGTCATTTTCTTCAATAATAATGTATTTGTTAATCATAATCAAATAATAATGTATTCGTTACTTCTGCCTTCTAAAGGCAGAAGTATCTGTAGGAAAGCACACAGTAACAGGTTTATTTACTGATCTGGGATATAAATCTAGTTGCCTAAGCAAACACAAACTGTTTAAACAGTGGTTGGAGTAAACATGAAGGTACACTGGAAAGGATTCTAAAAATGCTCTGAAAGTCAGGGCTTTGTGTTTTGGGATTTTTTTGTCGTTGTTTAATAAAGCTATACCATCATTTCACATAACTTCTGGGAAGGTGCTGGGGGAGAAAGAGGAACCTCAGCACTTTTATTACAATGGGGTTTTTTACTGGCAAGCAGATACCTGTGCTGCTGGGGAGCTTTTGCAGGGAATTTGTAAATCTAGAGCCTCCTGCAGCCCAGGGATGTCACCAAAGCCTGCATGGGAGCAAACTGGCCCTGGAGAGGAGGATGGAAATGAGGTGTGTGGGGAAGAACGGGCCAGGAGCCGCCTCGGTGGCACCACGGGCTGGGGACTTCCAGAGCTGTGGAGAGCCAAGGAAAAGGCCCTGCAGAGGAATCTCCCTCTGAGGGCTGCTGTGTACTCACGCCAGGATTATCCCTCCAGAGCAAGCAACAGGCATGTGCAGCTCCAGAGCAGGAAATGCCACTGTCCTAGCAGTGCTGTGGGTAGGAACAGGGGGTGAGGGTGGCACTGGGCTGGGCAGGAGGCGCTTGGAGAGCTCCTGCAGCTGGAGGGGTGGAAGGGTGAGCTCCTCCAGTGCCTCAGCCTGCAGGGAGCTGGGGGATCCCTTCCAGAACAGAAGTAGAAAATGTGGGAGGCTGTTCCTTGAATCTCAGATTGCTGCTTTCTGTGATCACAGAATCACAGAATGGGTTGGGCTGGAAAGGACCTTAATAAGTTCCAACCCCCTGCCATGGGCAGGGACACCTTCCACTATTCCACTATTCCACTGTTCCACTGTTCCACTGTTCCACTATTTCACTGTTCCACTATTCCACTATTCCACTTTTTTCCAAGCCCTGTCCAACCTGGCCTTGGGCACTGCCAGGGATCCAGGGGCAGCCACAGCTGCTCTGGGCACCCTGTGCCAGGGCCTGCCCACCCTCACAGGGAACAATTTCTTCCCAAAATCCCACCCAATCCTGCCCTCTGGCAGTGGGAAGCCATTCCCCCTTGTCCTGTCACTCTATGAGTCCAAAGTCCCTCTCCAGCTCTCTTGGAGCCCCTTTAAGCACTTTAAGCTCTAAGGTCCCCCTGGAGCCTTCTCTTCTCCAGGATGAGCAATCCAAATCCTCTCAGCCTTTCCTCACAGCAGAGCTGCTCCATTCCTCTGATCACTCCTCTGGACTGGTCCAGGACTTTCCTGTGGTGAGGGCCCAGAGCTGGAGGCAGCACTCCAGGCAGGGTATTGCATCCTAAAAAGTGTCTTGAAGTCCTGCTCTGATTAGGGCCAGAAGAATGTGAGAAACAACCTCTGCCCTGCAAAGCTTTTGCTTCCCTTTTGCACACATAAAATAGTTTTTGTTGTACACCTTTTGGGATATAAGGTACCTGTGAGTGAGGTTAAAAAGTAGAGGACAGAAAGAAAGACATTTTTAGCTTAGTGGATAGACCACTGTTGTCCTCACATGCACTTCATAAATAATTTTTTGAGTTTCTGAAGATTTCTGAGGAGTACATTATTCAAAACATGCAGCTATTCCTCCTGAGACTGCATTCACTGACATAAAACGCTCACTGAGTTGAATTATTAATACTTTTTCCAGTATCTCAGAGTTTCTTCTGCTCTGTACAACATGTGCAAGTTCACCTCTCAAAATGTCATGGAGAAACATGGAGCTGAATGTCCCCTTGACCATGGGACCTTTCCATAGCATTTCCTGTCAGCTTTCCTCAGGACCCTCGTTGTGCCAGTCTGGTTCCATCACAGCATTTCCCCCCATGGCTCCTGACAAGACAAGCTGAGGATGCTCATTTTAAAAAGGGAAGGGAAGAAACCCCACAAAACCAAACCAACAAGACAAGCAGAATGTGACAGCTGAAATGGAACACTGAATCAGAACTACATTATGAATTTCTTGTGCATGTTCTGGCTTAGAAAAAAAAAGGTCAATCCTACAGCTCCCAAAATTCCACCTTAGATTTTCCACAGTCCCCTGCACCAATGGAAAAATCCATTGCAAAATGGCACTGTTTAAAGTCATTTTCTCCTCAAGGTGCAACCACTTTCAGCTGAATGATGATGGCACGAGAGGCCACAGATATTTTCCCTTGCTGGCTGTGAGATTTGTTGTGGTGTTTGAGCAGGTACATAAAGCAGACAAACAGGAACAATAGAGTACAAGTTTCAGGATTTATCCTGCTTCTCAGAAGGTGCTGATGTGCTTCATGTGCAATGTGCAGATTTCTGGAAAATTATGAATCACGTACTTCTTTTCCTGTGAAAATGTCAGCTGTTCTCTAGGATGGCAAATCTGTAATTCCTTCCACGGAGCAAAACAAATTAAGTAAGACTAATGAGAGTGGTGGGGAGAACATTTTGAAGGATGGGAAGGAGAGCAGATTGAATCCTGTCTTGCAGCACATCTGTGATGGGGAAGGGAAGAGGGGCTGGTTTCATGTGGATTGCATGGTCCGTGCATGGGACTGGGATAAAAAGGATTTATCCCACACCAATTCATTCTGATGGTGACTAACAGGGGATTTATTAAGTGTGCAGGCTTCTTTAATACAGCTTCCTGTTGACTTTACTCCTGTTTGCATTGGATTAAGGATTGTCTAGGGCAAACCAGGTGAGACACCAAAGAAATTGGCAGGGACCTTGCAGCAAACACCGTCCATCCCCTGAGTGTGGAGGTGCCAAACGCCAACAGTCCCAAAGAGTGGGTGTTGTACAGACAGGAACAAACCCATGTGTGCTTGAAAACGCCTTCATGGCCTTTGCAGTGCTACAAAAACATGTTGGGTGTTAAGTTTCTCTGTGATATTTGCCCTTTATTGAGATTATCTGCTTTTTTCCTCTTTAATCATCTTTTAGGAGCCAAAACACCACAAAGGAATAATTCCCATTTATGAGCTCTTCTTTCAGGTGAAACTTCATCATGCAGCTGGAGTAAGTAGAATTCCCATAGCAAAAATGGCATTTCTGCCTGTTTGTGAAATTCCCTTCATTTAAAGCAGTAATTTGATGTTGAGAAGAAAGGCAAACAATTACAGCAATCCCTCTCTGTGGTACAAGTACATTCATGCTTTGTCTGCCTCCTGACTGCAAAGACAATATTTACATATGCACACAAATCACATCACATATTGAACTAGTGCTAGGACTGCAAATATTAAAGCTGCACTATTTTGTTTATGTTTTAAAGACCCGATGATCAGGAAATGCCGAGGCATCGATAAAATCGACAGCTGCCAGGTGATTTGCAGGGCCCATCTTCAGGAAGCTGCTTTCTGAACATCTGCAGGCATTGAGCAACAAGGAAATTTATTTCATTGGCACCTTCCTAATGAAGCCCTGTATCATCCAGCAAGGTATGAAGGGGAGAGCTGTGCTGGTACCCAGTGTATTTTCCTCCTGGTGAGGTTCTGGGAGTGTAAAGAGCAGCACAAAGAGTCTGCCTGCCCTCAGTAGCAAGCTGCATGTTGAGATGCCAGTGAAGAAGATTATCATAGTACACATGCTGCCATTTAATTATGCCCTTTCCTGTAAAGAGCCTGGCTTTAATTAAATGGCAAAACAAAGTGAGAACTTTTCTCCAAGCCATTTTGAAGTGCTCACTTCCTCCTCTGTGTGCTGCGGTTTATTAGATTTGAATGAGTAATGGGGTGGTTTCATTTGTTTAGTAAAATTAAAGTGGTCGGTAACAATTTCCTGTCTGAGCAAACCGTGGGCTGATTAATAATATTGGGGATGGTGGTGAATAGGGGTTTTTTAGGTTGTGCTGCCTGGCTGCTGCTACTTGGGGGTTTCCAGAGCCGCTGGTGCTTCACCAGGCTCAGCCTCAGCTCTCACTCAGACAAAAGCTGTGCTTGCAGGGCTGGGCTGGTCCAGGAGCAGCTTGGAAAGTGCCCTCAGAACTGAACACCAAGGCAGCGTGGAGGAGATTTTGAAACAAAATTTATTTTCTTTCTCACCCAGACCTTTAGTAATTTGCATTTGCAGGGCCAAGCCTGGGTGGGGTGTGAGCACTGGTGAGAGGTCCAGCTTTGGAGCAGGCATCTCTCACTTGGGATGTCAGAGACAGTGTTTGCCTGCTCCTCTCCAGCCTGTTTTCCACTGCTGCTGTAGGGATGGCCATCCCTACCATGGGATCTCTTCACTTTCCACACAAACACACCCTAATTTAACCTGCATCGAGCAATTTTGCAGAACTCCACGATCCTGGGTCAAAACCCTAGAGCAACCCATTCATTTGAATTAACAGCAAAAATGGGAGGGGAATCAAATGCATTGTGCAAACCTTGACATGAGACTTAGTATTTTCACTCCTCCTGAAAATCTCAGAGAGCTTTATCTCTGTTTATTCTTGAAAAAGGCTGCACATAACCAGGGGCTACATCCTTCCAAAATGAATTGCAATTACCAGTTGACACAAGCAATATTTGGCCATCAGTTTTCCCACACATGTCCCATGTTTTTGCCTGAATTTGATTAATTTTCTCTTCAGAGAATCAGACACACAGATGGGTGCTGACCAGCTCACCCAAAATCCGGAGTGACACAGTCCTGCTGCAACAGGCATTTGGGAAAGGATGAACCCAACCACAGTCATTCCTGCTCTGTCTGGATGCTGATGTGGCATTTGTGGTGAGTTAATGCTTACTGCTCATAAAACAGCTTGGACTCTGATATGACATACTAGGAAAAAAAAAAATAGGCATATTCCATGAATTTTAAAATGTGGCAACAGAGACAGAGGCAACACACCAGGCTTGTTGCAACACCTATTGAGTCTGTGACAAAAATGCTGTCTCCAATTATTGCCATGCAGTTGATGACAAATATAATGCCTTTGCCATCAGTAGGCAAATACAAGGGTCTGTCAGCACATAAGACTTCAAAACCCTACATCAACATCCAGCAGCTTGTTTAAAGAGCTGATTCAACAGGCTGCTGACACGGGGTTTTGCTAGATTTCTTCAGCCTTTACCCATTGATCTTCACGTCCACACATGACAATTAGCTCAGTCTGCACTTTCTGGAAGCTGCAGAGTGTTTCAGGGGTCACAGGCAGCTAGAGAGTTCATCAGCACAGATTCTGTAAATAAAATACTGCTACGTCAGTGCCAGTCCTTCCTATAAGTGATGCCCGAGCATGTACAGCCTCCACAAGAATTGTTCCAGCCAAGGTTCAGTTCTGAACTACTGGAGTTCCCTTGAACTTTACTGACATTGGTGTTGAAAGGAGAGGCTTAGCACCTCAAGGAAAATGTTGGTGGCACGTGGACTCAAGCCATCACAGAAAACGCTCATTGTTATCTCAGGATCACAGCTCACTCCTGCAGGGTTTCCAGCTTTGAGAAAAAAAAGTAAAACTACTTCTGTGAAGGGAAAAGCACATGTTAAGTTGACCTATCTAAAAAAAACCCTTAAAAAGAAGCATAGTTCTTTCCTTAATCACACTTCCTAACGCAGATAACACCGGGCCTTTGCACAGAAAGGAAGTCAGAGAAATGACGCCGTTCCACACGAACAAGCAGGTTGTGTGGGCGTAGCCGAAATCAGAAATTACACTAATAAATAATGTCTCTCCTCTGACAGCCCAAAGTGCTCTGCAAATGTTGTTTCAGTGAAGCAATACGGATGGGCAAATATCTTGCAGTTTTAGAAAAACCTAACAATGCAATTGTGTCTCTCTGGAGGTGAGACGCAGGGCCAAGGAAGAGCAGGAACGACACGCCTGTGTTGTGACTTGTAGACCTGTGGTTTAACCACCAGACAAGAAAGGGCTTATTAAAATTAACAGTATTAGAAAAGATTATGCTCCCCAGCAAAATACCAAGTTCCTGTGAAGACCTGTGGATCGCCTGCACAGCTTTTGCAAGAAGTCATTTAAGAGACGATGTCTGTGGTTCGTCTCTGTGTGTCGGGACCTTTGAGTAGTTACACAGGAGTCAAACGAATCTCTTTTCACCTTGTCTGCAAAGCTTAGATTTCAGGCAGAGATAAAAACTGTCTGCTTCACAGCGGGAGAACAAAGTGCTTAGAGTTACCCCTTGCACATTTAAAAAGAAAATGCCTTTTTGCTAAAAGTTCACGGCCATGAACTTGCAGATATTTCTCCAAACAAAATGCTTAGCCAGAAGTCATCTGAGAATCTTAAATTGCTGAAAATCAGATTGATTCCTCCAGTATGGATCCTGGTTCAGGTCTGGGTGTAGGTGGTGAAACATGGCTGGCACTGCTTCCAAGCCATGCCACACATGCTCCTCTTCTTCCTTGAGTCAGTCCTGGTGTTTCCTCCCTGGATGAAGTGATTTTAGCAGCTGGTGGAGGTGGTGAAATGGGACCAGGACTTATTTAGCCCATTAATCATGTTTGTCACAGAGTGAAAATAAGCAACTGCAGCCTCTCCTCCTGTCATGCTCATTGGAAGGGTAAATTCAATCAGCAGGTTGTCTCCATTACCTGCAGGTCCTTGCTGAAAATTGGCAATTTCCACTGTGTTAAGGCATGGGCTCAGATGGCAAAACCTGGCTCTAGACCATAGGAAGAGAAAGTTTGGGGGTGTTCACCTCTCAAATTTCCTGCAGATCCACACATGTTTTCTAATTTCTGTTTGATTGAATAATATTTTCCAACTGGGTTCTAATTTCACATGAACCATGAATGAGCTTATTCTAGATCAGTTGTGTAAATGTTTTTGTAAATCCTTCTGGGTTTACACACTACTCTGTGCCCTCTCTGACCCTCCAGCCTATGTTCCTTTGTCCTACCCCACTTCTGCACTTTAAATTTCATTGGCAGCCTCTGGACCCTGCATGTCTGACTTCTGCAGCCATCTGTGGAGCCCTAGAGGGGACAAAACACAGCCTGATTCAAAGCAAGGGATCTCGTTTAATGCCATCAGATCCACAATTTGGGTATAAACAGTTCTTTTCAGCATGACTCTATTTCAACATTTCTGTGTTTTATGAAATATTGTGCAACAAGGTGATACACAGAGAGGCAGGCTCAGGCCAGAACTGATGCAGCAGTGGCATCCTGAACTTGGGTTATGATTAATTCTGCTTTTCATCACATGAAACGTTGGCTATCAATCTCCTTCCCCTCTCCTTCTATTTTAATAGCAGCAGAGACACTACCTCAGATATATTACAGTGCCATAAAAGAGGCTGATTATTTATTTAGAAGAAATGAAATGTGGTTTAATGGAGCGTGTGTTGGGCTCCAGGCCAGTGGATGGGTTCTGGTCTTCTGGGCTTCAGTGCAGATGCTCCGGGTTTTCAAAGGCAAATCAGTGTCAACTCAGGGGCCCTTTAAAAGCTCAGCTTGGCTCTTCCCCAGCTCCTCTGCTGGCCGAATTGCAGCCCTTTGCCTGACTCTCCCACCCCTTGAGATGGGAGAAAAATGGGCTGCAGCTCTTGATGAGCTCCTTGGTCCTGCTGGACTCTAAACACAAGGCTCTCACTCGCAGCCAGGAGAAGCCTTGCCCATGGGAGCAGGAGCTGCCATCCAAGAAAAAGTGTTTCCCACACACTTGTGAACACCCCAGGGGCACTGATGGATACGTCAGTGATGCCTGACCTTGCCCAAAATCTGGGCAGTGCAGCACCACCCCCGTGCTGCCCGTTCCCGGCACAGGTTTTGCTCGGCACTGGGCACGGCTCCCACTAACACAGATTGGGATGTCTCAAGGGAATGAAGCCTAAAACTGCAGTTTCTCATGCCTCTCCAAGTTCTCACTGCACTCTCCAGCAACCCCTCCACCACGGGGATGGTGGCCTGGTCAGAGATGAAAAGGAGCATGTATCAAAATGAAACCATGCCGCTGGGGAATAAAGTCACGTAGCTATGGGAAAAACATGTGTCTGTGAAGATTTCCCCTGACTTTAGCACACACATTCTGCTCGTTATAAACTGTCTTTTTATATAACTTGACCCAACAACATCTGCAAAATTCTTGCCTTTTTGAAAGAGCTATGAATAGGTCACTGTTTGTTTCTGATTAACTTGTGTTTCTGATTCATTTATCATTCTGGTCAGCCTTTCATTCCCGTAAATACATTTACTCTCTAGTTTCTCAATATTTAAAATACATGTTTCATAGTAATTCTGAGGTCAGGAGCCAGTCTGCCAATGACCATGTGCACATTTCTACAGCATAAAGTTTATTTTTTTTTTGCTTGCTAAAAAAAAATGGCAGTATGCTTGCACTAAATCACAATTTTGAAAAGGAAATTTAAGGTAATCATTTCTGTAAAAGCTTTAGGTAATGGCTGGTTGAGTGTTTAAGTGTAAACTGTTCCTAGGGATAGTTCAATGAAAGCTCTCTTCAATTAGTTGCACAATTACAACATTGATACACTGTAGGAAGTGTAAAATACTTAGGGATAGCCATTAGTAGATAAACTGCACGGGTAATAATCTCCCAAATTCACACACATTGATTTTCACATCTTCTCACACAGAAGTCAATTTTAGAGCAGAGCTAAGGCTAAAGTACATTTGTCAGAATTCAGAGCCTGCTGGCTGATTAAAATCAAATCTGGAAGAGCCTAAGAAACCCAGGGGCATGCCTGCCCATATGATAAAAACCAGCGGGGGTAGGGAAGGAGAGACGTGTGTCAGGACACTGCTGCAGAGCACACGAGGTCCTTGGCTGCCGTCCTGCCCACTGGGCAGCTGACCCCAGCCCTGGCTCGCCCCAGGGGATGGCCAGGAGGACGTGGGAAGGAGCTGGGAGCCCGCAGGGGGTGGGGATGAGGGCCAGACACAACTCTGCAAGCCTGATTGCTTGGCTGTGCAGAGAACAGCTCAGCTTTTCACAAGATTTCCACTTGAGGCATTGACTTTGTGGTCTCTGTGTATTTCCCAAAGTAATTTGGTTTCCTGCAGCAGGTCACCCCAAGGGATGTCCCAGGAAATGAGATGCAGGTTGACCCTGCTGTGTGATGCACATGGGGATGAGGCAGGAGCTGCTCCAAGGGCTCAGGGGACTCGTTAATCCCCAGCTCCAGGGCCAGCCTGTGCCCATTTCACAGCTCTCTGCTCTCTGCTCAAGCTGCTCTAAAAACCAAGTGACCACATCACTTCTCCAACCAATATTGGAATAATTTGGGCTTGACAATGCAGGTGAAAAATGAGTTGCCTCTTCTCTGCATAGCTGTGCTCTGATCTCGGTATGATTTCATCTGTATTTCTAGAAATCTAGACGTTTCCAGAAATATCTGCCTGAGTAATCTCTTCATGGCTCTTCAGCAACCCCAGTGGCTCCTACCACTCAGGCTGTTTGTTAAAATTAGCAAAACATTACATAAAGGCTAGGACAGTCCTCAGTGTGGTGTGGTGTTAAGTGAGTTCAGCTAAAGGGTGTTTTAACCAACACAAACTAAACCAACCTTCCAAGAACAGGCCGTGGGCAAGGCTGGGAAGTTGCAAGCAACATGAGGTAGCTGCTGGGTGAAGGAAGACAGATGTCGGAAACATTTCTCCATCTGTAAACAAACAAACAGCCCGACACCCAAATCGGGCCAGTCTGGTGGAAAATATCAAAGTCATGACCTTCATCAAATGCAAGAAAACAGATTACACAGCAGCACCACTCACCGTTTTCCTATCTCTGTGTTGGCCGTGCTGGCTCACAGCCTTCTCCAGGGGAGACGAACTCCAGTGACCGCTCTAGGTTCCAGGGCAGCTTTTTCATTTCACAATCACCATCTGAAAGGGGACAGCCCAGTCTCTGTTTTTGTTTTCTTCCTGGTGATGGCCTCTGTTTTTATGTCTACTCCATAATTTCCATTTTTTGTTGTTGTTTTTCCTTCTCCTTTCCTCTCCGATTTTACCATTTTCATTTCGTCTTCCTCTGTTCAACTCTTTAACCCCCTTAGAGCTCTAGATTTGTACTCCTTAAAACAAAGTCCTTAATCCACCACTGTTATTTACATGTGCATTTATTGAAGCAGCTGAGCTTAATATGTCACTTCTCATTCACTGTATCATATTCCCCAGCTACAAACAGGCCCACAGCCTACTGCAAACATTAAAAAATCCCCTCACATGTATTTTAAGTCTTTCAGCCCTTCACACAGCTGAATTAACTTACTAGACATGATAACTCAGCCAGATGCAATTGCCCTGCCTTATCTTTAGTTCTGCTGAGGAACAGCCCCACCAGGATAAAGCCCCATTTATTTCAGCCAGGAGTAGACTGCGAGTGTCTTATTGTTTTGGCCAGAGCTTTGAACAAATAATTGTCTGGGATAGCATACTTCCAATTTTGATTTCAGATGCCTCACTCCTTTCCAAGTGATGGTGTACAGAGTTAAGTTGCAGGAGAGGGATGTTTTCAAATTTTGCAAACAGGAATCCTTTCTGCACATCCGACCTTTCGTGTGTCTGGATGAATCCTGGTGTTTCCACAAAGCTGGTGTGTTTGTGAACAAGTGTGCAGCCAGGGCACCTCTGTTTGCCTACTTTACATACCCCAGATCATATTGTAGCTCCTGGAATCATATCACAGCTCCTTCACAGACTCTCACTGTGGCCCCAGCCCTCCTGGGCTTCCCTGCTGCTCAGACAGTGGGGAGATGCTCCAGTGTGAAAGTCTCATTGTCAGCAACTGGGATCTCAATCCCCTTTCTCTAGCTGCCCTCCGTGATAACACCACCTCAGAGCTTTCCCTGCTGGGAATTCATCCCCTACCATCCTGTGCTGTCCACAGAATAAAAAAAACCCCACCAAATCCCAACCCCAGCAATTTCTGCTGACCCCGTTTACCTCCAGCAGCTCAAAGCGGAGGTGGAAAGCCGAGCTTTGCGTTAGGCAAGAGCCCTGTGGGACCCTGCAAAGGAGGTTTGTTCTGCGTGCTGCCTGCCCTGGCATGCCTGTGCAGGCTTGTGCTGCATTCCCGAGGGGAGCTGGGCTCCAGGGAGCCGTGTGGGAGCTGCCTGCTCCTCTCCTCGCTCTGATGAAGCTCTGGGTGAGTCCACCCAGGAGAGCGCCGCTTTCGCTGCCTTCGCTGGGGCCAGGCAAGAGTAAATTGAGTTCTCTGCTTTGTAAGGTGGGATGATTTTAAAATCTCCCTCTGCTTTTTGAAGTTAGTTGGAACAATCAAAGTGGTGGAGAGGCGATAAGTGGCAAAAGGCGAATTTCGGGCTACAGGCAGCCTGCATGTGCGTGGGAGCTGCCTGGTGAATAAAGAGAAGCTAAAGGAGGACGAGCTGCTGGGGTTAGAGCAGCTGAGGAGAGGCAAACACAGATCGTTCCTTTGTAGGGAAAATAAAGAGGTGCAGCTCTGCCTCCTTGGACTGGAACTCATGCGGGTAAGGTGGAGCAGGGGGACAGAACCCCTGATCTCTGCTGCATCCATAGGGATGGTGTGAGAGCTTTGTGCACAGAGTGCTCATCACCCCAGCCTGAGGCCAGCCTGGCCAGAGACAACCGACACAGACACCTGTACAGACACCCCATCCAGAGAGCACAGACACCTGTACAGACCCCTCATCCAGCACAGACACCTGTACAGACCCCACATCCAGAGAGCAGACACCTGTACAGACCCCTCATCCAGCACAGACACCTGTACAGACCCCACATCCAGAGAGCACAGACACCTGTACAGACCCCACATCCAGAGACACCTGTACAGACCCCTCATCCAGAGATACCTGTACAGACCCCTCATCCAGAGACACCTGTACAGACCCCTCATCCAGCACAGACACCTGTACAGACCCCTCATCCAGCACAGACACCTGTACAGACCCCACATCCAGAGAGCACAAACACCCTGTACAGACCCCACATCCAGCACAGACACCTGTACAGACCCCTCATCCAGAGAGCACAGACACCTGTACAGACCCCTCATCCAGAGACACCTGTACAGACCCCTCATCCAGAGACACCTGTACAGACCCCTCATCCAGAGAGCACAGACACCTGTACAGACACCCCATCCAGAGAGGACAGACACCTGTACAAACCCCTCATCCAGAGAGCACAGACACCTGTACAGACACCCCATCCAGAGAGGACAGACACCTGTACAAACCCCTCATCCAGAGAGCACAGACACCTGTACAGACACCCCATCCAGAGAGGACAGACACCTGTACAAACCCCTCATCCAGAGAGCACAGACACCTGTACAGACCCCTCATCCAGAGAGCACAGACACCTGTACAGACCCCTCATCCAGAGAGGACAGACACCTGTACAGACCCCTCATCCAGCACAGACACCTGTACAGACCCCACATCCAGAGACACTTCCAGGCAGAGGGAGCTCAGAGGAGGATGCAGCTGCACTTACCCCCAGTTCAAACCGTGCTACAAAGACAGAAGCCTTGGGGGAATTTAGAGGATTTTTTGTTATTGTTGTTTGCTTAGTTTGTGGGAGTTTAATGTTTAATCATTGCAGAGGAGTGAGTGGGTTACTCATAGAATTGTTAGCCGTGATTTCTGCCTTTTTTTCCTTTTGTCCTTTGTTCTTCCTTATCGCGGCTCCCACATTTTGTGGACTGGATTGTCTTCCTATCATGGTCCTTGATTCCTCAAACTGCAATTTCATAGCGTTCTCAGGAGTCTCTTCATTTAAAGAACTCAAATTAGAGGCCACAGGAGTCAGGAAGTGCTTGGATGGCTCCATAACCCCACAGGAGGAAGATGCTTCCCCAGCAGACAGGCACTGGTGCAGGGGCGCTCCCCTCACTGTGGGTACCACCACTCCTGCAGATCACAGAGCCACCTCCACACCCTGCTCCCAGCCTTCACCCACGAGAAGCAATTCCAGATTCCAGAACCTGAAAATCTAGAAAATATGGTTCCAAAGGCAAAAGGTTCAAAAGAAAAAAAAAACAATAGTTCAACTTCAAACTCCAAACAAAGGAACTGTTTGCTATTAAGATTTTGGGATTTTTTTTTTAATCCAAACACTGTATCCTAAAAATAAAACAACAAAAAAAGTATCCCTAAAGCTATAAAACAATGTATGGACTCAGAGATAAGCTTGCAACTACATGAGGGAACCCTGCAGGGCTCTTCCCTAAAGGGTTTGTGCCCAGCACAGCTTTCCCCAGCAAAAGTTCTCCTCTGTTCTCTCCCAGCCACAAAAAACTGCTGCTCTGGTTTGTCTTTGGTTTGGCTCCTCTTTTTTCCCTTAGAAATGTCAGATTTTGCTGTAGTGTGCCAGTGCAAACCACCCTGATATGCTTTCAATGGAGAGAGACAAATTTATTTGATGATTTTGATTACTCTTTCTGGTTAATAATTAATTCAAAACAGGACCAGGAGATACTTCTATTGACTTCGTATTGCTTTTAACAAAACTGAAGGATGCTTTTAACAAAACTGTAACTCAATTAACCCCTGTAAAAAGGAAGTTATGCCTCTTAATTGCCATCAAATATTTATTCCATTTTTTACCACTGAGTCAGCTCTAGGTCTATCCTTTCTAAACCTCAGTAATCCTTGTGTTAGTGGTTCATAAGACATTATTTAACATCTGCAGAGGTATTTTTCCTAGAAGTGAAGTCATTCCCAGTCAGGCACATGCCTCATGCTACTGCAGACACTTGTAAAGGTTTCTCAGGTGTGAGGAACCTACTGAATGATCTAAAGGGTAAGTCAGTCCTGTGGTTTTTTTTCCCAAGACAAAGCAGGATTGACAGAAGCAGTCATCATTTTGTCTTTAATATCAGAATAGCAGTAATAAAAAAAAAGCATTTCATACCTTAGCTATCTACAGAATAATAATAAAAAACTCTAGAATGCCACAGAACAGCCCAATGCACCTTCAAGAAATGTTGTATTCCAGGTATCAGGAGAAAAAAATCCAACCCCCTTCCCATGGAAAACGCATCTCTGCCTTGGAAATATAAATCCACCAGGCTGAGATAAATTTTATGGCTGGATGAGCACAGTAGCTGGATGGCAAAGGTAGCATTTGGCACAGGAACAGCTGTCAACATCTGTCCCCCCGAGGATGACAGATGGCAGGGAGCAGCCGCCAGCGCTGTCACCGGCCGAGCAGAGGTGCAGCTGACCTGGCAGGGCTGCTGTTTACACAACCCCTCGCAGCTACCGCCACAACCTGTGGAGCTGGTTTCAGCAGGAGTGGAAAATCTGTGGAGAGCAAGGAAATGCTGAAAAGCCAGACGAGCTGGAGCAATATCTGGAGAGGTGTCAGTGAAATAATTTTCAGCAGTGGTTCAATTTCATCCACGTTCAGCCCTGAGTGTACGCGCTGATGGCAACAGGGCTTGGAAAAAGGGGTCCAGAGGAAACTTGTTGTCTCCTAAAGCATCTTTGGGGACCAAAGGAAGAGGCCAGCATTGCCTTCATGCAGGCCCTGGCCGTGCCCCAGGCCCAGGAGCTGCTATCTCCATGTAAAATCCTGTTCCCCACCTCAGCAGGGCTGGAGCTGGTTCTGGCTCCAGGCTTGCCCCCATCAGAGATAAATCCAGGGTGGATTCTGGATAGGAACTGTTGGCAGCACAGGATTTTATAGATCAAGTCATAACTGCATCCATTACCATAAGAACATACCAAGAGAGCCTCACTCTTACACTGACTTTAAAAAGTATAAATATGACAGAGAATGTAATAAAGAAAAGTTTTAAAACTGGTAAGACCCAATTTGACTAGCTTTTGATGACAAAACATTCACAATTAATTTACAAGCCGTAACCCATTGTGTAATGTGCACCATGTGCAAAGGCTGTGATCGTACTAAAAATCAGAGCACTTGGAAGTTACAAACACTGAAATTTGGTCGAGTGTGGGATCAAATTTTGAGCTGTTTTAATTCCAATGGTCAGTTTTAATCTTTCCTCCAAAGTAAATAAAAAGGAACATTACTGAAGGCAGCAGAGTTTTGCAATGGCACAAAGGGAGGTATGCAAAGCAAATCATGCTGGGAGTTCCTGGGAGCTCCTCAGAAACCATGAGGTGGGAAAAATGGGGATTGCCCAAAAAGGGTGACAGGCATTTCAGCCAAGAAACAGGAATTCTTAGGGCTTAAGGGAGCTCAGCTTTTCTGCTCAGAAACCAATCTAAAAGATTACAAAGTAATTTCTCTGAAGGAGATGTAGAACAGCACTCAAGGAGCAACCTGGGAAGGGGACACCAACAGGCTAAAAAGCCATTTGAGAATGTTTCCAGAGCCTCATCGTTTCACATATTTCCTAAATCTAAACATTCAAAGATTTTTGCATTCCTTCTAGATATTCTGAAATTGTAACTAATATTCATATTTTCCTTTTTAAATGTAGGCACAGAGTTGGGTTTTTATCTTGGGGGGTGGGTTTTGCCTATTTGCTTCAAGCTGTGTAATGTAATATGATGGATTTTATAGAGATATCCTTATCTTTTAAATAAATCTTTATTAATAGCTTACTTTATTTTATGAGCTTAAAAGTTACAATGCTAGCTGTTAGCCAGAGCCTCCATACACTCCAGCTCTTGAACATTTTTTAATGGCTGTGTGGGTGACACAATCACATGCCAGTGAGCCAAGGTGTTTTCTCTGGAGCTTGTGCTAGTTTTGGGCTTGAATGATGTCTCTATGCAGCTCAGACTTCAGGTGACACCTGCACTGGCACAGCATCTGCCAGGGCAAGAGTGGGCTGAGAAAGATGTTAACCCCATCTGAAATTATCAGCTGAGGTTGTGCTGGCGCTGTCCTGTGTGTCACAGGCCCGTGGCTGTTTCTGCTTTGCACTGAGAGCTCCTGTAATTCCTCCTCTGATGTAAAACACCACATTTCAGACACTGCTTCTTGCATCTCCACCTGCAGAGCTGTTCTTCCTGTGAAAACCCTGGTCTAGGCCACCTGTGTGAGCATCCCCACGGGCCACGTCCACAGGTGGATACCAGAGCGGGGCTGAGGGCTGGTGGCACCAGCAGTGGCACTGTCACCACCTGGGACACTGCTTGGACCAGGTGGAGAAACCCAGAGTGCCACCACCAAGGGATTCCCCAGCCTGGGAAATATCAGCCACAGCTAAGTCAGAAGGGTGTGCCAAGGGCAGGGCATTGCCACACACTTTGGGATCTTGCTATAACTGAATAAACCTTTTTTTTTTTTACTTTCCCTCTGTTGTGGTTTAACCCCAGCCACCAACCAAGGCCCATGCAGCTCACTCCTCACCAGAGAGACAGGAGAGAGAATCCAAAGGGTAAAAGCACATCTGCTGAATGGATTTAGGGCATGACTTTGGGCTCCGTCTGCTCTGGTGTCACTCAGGACAGGAGAGGCTGGAGGGAGTTCCTGTGCCCCAAAGCCAGCTCAGCTCAGGTCACTGCTGTCCTGCAACTGCTTCTTGTGAGGCTTCTCTTCCACTGGCTCAGGTTATTCCTGCTATAGTAATTCCTGTGAAATGCAACTCAAATCATGGCTTACAACAATCTAAAAGGCACATCCAGCACAATCTCCAGCCCTGGTCCTTTGAGGACTCCTTTGCAGCAGAGTATAATGTTATAACTCCTGGTAAAAGCACAAATGAGAGCAGCTTCAACCCCCAGCTTTACTCTGCACTGTACTGCCTAATATAAATATAAATATAAATATAAATGCAAATTGCCTCTGTAACATAGTGCATAGTGAAACATGAAACAAATAAAACACACAAAGCAGTGAGCCCCTGCCTCCCATCCTGCCCAATGACAGCAGCAAGGCACTGTCCTGACCTGACTGCAGCAGCCCTGGGAGCTGAGAGCCCCCGGGCTCTTTGCATATATTTCAGAGCAGAATACGCCCTTTTCTGAAGAAGATTAAGCTCTCATCTTTTAAGCTTTGAAATGAAATGAAAGCATTTCAATCTTTTTATTGCAGGGACACTGTATTTTAAAGACAATTCACTCTTTTTTTTTTTTTTTTAATGTGGAATGGTTTTAGGTTAAATAGACAAAAGGGGGAAAAGGCTTTTTTGTTTTTCTGCTGGTAAACTTTATATCTAGAAAGACAGAAGCATAATAAAAATTCACTTCTTGGTAGAAAATGAGGAATCACCATATGTATTTTAGTATAATGCTATGCACATAGGAATGAGGAAAACAACTGCAACATAAGAATATTAAACTCCTAAAGAACTCAAAGTGTTTGAATATGGCTTTCAGGGAAACAGGGTCTTTAAAAGGCTGGGAAATTACTTCATGACTGTGTATCAGTGCTTATCCACAGCAGCTACATCAGGGTGCTTTTCTACTTCAATATCAAACTAATAACAAGATCCAGCGACTGGCAGCTGAAGCTGAACACATTCAACCTCCATGTGAGATTAAATTTCCAAGCTCTGTCAACATCATTCCATCAGAAGAGACAAAGTTTTAGCTTTAAAACTCGTATTGCAAATATGCTTTAAAGCAGCTTTTGAATTAAACTATCTGCTCATATGTGCAGGGGTTTTAATTCTCCCTCTCCTCCCCGTGGAAAGCACAGAGAGGTTTTGTCTGCCTTGCCCTCAAGGTGCCCATCACATGCAGAGTTCTGCTGAGAGGCTCTGACTGGAGGGAAACCTTCTGCAGTGCTTGGGCTGATTACCTGCAGGGATGGAGAGGGTGTTTTCCCTTCATAGGCTCGCTCAGGAATCAGTGTCACCTCCTCAAGATTCAGAAACTGGCCATGAACAAGGGTCTGCTCCTGAGGTGGACACGACAACCTCATTTCTTGCTCATGTGTTTCAGTCACACAACTGGAAACCTTGAAGCAGCAAGGGTTGTTCTTCCCTAGGTCACACTGGCTGGAGCCTTGGAGAATTTTTGATCTCTCTCTCTCCGTTATGGCAAATAATTTAATTAGGTAATAAATACTACCTAATTAGCCTCATGCCACTGCAGTAAACTCAGACATTTATCCTCTGGGATGGATTTTAATGACTGAAAACCTTTCCTTGGTTGCTAACGCTGAAGGTGTCAGCAGAGTAACGACCTTGCCTGGTCACAGCCTCTAAGAAAAGTGTCCCATTGAGGTCAGCAACACCCCTCTTAAAATAGTGCACAGGAGGCATACTGCATGTGGATGGAATTTGCAATATTGAACCCATAAAAACAGAATATAGTGACAGCATTTTGCTCTGCACTCAGTAATTCACTGGCCAGGCTTTTTTCCTGTTTTCCACGGCAACATAACTGTTAGTTTTAACAAAACCTTTTTGTCCCAGGCCAAATTAATTTCTTTAGAGCAATGAAGTGAGGTTTTGTTCATAGCTCTTTATTTCTGCATATCTATAAAGCTGCTGAACTTCCTCTGCTGGGTAAAATTATCCATCATGAAAATACAATTAGAAAACTGTATTTTTGAATTTTTGGATATTTCTGCTCCTTTGCCAAGACATGGAAGTTGTGTATTTATATTTACAAGATGTGTGATTTGCATTTTTCTATGTTTGCATTTATGTGGATAGATACATGCTACTCCTCTGGTATTACTTTTCCATTGGGAGTTTCAACACCTTGTGAAATAAACACTTGTTCTTAGGGGTGCACATTGCTGCAGGTCACTCTCCAAATGCTATTTATCATAGTCTGTATTCTGAGAAACTGAGATCCCAGTAGGAACTGATGTCCAAACCCTCCTACCTGCTTCAGTGATGAGCATCACAAGCAGGTTCTGAGTGAAGGACTGGCACAGCAGGGGCCTGCCAATGTTTTCTTGCCAGACATGAAGACTGTTGTGGGGATACCTGCCAGCGTTGGAAAACTATGAATACAGACAACTGGAGAGGAAATAAGTGTCTGTCTCATAATTCTGCTGGAATACACTGGGCTCTGAACCAATTTCTACGCTGAAGTCAGTGGCATTGCATGGAGAAGAAGCCGCTGCAGAGTTTGTGCTTGAATATTTTTATTCAAGGCAGGGTAGGTAAAATACAGATTCTGTCTTTTGTAATCTCTGCATGCCTACTTTGTACTGCAGGACAGGAAAGTCCCTGGGCCACCCATTCCCTTCACACCCAAAGTTTACCTGTTTGTCATTGTGATTGTTCACTTTCAGCTGTTGCATTTGCACATTCCACAGAGAGGAATGCTGAAAATACTGAGTTTTTTCAGAGTCAGGGGGCTCAGCTGAGTTTTAAGTTGCCTCTGTATCACTACAATTCATAACACTAGAATTATGAGAAGCTTTCTACCGAAAACAAGATTTGCTTTAAGTTGGGGCAATAGAGATAACTGTATTTATGTCTCGGACATCAAAGGTTCACAACTCTTTATCTTTTGGCTCTCCACATGTGAATTTCATGAAAATGCTTTTGTGAACAGCACAAATGACAGAATATATCTATATTAAAGTGTTTCTGTCTCAGTTTCAGTATAGTTCCTTATATACCTGATTGTCTTCTCACTAAACTGAGAGAACTAGGCCACCCTAAAAGCAAAGTTGAAGCCGTGTTCCATGATAGAAATTATGGTAAAGTATGAGGTTTGCTGCCAAATTCCAATAAAATATACTCCTTCTTCTAAATGTAATCATCTTTTTAACCTTTCCTGAGTCCTACTGTCAGAGTATATGGTTATTCAAACCTTGTGTGGGAGGCTGGAGAAAATATTTGCAAGTTAAGGCATACCAGACTGTAGGCTGCTGTCGTTTTCATGTGCTGTGGAATGGCTTTCGATTGCACGGCTTCTTGAGTGCAAAAAGAGTGTATAACTTTGTAAAAGGCTCTTCCACGACACATCCTGCAGTCCTTTAACAGCTGCCACAGTCCTGATAGTTTTGTTGGGATGAGAAATGCCAGTCTGGAACTTCAGTGGAGGAGAGATGCGGTGGCGCCCACTGCCAGTTGTCCTGCATACACTCCAGTAAAACACTGTTAAGTGAAAAACAACAAAAAATGTATGAATAATTGTGAATGAAGTCCAAAGTGACAAAGCTCTGGCTCGAGCAGCTGCAGTGTGTGACCTCTCCGGGGTTTGATAGGGAAAAGTTGCCATGGGGATGGTGCAGCATTGTTTGCGGCTGACTTCAGCTTTTATTGTTGTGCTCTGATTACAGCTTTTGTTTCACTGTGAAGTGTGGTTGTTACATGCCAGCTTGAAACAAAGATGCATTTACAGGCAGCGGCAGAGTTCAAATGATTTCCATAATTAGACATATCAATGCTTTAAGCAAGGGGAAAAAAATTCTGTGTTGCTGTTTCAGAAAACACAAAGTTTTTCAGAATAAATTTAATATCTGCTGAGAAAAGATGTAACTTCCTGGTAAAACTGGTTAAACATCATTACAGGAAATTGTCATTTGCTGCTAGGACCGATGGCAAAAGACTGTGAGACAGCACCTGAGCCTCCAGGTGAAGATAGTTCAGCTATGGGATACACAGACCTCGAGATTTTTGTCTCCTTAGCAAAGTGTACACGGACATATATCAACATCTTGATTTACTACATCCTTAAAGCTTGTTAGCTCCAGGATGTCCTTGAGTAAGGGAAGCCAACTGTGCTACGTGTTCTAAGGACACTGCTGACTCATATTCAATTTGCCATCAGCCAGGACACCCCCAGTCCCTTCCAGGGCATTGCTCTCCAGGGTCATTCCAGAATCTGTCCATACATCCAGGGCTGATCTATCCCCAGTGCAGAATCTGGCACTTGGCCTGTTAAACACCACATAGCTGGTGAATGCCAGCTCATAGAAACAGAGATCACAAAACAGTTTGGGGTGGAAGGGACTCAAAGCTCATCCAGTGCCACCCCCTGCCACGGGCAGGGACACCTTCCACTATCCCAGGGTGTTCCAAGCCCTGTCCAACCTGGCCTTGAACACTTCTAGGGATGGGGCAGCCATAGCTTCTCTGAGCCAGGCTCTCCCCTCCCTCACAGGGAGGAATTTCTTCACAATATGCAACATTTCCTTCCCTGCTGCGCCCTCCCCATTAAACACGAGATTAAAATCCCAGTAGTTGGACTACAATTCCCATCATGCCCCGCGCCCCGCCCCGGCCCCGCGCCGCACTACATGTCCCGGCAGGCCGCGGGGCGGCGCGGGCGGTGGCGCGGTGGCGCATGCGCAGTGCGGGTGCCGGCGGTGCAGACGGAGGCGGCGGGAGCAGCCCGTTCCCGGTGCGGGGCGCGGGAGCGGGGCCGGGACGGGCCCGGGGAGCGCCCGGCTCTCCTCACGGGGCTCCCGCACTGCCACCTCTCCAGTAAGTGCCTCGGCCCGGGGCGGGGCTCGGCCCGCCCTGGGTGATGCCCTTCCTTCCGCGCCTGCCCGGTGTGTGACCGCGGAGGGCACTGTCCTGCTCGCGTCTCCCTCCTTTTTTCCTTTCCGCTTTCCCTGGAAGGCGCTGGGCGGCGCGGGGGCTCTGCCCGCGGGGCCGGCGCGGTGTGCGGTGCCCCGGTGGCGCGGGCAGGGCGCTGTCACAGCCGCAGAGGTAAGAGGAGAGGTGATCTCACGGCTCGTCACGGTGGGTGCTCCCCGCGGCCGCCCCGGTGTGGGAGCGGTGTGAGCCGGGCAGAGCCCGCCGGGCTGGCGGGGCCGGGCTCGGGCTCCCCCGGCTCCCTCCCTCCGTTCCCCTTGGGATCCCCACCCCCAGGACAGCCAGCGTGGAGTGCCGGGTGTGTTTTTAGCTTGGGGAAGCACAAGTTTTGGAGAGGGATGTGTCGGCACGCCCTGAGCCGTGTTTCTGGGTTAGCTGTAACCGGGGCTGGTTATTTACTGAACCGAAGTGTCTTTAAATGGGTAACTTGACTATAAATGAATGTTAAACTGTAACCACTGTTGTTATATGCGCAGTTTTTATCACCTGTAAAATTCCAGATAGGCATTTGACATGCTGCTAAACTTAACACAGACTTAAATTCTGTATGTGTTGTGCAGCTCCCTTGGGAGGAACTAATGCATGACCTTCATAAAAGGCATTATGTTGTTGCTTCAAATGTTTGCAAAGTAACATCCAGAGAACAGCAATTTTCTTTTTGGCAGGCTGCTGGTTTGAGGCCTTCTGTAAGAAAAATGTCTAATTTTCTCTAAGTGAATTGTGTTTATAATCAAGCAGAATGAACAGTGGGGAAACAGTTATTTGTTACGCTGAGCACCTGAATTAGACATCAGCGGAGTGGTGTTACCTGAGTAAAGCTGAGAGGTAGAAAATTTTAATTTTTTTTTTTCTATTCTTAAGAGCTACAGCTCTCCATGCTTCACCTTCTTCTGAAAGCAGAGTACTTTTAAAGAGACCAGGCATAGAGCAAGCTGAACAACATCAGCTTCTTTGATGCCTTCTGACAAATTCCTTGCTGGCCTGACAGAGGCTGTAATGTCTGTAAAGATAAATTTTCTCCTTACCCAGTCCCATGCATGACCCTGCAAGACAGAGCCATATTTGATTGTACAATTTTGGGGCCTACAGTGTTTGAGGAGTGGCTTCTCATTGTTGGAACCGAATCAACAGGATTTGTTGGGTTTTGTGTTGTGTTTTGGTTTTTTGTTTCTTTTTGTTATATTTGGGGTGCATTCATTTGGATGCTCCTATGGAGCTGGGGGTGTGTGTGGTAGCTTTGGTTGCTGTCTCATGAGTTACTCTGTCTTGTGGAACACTGAACTTGCATTTTAGGTCCATTCAGTCTTGTTTCCTCCTGCTTGCTATTTTTAGTTGAGAGAGCCACACCAGTAACAATACGTGAGACTGTCAGGGTTGTGAAGCACAGAAGTGTAGAAGTGCACTTTTCCCGTTTGTCACATGAGGAAGTGTTAAAAGTGGGCTGAAATCTCTTTGTGGTAGGGAGAGATGCTGATATTTGGAGGGGAGAGTCTTTTAGTTCAGGGATAGATAAGCACTGATGCAGAAAGTGATAATTCAAGAAAATAATACATGGGAGTTTTATGTGTCCTGGATATCACTGAGTGCTACACTGCTGGAGTCAGCTTTGCATAAAATAAAAACCTTTGTGTGACTCATTGAGTTCTATTTGCAGTTATCAAACGTTGTGATTTGATTTTGCGAGTGTGGAAGATTTAATTTCAAGTTCATAAATTCTAAAGACATCTATTTTCTTGAGCTGTTTCTCTGCTTTAAAACTACATTTGGCCTTGCATAGCTCTGCATTTTAAGGGTGAAATTAAAGCAAAAGATGAACAGTGGGTCACTGGCAGGTGCAGTGGAATGCTGAGGTGTTTCAGAGCAGCAGATGCTTTCACACAAATCAGAGAATAGTCAAAGAATAATCATAGAAAAAGAATAATCAAGAAAATAGGCAGCATCTTCATGCTTTCCCTCCTCCTCCTTCTCTCCTCCTGTATTTATTCTTCCTCAGGGGCAGTAGCTGAGTGACAGAAGACAGACACACACATGGGGAATACAGAAGGCATGTGCATGAGGAAGAGACCTGAATGCAGGAACTCCTCCTGCCTTGTTTTTTTCCAGGTAGCTGTTCCAGAAGGCAGCAGAGCTATCTCAGCTCAAATAAAGGCTGACTGCATGTCAGAGAGTTGGTGTAGAAGAGAGGAAGTGCAGAAGTCAGTTTTTATTGACTGTAACAGATTAGAAAGAACTTGAGGACATTACTGAAACGAGGATCTCTGCTTGTAACACGGTCTCCAGTGCAGTGTTGGATGTAGCCCAAACTGCCAGGCCTGCAAAATCCTTAATCTATTTTAGTAGATTTAGAATTCCATCGATGTCTTTATTACTGACTGTTCCTGGTTATTTAAGCTGACAGTTATCATGGTAAATGCAGTTCCTCCAAAGTGCAGCAAACCAGCAGTGTTAGGGAGTGAGTACAGGTTCCAGTGAGAATTTTCCTTGCATGCTCTGCTGTGCTTTTGGAGGTATCCAGCTCTACATCAGTGTTTAGACAAACAATAGCTTGTGATATGAGACCATGTATCTGTCTTGCAAGATGGGTTTTGGCAGGGGTTTTTTTTTCACTGATAATTATGAACAATAGGAACAGTCTTAGAAAATACTTATTGGGGTTTGGAGCCAAGTGAACCTTTGTGCAGTTGTATAATTGCATGAAAATACAGGATAGTAAGTTATTTCACTGCCAAAATGGGAATTTAGGTTACTGGCTTTAGCATAAAACATTTTTACAGCGTGAAACAAGTGCTTAAGAAGTCACCAAGAAATTATATAAAGAAACACAACAGTCAGTACATGTATTCTTTTGGTTTTGAAACTAAATGCAATGGGACATGGCCAGAAGCATTGCTGTCAATAATTTATAAAATTATATAAGAAACCTAAATGTTATAATCCTAGTGAGCTTATTTGACGTATGAAAATAATTTAACTGCTTTTACAAGGTTGCCTGCTGAAGAGGTCTGAGTGACAATGAATGGTTCAGGTTTTGAAGTTATACTTCAATGCAGAGAATCACTGAAATAAATTGAAATGGGGATATGGCTGAGCTGCTTGAATTTTTTTCTGCTCTTACACTGATCTTTCAAATTAGGACTTTGAAAATATATAGGTCTAAGGTCATCTTGATACATTCTGTACCCTAACTGTGAGAAATACTTAGGTATGTGTTGGTATAGGGCTCAATTCTATAAATAACATTTTCCTCTCAGTGCTAGGTAAAGCAGCAGGGTTTTGTTGCTGTTGAGGAAGGAAGCTGGTTCATTGTCTCAGCACTAAGCAGCATTTTCTCCCTCCAGGGACTTGCAGAAGCATCTAGAATGTGTAGGTGTTTCTTTAATCTTGGAGAAGGAACTTATTAAGCTTTCTGGTGCAGAACTGTATGAGCCACTTACTCTTAACAGATGTTATCTGCACAAGTAGGGAGTTGTAGGTCTGGTAGACATTTGTGGCATTCAACAGTTTAAACAGTTTTCAGGTTTGAACATATGCCTTTGCCTTAAAATCTGAATAGTTTCAGGTATTTTATGTAGAAGAAAGGTGGTTCAATAGTGAGGTTGCTGCTCTGGGACTTGGAAAACAGGTTCAGCTCAGTGTGTTGCCAAAAATCTTCCTGTGTGGCCTGGGACAAGCTGCTTCTGTGTCCCTCCATTCTCATCCTGAGAGTGCTGAGCAGCAGCAGCTCTGCAGCACTGAGAGGTAAAAAACTGGAGGTAAGCTTCAGGCAGGAGGAGGAAAACCAGAAAAATACAGTGGAAACAAGGGTTTGACTGGAAATCTCTGGTGTCACTGAGAGAAAGCAAGCCCTTAAAACTTTAAGGAGCGCTGCCCGGCCTTGTTTGTTTAGCAGAATTTTAAAACAATGCTTAAAATACCCACACAAACATGTAAATCTTTTATGTTATGGTTCTGCCACACAGGGGACAGTAGCAAAGCTCTCTCTGTTCCTTTGTTGGCTGTTTGCTTCTTTGGAAGATGCTTTTAATTCTAGCTAACCATTGCATCCAGATGTTTTGGATATCAATTTAGCTCATTTGTTCTGCTGGCATGGTAAGCAGAATCTCTTAAATTTGGCCTGATTTACTGACTTTTCATGTGAAAGAGGCTGAGCTTTTCTACCTCTCCACTCCCCCAAAGGGAAAAAGAATTTGCAGCTACCTCTAATGAGCAGTGTCTGTAGTAATGTTATGGAGTTAAAAGTATTTTGGATTTAAAATCTTTCTGGTGAAAATAGGGCACTGTCATTGCTATAAATTGAAAATGTAGGCTAGACAGCAATTACCAAGCTTTGCAAACATGTTTTCATTGTTGAGAGTCAACGCTCTCAGGAACAGTCTCTGTATACTGACAGGTGATAAATTAATTCATTTAATATGTAATTGTTTTGATGTGTATGCTCTCCCTGGGTGCTTTGGTACCCACCACATTTACATCCCATGTCCAAGAAAATATGTTGGAACTTGTTCAGACTAGTGACTTAATTAGGTGTTCTTCTGTTAAGCACTAAAACAGTTACATGCCAGGTTTGTTCTAAGAGTGAGCAGTCCTCTTCAAACTGCACTTCAAAAGATGTTGTTCAATACCTTGGTTAACTCTTTAGGGAGGCTGGGAATGACAAAGGGGGTCTTAGGCTGGGCTGATAATTGAACTGGCAAGTTATTCCTGTATCTGGTAGGCTGTGCCTGTGTGTGCAGCACTGCTGGAAGGTTGGGTAACTTAAAGGATGTTAAAAGTGTGTCTGCTGATTCAGGACTTCAGGGTTTGGTTATCTTGATTTTTTTTATCATGAACGTTTTTCTTTTGTTTCTTCCTTAAATCAAGTTCACTGTAGATAATTTATCTGTACTGTCTTCCTGCTTTGTGCTGATGCCCTGATTTTTAGGTGGAGGAACACTATTCCTTCAGGAGGTCCTTTTTGTGGGAGGCAGCAGTACAGAGTGTTGAAAACCAGGCTGTTGCATGCTCGTGGTACATCCAGGATTTCCAGGACTTGGGATTCTCCTGGAGTGTTTCTGTCTTGTGTGTGGGTCAGACAGCAATCCCACAAAATGCCAGGAGCCTGCCTGGTACTTTTGGGGTTATTCTGTGGGTGGAGGGGTGTTATTCTCCCTACACACCACAGCTGAGGTTTTGAGAATCACCTCTGTCGGTGCAGCAGCAGCTGGGCAGTAACTGGGATTTGTGTCATCCCACAAATGAGGAGGGTGAGGCTGAAGGCCACAGCCAGACTGGGCTGTACCTGACATGAGGACAATTCCCTGTGCTCACGGCTTCATTCCAAGGAGGAAGGCTGCTGAATTCTGTGAGGAGTTACAGGCAGTGATGAGCTTCCAGTTAGGTGTTAGTGTGCTGGCACTGTGCTACGAAACCTGGCACTTTCTGTGGGGTTTATCTGTGTGTCAGGTGAGACTTCTATTAAATATGCCACAGTGGGGCTTGATTTTCTTCATTTAGGTGCATAAAAAAAAGGGAAGGGGAGGGTAATGTCCCAAAAGCTTTGCCATTTGGTGGGAGCTTAATTTTCCCCTCCCACCTTGGTAAACAGGAGCTGGCATGTTCTGTAAATTCACATTGGGTCTCTTACATGAGACAGACAAAGCCCTGTTCTTCCTAAAGAGCTTTCACTACACTTGCACTTACTGAGAAGCTCTGAGATTAGTCCTAATCTCTGGGAATCCTTGTGTAGTTTTGATATAACTGATAGGTGAGCTGCATTCTGGAGGAAATATCAAATCTTTGCATATAAAGGGAATTTTGGCCCACATAATGGATTATACAATGAAATTAATGTGGTCTGTACTGTAAATCTTAAAATAAACAAGTTGAAAATTGAACAGCAATGATTTTTTCCTTTCCAAGGCTTTAATGTAGGTGAACCATTGCATTTTCTTTATTCTGCATTGAATTTGCTTAATCAGATCTACAAAATCAAAATTGATAATCAGTTACTTGCTTTGTGTACTTTGATTTCATTAAATCCTTTTATATCTAAAAGGGGTCAAACCAAATACTCACCTGATAATGTTCTTTTCATTATTTGATACTGAAATAAACTGAAAAATCAGTTATTTACAGTCCTTTCTTTAACAACACAAGAGTATTCTGTGAAAACTGAAGATACAGCTAATTTCCTAAGCAGACAGCCTTTCAATTTCTTACACACTTCCCAGGAAGAAGGTGTGTGTTTACTTGTACTGCTGAGTTCATACCCAGGATTGAGAGTGAAAATCAGCAAGACTGGCTCAAAAATGGCAAAATTCAACCAGCCTCACCTTCTTTTTGTATTGGCCTTGCTAAAGTCAAATAAGCTTCACCAGGTTTTGTAGTTTGATTCAGATGGGAATTTGAAATAGCTGGGAGTGTGTGGAATTCAAGTGCTTGCAGTGGTTGGCCTGGATGAAAGTTATTAGTTTATTACTGAAATTAAAGAGGGTTTTTTCTAATGACTAACTAGTAATAATAAGTAATCCTAATAAGTAATGTGTTTATTTCCTGCTTAATTTTTAATTTGTTTTGGTTGTTATGAATGGACACTTTCTATAGACTAAGCATGTAAACATCTTCAAGAACAAGGACCTAATTTTTCATTTGGAGTTTTGTAGGTGACACTTATTTAAAATTTTGAAAAGGCAGATTAAAAATTAAAATAATTGTAAATATGAATCAACTCTGAACTTGCATTTTTAAGGATTTTAACTAGTATATAACTGAAATAAATAAGGATTTAAAACTTATTTTGAGGCTTGTGTGAGACATAAGTCAAAATTAATCAGAGTAAATGTATTTTGTTTTCTTTTATTGTATTTATCTCTGGTTATATCTCATTTTGAGCAACTATATTATCTAGAGGCTTAATATAAAGTGATGAAAATTACATCTGACTTGTAAAGGCTCGGTATTGTTGAACATATTCTATCACTGTCTCTTAGCTTTGTTATTTTACTTCATTGCCTTGTAAGTTGGTCATCACTCATAAGTTATTAATGGATTAATTTCAAGAGTGTTTTTTTATAGTGGCCTCACTGCATAGGATGTTTCCTTTTATTTGTGTTAGCTCGGTGCATTTAGAGGGACAATTAAAATAATTGTTTTAGCTGGGCAAAAACCCTTAATAGGTAAGGTTGTTTGGGGTTTGGTTTTTTTTTTTTTTTTTTGTTTTGACTTAAAAGATCAGTGATAGAGAAGAATTTTGTATCCTGTGCAATGCATTTCCTCATTCCATCATATCCCAAAGCCTTTGGCTGGCTATTGCAAATACCTTAAAATGGAGGAAAATAGTTCAGTTAAGAACAGGAAACATCTCTTAGAGAAATTTCTGCAGAAGTGTTTGAGGAAGTGCTGGTCTGCTCCACGGAACTTGTAAATCAGTATTTGAAACAGGCCAGGGGATGATGGATTCAGGTAACTTCGGAACATTTGGCATCGAATTCCAGATTTCACTTAGAACGTAATGATTATTTTTTTCTGAGGTGACAGTAACATCACAGGGTACTTTTGAATGAAATTAATCATTTGACTTGCTGAGGTGCACTGGAAAAGATAGGAGTGGTTGGCTTACCCTGATTTAACAAGTGTTCCTGGAAAACAGCAGATCAGCATTTTGAACACAGAATCACCACTGCTAAGACTTTAAGTTCAAGATAAGGCTGCTGGTTTTGTTAGATGATTCATCACTGCAACGATGATTTTTCTGTATTGTGGTCTGCTTGGAAGCTGGATTAGGTACTGGGGGAGGGATGTACCTTTTGAAATTCCTCATAGTTCGGTCAGGGGTAGGAGAGGTCAATGTCAATTGTACTAAAGGTTTTTTTAATTTGGAAATTTGATTTCTGCTTAGGCATATTTTCCAGGTGAATATTGGCCTTTTGCAGCTGTTTTTTTTTGTTCTTTTTGACTACTTTTGAAAGGGAATCTGAATTTAGGGGTCAGTATATCCTGGAGACTTCCAGTTCTCATTTTTAGATGTAGTTAAAAAGTTGATCATAGTGTCAGAGGCTGCTGGCAAATCAAAGTCACGACTTCCCTATTAACAGAAGTATCCAATGTCTGCTGTGCCCTCCAGAACAAAAATCCTCCACAAAATTGGAGGATCCTTGGGAAATTGAAAAGCTGGGCTTGTAATTTTAAATCCATCAATTCTGAATTATCTTTTGTTGTCAAAAGAATTGCAGCCAAGTCACCTCTCAAGCTCCTGGATTAATTGTTTGTGGGGTTTTTTGTTATGTTTTTGGTACTTTGGAAGTTGTATGAAAGGTGAGAAGGGATTTATAGTATTGTCTTATAGTGTAAGTTATCTCTCTGGTGGGCTGCCTGTGCTGGAAGGTTTTCAAGGAAATAAAAAGAGGTCTGAACTGCTGTCTCTGGAAGATTGATGTGACTTGTTTTCAGAGGCTGCTCTGAGCTGCTTGTCCTAGGGTTGGAATTTCCCCCTCCCTGCTCCCTGTCCTTGTCCTGCATGTACACAAGAAGGAAAGCTTTCACTGCAGTGTTCTTCAGGGGTGAGCAGGACACTCTGAACTCATCCCTTCCCTCGGGAGGCAGTAAATGGTCAGTAAAAGAGATGACCAGCTGGAAAGCAGCTGATTTACAGCAGGAAGCTGAGAGTAATTGCCTAGGCAAAAGCCAGGAGCCCTCACTAATTAAGCTGTCCCTGGAACTGCAGGAAAGACTGGAGATGGCTGGGGATGCTGCTTTACCTTCGCTTTGTGGTGCTGGAGCTGCTGTAAACAGCAGAGCTTAAAAAGGGAGATGGGGAGGAGGGGTGGGCATGACTCATGGCATCATTTTATATTTATCGAGTGGAGGTGTATGAATGTTGTTCTTCATTTCATAGGCATGAGTAAGTGGGTAATGGATGT
Organism: Prinia subflava; assembly: GCF_021018805.1. Lineage (NCBI taxonomy): Eukaryota > Metazoa > Chordata > Aves > Passeriformes > Cisticolidae > Prinia > Prinia subflava. The sequence goes on along the minus strand of NC_086255.1, from coordinate 4,295,443 downwards.
TTCTTAATCGTCCTGGCTGATAGAAAAAGAACCCCAAAGTCATCTCCTGGGGTAAGTTAAATCCAAAGTTCCAAATGTCCATGTATTAAAGATCAGGAAGTAGAACTGTTCCTCTAAATTAAGGAAATAAAAGCTTGGGGAAAAGACACGTAAAATAAAGAGGTTTTAAATGCCCTTTTTGTATTTCTTAATCAAGCTCTCCTGTGATAGTGCAAAGCTTATTGCATGGTCATTTTATAAAGACAAAATTCCACTTGCTTTAGTCAGCCAGTGGTCCATGGTTTGTACCTGTGGAAATCAAGTCAGAGGAGAGGTTGGCCCATAGAAATGTTATCTGGCACCTCACTTCAGTCTTGTCTAGACTTTGTACTTGAAGATACGAAGGCTGCAACCAGTCTGTAATGGAGGTGAACTCAAGAACAGGTGCTGGTGGGAAACTAAAAATAGGAATTAATGTGGGAGAGTTTAAGCTGTGTGTTATAAATGGGGAAAAGGAGACGCTCGTGTGCCTCTGCAGGTCCTACTTGTGCAGTCATGCATTTACAGTGAGTGAGCCTGGGGAAGGTGATCTGGGATTTTTATTTATAGTGGTGCCCAGGCAGCCCTCAGTGTGGGATATAAATGTTGGGGAATGTCGATGTGTGTTGTACCTCAGAGGAAAAGAGCGGGGAGAGGGGAAATCTGAGAGAAGCTGGGCTGATGAGGTGTGGACCTCTTAAATTAGTACCCTGCTGCTGGAAAGAGAGATGTAAGGCTTCAAAAATAAGTGACACCTCCTGTTTGGATTATAACACAGCCCTCCAGGGAAGAATTTTAAGGAGCTGGGAGGTCTTACAGAGTGTTACTATACACCACCAAATGGGTTTTCAAGAACATCTTTGTTTCTGGAGCATTGTGGCAAGAACCAGGGGGAAATGGGCCACAGGGATGTTTTCACTATGTCATTGACCCACATCTCCACTGCAGGGAGGGAAGGCAGAATAAAATTAAGTTGTATGTGATCTGTAACAGGTTTGATGCCTTCAGCCTAAGAACTCATAACCTTTTTATAATGCTTGATTCTAGAAGAGTTAATGCACTGTTCTGTGCTGCAGGTTCTGCTGCAGAAAATAACTAAGGGTGGATGTAATAATACTGTAAAATGTACAGACTTGGTGATTTTGGTTGCAGAATTGCATGAAAGAATTGAATGAAAATTCTCATCTATGCAAGACATGATCTGTACTCTGAAGATATTTCTAAGCTGAAGTTCTGATGAATTCCTAGGCTGGTGGTCTTCAGCCAGATGTCCTATGCTGGAGAATTAGAGTTCTGCAATTTCTTGTATGAATCATGGCAATTGCATCAGTGCTTTTTGGGTCTGTCTAGAGTTGTCAGAAGAGGATCATGGTGGTGGCTTTGTCATGTGTTCACTCCCTTCATTAACTGGAAGAAAGGCACACAATGATTTTTTTTTTAATGGGCATTACAAATTATGGTTCATTAATGAAGGTTTATGAATAGAATTGCTATTAATTTACAGGGGAATCTTGCCAAGGTGATATGTGTGCAAGGCTTTTAAAAGTGGAAACCAGTTGTATGATATTGTGTTGGATTTCAATTTATTATAAAGTTAAAGGGGGCTTTTTTGTCTCTTATTCTTAGGGACCATCAGTCTGGTGGAGGTCTGTAATCCCATGAGGAATTTTAAACTAATTTGAAGAAAACAGCAGTTATACAATTTACATTTTTCCATTAGTGTCACTTTATACTGTATTTTCATTAGAGCACAGAGTGGTGCAAATAGTATCATTTTGTAGGATAGAAATTAGCTAGCAGTACTTTGAACTAGAAAATTTATTAATTTAGGTTTGGGGTTATTTTCTTTGGTGAGAATTGGTTTATTTACTGACAAAAAAGGAAAAGCTTCTGAGTTTTGTCTTTAGCCCTTGAAAAAAAAATCAAGTATTGGAGTAGTTCAGCTTTGTCTAATTGTATGTTCATAATGGAGCATTATGAGCATCCTCCTTTCATTTTCCTTGAAAGGTTTTCTGAAACATAGATTCTCTTATAGGGGGAAAGTGCTTTGAAAATTCAGTTGGTTTTATTCAAGGATTCTTAATCAATCTGTATCTTGTTTCAAAAACAAGTTTTCCTTGTTTCATGTTTTGTTTTCTTCACATCTGCAGAGAACACAGCTTTAAGTCTGCTCAGACAGGAAACCAGCCACCAATATTTGCTTTTTTTTAGGCACAGGGCTTTTCTGGGCTTCATAAACTGTTGGTATAAAGCCTAAAGGGTGTCCTGGAAATGCTGGATGATTTTGTTCAGGGATCACCTGGCACAAATCAGGGTGATACTGGTAAATGGCAATTTTTATATTCATTTAAATGCAAACAAGGTGTGATGCCAAGTTCTGCCGTATTAGAGGTGTAATTTAGAGAACAGCTACCCTTGAGCTTGCCCTCAGATGTGTTTATAGGGAGGTTTTGTTTCAGTGTGAAGTGATCCCAAGAGCCTCAATGGAGTTACTGGTGAATGTTTGTTAAAATAATGATATTGTCCTGAGTGCTCAAGTGTTTATTTTTGTGGTGCTTATAACAATAACTTGGTTACAGGCTTAGATCTGCAATATTTAAATTGTGAGGAACACACCAAGAAAATTTAGATAACCTTAGTAAATTTTCTTGCTTTATTGAAAATAAACTTTTGCATATTTAAACCACTGTTGCTGGTGATAGACTCTTTAAAAACTTTCTTGAAGTGATTGAGTCAAAAATTTGCCTGTGTTTTAATTAGTCATATAAAATGACATCTGTAAATACAATTGCACATTTACATGTTTGTATGTTGATCCCCTCCCCCAAAAATGTGGATATCTAAGTCCCTAAAATAAACAGTGATTGTCTCCCCACATCAACACTTGAAAAACTGTCTCATGTTTTGGTGTGGTATATCAATGGACAACTACAAATAATTATCAGGTGTCTGTCTCATTTTATGTGTATGTAAATGTATTTAAATCAAGTAACCTTACAAAAGTATTAAAGGTCAAGAATTTAAAGAAATACTAAAATGAAACTTCCATATTACACAGTTAAAGCTGGAAAAGTTGGAAAACTATGAAAAATGTGAAGTGTTTCAACCCTTCTATGTCTTACATTAGTATTTTTAGATCTGTACTATTTCTGAATTTTGTAACAAAATGTGACGACTGAATCATTTCTTTCCTGCTCTGGGAAAGATTGGCATCAACCTGATTTTTATCATTTTTAGATGAGTATGCAAATTAATCTTTGGTCTTACAAGGCTGGCTCTTAAAGTAAAATGACTTTCCCATAAACTAAAAGGAAGCAGAACCCTTGATGCAGAAGGCTGCAGTAAGGCAGAGCTATAAAAGGTGAATGGTAAAATGGTAATAGGTGGGCACAATGCAGCTTTTAATTCAGAATTTTAATGCAAAACGAGCTAAAAAAGCAAAAAAGAGACCCCAAATCCGCCCCCAAACCCAGAACAAAAGCCAAAATAAAAGCCTGGTGCACTCAGAACCATGAGCAGAGGGTGTTCACAGCTCTGTTGGTGCACATACAGCTTCATCTTTCCTATTTAATTTATAAGAATGAAAGTATGTCTTAGACACAGGCATGAAGTGCTTTTTGTCAGAGGAAAAAAAAATGTGAACAATGTTTCTAAAAGCTTTTTTATTGCATTTGCCTGAGCAAGATATGAAAAATCCCATTGGGCAGTTGAGCTCCTGGCAAAGATTCTTTCTTGGCCACGAGAGGCAGTGTCAGAGGAGGAAGTGTAGCCCCACCACCATCTCAATTTTGTGCATGTTGTGAGGGAAAACCTTTATTTTTCAGTCATCTTGTAAAAGTCAGTCTTAATGCTCATCTGCTGCTTACCACTTGTAATTTTACTCTTAGGCTGTTAGATCTGCTAAATATGTGCTGCAAAGGACTATTAAAATCCTGTGTAAAAATTCCGTGGTGGTGGTGTGGGGAGCAGCCACGCTTCACTTACCCTTCCGTGGAAACTTCTTGAATCTGCCCATTGAAACTGCTCAAAATGTGCTGGGTAGGCACAGAGCAGTCTTACAACCAGCAACAAGGAACTTGGCTTACCTGCTGTGCCTTTCGTTGTGCAGTGTGATGTCCAGGGTCAGAAATGCCTTATGTGGATCGCCAGAATCGCATCTGTGGTTTCCTAGACATTGAGGAAAATGAGAATAGTGGGAAGTTCCTGCGGCGGTACTTCATCCTGGACACACGAGAGGACAGCCTGGTGTGGTACATGGATAACCCACAGGTGAGCTGCTCCTGCCACGAGCGTCCTGCTCTAGCTCAGTTTTGGATTTTCTAACCAATTCTCAAAACAAAAGTGGGGTTTGGTGTTATGGACCTGGAAGATGAGGGAAATAAATGATTGATGTAAGTGAAATAATTGTAAATCAGTTTAATGTAACCAGATGAACCAAATCATACATCCTGGTGTTTAATTCACCTTTAACCTTACGTGGCAGTGTGTGGTTTTCCTTGCATTACATATTCCTTTCCCTCAACAGAATCAGCTATTGAAAATCAGTTTTTAATGAAACCTGCAATTGCAGTCCAGCAGGGATGGTGTATGAGTGAGGACCTCGTGTCCATTGTGATGGAGAGCAGCCTTTAGAGAAGAGCGACTTTCACAGTGTACCTGCATCCCTGTGTTTCCTAGCAGAGGGAAGAACAGATAATTGCTCAAGGTTTGGGCACAGAGACAGTGAGAGCGTAGGATCCAGAAGAATATCCCTGTCCCCTTCTGCCAGGAGCAGCAGAGTTAACAAGCATGAGGCTGCTGTTCAAAGGAACCAGCATAAACAAAATGTAAATGAAGTGCAGCTCCATGGATGTGACTTGTGACTGAAGCGTTTAGCAGTTCTCACTGAGGAGAAAAAGAATTTCTGCAAGTAAGACAGACTTCAAACATTTGATCTAGATGAGTGGAAAGAAGAAATTCAGGGCATGTGGACAAAATGAAGTGCTGTAGGAATTGCAATTCCTCAGAAGTTTTAAGGCTTAATGATATTTGCAGTGCACACCCAGGCCGAGGTCAGATCTTTTATTTTACGTGTGCAAATGAAAGGGTTTCTTGCAAGAGGCAAATTGAGACTTCTTTTCTTCCACTGCTGTATTTTGAAGAACTGCAGGGTTTTTATAACTATGTGAAGGCCTTTCTAATCCCTGAAGTGATTGGAAAATATGTGAGATGGCCTTTGAAGTATCTGACATAATAGATGAATGTCACTTCTTGTCCCTTCCGCCTGCCCTGGTCAAAGTACATGAGACTTCAACATCTGTTAAGGAAAAAGTATTCTTTCCGGATTTCCTGGATGCAGACCCACAAGAATCCTTTTTCCTCTAGTAAAATACATAAACCTCTGAAACAATTACTATTTGTATTGTTTCTAGCAGTCTTTCTGTTTTTAGTTAACAGATGTGTGTATAATAAACAAGTAGTTTAGATCCTATTTCAAGCATACATTGTGCATTGTCTATAAAAATATGTAGGGTTTTTTTTTGTTTGTGGAATTAATTGCTTTTTTATGCATAAACACTGACTGTGGCATGAGAATAAACGAGTTTCACTTTGTAACTTATGTGATTTATTTCAGAATCTTCCCTCTGGATCTCCACCTGTTGGGGTCATTAAACTTACCTATATTTCAAAGGTAAGATAATTAATATGTGAGACACTCATTAAATTCTCAGTGGTAACTACCAAGGGCCTCAACTTCAGACAAATTTAAATGAAACTTACTCTTTTGCTTCTGTGGTACTCCTGAATTAGAGAAGTGTTAAAACACTTCAATAGGTTCAGGTTAAAATAAGAACAGATTAATTACTGTCTTGTCTAAGTTTGTTTAGTGTTTTCAAACAGCAGCTCTTTATGCTCATAAAATTAACACTTCAATTCTTTATGAGTATTTGAATTCCCATTAGTCTTGGGGAAAAGACAGGCCGTTTTTGCAGGGGAAGATGTCTTTGAGTGTTATACCTTGCAAGAAATGACTTTTAATAGACAAGACAGCAAAAGTTCTAAAAAATGTTTAGTTCTTTACACTGTGTATACAGTTAGCTCTAAATATGTCTGAAAGGGAACTGTGAACTAAGAAAGTTTCTGTGGTTAAATTTGTAGCAGATACTGCATTTACAAATAAATGGAGAAAAATACTTGACCTTTTCTTTCTGCCCATTTCTCATTTTTCCTTTGCATTTTTTGTTGTCAGTACTGCATCTTCCCAACATCCTTGTTTGTCTTTCATTTTTGTTTGTTTTTAATTCTCTTTATCGTTGTGCCTAACCAGCTTGCTCTGCTGCTAATCTTTGAATTTACCCACTTGAAAGAGAATAAAACTTGTGATATCTGGTGTGTATTTTGTGACATTTATAATCTCAATTTCCCTTCTAGGTTAGCGATGCAACTAAGCTGAGGCCAAAGGCAGAGTTCTGCTTTGGTAAGTTTGGCACGTGCTGTGTGCATCAAGTGCCTTCTTCAGAAATGTGGAACAAAGAAAATAGAAGAGTTCTGCAGTTCTGGTACCAGCTACAGCTGGTAGTGTTTAAAAAAATAGCTTGTATTCACTTTCTTCTTTAGTATGATGGAAATGTTGGCTTCCTCATAAGGTGTTTTTGTGTTTTTTCACATTGCAGCTAATGAGGAGTAGGTGAGAGCTGTTTTTACAGATGTCTGAAATTTTTTGAGGCATTAATAAGCGATGAAAGTTGTTTTCAGAAACGTGGCCTGCCTGTCAGCTGGGAAGACAAGAAATTTAACTGTTGGAATCTGTTTTACTGGTAAAAGGGTTGGCTTAATTAATCTAAAAATACTGTCAGCCAATGCTTTTAAGTCAAATTTCAGCTTATGTTGCTGCACAAAAAAACCAACCAACCAAAAAAACTTGGGGTGCCTTCTAAGTTTAAATTTGTTTAAAATTACTGAAGCTTTAGATAATATTAAAACTGCTCCTGGCTGTAGGCAAGTACCTGGTGTGTCAGTTCAGTGCCATCTACAGATTCCTCTGCTCATCTGTGGAAGATTTTGTTCTCAGCTCTTGTAAAGTTTCTCCTGTCAGTGGGCCAGCCCTAAAACCCCTGAATGATCCAAGACATTGGCTTAAATATCTCTAATTTATTAAAAAGATTTTCCTACTTTGTAGAGAAAAAATATAAATTTATTGTCTTTATATTCAGATGATTTTAATCACTGTTCACCTTAAAACCTATTTCAAAAATCAGCCTTTTTTTTCTTCATTGTTACACTGAAATGAGTTTGTCCTTTTTGGATAAAGGATGCCAGGTGTTGTGAGGTGGAGATATGAACTCATTAAAATATGTTTCTCTGCCAAGTCACTAAAGTAAAATAAAATTAGTGTTGTAGCTGTCCTAAAGTTGTTTGGTCCTGTACATCATATACTTGGTAATACTGATTTATAATGTCACAAAGGATAACAGATTCTGGGCAGAGGATTAAAAGGAGAAATTGTAGAAGTCCCCAGGTATAAAACTTGTAGCTTGGGGAAATTGAGAAAGAGGAAATGGAACTGCAGAATATTTTGATAAAATTTAAGACTTCATTTCTTTGTCAGAAAAATAATTTTTCAAAGTTTGTATGATGCCATTTAAGCGGAGAGCTTAAATTAATATTTTTTTTTAGAATAAAGCAATCAAGTAGATTTGTGTCTTAACATGACTTTCTAAAATGAAACATGGCAGAACACTTAAATACTTTCAATGGAATTTTAACCTGAAATCAAATCTTTTAATAGTAATATTGAGTTTGCTCTTAAATTTCAGTGTTATTAACTTTCCATAATGGCTTTTAACAGTTATGAATGCAGGGATGAGAAAATACTTTCTACAAGCCAATGATCAGCAGGACCTGGTTGAATGGGTAAATGTTCTGAACAAAGCTACCAAAATCACAGTAAGTGGTTGATATTTAGCAGTGCTTTCAAATGGTGACTGTCTCGGGGTGCTTAAATGTAACCTTTGCCTCCAGATTCTATCACCAAAAACAAGTCTTGGCTTGATTTTCCAGTACTTGGAGAAACTGTGCAGAACTCCCCCTAAATTTAACTTACTTTTTGGAAATTGGGCAAAAGATAATCCTTTTAATTACAGCATAGGTTTTTTTCTAATAATTTAAAATTAACTCTGGATACTTAATATTATTTGAAATATCCAGAAGAGATAGCAGGCAATGAAAATATACCCATACTTCTATCTGCTGTCAAAAGTTGGTATTTTGTAAAGTATCACTAAAATGTTGATCAATAACTCCAAATGCTCTCTATCAATTTTGTGTAACATCCATACAAAGAAACATTGATGGTTCTTGTGCTAAATGTTAAATTGCTTTTCTGGGTTATACCAGGACAAGCTGTTATCTCATGACAGAAACCCCCACGTGTTATCTCAGGCTTTTCAGGAGGCAGAAGTTATGGTTTTGTTTTCTCCAGTTTTGGGGAAGTGATGACAGTGAACATTTCTGAGAGCACACCCTGACAAAGAGGGGGTTCTGAGCATGGGTGCACACATTTGTGTTTTGTTGTCAGTGGCTTTCTCATTTTTGGGTTATCTAAGGATATTTATATGAATTATTTGCACTGTTTTAATATAGACTGTTCTTTGGAGTTATAAAAATGCCACTTAGTAGACTTAAAAAACCAGAAGTACAAAACCTTCTCACTTGGGTTTTTCATAAGAAGGATGCACCACAACCAGGCCTGAGCTGTTTCCAGTTGTAGAAATTAAGTGAATAAATAAATAATTAATTGCATCAATTTAGAGTGAATGCTGTTTATCATCTGTTTATTTTGCATTTTAAATGGCTGCTGAAATCATTAGTATTTTGTCTTTGAAGGAACAAGCCTTTGAACCATTCATCTGTTCACAGCTCGAGTACGGTATTAAGTACGGCCAATTACTGAATCAAATAACTAAGATCACTCAATCATTAATTTTAATATGAGCATTACTTGCTGCAGTTCGTAATCCTCCAAGATTCATTGCGTGTTTTAGTCCTCCTGAGTGCTGATAATGTCAGGATGGCTGTGAACCCCTGCAGCCCAGCACCCTGTGTACCCATTTCTGAGTGCTGTTTGAAAATGCCTTCGTGTGAGGAGCTGCTTGTGGGCTTGGGCTGCAGCATTTTTGGGGCAGTTTGTGGCAGCTGAAGCACTTGCCCAAAAGCTGTAGCTACAAGCCCAGCTCTTGAAAAGCTGAGGCTCATGAGTGTCTTATCCTTCAGTGCTGGGGATGGAGCCACTGAGAAAGAGGTGATGAGCAGGACACTGTCCTAGGCTGACATCTGCTCTCAGCACTGTCTGTACTTCTCTGCAGGCTGCATTTTGTACAATGACCAGTCCTAGGCACAGGAACCTGAATCACAAACTCTAAAGTAGCTTTGGTTTCTTGTCTAGATCAGTTCAATTCCAAATTTTGAATGTCACAGTCTTGGACAGACAATTTGTGTGTCCTTCTTTGTGGAGGAGTTTGGATGTCTTCTGTAAATACTCAGGAGGTTGCTGGGTGGGGTGTTTGGGTGTGAGACTTGATCTCTTCTTGTTGGAGTCACTTCACATTTGCTATATTAATATTAGAGGTGAAGGAGATGAGAAATGAAAAGATTTGTAGTCAGTGCATTTTTTGGGTTAAAGAAGTTTACTCAGAAAACTGAGTAAACATTTTAGATCAAAACACTCATAGGGAAATCAAATTCCTGTGGAGTTTTGATGGCTTTAGTTCCACATTTGAGAGAATTATCTAATAGTTACTGATAGTTAGATAGGCAGGGCCATTTTGGACAGAATTTAGCAATACATGTATGATTAATGGGGGCAGTAACAAAGCCTTCATGCCAAGTACATGTGAGGACAAATGCCACACGGGTCAGACACCCGGTGTGACCAAAGTCCCAGTGTTTATGGCCCTGCTGTGCTGGCTCTGCAGGCCCTGGGGCGTCTCCACTTTCTTACTAAAGCTGAAAGCAGCTGAAAAATAAAGAAACAGTTCTACAATTTAGCAGTGCTTCTTGAAGATTAAGTGAAGCACTTTATGGCAAAGTTTGCAACTGATTTCATCCACTGAAATGTCTTTATTGGCACCATTTTGCTCTTGAGCACTGAGGCATAGTCATTACAACAAATTTTTTTGTGTAAGCCATTTTTAGCCTTTTACAACTAGTGACCATTTGTTAAATCCTGCTGAAAATGCCTCAGAATTCTTGAGGAATGCTTAGACCTCTTTTTTCATGAAGCTGATGTCAATTCTCACATTCCAACTGCAGGTACCAAAGCAGTCTGATCCTCTCTGCCAAATGGATCATGCAAATCGTCAAGCTGAAAGCCCAGGTGGAAAGAAGCAAGTCTCTTACAGGACAGAAATTGTTGGTGGTGTTCCCATCATTACACCCACCCAGGTAACACCCTCCAAAAAAGTTTTATATGCACCTTTTATTCATTCTGAGGGAGGGTTCTGAGGATTTTATTCCCTTAATACAAAATTTTGAAGAATTGCTTAAGTACAGAATTTTTTTTGCTCACACATATCTGTTAGTATAATAATAATATTTTTGTGTGTGTGAAATTAATTGTTGGTGTTAACAGTGATGAAGTTCTGCCCGTTTAACAGAAAAAAGGGGGAAAATGTTGTAAGGAAAAGTGGGGAAAAAGTTTGAGAGGCTGGACAGGCTTATGGAATTAGATTCTGTGCACTGCTAAAGATAGAACTGAGTCTGTTGCTGAAAGTTTCCTGAGCTGAAAATAGTTACAGATTAGATGAATATCATGTAAATGACATGTATGCTCCCAAAATGAAATAAAAAAGTTGGGGAATTCTGATGTCTTGTAGCCATAATTTAGTTTGCTGTAGCCACCTCTAGTCTTTTGCACATGTTACAAATGTGCCAGTAAATACATGCATGAGTTTAAATCTGCACCATTTTTTTTACTGAGTGTTTGTCAATATTATTTGAAAGTACTCAGCACTTTCTTAGTTTTGTTTCTAAGAGCAGTTTATAAGGACTCAGCCCTTGGGGAGTCTCAGTTGTCTCTGGAGAACAGTTAAAATACTTTGTTCTTTCAAATTGGAAGTGGGATTTGTGAGCATGAGATGATAAAGTTATTTCCTATTGTAACTACTATAGTTATTCCTTCACCTTTAAAAAAAATCCCTGAGAGTAATCTAACTTTTCTGCCTTTTTTTTTTTAGAAAGAAGAAGCCAGTGAGGGCAGTGAAGGGGCTGACAGGAATTATTTGAAGCGGTCACAAACTCACCTTCCTTATTTTGCTGCTAAGCATCCCCCAGATAATGCCATTATCAAAGCTGGTTACTGTGTCAAACAAGGAGCAGTGGTAAGTATTATTAAAAACAAAAGACTGTTGACAGTGATTTTATTGCCACTGAGAGTAATAAGGATTAACGAAAGATAAAATTTATCCTCCAGTGGCACTTGATTTTTTATCTGTTACTTCTTATTACTTTCTTTAGTGTTGTTGTTGTTTAGTGTTGTTGAAGATATTTTAGAGAGGCAAAGTGTGTGCACAGACTTCCATGCAGTGGTTAGTGCATGCAGCTGGGAATTCTCCTGTTCTACATTCTGCAGAGATCCTTATTTTGCTTATTGAAAACATCTAAATTGGGCCAGAAGTTCAGTGCCTGCTTTTTAGATCAGTAAAATGTTTAGAAAAAGCTGATTTTTTTCAGTTCAGAGGAGGAATTGTGCAGCTTATCAGTCTGATTAACACAAGTGGAGCTGTCCATGTGATGCCTTGCTAGAGAAGGAACAGATAGTTCAGATTAGCAAGATACACATCTTTGAGTCCTCAGACTCTTTTTATCTTGTATATGAAGCTTCTTTTTGTGACATCCCTTTTTTAGTTAAAAATAAACTAGAAACCTGTGATGTATTGTCTTTGAATTTTTCCTGCAGAATAGTTCTGCTGCTGTGTTTCTACAGTTCCAATAAATCTTAGAAAATAATAGCTGAAAGAATTCTTATTTTTTCAGTTTTTAAAAAAAATTTATTAATTATGCAAATTTATGCATATGCCTAATTATCTTGGGGACACTAAAGATGCAAAATTTGTAATTGTAACAATCTGCAATGAAGACATTATTCAAAATTCATAGTTGTGAATAAATAGGAATTACACAATATCATATACTATAAATAAAAACTAGAATGGTAAATATAATTCAGTATATTCATAATACATGACATGTAAGTATATAGTATTTTATATATAAAATATGTAAATATTTTTTCCCTTAACAGATGAAGAACTGGAAGAGAAGATACTTTCAATTAGATGAAAACACAATAGGATATTTCAAGTCTGAACTGGTGAGTTTCCAGTCCTGTGTTATTTTCCAGTGATAGTTGCAAGAACATCTGAAGGAATATGCTTGTGTTTGAGAAATGTGCTCTGCTGCTCCTGCAGCTCTTGAGTCTGTACTGTAATAACTTTTCACTTTAAATTATTGTGGGAAGAACAGAAAAATTAATGGGGCAACTGTTCAATCTGTTTGGGAACCTACCTGTAGGGCACTGAAGAACAGTAGTAAAATCTACTTTACAGTCACCCTGATTTTTGTACTAGTGCTTTGTCATTTTTCACTCTCATATGATTAATTGTGTTGTTGAAATAGCTGATCACCGTGGAAAGACAAAACTGTAATCTTGCAATTCTTCATTTGATGTTGGAATTGTGCTTTATCATCCAGATGATGGCATCTTCTCCCATACATTTGTTTCACCAGGGCAGCCAAGATGGACAAAAAACTCTTAATTTTCTGTTCAACAGCAACATTTGCAGAGTTCCTTTTAGTTTCGTGACTTTTCTTCTTCCCTTGTCACTCTAAGTTTTTGGCTGATTTTGACCAGATGTTAAGTGCCTTCAGGCTTCATTTGAAAATTAAATGGCTGCTTCTGAGGTCAGTTAAGTGTGGGATTCCTTTTTTGGGAAAACAGACTAAATGTAAGAAAATCTGTACCTAAGGAATGAAACCTGAGTTGTAGAGTATTATAAATTAAGGAGAATTGAGTTTACAGGCCAAACGTAAAATGTAAAATGTCAAGAACCCAAATTTCAGGCTGTTTTTGAAGTTAACTTTGATTTCATTTCTAATGAGGGCGTCTGCAACAGTAGCAGGGGTTTGATGTTGCATCATTATCTTTGTTAAGCTGTCAGCAGAACAATTCTGACTCATTGCCTATAAGAAGCCCTCTATTTTTATTTAAAAAACAAATCTGAGCTCAGGTTGCTCACAAACAAGTTCTAACCCAGTGAAGAATTGTACTGTGGGAGATTGTAACAGAAGGATGCTAGAAATACCTGCACTTTTAATGTCTTGTCATGTTCCTTGAGCCTGTGTCAGTCCATGGAGCACAGTGGAATACAGACAATGTGAGACTCAGAAAATGATCATTTCTGAGCTGGAGTTTTCCCCCCAAGAGGTGTCTGTCCTCCAGAGGTGACCTTGCAGTTCACGTTGATGTATTACTTAGAAAATGCATTTTACTGGATGATTGAATCTAAGAACAGAGAAGAGATAAGAGGAGCACAATAACTGAAAACATTGGATTTTAAACTTTCTACCTTTGATCTGCTATCGAGCAAAATGATCAAATGAAAACTGCTCTTGGAGGATGGTGACATTTGGGAGGCATTTGCTGCTTCCCAAGCATAAATCTCCTAAGTATCTGCTATAGGAATAGTAGGGGAAGTCATTGCAGAGCTGAAAGCTTTTGTTTTATCTGAAGTTGTAGCCAACTGAAGCAATCCATTGTAACTTGGCTTAAAGAAAGCACAGTAGGAGGTAGAATAAATTGTTATTTGTTTGTGGTTTACTGCAACAGCCACCGGAAAATAATAGAACGTGTGACATTATGTTGTCATGGGAAAAGTAAAAATGTTTCTGTTTGAATGTTCTCGCTTTTTTTCCTGTTGTGTGAAACTTTAACACTTATTTTTGTTATGGTAACACAATTTCAGAATGCTTTGAGAGTACTTGCTCTTTCACAGGTGTTAAGGACTCATTTCTTTGTCCTTTAACTGTATTAAGTATAGGATACAGTTGATCTTACTTAAAGCCATGTCTTGCAGTCCAATTAACAAAGCATCTTCTATGGTAGTGTTTCATAGCAAATTATTGTAATCTAAATTTTAATGAAATGAGCTGCTTGAGGCCAGGATCAGTTGTCTCATTGGTTAGGGGAAGAGGACAGGGTTGTTGTCTTCATTTACAGTATGGAATTAATATTTTGAGAGCTCTTAGTTCTTGATTTGCCCTCCTCTTCATTGCAAGTGCTGTGGTTGGTTTAATACTTACAAAAGCAAATGGATTTTTGGTTGACACCACTATTTTCATAAGTGACTGCCTTGAAAGTCTCATTTATTTAAGACTGCTGTTCTGGCCTCTGGCTTTCTGTTCTGGTTGTTAGATACACTGTACTAAAACCTCTTTCTTTTTTCAGGAAAAGGAACCTCTCAGGGTTATACCACTTAAGGAGGTCCATAAAGTTCAGGAATGCAAGCAGAGGTGAGGAGGGAAGCACTGCTGTCATTACATGGGATGGAATTCCCTGCTTGGTCATGGCCAGGCTGCTCCTTGGAGAACCATTCAATAACTTCACTTGATGTGGGGTGTTCTTTCTTTATGGGACAGAACATTGTTCTGTGCATTAAATGGCTTTTGAGGGTTCTGTGTTAATGTGTGTTTCAAATTTGGACAAGGGCAGAACAAGGGAGTATCATGGAACCAAGAGTCAGAGATGTGTGGGTGCTGTCTGCTCTGAGGCAGCAATTCAGGGGTCTTTATTCTGCTTCCCTAATCCTAAACCTTCAGAGGGCACTAATTCATGTTAGATAGATGAATCTGCCTGAGAACACTCTTCACCCTGCTGTTTCCCTCCTACCAAATGGCAATTTACTAAAGAATAATTGCTTTTGTAGCACTTTAAAGATACTGCTTTTTCCTTAGCAGGCTACTTACAGGAATTTGACTAGAATGATAAATATTGTTGAAGTTAACATATGATTTAGAATGTTCCAATTAAAAAACTATGATAAATACTTTGACTTCATATTATATGACTTTAAATGTTTCTATTAAAAATATACATAGTAGCACATGTGCCACTGGTAAAGAGTCTAAGGGCTAAAATTAGTAAAAACCAATAGTAGATCGGTAAAGAAATGCAAAAGTCAGACAGAAAATGCTCTGCTTCTCTGCCAGTTCTACAGTCTTGTTAAAATACAGTGGGAAAGTTGTACTTGCTTTTGAAGTATTTTTGTATTTCATTTGCAGTGATATAATGATGAGAGACAATCTCTTTGAAATTGTAACAACTTCTCGAACCTTTTATGTGCAGGTAATTTCTTTTTTTAAACTTTGGGCAAACCCAAGAGACTGCCAGAGTTTGATATATTTTAGAAGTGAAATAGCAGCACTTCTTCGCTTTGTCCATGCCATGATTTTCAGGGGGAATGTGATCTTCAGGATATTTTATGTACTGTTTGATATAGCTGTATACATTCGATAGTAAATTCAGAGTAAGTCCTCAAGCAATGTCTGGGTTAAGAAGTGGGGTGGCCCTGGGTTCCAGCAGGACGCTGGGCAGCAGGGTGAGGTGGCTGTGCTGCTGCAGGGGTGGGCAGGCAGGGAGTGCTGCTGACCATGGCTGTTGTGGCTGCAGGCAGACAGCCCCGAGGACATGCACAGCTGGATCAAGGCCATCTCCGGGGCCATCGTGGCGCAGCGCGGACCCGGCAGATCGGCGGCTTCCGTACGTCACCCTGCCCTCCGAGGAGATCCTTTAGCTCTCTTCACTTGTGCCACTCAGTCCTGCTTTTCTCCTTTTGCCTTTCCTCTCTCCTGTCCTGTAGTAACGTGGCCTCTTTGCATGAACTTCCAGCCACACTGGCATCGAGTACTTTGTGGTGTTGATGGAGCACTTTTTTTAGTCCTACCTGTGACTTTCTGTGCGTTGTTTGTCTTGAACACGTAGATAATGCAGTGCTAACCTAGAGAATCCTAGAGATCCACTCTGATCTGTCACTATTACTAGTTTGGGAGTTAAATTAAAACTTTCTAATTCCTGTGAGGTGTTTCTGCTAATTGCTGTGTTTTGCAATCAAATGACAATATCCTAATTTCTCTGTAACAACTCTCACTGCTAAGTTGTCATTCTCTATTGCTGATAGTTTATTGTATATGCAGATACAGTTGAAAATTTCAACAAAGAGATCTATGCTCACGTGAATTAGTTCTTGCTGTTGGAAATGCAGTGAGAACAGCATCTTGCAGTACTGGGGCACTGTGACAAGTGTTAATATTTCTGAAGCTATATGGATGCCAGATTTTCATACCTACTAGCATTTAAACTTATTAGTTGTTTAGCACAAGGTCATTAACTTGTGGAAAGTAGTGGGAGTTACTCTGGTGTCACAGTGTCTCCAAGTGTGTCCAGATGTAGCACCAGGAGTACTTCACAGTTCAGGTATTGCATGCTGTGTTTTTCATTTTCTGTCTCTGGGATGTTTGGTAATAAACTGAATATATCATTACCCCCATAATCTGAAATCTAATAATTCGAACCTGCCTTTTAACTACAAATTTGCGTTGATACCATATTTCTGCTAACTCAGGCTAAGCTGAGTTTTGGTACCCAATTTTTGGTAGCTACTTAACGCTTTTAAATAAAACTTCCTGTTACAAATTTTCTGTTTGTGGGGGCAATGAAAACACTCAGGTAACTGTTCTCTCTATATGCTTTTTTTTTGGTGTGTGGGGCTAACAGAGCAATGTAGCTATGACTGTGTGCATCACTTCTTGTTCCCTGTGTTGTCCTCTCTCCCAAGTCCAGGTGACTCTAATCTTAGCTTTGCACTGTGTTCCAGATGCGGCAGGCCAGAAGGCTGTCGAATCCTTGTATACAGAGGTATACATCAAGAACTGGTGAATGCAGCACGTATGTGGGCTCTCATGGAAACTCGCCTTCTTAACAGAGGGCTAGGGCTAGACACTAATTTGCACTGTAAAACAAACTAAAAAATAATGCTACCTGTTGTCATTACCATTACTGAAAACTAACTCATCAATAATATCGTTCACTCGCAGGTTTGCACTGTTTTTTCTTGCTTTTAAAATGATTGGAAATGAAAAACGCTAAAACCACTGCTTATACATCAAAGCACAGTAAATAATTAAACATAAGTGATGTGATGTCACTTCAGTAGGAAAGTACTAAAGCTAATTTGCATGAGAGTTCATATTTCCATTTTACTTTACATTTGTTTAAAACTGCGCAAAAGCAAGATTAATTTGAAGCTGCCCACAAACTAATACAGATGAGTGCACACAGAACATGCACGTTGTAACTAGGATTTGGAAGGGTCTATAGTAGCCTGATTTGCATGGCTTCTGAGGTCTCTGCATGAAATGATTAAATATAGAAGCATTATATGATGATGTATAATCAATACACTGTTCAAAGCGGGGCACCTTAGGAGTAGTGCAGCAGTACAATCTCTTAACTGTGAAATTACAGCCAGTGTGGGTAGTAAAATCTGAGTATCCTTCAGGGCAGCTTAGCAAAAATTCAGAGATCTTGTCCTAATACCCCTTTTATCCTATTTGGTGAAGTAAAATTATTAATAATAAGAGCAGTAGGTGAATCAGTGAATCATAAGTTCTCCTGAAGCAAACTTTTTCCTTAAGTGGAGTATCAAGTCGGGTATGAAATAAGGCAATGTAAATGATGTGAAATACTTTAGTGAAATTGAACACCAAACTCAAGTC
This sequence comes from Prinia subflava, assembly GCF_021018805.1. Classification (NCBI taxonomy): domain Eukaryota; kingdom Metazoa; phylum Chordata; class Aves; order Passeriformes; family Cisticolidae; genus Prinia; species Prinia subflava. Next base: position 4,277,617 of record NC_086255.1, on the reverse strand, counting down.
CAAAAAAAAGTTGCACAGGTTCATCCAATAACATTAAGCTCATTTATAAAAAGAAATATGGTAGTACTTGGCAGAATCTAGTTTGATTAAATTTATTAATTCATACATCATGAGAATGTCATAACATTCTAAAAGAAACTTGAAAAACTGCTGTGGAAAAAAAAGTATTTAATTAAGGATGTCTATTTGCATCTTGGACACACATCTGTGATGGGTTTGGGGTTTTATTTTTTTGCTAACAAACGTGCTTGAGAGCTGCCTTGATTTGTGTGTGCACATGGGCTGGCAGATTCCTTTAGTTCCTGGACTAACACTGGTGATGGCAGAACTGGCAGCAGCTGCAGCTCCTAATGCACACACAGTTCACTGCAACGTCACACAGCATTTGGGTCAGAGCCTTTCAAACCAGCTCTGCTCAGGGATCTGAGACATCCTGCCAGAGCTGATGGATGCAGTGCAGAACCCAAGGAACTGCTTGTTCCTGTTCAGGAGGTCAGGCTATCCCAGGACGTCCAAATGGCATTCCATGCCTGTGCTTCAGACAGCTAAATCATTCCTGGGCAGTCTGGGGAATTGTTTCTGTCAGTGAGTAAATGGTGGAAGATAATATTTATGGTTATGTAAAGGTCAGCAGAATAATGATAATAAACACAAAACAATAATTTGAATGGAAGGAGTAGCTTAGTTTCTTTTCTAGGTCATTAACTTTGGAAATTTTTATATAGTCTTGATAGCTTAAAATTTTTGTTTGGTCCTTGGGAGAAATTGGGGAGATTTGGCATCCCAAGAAGAGGGTACAGTGAAATGTGCTTTATTAAGGATACAGGATATGAGTGCTTGATATATGAATAGGTCTGAACACATTTTTCTCTTGGAAAGATGTGACTTTCAATAGTCTTTAAAATGTGCATCTTCAAGAGGTTATTTAACATCTTAGTAAAATGAGGAGCCTCAGTTTGCTGGACTGTATTAGAAAGTCTGCAGAGCTGCTGTGCTTGATTTAAGAACTCAGTTTCATGAGGTGCAGCAGCTGATGTTGCTGTCACATGCTGCTGTGAGCTCACCCTCAGTAAAGCAGTGCCTCGAGAAAGCACCTGCCTCCTGCTGCCGTGGCTGATGCTTCGCTTCGTGTATTTTCTGTCTCGATTTTTTGTTCATTTATTCATTTTTGTCAGCGTGAGGTCTTGATACTGCATCTTCCCAGCGTGAGTCAGCGGCTCCGTCTGACACATTCCCTTCTTTTTCCAGGAGCATCCCGAGCATTCTCCCGAACCCGGCCATGCTGTCCGTGCTGCCGGCGCAGCCGCAGGCAGCTCACATTCCACAGCCCCTCACGGCAGCCCTGTGGTCCCAGCCCCTCACCACAAACCCCCTGCCTTGGAGAAGCGAGGATTTCACGAGTCTTTTACCAAGGCCAAGCCAAGGAGCTACAAGATCCAGGCTGTCGCTCCAAGAGAATCAACTTCCAAAGTGACTGAGCGGGGCCCCTGGGAACCCCGCAGCAAAAATGGCACTCAGGAACAGGATCCTGGCCTTGTGGATCTGGATGATGCAAGCCTTCCAGTTAGTGATGTGTAGGGGTGGAAGCGTTTGGAGAATGATCCATTTGTTCGGTCCTTTAATTTCCTTGCTCGGACTTTGAACCAAAGAAAATTCCAGGAAATGAGAACAAAACAAAAATCAAACCAACCGGAGCACTGCTGTTATATATATGTGTGTGTGTGTTCTGGGCACACATGGGTATATATAATGTGATTGTGTGTTGCCTTTCAGCTGAGGGTCAGAGATGGACCTTAGGCATTTTCTCAAAGCCTGATAGTAAATCACTTACTAGGGAGGGGCCAAACTGCACAGTTTAGGAAAAAAGAAAAAACGACCCAAAATGCATTAAAGAAAAAAAAAAAGTGCTGCTGCATGTAAGCAAGGCACCAGCAACTTCTAATTCCTAATCTGGCAGGTTTACTAAATTTGCAACTAACGCTCTGTTTTGGAGAACTTATTGCCAACAAATGTGATTATTTAATTTCATCTTAAACTACAGTAAGATTTTAGGCATATATGAGAATTTTTTCTCTCCGTGACTTTCAGATACCAGGAAATGCACAAAGTGTTTCTTCTGTTCTTTAGGATCAACAGTGTCAACTGATTTGTTATCAGAACAAGAATTCTGAACTCCCTTGGAATTCTAGTTATGGTGCTGTAAAATTTCCACTAAAATAATATTTTGAATAGTCAGCCTATTTTTGATGCACTCCTAAAGGTGGGTTATAACTTTTTGCACATTTGGATTTCCATGGACTGCATGTAGTGGTGTTTTGGAGGGGGGGAGAAGAGAATTTGGACTTTGGAATTTGGACACTTTAGATCTTTTTAACTAAGTAGGGTTTATGTTGTGTTACATTAGGCTTTGCAGCAATTATGTTTTCTTAAGTGTTTAAATATGTTGTTTGGTTACTGTTTTGAGAATGATTTCCTTCCCAGTGCTTTGTGAACAGTTCTTGTTTCTGTATTGATCAGTGGAAGCGCTCCTTTCGTTGTGTTGTTATTGGTACTGAACTGTTCCTAGTCCTGCAATCGTGGCCTATAACTTTTGGTGCACTAAGAATCTGAAGTGCCTGTGTTTTCTCTCACATTGTTGAAACACTTTGGGGTTAGTGATGTACACAGACCAATCTTACTGGGTTTGAGCGTTGGCTTGGAGTTGCTCTGGGGTAGCATAGTTTGAAACAGCTCTTTGGAACAAGATTTATGCCAGGGGTACCACTGTTGTGGTGTTGCACCCACTGCTGTGCAATATGTGTTCTTAAAAAGTGAGTATTTGTTGTTTGTGTACATGGTGTTATGGGGCATCAGTGATGCCAGCGAGGAGAACCTTTACATTTCAAGTGTTGGATTAGATGGTGTGTACTTTTCATCATTTTTGGATAAAAACGTTTGCTTTAATCCCAACCCCACAAATATCTCGTGCTGCTGCTTACTGTGATCCTGATTGTCCAGCTTTGTGAGACTTTCTTTGTCTGCTGGAACCTAAGACACATATCAGGCAAGTCCATCTTCTCTCCAACTTCCAAACTGACTTCCTGCTTGAGAGATATGGATGGCTTTACCACAGCAATTTGTTGATCCCAGGACAGAAAAATTGGTGTCATATAAGAATGGATTATAATTAATTTCAAAACCTTAAATTATATCAGCACCTTCTTTTGGTTTTGATTTATTTTTTTATCCATAAGCTAACTAACCACTGTCTTAAGGCAGTGGTGTCTGTAAATTACTGGTTTTGTTTGACTTTAGGTATATGTGAAAACTAGCACAGAATTGGAAATTACTGTAAATGTCTGTACTAGTATTGTAGGTTTTCATTTCTATAAAAATAAACCATTAGCTCTTCAAAAGCTTATTTTTTCACAAGTACGTTCTGTGTGGAAGACACTTTGCATTGTAATATTTTTACTGTAGCCTAACATCTGAAATCACTTGCTCTGGTACAGCTTTCACACTGCATGGTCATTTTATTATATTTTGGTATTGGCAATTTTACACATCGGGTGGAGGTAAAGCAGCTCCATTATGGAACTTACCAAAAGAGGGAAAAAGAGAAAAATGAAAAAAAGAAATGAACTACTGTTGTAGTTCAGTAGCATAGGGAAATATTTGTGGTTGGTCACTGTCAGGGTCTCCTATTTATCAGTACTTTTATAAATCTATGAAAATTGTTAAATTATTTTAGAAACCGTGCTGTAAATATGTCACATTTAAATTGTCAATAAATCAGTTTGGGTAACTTAACATCTGGTTGAGTTTCTTTGTACCATGACAAGTATTTAATCAGAGCAATATATTCTTTTTCAGCATGTAAGAGATCAGATTCTCCTTTATCCAGCCACAGCATCTCTTAAGTTTTCAAATCTGATCAGGTTCTGTAGGCTAAGGATGGAACTGAACAGACCGAGCTGATTTTCGTGTGCTGTTCTCAGTTTCTTCTGTGGAAGTTTTACATGTTATGCAAGGGATATTGATGAAAAAACATCCCAGGGGAAGAAAATGTTAGATGGATTTTTTTGGCTTTATCCTGATGGATCAGAAGGGTTTTCTCTCAGAGATGCTTTCCTGAAATATAGACTGGACACAATTACCCAGGTTCCACTGCCACCACCTGGCTGTGCACCCTGCCCCTTCACTGCAGAGGAAATCAAATTATTCTGCATGGCTACAGATTTAAACCTGCTGTGTTAAAATAAAATCCTTACAGAAAATGGAACTGCTGACTGCAGTGCACGTTCTGGAGGCAGCTGCTGAGGGGTGATGCTCCAGGATACAGTTTAATAAAATTAAATACTCCTTAGCCTCGTGGAATTATCAGGATGTCAGCACCACCTAGGGGCCACATTCCAGCTTTAAAAATCAGTCAAGTCTAGTACTAATTAGCTTTTGAAGGGTGTTTCATACTTAAAATCTGGAGACTCCAGTTGTGAAGTCACCAGACTGTTCCAGATTAGTTGGGTGGTTTGTTGTTTTGGGGGGGTTTTGTGGGTTTTGGGGTTTTTTGGGGGGTTGTATTTTTGGGGGTTTTTTGTGGGGTTTTTTTCTTGGTTTTTGGGGGGTTTTTTTGGGTTTTTTTTTTAGGTTTTATAGTAAGTATTGTAATGCATGGAGAAATTAGAGAGTGCACCTAATCTGTACTCTCTGAAGGTGTGGAACAGGAATATTACTGTTGTTTTAACAGTTCCACTTTAAATAGATATGAGAGAGGGGTGAAATGAAAGAAGGAGAAGTATTGGATAGGGAATGTTAGTGTAAAAGTTGAAATTAAACAGTGAAACCCTCTGTGCTCTGTGTAGTTTTATCCTTTAACAGTTTCATTTAATGTCTTAATAGTCCTCTGAACTTTGTGGAACAGCCTCCATTATTAACAGAGTAGAACAGCCTAAATTAATTTATGCTCCAAGCTGCTGAAAGCCGTTCTGAGGTGAAGTGAAATAGTGAAATACTGAAGGCAGCTCTCTGGAAAACTTAAACCTGAATCCTGCCCTCTGAGTTGTCTGCCTGAATTTTTCACTTGAGATTTTCCGTGCAACCTCCGAGGAAAAGAAACTGGTTTCATTTGTGAAGGCGCTACTAATGGAGTAGCAGCTGCTGGACCCTGCCCTTCCCAGTGTCACTTTTGACGCTGTAATTAGGGATTTGCATTGCAAAAGAGTGGAATTCGGCGTATCGGGTGAGCGCATCTCGCAAAAATCCAAACCACTCTGGCGCTCTGCATTCTCCCGATGGCAGCCGGGCACATCGGGACACAGAGTCACCTCTGCCCTCGACAGAGGGGTGGCTTTGTTTTGTGTGGAATTACCGAGTTTCAGGGCTTGTTGTACAGTCTGCAGTGTAGGTAGGTTTGCCCTCCGACAGGAAGGAAATGCCACCTGACCACAAAGACACACTCGGCGCAGATCAGCGATTGTTTTTCGGGGCAGGTCGCTTGGCTCCGTGTCAGGCTTTACAAAAGACACCCTGATGGCTCATTTACTTTGTAATTTATGCCAGCAGTTAATGCTTGTCAAGCACCAGGGCTAGATTATATCAGGAAGAGAACGTGGAGTTTTAAATTCCCTGGTTTGAAGCCATTCTCTTTCAAAGCAGTGGCATTTTTTTTCCTGTATGTAGCGATGAATCTAGTTTTTAAAAGGGTTCGGGTTTTTAAAAAAGTTTTTGTAAGAGATCTCTTGTTATGTTAAAGTGGAGAAGTCCTGGGGTTTTGGGAGGTGGGAGTGGGGATGTTACACTCCAGAAAATTGGAGAGGAAGCCACTAAGGCATGAAGCAAAAATATGGTAATAATGAAGCAAACAGAGTAAAGCTAGAAAAGCTTTCTGCAAAGTCCGAGATGTTGGAGTTTGCTCAGACTATCAGCATTCCAGCCTTCCCAAACCTCCTTCATCCTCCTTCCTGGCCGGGACCCTTCTAGACTCAAGACTTTACCCTTTTTTCTCTGATCAGGTGTGCCTTTTTTTTCATCCTTTATTTGCTTCCTCCCAGGTGCTCCGAGGGTCACAGTGCAGGGCAGGGCGGGCTGGCACAGCATCCCTGGATCCCTGCCAGCAGTGCCCAGACTTCCACACCACCAGGAGAATTTCTAGCGTGCGATCTCTAGGTGGAGCCTCCTATCACCCAGATCCCTTGGAAAAGCAGGAGATGGGATGTTTTTACCATTACGGAGACTCTGGAGTGTGTTTTTCAGACCACGTTTTTGGCCTGTGTCAGGTGGAGGAGAAATAATTGCTGGGTGTGCAGCGCCTCTCAGGTCTAAGGCACTTCTACACAGATCAGATGGACAATTAACAAATCTATTTTCCATTGAGCTAATTTATTAACCTCCCCCAGAGACTTAGCTCAGTTATTCCGGAGTGCAAGGTGTTTATATTCAGATTTTGTGTACCTACAAGACAACTATAAAGTGAATATCATAAAATACTACATTTTGAATACTCAATAGAAGATTTACGTTCTTACCAAGGAGAGTTTGAAGCTGATAGTGCTGACATATGTTTAATAAAACAATTGTACACCTCTGCTCTCTAGAACAACCACTATCAAAGGTAAAGATAAAGGAGACACAACCATCGATGGAGAGCGGATGACAGAACCTGGAGCTTTCCCACTGCCTGTTATTTTTTCCTGCCTGTGGAGATAAGGCTCCGTGGCTTCGGGCAGTAAGTTATCTGACCACAGCAATGTGAGAGGAGAGCAGAGGGCCTTTTGGGCTGCCGAGGGTGAAACCCCACACTAATTCACTTATTTTTGAATATTTTGTTCCTGTTTCCAAAAGAAGTTTGAGATCTTTCCTGAACCTGGTATTTTTTGGTTTTGTTTTGTTTTGTTTTGCCTTTTTATTTTAAATGGATATGTTGGGGTGGTTTTTTTTTGTTTGGTGGGGGTTGTTTGTTTCTTGCTAAAAGCTCATCACCTCTCCTTAAAGACTTAGCTTTATTTAAAAAGGGTCAAACCCCAAACCAAACAAAAAAACCCAAAGCCTATTAAAAGTAGTCGATAAGCAATGGATAATTGGAAACATTTTGCCATGATATCTATCTATATATATGGATAGATTTATCCCCTATATATATATAGGGGGATGTATATATATGTGTATGTGTATATACATACATTTAAAAGATTTTTGACTTGTACGTATTTTCTTAGACTTGTTAATGCAAATGATTTTAATATTAAGACAATTTTCTGTGAATTGTTCAATTTTACTGCTTGGGTTGCTTCTGAAATCAGGTGATTCTCCTGAAATCTCTTTTCTTGCAGAGCGTAGAAGTTACTGGAAAACTGCAGCTGTAAAGAGTTCACACTGGAACTTTAAATGGGAATAACATTGGAATATACGTGGTTTCCAAGGTTCAGGTACTCACCAACAGTTTAGTAAGTTTTGCACTGAGTTTGATTAAGTTTTTATGGTGTTCCCTGGAACAATTTGAATTCTGGTGCTTGAGATGCTGCTTCTGCCTGCTCAAGTGGCTCGTTGTTAAACTTTTCCTAGGAGAAAATATTTTGAATTATTTTGTATTAGTGTAGTTACTGTCAGGTTCAACTCCTCGGTCGCAGCTCATCTAACAGTGAACAGCATTTCCTCTTGCCTAATGGGCTGTAAAGTTCATTAGCTGCTTCGTTATCGGCGCCTGATAAAGGTACACTTAAATAATTATAGATTGAGAATCAGTTCAAAAGTTTAATCAGCTTCTAATTAAAAAGAAATTGGCTTTGCTCGGTTTCCAGCTCTGTTACCCGTTCCCTCCCAGCCTTGGCAGGGATGCCCCGTCCTTCGGAGGGCACTTGGTTGTAATTAAACCTTTCGGAGCACCTCGTACCTGCCCAGAGAGCAGATGGCAGAGAGGCCGCTGGCCGTGGCTTCTGGCCGGTGCCCAGCTGCCGGATAAATGGGATCAGCCTGCCTGTGCGATGGTGGAAAACGACCTTTCTTATTTTTCCTATTATTATTTCGGTTGATTAACCTTCTGCTAATTGCTGGTATCCACCTCTCCCTGCGGCTCTGAGCATCCGGGGAGCAGCGCGGAGGAGCAGGAGGTGCATCCTTCCTCCGTCCCTCGGGTACCGGCAGCGCCTCCCGAGCCGGGAATGTCACGGGCACAGCGGGCATTCCCGCTGGGAATGCCTGATATTTGCATCCACTTACAAATAATGAATGTATCGCCTCACTCCTTCCACCACAGCACCGGCCCCGCGCTCCCCCATCCCCTTATCAGCCCGAACCCTTATCGGCGCTGCCTTTGGATTGCTTCCCGTAATTCCCGAGGCGGGGAAGCGCTCACAGCCCCCTTCCCTTGTTTGCGGGAGCGCGTTCGCAGCCTTTCCCCCGATCTTAATCGCCTGTCGCGATTTCGGTGCTTTCACCGCTGAGTTTCCCCGCGGCGCTGGACCCGCGGCGGGGAGGGGATGTCGCTGTCCCGAGGGGGAAATGTCGCTGTCCCGAGGGGGAAATGTCGCTTTCCCGGGAGGGTGTCACTATCCCGAGGTGTTGTCGCTGTGAATGGAGGCATGTCGCTGGCCCGGGCGGGGGGGAATGTCGCTGTCCCGGGGGCATGTCGCTGTGCCGGGGGCGAAGATGTCGCTGTCCCGGGGTGGGGGGATGTTACTGTCCCGAGGGGGGAAATGTTGCTGTCCCGGGGGGATGTCGCTGTCTTGGGGGCATGTCACTGTCCCGGGGGGGGATGTCACCGTCCCGAGGGTAGAAATGTCGCTGTCCCGGGGGGATGTCGCTGTCCCGGGGGGATGTCACTGTCCTGGGGGCATGTCGCTCTGCCGGGGGCGATGTCGCTTGTCCCGGAGGCGAAGATGTCGCTGTCCCGGAGGTGGTGTCGCTGTCCCGGAGGTGGTGTCGCTGTCCCGGGGAAGGGGGTGTCGCTGTCCCGGGGGGGCGGTGTGGGGGTGTCCTAGCCCGGGGTGGGGGGGCCGTGCCCTCGGTCCCGCCCCGCCCCGCCGCTCCTTAAAGCGGCCGCCCGGCCCCCGGCGCGCTCACCGCTCTCTCCGCCCGGAGCCGCCGCGATGCCGCTGCGGGGCTGGACGCTGCTGCTGGCGGCCCTGCTGCCCTCCGCGCTGCCCTCGCTGCTGGCCGCGCCCGCCTGCCCCGAGCGCTGCGATCGGTCTCGCTGCCCGGCGCTGCCCGCAGCCTGCCCCGGCGGGCCCGTGCTGGACGCCTGCGGCTGCTGCCGCGTGTGCGGGGCCGAGGAGGGCGAGGCGTGCGGGGGCTCGGGGCCGCCCTGCGGAGAGGGGCTGCAGTGCGTGCTGCCCCCCGGGGCCGTGCCCGCCTCGGCCACCGTGCGCAAGCGGGCGGCCGCGGGGCGCTGCCAGTGCACCAGCAGCGAGCCCGTGTGCGGCAGCGATGCGGTCACCTACGCCAGCCACTGCCAGCTGCGGGCCGCCAGCCGCCGCGCAGAGCTGCTCCGGCAGCCGCCCGTCATCGCCATCCAGCGCGGAGCCTGCGGGCAGGGTGAGGATGCTCGGGGGGGATGTCCCGGGGTGCGGGCGGGATGTCCCGGGGTGTGGGGGGATGTCCCAGGGTGCGGGGAGGATGTCCCGGGGTGCGGAGGGGATGTCCCGGGGCGCGGGGCAAAGCGCGGAGGAGGTTCGGCCCCATCGTCCTCACGCCCGGTCGGGACGCGGCTCCGCGGCCGCGCTGCCGCCGCCTCGGGGGGCGGAGGGACCGCGCAGAGGAGCCGGGGACGAGGCTTGGCCGCGGCTCAACTGGGCGCTCCAGAAACCGGAGCAGGAATGCGGTTTGGCAGCGGCTGCCAAGTGCAGGGGGGGAAAAAACCCTGTACCCTACTTTAAGTTATCTCCCACCCCCCGAGGGGTGATGCCGGGCTCGAAACTGGGGGAAACTGGTGCAAACCCTCTGAAGCGGGGCCGGCTCTGCTGCTCCGGCAAAGTTTGGAGAACCAACTCGAGCTCTCCTGTCCCGGCGCTTTGTCACAGGGAGATGCCCCGGGGAATAAAGGCAGGAATGCAGGAACCGTTCAGATGTGATGGAGCAAAGGAGAGGGGGCAGAGCAGGCTGCTGCCTGCCTTGGCCCGGTTTAGCAGATGCGCTCTGATTAATAAAAGACTTGCTGGAAAGGAAGAAGCCTGTTAACAGCGTGTTAAGCTCAGTCTAGAGTTCTGTGTTTGTTTTTGTCGGGGTTTTTTGAGGATGGCGATGGCCGCCGATAAGTAACAATGCCTGGCATTTCTCCTCCAGCATTCTTTAGTTGTCAGCGTAGTCAAACCCAACGTAACGCGAGTACCCAGAGCCGCAGCACGGGCGCAAATTAATTATTTGTAAACGGTGTAAAAAGGCATTGCCGGGTTACGAAACGGCGGCTCAGCCCCGGAGCAGCCCGGAGGAGTGTTCGGTGTGGCAGGAGCGGGATGTGACACAGAGCGGGGCACAGCCGTGCCGGGATAAGCAGGGGATGATCGTCACAAGATGCAGCCCCTAATACAGCCTGGATTAAACCTCCTAAGCCTAGCCTGTGTATCCCTTCCAAGCTATTCAGCACCATTAGGGGGTAATGTGTCAAAATTAGCATGAATTAAGCCTTTATTTCTGAAGTGGTAGTGGCTTTTTAGTAAGTCAGCGCTATTTTAGTGACGATTAATTCTCTTGGTGTAAGTTGTATCATTTCTGAACTTCCTTTCTTTTAAAGAACACCTTTTTTTTGCTCTTAGCCATCATCTCTCCAGCAGAAAAGCATTCTGATGTACAGTGGCTGTGTGTTCAGCCCACAGATCAGGCTCACAGCTTTGGGGTCAACACAATCAATTTTTTGTACCCCTGGCTGTCCCCTCAGTGTCAAAGCTGTGTTGTGCTCCGTGGCACGCTGCTGGCGTTTGCTGACTCTGCAGACAATCAAACCTTTCACACACTTTCCTGATGCCCGGTGTAAGACAATGCCTTGTGATTTTTATTCTCGATTCATGAAACCAATACTGTTTTCTCAGCCTTTTCTGCCGAGCGTTTGCAGAATTGGGGCTGTGTTTGAGCTGGGAGCAGTACGTGCCTCTGGTGGGGGATTCAGAAAATGCACAGGCTGCACACAGTCCCTGCCTGGGAAAGCTCTGCTGTTGTAGATCCATCAGGAGTAATTCCACACAATCATTTTGCTCTGTTGCACCTCTGGAACAAAAAGAAGGTGCTGGAGAAGCCAACCAGCAGCACATGCTTGTCCCTGGATGGGAGAAAACATTGCTACCAGCAAAGCTTTTTTGATATGTAAAGAACCTGAAATAAATAGGGATGGAGAGTAGGCTGTAAAGGGCTTGAATCGATGTTTTGAAAAAGGATTGCCAATATTTGGCTCCCCAAAGTAAGTTAATTTTTAATTATATTTTAAATTAATCATCAGGAGTGCTTTTTCTACCTAAAGACTGAATTATCCCTAGCCATTTTTTTCATAGTAACACACTCATGTTAATAATTTGCTCAGTACAGTGCAACAGCCTAGGGAAACAAAGGGATGGGAAAGTAGAGAAAGTGTTTGGAAAGCACTTTTTGTTGTTGTTTTTAACCCTCACACTATTTCAGTAGCTGGTCAAGTACAGTGATGTGTATATTGCTTACAATGAAGTAAAATTTTCCATAATTTTCAATTTTCATCTGCTACAGCCTGCTCCCAGTGCTGGTTTTTTGTTGGTCAGTGACTCCCAGGGAATCTTTTCGCATCCCAGCTGTGTTGGAGAGGAGGCAGGGGAGGCAGGAGCAGCTTGCTCTGGCCCTGTGTGCACAAGGGGGATGATTCCCTACCCAAAATCAGCCTCAAAACCCTCAGGCCCTTCCCAGCAGTGTCCAGCTGTGCTGTGCCCACAGCACACCCAGTGCTAACCATGCTGTTGTGCCCTTCCTGCACCAGCCTGGCCAGAGCTCCTGAGCTGCAGCTGCCTCTGAAGAAACCTTCCCTTTCCATCAGAGCGTGAGAGACAGAGAGACAGGGGCTGCCAGAGGATGTTCAGGCCTGCAGAGCCCGTGCTGCTGCAGCTCTGTGTGTGTTGGTACTGCTGAAAATACAAAGGCACAGAGGGAAGGTGAAAGTCCCCTGGGCAGAAACTGTGGCTGCCTTAGAGCATCCCACACCCAGCAGCGAGGTCAGTGCCACGAGACCTCGGTGTTCAGTGGTGAGGTTCAGCATGCTGGCAGGATGTTTTCTTTTTCTTCTGCAAATATGTTTTTGGTGGCCTTAAATCCCTGCTGCTGACCGAGGGAAGAAGGCTCAGCACACAGCTTAAACCAGGCTTTATTCCCTTGCTCGTTTTTCCCACAAGTGTTGGCAGGCGTTTTGGGGCAGTGTGTCCTTCTCTCCACGTAGCTCTCTTCACACTGTAAAATACAAACTAACCTGGATTTGTCCTTTCCCCACCAACCCGAGCAAGAAGAACGTTCCTTGTGGTTGCTCTCAATTTCTAACTATTTTCTGCCTGGTTTTGAGCTGGTTTTATATGTTTTCGAGCTTTTATTAGGTTTGCAATGTGTGATGTGGTATCCCAGTGAGCTCAGCTGCCCTCAGCTTGCTGGCAGCTGTCACAGGTGGCTCAGCCTCTGTCCCAGGCATGCTCACACACGATGTCACATCGGGGTTTGATGGGAGCCCTTATGGATTAGATTAATCAGGTCATTACAGCTTGATTGCCTGGGGAGAAGGCAGAGATGAGGGGTAACTCAGTGCAGAAAGCTGTGTATCACTGAGATACAGCCCTTGCTGCTTCATCACCCGATTTCACAGTTCTACAGACAGGGAGGGGAAAGCAAAAAGAAAAAAAATCAGTTTCTTGCGAAGTGGCTGACTGTGTGTTTTGAAATGCACCAGGCAAAACTGCATCCAAGTGTCTCAGTGTAATTATCTGGCAGGAGAAAAGGAGCTCTGCGGTCAATAACCCATTTGTCATTCACGGAGCCCTTCTAAACAGCCCGAGAGTGATCTCAGAGTGCAGCAGAGGATGGGCTGGAGATGGCCCTGCCCGCATTCCCCTGCTAATGGGCCGGCAGTGCTGAGCCTGGAATAATCGGGGCAGGGAGACAAAAACTCAGCCGGGAAATCTGCGAGGCTTGGGAACCCCGCCAGATATTTATCGAGAGGGAAGTTGATACTGTTGTTATGAACAAGGCTTTCAGCTGTTTCCCCGAAGATAACAGGCACATGGTGGTGTTTTTATTGTTATTATTTGTGTGCTGAAGAAGTGTTGGGAGGCTTTGGCAGGTTACTTGGCACGTGCCAAGTCTATCAAAAGTGACCCAGGAGGATCAGGTTGTTGGGGGCTGAGTGCACAAATGAGAACTCCAGCGCTGCTAAATTTTCATCTCCTCCTCAGTTGCTGTTTGGGTGGTCTGAACATAATTCTTTTCCAACTTTTCCTCAGTCTATTTTGCAGCAGCACGAGAAGAGAAGGCAGGGAGGGAGAGAAGCTGAAGGCAATGGAAATAAATAGCAACATCTTTCCAGAAGAGAACCAATTCCCAAGTGTGGGATTAAAAATCTTTTCCAAAGCCAAGTACTCAGCTAGGAGAAGAGGCAACTGTAAGAAGTGGTTTGTCCGGAGAAGCTCACCTTTTCCCCTCTCCACATCCAGATTTCCTTCCTGGGGAGCAGGCAGTAATTTTGCAGTCGCCAGACTTCAAACAGTCAGGTCGGTAAATACAGATTTGGAACAAGGAAAGATTCAATCCTTTCATCTTCTGGGCTTTGAAATTTAAAGGTACCTGTGGACTGGGCAGGAATGCTTGAGGCCATGAGTAAGCAGCAGGAGTGTTGTTAAGCAGATTGGGATGTGAGGGAGGCAGCATATCCCGAGCAGCTCTCAGGCTCTGCCCTCCAAGAAATAGGAGAAGCTGGAAAATATTTTTCAAATGTGAATTTACATGTGCTTGGAGTGAAAGAAAGCAATGTCAGAAATAGAAACTGGGGTACTGTGGAACTGGACTGGTGTTGTAAATACAGCCATCCCACATCCCAGAAGCTGCTGGGGCCTCTGGGATCCCTGGCTGGACTTGGGCCCGAGTGAATACCTGACATTATTTTGGAGGCTGTGTTCAGGATGTAGAATAGAAGACTTTGTTTTCCCTTCTGGATGCAGGTCATTGTGGTTCCCAAATTGGTTGTCCTGCTTCAAGGAGAAGACTATAACTGAAAATAAGCCTCCACTCCCTTATATCAAAGGGCTATAAAATAATTGGTCTTATACTAATGGATGTTGACCTTATATCTGTAGATAACAGGAGAGTTACAATATCTTAAGGTTGTGAGACAGGACACAGGTGACAAGTTATTTTAAAGTTTGGTGAACTGAGAAGATTTTTGCCACCATATTTTACCAGCTGGAGGTGAACTACATGTCCAGGCAGAGGAACTCTTGAATTTCTGGGTTACTATCAGGCACCCTGTGCACTGATAAGGTGAAGCACAAGGCTGGAGGTCAGCTGGGTTGTGCAATTTGTTACCATTTCTCTGCCAGGAGCTTGATTGTGGAGGGAAAAACATGGAAAAACAAAGCAAGTATGTGTTTCATGTGTGAGCAGATGCATTTCCTCTGCTCTTCCTGCAGGCTGGTACCTGGCCCTGTCACTGCCTGCAGTGCCATTAAAACTCTGTGTGGTATTGCTTAACCAAACTCATTCTTGTCTCTGTCTTTTTCCCCCCATCAGGGTTTCTCAGACTTTCCATCTCCTCACTCTTTTTGGTGAGACATGGGAGAGGGATGTGCAATGAATATTTCCTACATCCCCTTTTGCAGAGCTGCTGCTAGAAATCCCAGTGAGAAATCCCAGTGAGACAGTGAAATGCTTCTGGTAGCACTTGGATTTGCACATATTTTTGTTGCCAGACAACTGATGGATAAAATAACACTTATTAAATCTGGTAGCCATGCACAGAAGTTACCCAGTGGTCTAAAATTTGAAATATTTTCTGTAGCAGAGGGTAACATGAGCAGGAGCTCTCAATATTTTTCCAGAGACCGCTGTCATTGCCCCATCTCACAGACAGTGAATCTAGGGCAGGAAAAGATAAAGAGCTTTGCTCAAGGTCAGCCAGCAGCAGAGCTGACAGCAAACTGAGCTTTCATGAGTCCCTGCTCAGTTTTCTGCACCTTGCCAGCATTGCTGCTCCATTTTCCATTACTTTTCTTTTCCATTACTCCATTTCTTTAACTTTCAGGCTGCAGTTTGGGCTTTGTCCTGCCAGCAGCATCGATGATCTGTCGATCTGCATCCTCAGAGAGTCCTCCTGGAGGAGGGAAGGAGTGGGTGAACCCAGCACTGGGAAGGGAGAGGAACCCAAACAAGGCTCTCCCCTCCCGCCATCCCATCCCCAAAATAAACACAACCCCTGGGGAATCTCATGCTTTAACCTTTGTGGTGGTAAAGGGATGATTCACTCTTTTTCCAGGACAGCACAGGCACTGTTTGGAATGTCTGCCCTTTCTCTATCTCTGTGTAGACCTCAATCTAGGAAGGTAAAGCTTGGCTAAGCCTTGTTTTCTTTTGTATTCAGACACTAAAAGTGGGCAAGCAGAAGCCACTTATCAATACGAGAAAATACTCAGATGGTCCCTAAAATACAGCAGGATAGGTGTTCTAGATAAGGATATCAATATTTAAATAGCTACTGTTGATGGGGAGCAGTGAATATAATCTAGAACTCTAGATATCTTTGGAAAGTGCATGTTTGAGAGAATGAAATTGAAACCTGCTGTCCTTTAAACCTTTCCTGAGGAACTCCAGGAGCAGCAGGGTGCTGTGTGACAGTGGCTGCCTCCCCAGTGGCAGTGCCACCCCCTTACTGCACCTCTCCAGGTAGGGTGGCAGAAGGAACATCCACAGTACTCCAGCTTCATTTCCCAGCCACTCACTGATTTCTGATGTCTACATTAAAACAAGTCTGGGTGGTCTTGGAGTGATTCTTGAGACAGATGTAGAAAATACTGCCAAAGGCTGACAGATTTTTCAGGCTATTGAGGCTTTTGCAATGTAGTTATGCTGGCTTCATGTATTGTACAATCACAACACCCCAGAGTAGGAGTGATGTCTGTTTTATTACTGTTCTGAGGGGTTTCTATCTATTTTTTTCCTATAGATTTGATCCCTATTTGTATCAACTCCATGTCACTCCCAAGTCCAGCCACAGCCAAGTGGTGAAATCAGTGCCCTCTCCAGCTGCAGAAAAGAAGCATCTTAGGAAGCTTTTTACAGGCTTTCCCCTTAAGGGAAAAGGCTAGAGAGAAGTTTAAGGAGCATGAAAACAAGAACTTGTTTTTATTCCCTGGTGTCTTCATACCAGGGTTCCTGGAAGTTGAAGCTAAGTCTCTTAAGCAGAGATTTCTTCTGAAGATGCAGTGTGAAAGTTTCTCACATACTTAAAATGAGATCTTAATGGGTTTATAATTTTAGGAGGAATTCTCAAGATCGGACAGCTGCTGGTTACATGTGGGATACAGGAATTACCACGTCGTTGGTGCTTGATGGGTGTTCTGAGGTTGTTTTGCTGGTTCTCTGCCTGTAGTGAGTTGGAGCTGGGAGGTAAAGCAGGGTGATGACCCAACTTGGAAGGGACACAAACTGAGCAGGGCTGGAAAAAAAAAAAGGAGAGGAGAAATGATTCCTGACTCATCTGTTGTATTTTCAGCCTTCTGCAGAGAAGAGAATTGTCTGCTTCAACCTGCTGGCTGAAATACTCTGTTCCTCTGTCTGCAGGAAATGGGGCAGACTCTTTTCCATAACTACCTGACTTACATTTCTTAGTGTTTCCAGCTCAGACAGGGCTGCTGTTAATGATATTTTCGAGCTCAGCACTCTTTGCCCTTGTCCTGAATTGCTCTTCACCTTTATTCCCTGTGTCTGAGCATCTCCCTGCAGGCTGCCCCTCCTGGTGCCCGTGCAGGGCACTGCTGGCACAGCCTCCAGGGCTCTGTGCCTTTGTCAGAGGGTTTCTGGCTCCCAATTAATTTGTCATCTCTGTAGAGCCCCCCTCAGCACTGCATTAATGTGGCAATGCTGCTGCAGGCACGGCGTGTTCCTGCTCCCTTCCCTTCCCTTCCCTTCCCTTCCCTTCCCTTCCCTTCCCTTCCCTTCCCTTCCCTTCCCTTCCCTTCCCTTCCCTTCCCTTCCCTTCCCTTCCCTTCCCTTCCCTTCCCTTCCCTTCCCTTCCCTTCCCTTCCCTTCCCTTCCCTTCCCTTCCCTTCCCTTCCCTTCCCTTCCCTTCCCTTCCCTTCCCGCACCCTTCCCGCACCCTTCCCGCACCCTTCCCGCACCCTTCCCGCACCCTTCCCGCACCCTTCCCGCACCCTTCCCGCACCCTTCCCGCACCCTTCCCGCACCCTTCCCGCACCCTTCCCGCACCCTTCCCGCACCCTTCCCGCACCCTTCCCGCACCCTTCCCTTCCCTTCCCGCACCCTTCCCTTCCCTTCCCGCACCCTTCCCTTCCCTTCCCGCACCCTTCCCTTCCCGCACCCTTCCCTTCCCGCACCCTTCCCTTCCCGCACCCTTCCCGCACCCTTCCCTTCCCGCACCCTTCCCTTCCCGCACCCTTCCCTTCCCGCACCCTTCCCTTCCCGCACCCTTCCCGCACCCTTCCCGCACCCTTCCCGCACCCTTCCCGCACCCTTCCCGCACCCTTCCCGCACCCTTCCCTTCCCGCACCCTTCCCTTCCCGCACCCTTCCCTTCCCGCACCCTTCCCTTCCCGCTCCCTTCCCTTCCCGCACCCTTCCCTTCCCGCTCCCTTCCCTTCCCGCACCCTTCCCTTCCCGCACCCTTCCCTTCCCTTCCCGCACCCTTCCCTTCCCGCACCCTTCCCTTCCCTTCCCGCACCCTTCCCTTCCCGCACCCTTCCCTTCCCTTCCCGCACCCTTCCCTTCCCTTCCCGCACCCTTCCCTTCCCGCACCCTTCCCGCACCCTTCCCGCACCCTTCCCTTCCCGCACCCTTCCCGCACCCTTCCCTTCCCGCACCCTTCCCGCACCCTTCCCTTCCCTTCCCGGGGCTCCAGGCCTGCCTGTTTATGCCCAGGCTGGATTTCCTCCCACCTCTCCGCTGCTGTTTACAGAAGGAATTGCAGTTTCCTGTTGTTTTAGATGGAGCTGTCACCCTCCCTGCTGACACCCAGTTGCCTCTGAGCCTCATCAGCTCAAAACTCTGATGGTTTTTGCTCCCTGCTAAGTCTGTTCTGCAGGGGCAGCCAGTGCACTTGGTTTTTAGAGGAATTTCTGGCATTCCTGGGAGGGTTTATGTACATATTTTCCCCGCTATGAGGTTCTGCAAGGGTTGTTGAAGGCTGAGATTATTCCAATCAGATAAAATAGGGGTTATGCCCATTTTAGAGCTAAATCTCAGACACTAAAGCACAAATTGCTTTTCACAAGTTGCATGGAGATGGAGTAACACAGCTTGGACCAAGATGCACCCATCCAGGGCGTTCCTTCCAATCCTGGGATCTGTAGTAACTCAGCAGCTGAGTTGTAACAAAGATGTTCTGTATATGATTAACTTCCCACTTATTCTGCCTTGTAGGTAAGTGGTAGGAAAAGTTCCCTTTTGCTAAAAATAAAAGTGTGAATCTGAAATTGTATAGGAACTTCCTAGAGGAAAGCTGTGGGCATGTTACAGGAGGAATTTGCCCACTGCCCATTTTCAGTGACAAGAACACCCTGCACAGCCTGATCAGACCAAAGAGGTCTGATTCCCACTGAGAAAGAAGCTGGACTAAAGAGGCTGGACCAAAGTGTTCTGAAGGCTTTGCTTTGCAATTTCATTGTCTTCAAATCATTTTTATTGTTGTTTTACAAATACACAAGGACTCTTTATGTCATTCTCTTCATATAACTTGATAATTCTGACTACCACAGCGTGGTCTGGCTTGGAAAAGAACTTAAAGCCCATCCAGTGCCACCCTCTGCCATGGCAGGGACACCTTCCACTGTCCCAGGCTGCTCCAAGCCCTGTCCAGTCTGGCCTTGGGCACTGCCAGGGATGGGACATCAGATATTGGTGACATCCTTGTGTTGCCAATATCTGCTTTTATTTATTCCTACAATTGGATGCTCAATACCTTTCCCTTTTAAGCTCTTCTCAGGGCAAACATTAATTTGTGGCCAGTAGCAAATGAACATCAATCAGAACGTGAAACATTTTCACCTTTATTTTGTTATTCAAACGTGCTTTTGCTCCATGAGTGACCACACATTGCTCTGAAAACTGTCTTGTGTCACCATTAATTTGAGAGCTGTTCTGTTCTATGAACTTTGTGTAGATTCCCCGTTTTGTTTAGCTTGGCAGCTCTTTTAGGTTTGTTTAAAATCTGTGATTAAAACGAATGAGTTTCTGCTTTTGGATTAGCAGGGAAGATACAAAGTCCTTGTTAAAGAATGCCAAGAAAGAATTGATCATCTAAATGTTATGATTATGGAAATGGACTTTAGTTTCCCTTTGCTCATGTGCAATTATGCAAAATAACAATTCCACTTAAAATCCTCTCTTTAATCTTGCAGTGGTTCTTCCTGCAGGAAATATTTTAAGTGAAGACCAGATTTGTGCAGTTTACTGGTAGGAGAGATTTCAAGCATTTTATTCTACCATTATTTAGGGCTATGAAAATGTTTTTGCTTTTAGGGAAGTCACAGTAATACAGAATTTCCTCCCAGAAATCTCTGAAGTGTCTTGAGTTTCTGCATGGATTATACAGGGGGAAAAATAACTGATGCAATAGCATCTGTATTAACAAGGTGCTGTGGTTTAGACCTCTCAAAATTCCCTCCAATGACCTAAGAGCTGCTCTTGAGCAAATTGCCTGTGACACGTAGAATGTTGTTCCTTATTTTCTTAGTGTTTTCATTGTGTAATACCCTTTTTTTGGTGAATTACACAATTTATCCTTGAATAGGAAGTGGAATATTTAGGCTTGCAGTTTTCTGTTATTTAAAAAGAGAAAGTGTGGCAGCAGATTCCCACACTTTTCCCCTGTCTCTCTCCAGCAGGGCTTGCTGATCCCCCTGTTTTCAGCGAGCTGAGCACCTTTGCAGGAGTTTTTGTGCCTCCACAGTCTGAGGTTTGAAGGTTTTTATATGGCATGAATGGAAGTTTGTACAAACACCAGCGGCTGGAGTCTTATTTGGGAGGGTGGAAGTTCTCCAAGGAAAACTTGGTCTGTGGTTTGTGTCAGTAGTCACCGGTTCTGGCAGCCCAGAGGTTTTGTGAGTGCTGCAGCTCTTTTGCTTTCGTTCTGCAGAGAATCCCAGCCCCAAGCCCTGCTTTCAAAGCCTTGTGTGTGTCTGAACAAGTGGTGAGTGCAGGAGGAAATGATCACCTGTTTTCAGCAGTTCAGTATCTTCAGTTATCCCCTGCACTGCAGCCTTCAGGGAGGTGGCACACAGAGAGCTGCTGGGATGTGCCTTTTTCCCCTTTCATTGTGCCTTTTTCCCCTTTCATTGTGCCTTTTTCCCCTTTCATTGTGCCTAAGACAAAAACTCCCGTTAAATGGGATCATGACTTTGGTCCTTTAGTCAGTGGGAAGGTCCTGATGAAGGAGGGCAGAACCCTCTTTTTGAGCAGAACCCCCTTTTTGAAAAGGGGAAAACAGATGAAAACTGGATGGGGAAAAGCCCCATGTGTGACTGAGATGTGCCCAAAGCTTTGCTTGAAGACCTGCTCTCTTCTCTATGCCAAGAAAAGCCCTTCCAGAGCAGCAGACAAAGCTCTCCCAGCACAAGGGGAGAGGTTACTTTGGTGAGATTTCTATCTCCAAAGCATCTCTCTTCAGTTTAGCCCAAAATAACCACCAAAAGCAGCCTGTGTGAGCTGTGAGCATCATTGCATCGATGCCACTTTGAGTAATGACCTAACCAGAACCCAAATCTTAATTTGCTTTTTGGCTCCTCTTTATGAAACGAAATTACTTCAGTTGTTTACAGCTGGGTGTGCTTTTTTCATGGCTTGGTGCTCTGTCTTGCAGTCTGTTTACTGATTATTAGCCCTGTTAATGCCAGTTGGCAGAGATTTACCTTCTCATTTCAGGGCTGCCATCCAGCACACCTTTGAAGTCCTTGAAGAATTAGTTGCCTTGGGAATTCTTCATGCTGTAACCTATTTATGTTTTGGGTTTTTTGGTTTTTTTTGTCATTAACTGAATTCACAACAATCATCTTTATAATGTCATTAATAAAGGTTTTTTAGCCGTGCTCGTGGGCATTTAGGGCATTGTGCAATAGTTCAATAAAAACGTTACAAAACACAATAATCACAGCATATAAATAGAAAGAGGAGCAGTCTGGGAAGATTTGAACGTCAGAGCCTGAAGGTATTTAGGAACTAGAGCTTTTTTCAAGCCCAACTCTCAATGATTTAGAAACAAACCAAAACAACACCACCCCCACAATTAAAAAAAAACAACAACAACAAAAAAAAAAAACAAACCAAAAAGCATATATTTTCTACTAAGGCCCTGAGCTATTGGTACAGCTGGAAAATAGATGTGTAAGAGAGAAGAGGGAAGTTTACCTGGTGAAACTCTCAGTTTCACTGCTGTCTTCTACAGTGATGGCTGGAAACTGCCCTGTGGTGGTACAGGGATGAGCATCTGCCCACATTAAATTTGTAATGTTGGTGTTTATATGGCCATTTATGCTTCCACGTGGTAGTTTGTGCCTAGGTTCAAATCTTAGATAAAACTTCATACAGAGTTTGTTTCTTGTAGGAAAGATCAGTGCAGCTCTCAGCTCCCTGTGTGTAGCTCAGTAATCAAAGAGCAATTAGCTTGCGGTTTTTTGCCCTCCATTATTCTTTATCTCAGTGATAAAAGTAATTTTCAATGTATCAATACTTCCACAGCCTTCAGATTTTATGTTGATGGTAAATACCAGTTCACAGGAATTTTTTTCATTAACATTCATCAATGAGTTCATCAAGTTTAGAGCTTTGACTGTTGTTTATTTGCTTTAAAAAGGTATGTTTTCCATTTAAATGGGCAGTGCTTCAAGAGGAGTTGCAAAACTGTGTTACACAATGCAGGAATTCCTAATGCATAAGCAATAGGCAGGCGTGGCCAGCTGCTGGGAGCTTTTTGGGTCAGTATGCCATGAGTTAGGATTTATTATCTAACTTTTTCAAAGTAGGAAATACTGAACTTTTTTTTTTCCACTCCGCAGTTTAGTTTGGGACTGCATGAGGGGGTGGATTATGGACAAAATGCTGTTTTCTCTGAAACCCTGGCTTCTGTAGGCTCCAGCTCCAAGGGAAGGCAGCTCTGAGGTGAAGTATTAGCAGTCTCACCATGTACAGCCCGGGCATCCTTTTTCTTCTTCAATGGCTAAAAGCAGAAAAAGATTGAAGGCATGAAAAAAAAAGCTGTGCTTTTCCTGTGCAGTTCCCTCATCCGTGGAGCGCTTTTTTTTTTCCCCAAGGGCAGGATGTGACCTTTGGATTTCTACAAATCATTGCAGCTGAGATGAAATCATTTTAAAAGCAGTGATCAAAAAATATATCGATGGCTGTAGCAGTGCCCTGTGGCGTTTTAGCCCAGCACCACGTTAATCCCATCTGATAATCTGCCTAAGCACCTATTTAATGCAAATGGATAATCCCAAACTGCATTTCTTATCGTAGCAGTTTCCCAAAACTGTCCCTGTTATAATTGTCAGCTTTACAGCTGTGGCAAGGCTTGCTTGATACCGAATATTTCTAGTAGGGACTATTAATAGTTTGGTAAATTGATATTTCTCAATCAGCAAATCCTTATGCCTCTGTGGGGTGAAAGCCCAAGGGCAACAGCTCATGTGTAAATCAGAAAGCACTGAATACTCTTGAGGAAAAACAATGAGGTGAGGACAAAAGTTTCCTGATTGATGTTGCTGCTTCGTAAAGCAGATAAACATTTCTGAAACAGCACAGCTGATTTTGTGGTTACTGCTGTGGCTGCTGCTCATGGTGGGCTGCATTTAAAAGCCCTTGAGATGTTTCACAGGATATAAATAAAGAAAAAAAGCTGTTATTGAGTGACCGATGGTGTTTGGGTGGAGCATGCACCCCTCTCCTGAGGGCAGTGTGTGCAGGTTGGCATTGGGAAGTCACCTGGAACATGTTCACCCCTGAAGCAAACCGGTGTCTGGTGAGTGTTAAAATCGGTGGCATTTTGTTCCCAAATCACCATTGCCTCCAGTGTGCACTTCAAAATCTGCTTGGTTTTCCTCTCTGGTCTTTCCAATAGCAAAGGGCATTCGGGGTTTGGGTATTGGGATGGTTTTATGGGATAGTCCTTGGTCTCCTGTGAGTCTGCGAATAAATCGTCCTCTTACACCGTCACAGGCACTTAGGGCACCCACAAGCTGCTTATTGCTTTAATCTCTGCATGGATTTAGAAGGCAAATGGCAAAGAGGGATGGGAGCAGCACACCACATTAATACTCCTCTGAAAGTCTCTTACAGGCTTGGCTTGTGCCTCTAGAACACGAGATGGAGGCACCAGATAAAACTGGAATGAAAACAAAGGGTGTTTCCCGCCTCTGAAGGAATACTAAATAACTCTTCGGGGTGTTCCCAATTTGCATAGCTGCTCCCAATTTTAAAAAGGAATGTTTTGCCCCTGGACTGCTGGAGAAGGAGAAGCTGTGTCAGAATAGTGGGTTTTTCCCAGAGATTTTTAGACGTCTCTTGGTGCAGACAGGTTTTCTGTCGGCCACAATGGGAGTTGGGCATCCAATGGCTTTTGAAAATCCCCTCTGAATCCTCAGTGACCATGAGCTGGTGTTCCAGCACTGCCCAGGAATGCAGAGCTCTGTGGTCCCATTGTGTTTGTGTTTCATAGCCCTGGGGTGGCTCAGGGACTCCGGGCAGGGTGGGATCCTCCCCTCCATGGAGCTGATGGACCTCAGGGGACATCGGTGGGAGGGATGGAGGAGTGTGGGGTGTGTGGAAGGTGCTCCCACCTGGAGGTGCCAGCCAGGGACACTGTGTGGGGACACTGGTGGGAAAGGAAGCCCAACCTTGTACCCAAGTTAAACTTTCCCAGCAGCTGCTGAGGGCTTGCACCGGGGTCAGGACCTCGGTGTCCTCAGCGTTTCACAAATGCAGCAGCCTGAGACTTCAAAAAGCTCCAAGAAGGCGGATTTTGGCAGAGGAACAGAGCTCGTTTGTTTAATCTGAGGAGACCATACAGGCTAAGTAGACCATCCAGAAAAGGAGAGCAGCAGTGGAGGCATCTGAGTACAAAATCCCTTTCACAAAGGGAGGGTGGGCAGTGCAGACAGGGAATAAACCCTGTGCTCCTGCAGTGCCTCACCCTGGGCACCTCTCTGGGATGGACCCGCGCTGCCCCACGGGGTGCATCCACACCAGGAGTGTCATGGACCACTTCTCCTAAGGATAAACCACTCCACCTCTGTGCAGAGGAGCAGGGAGGAAATCTAGAGCCAAGGGTCGTGCTGCAGACGACTTTTAAGGAAGGGAAAGATACCCATTCAGAGCTTTTTTTAATTCAGGTGTTTTGCAATGACCCTCCTGCAGTCACTTGAAGAACTCATGACACGTCCTCTGTTTCTATTTCAGGCCAAGAACATCCGAACAGCCTGAGGCACAAATACAACTTTATTGCAGATGTGGTGGAGAAGATCGCTCCTGCTGTGGTTCACATTGAATTATTTCGCAAGTAAACAAGATGCCCAGTCTTGATTTTTTTTTTTAATTCATGAAAACAGCTGCCAGCATGACAGAAATGTTGATTGATGATATGAAATAGCAGAGAGGTTTCGAGATCATAAATATTTGTCATGCTTAAGAATTGAGGATAATTTAGGAGTCATGGGAAAAAAAAATAGCTAAACTAATGGGTGTGCTTTATCTTTTATACGTGCTTTATTTATTACTTCTCAATGAGAGTAACAGCAGATATCTTAAAACGTTAAAACTCACTAAACTCCTTTTTGCTCTGAGTTATTTGGAATGGTTTGTGAGTTTTCAGCTTTTTTTTTTTTTTGCAAAGCAATAAACCCTTTATTTCTTTTGTCTTTTTTAGACTTCCTTTTTCCAAGAGGGAGGTGCCAGTTGCCAGTGGCTCGGGGTTCATTGTCTCTGAGGATGGGCTGATAGTGACCAATGCCCATGTGGTCACCAACAAGAACAGGGTGAAGGTGGAGCTGAAGAATGGGGAGACCTATGAAGCCAAAATTAAAGATGTCGATGAGAAATCAGACATTGCACTAATTAAAATAGATGCTCAGGTGAGTCGTTAAAGCAAGACACATCTCATTCATCTGGTTTAACATCCTCCTCTCCAAAAACTGCTGCTGATTTTCAGGTTTGAAGGAAAAAAAAAGTTGTTTACTGGGCTGGGTTGTTGAGAATATATGAACTAGGTGGATAGATGTTTTTAAAAGCCTAGTTTGTGGGTGGCAGTGGTTAATTTTGTTCCCTCCCAGTGTAGTAAAGTATTACATAGCCCTTTTTTATGCATCCTCAAAATAAAAAACAACACCCCAATTTGCTGGCTGGTTTGCACACACTTCATCTGATATAACTCTGTCTCAGAGAAGAAATGGGGGTGTTCTGCTGGTGCTACTCTGTCCTGAGTGCCTATATTGAAGTCACAAATGGCTGCTAGAGGATACATTAGTCCCTCGCTGATGCAGATACTAAAATGGAAAATATCTTGGGGAACATGGAAATTAAAGCCAGCTTGTAAAGATGCTCTAACACTGCAAGTGGTTTTCTGAGCAGCTTCCCATCTATGATCTTCCTCCCTATCAGATGTTCCTCTGTCAGCATTCTTGTGCCTCCTGCCACAGCAGAAAAGCTGTCAGGAGGTTCTGCACACCTAGCAAAGGGAATATTGTGGGAATGATGCCTAATGGAGATGTAGGGGGCTGGACGTGGCTGTCTGGGGTGCTGCTCACTCTGACTCCCCTCCTTTGGCCTGTCAGTTAACAACCTCCACGTTTGAGGGGCAAGAATTCTTCATTTGAAACACGTGGCTCAAAAATGTGTGGATCTGCAGTGTTGTTGCAGTTCAGGGCGATTCCCCAGCGAGGTCAGGAGTGTTTGTGCCAGAGTTCACGGCTGAGTCAGACGCCCAGTGCAGAACTCTTGGATGACCCGAGATATGGAGTGCTCCTGCTGCTCCCTTGCCACCTTTATCATTCAAAAGCTTTCTCTTTTTTAAAAGCTTCTGAACAGCAACCAGGCAGAAAAAAACAAACAGCACCAACAATGTTTCTGCCGTGTTGTTTTTTCTCTGTTTTCGTGGTGTCGCTTGTTTTCTCATTTTTTATCTTAAAATAAGCAAAAGCAGTAAGAAAAGAGGGAAAGATCCCCAGCATGAGCACTGGCAGCTTTAGGATGAGCAGGATGGGGCAGGGAGTGAAGGGCAGCTGGAAAAGTGCTTTAAAATTGGCAGCACAACGTGGTGGGGAGAGCAGACACGGTGAGAAGGAGAGGACTTGGAGCAGCAGGAGCTGAACTTGAGAGAAGAGAGGTGGCAGTCAGGGAGGAGACACTGAACTGATGTGATGGATTCAGGACTTAGGAAAGGAGCAGGCATGGGCTTGAATGGTATTTGATACCCTGAGGAAATGGCTCCATGTTGCCCTGGGAAGCTGCTTGTGGGAAGGGAGAACCTGGAAGCAGCTTGGAAAAAAAAAGGGATGCATCCAGATGAGCTTGTGGTGGAAACCACTGATCAACAGGGCTGGAATTGGTCTGACCTGCCCTTGGAAGCATCTTATCAGCTGTACAACCCAGTGCCTTGGGTGGTGTTCTCCTCCTGGCCTCTCCCATTGCAGCTCAGGGTAATTTTGAGAAGACTGAGGGGAAATTTAAAGGGATGGGAGGCCCAGATTTCCAGCCAGCTCTGGTAACATGGCACAGGGAAATCCCAGTCCAAGGTGAGGCCTGAGGCACCTCTGCTCACAGGACAGGTGCTGCTTTGCATTTGAGAATTAAAAATAACATTTTATGTGTTCACAAAAAAAGTTAAAATGGAAACGTGTCCAGCTAAGAAACTGATTCTCAGACTGAGTTTTGTGAGACATTGTCATGTACCCTTTCAAGTTCAGTGTTTGGGCTTTCCTTTTTGTACTGGAATGCCTTGCAGTCATTCAGGTGCCTAAGACTTTTTAAAATCACAGGGGTAATAATTTGTTGAATTTAAAATGTATTTGCTGGCTAAAGGAGTCAACGGGAGGGTACAAATGACCCCTTAAAAATCTGGATATGGCATGAAAACCATCCTTAAGAATTTTTCTGAAGCAAGAGAGGAAGTTCTTGAACTGAAATAAATTATTTGAAGGTGACATCAAAGATGCAGAAGGGTTTTGATTTTTTTTGTGTGTGTGTTTTTTGTTGTTGTTTTGTGTGGCCTGTTAAGGCAGGATCTGAGGAGTGAGGAATGCTCTGTGGTTGGGAGCAGAGCTGGGCTTGAAGTGTGGGATCAGGCTGTCAGCTGGCATTCCTAAAGCTGTTCAGATTTTGCAGCAGCCTGAATGCTGTTTTCCTCTAAGGTGTGAACATCTGGTGTAAGACATTGCTAGAATTAATTTGGCTTTGCTGAGTGCCACAGGGAATGAAGGAGGGTGGTAGAATCTGGGCACCAGGAGGGGTGAACCATTTCCCTGATTAAATTCTTCTCCGTGGAAAAACAACTTGCAGTCAATGAGGAATAGAAACCTTGGAGCAGTTGTTCCAGACCTAAAATGTGCTTGTTTTTACAGTCTATAAAAGAGAGCAACAGTGTTTCTCATGTCTGTGGTGACACAGAGCAGTTTGCTGGAGTGTTGAAAGCAGGAAGTAAGATTGGAATCAATGTGGTAGCCATGAATCCAATCTAAATATCCTTCCAAATGCAAGGAGGGGACCACATCTCTAGAAAGGAACAGTGCAGTTGCAGACAATTTGGGTATGAACATGCAAAATTTATAAGAATTCCCTAGAAAAAATTGGGTTTTGGCAGCATAGGCAGGGACTGGTGAAATAAATAATCTGTGCTGCGTGGCACGTGTGATGCTGCAGCGAGTGTGAAACCCATCAAAACTCTTGCACAACACTCCAAAGGGAGCAGATGCTTTTCTGCTGGCAGAGCTGGACTGTGGGATTCATCTCAAGGCAAATAACTACCTTGTTAAATCAGAATGTGTGATACAGCTGCTGAAAAATAAACACCAGCAGGAGGGGGGGAAATTTCAGGGTGGTTTAATGGACGGTGTCAGGGTTTAGGGGGGCAGAGTTATAAAAGAACCCAACCCAAATGGAAACTGGAAGCCCCAAGTAGTGGAAGGTGGAGGTGGCTTTTGCCTGGAGACCCTTTTCAGCCCTGGAAATCGAGCTCTGTCCATAAAAATGATGCCTGTGCTTTGGCACTGAAGGGAGGAGGAGGAGGGTGAATGGCTTTATTTTCAGGTGTTTCTTCTTTCTATGTGCTTAAAAACCAGCCATGAGGCACTGACTCTGGAATCACACATGGAGCACACGCCAGGTCCTGAAGATTTTTGTTCTTCAGTGTGGCCAGTTCCTGGTTCTTTAGCCCAGACAGGATTTGGATCTGCATGGTGCAGCAGCCGTGGGGTTGTGACCCATCTCTAATTTGTGGTGAGACTTCAGCCCTTCGGTGAAAAACCTTCAGATTAAGGTTTCTCCTGCATCTTTTTAATATAAACACTTGATACTTTAAAATCAACAAGACCTTCTGCCCTGGTTCCCCTGGGGTTTCCTGAGGCAATGAATGTCTGTATCTTTGTGGCCAGAGGGGATTTACTTGTTTCCCCTTGTGTGTACAAACTGGAGGAGGCAGGAAAGCAAACTTCCCTGTTTATGCATCAATGTTTTAATAGCCCACATTTTGAAAGAACAAACTATTTGGGCACCAGATGTGAGGGGTTTTTCTAAAATGCTATTTCACTTTGAAATCTGTTACTGGGTAATTTGTTGCTTCCTCTGGAAACCCTGGTGAAGCCCACACATTGCTTGCAGAAGTCTTCAGGAGCCATAGAAATGAAATAGGTTGGAAAAAGCTTGGACCTTAACTCCTGTTTATTCATCAATTTAGGCAGCAGTGGTTTCCCTGCCATCTTCAGCTTCTAGTAGCCCTCACTGTGGGGACAATGTGCTGATCCAGCTTCCCATGCAGCAAAATACTCACATCTCCAGGGTGGATCTGGAGCACCAGCATTTTTTTCAATTGCTATTTTTATTTTATTTAATTGTAATTACATTTGTATTTTATTTTTAAGGGAGAACAGCTATCTCTTGCCAGGCAATTGAAAACCTGGTGACATATCAAAACAACACTTCATTCTTCTTTTTTTTTTTTTCTGCAAGCTTCCCATGCTCCATATTTAGATAAGGAGACTCAGTTTTGCTTTTCTAACTATAGATGAAATACTTTTGGAGGCTTGTAATTCGTTCAGCCTGGGTTTTTCGTTTTCTTTGGCCCTCTGTCAAGCAGTTTCTAGATTGTAGATGATATTCTATATTTTTCTGTGCTCATGACTGGTGGTTTTATTTTGCCATAACATATTCTGAAAGTTGAATAGTTTCATTAGTCAGAACAGAAATGCAATTCCCAGGACAGTTACTTGTTTTGCTAGAGTTACACTTACAGCTGAATTAGTGTTCCATACCAGCATCTGTGCCTTTTCTACCTAAAAATAAAAGGCATGAAGGAGATCTGCCGCTGGTTAACACGAATTGAACTCAGAACTTTTGTCTCCTCTTCATCCGTTTGCTGAACTGCAAAGTGCTTCCTGAAAATTCCTGGCTTTCCATCCACAAATGAAGGGGATTACAGAACAGAGGAGGGATTTACTTGCTATCTGTGCAGCACAGAGAGACATTCACTTATTTCATGGATGAAAAGGTTCAAACCAAAACACCTCCTGCTTATGGCCCCTGTCTCTTGGTTTTCATTTCTCTGTGGCAGTGGCTGTGCCTGGGGTGGTTTTGTTCTTCCTCCTCTTTTAGTTTTGGAGCTGTTTTGTCCAAATTTCACTTATTTTACCTGACTCAATTTATGCTGTCAAAGAGCACCAGGTGAGCATCTGTGCTGGCCCTGCTGGGGCTGCACTTGAATCCTGGGATTTGTTTGGGGCTCTTCAAACTTCGACTTCAAGAACGACACGGAGGGGCTGGAGAGTCTGCAGGGAAGGGAATGGAGCTGGAGAAGGGGCTGGAGGATTCCTGAGGGAGCTGGGAAGGGTCTGGAGGATTCCTGAGAGAGCTGGGAAGGGGCTGGAGGATTCCTGAGAGAGCTGGGAAGGGGCTGGAGGATTCCTGAGGGAGCTGGGAAGGGGCTGGAGGATTCCTGAGGGAGCTGGGATGGGGCTGGAGGATTCCTGAGGGAGCTGGGAAGGGGCTGAGCCTGGAGCAAAGGAGGCTCAGGGGGACCTTGTGGCTCTGCACAGCTCCTGACAGGAGGGGACAGCCGGGGGGGTCGGGCTCTGCTCCAGGAACAGGGACAGGAGGAGAGGGAACGGCCTCAGGCTGGGCCAGGAGAGGCTCAGGGTGGATATTGGGACAAATTTCTTCATAGAAGGGCAGGGTTGGAATCTCCATTCCTAGAGGGATTTAAAAACCCTGTGGATGCAGCACTTGGGGACATGGGTTAGTGGTGGCCTTGGCAGTGCTGGGTTAGCAGCTCGTCTCAATAATTTCCAAGATTTTTTCCAATCTATATGATTCCACATTTCTCTGAGTCCTTCTGGCTGCTGATGCTGGTCTCTACCTCCCCTCTCATGCCACAATAGCTGTGTCCTATTGTTGGATGGAGCCATTCCTTGTGGTGGTGTGCAGCTCTCCATGTCGTGGGAGTCGTGTTTATCCAGGGTTTGAGTCAAATCCATATATAAAAACGTCTGAAGCCCTCTGGGATGTGAAAGGCTTAAAATATTAACCCTAATTAATGGCTCCTTCTCTGGCTGGGTGTAAACAGTGAGTCATGTGCCACTTAGGGGTTTGCATGTTTAGTCCTATTTCTGTGTGCTCGCAGAATGCCTGCCTGCAGATTTGTTTTATTGAGTAAACACGGATCCAGCAGAGCCCCGAGGCTTCATCAAAGGAAGAGTTAGAAAAGACAGGGGTAAAAAAGATATTATATGTTGCCCAAGGCCGTGCAGTGAGTCACTGGGAGCGCTGGGTTTGGGTGTTCCTGGCTCCCTGCTGGTTGTGCTGCAAGGCATGGTCCTTTGCCTGGCACTTTTAATTAACTGCTGGGGCAAATCTGTAGTCAAAGCAGGAGAATCACGAGTTGGAGAGGTGCCTATATCATCCTGAGGGCCATCAGACATTATGTAAAAATTGAAGAATGCACATTTATTAAATATAGCTATTAAGGGCCCTAAACTCACACTCAGTTTCCCAGGATTCCTTAATTTCCTGGGGATGAGCTGGCCAGTGGAAGGGTGTGAGAGCACAGAGAGGGTGTTCTGACACGATCCTGGGCACAACACTGCCAAAAGTGCCTGCCTGGCACTGCCAGGCTCCTGCTGGGGACTGCAGAAGGATGCTTTTCCCACTCTGCCACGGGATTTTGATAGGTTTTATACTGGTTTCATTTCAGAACCACGTGTACAATGTAAATAAATACTTGAGTTTGTTTTGGGTTTTTTCCTAAAGGAAGATTTAATACTGAGTGTAACGATGTTTTAAGCTATTTTTGAGAGAACCTCCCCAAATTTAAAGCTGTGACAACACGTATATTCATCATAACTAACTCCTCATGGCAGTGTTTTGTAGGGGCACTAATATATTTAAATGCAGTGCTTTCAGTGTGTCAGCTCTGCCCCACACCATGAAATCACAAGGAATAGAGGACACGTTTTCCAAAGCTGGGTTTCATAATATGTGCAGGGCAAGGAAGTTTTTGCAGTGGATTTTTGTTTCTAGCAAGGGGAAGGTTAGCCAGACTTTCCAGAAGGCATGTTGAATCACAGGGGTGACCTGCAGCCAATCCATACAGCATCAGAGTTTGAACTGGAGCCTGGCTAGCTTAGGCACAGCCCTGAAAACTCAGCACAATCAGAATTGTGTTAGTCACAGGCCGTTCCTGTACTTTCTCTCTGCTGCCAGATGCAATTTTGGCTTTGACTGTTGTTACAGCTCAGGAATTTTGTATAAATCTTTTAACTTTGTCCACGAGCAGTCCTTTTTTTTTTTTCTCTTAATGAAACTTAAATAGTATTCTGTTTACTCTTCGCTTGTCTATGTTTCATTTGCTGATAAATGTCCTCTTTCTCTGCAAAGTATCCGTGTTCCATGCACTGGGATACAAACAAAAGCCACTTTTTGTCTTTAGTGTGGGCTTTTTTTTTTTTCCTGAAGGAAGAAAAGCAGTGCCAAAAAGAGATGTTGCTTTTGACCAATGACATCTTGCAAACACGTGCTGTGTAAGCTCAACAGCATCTGGTGAGAGGAGGAAGGGCCAGGGTGCTGCCTGTGTCCAAACATCACCAGATGGGGCTGTTTGTGCTGCACAGAGCTCAGCTGATGGGGGCTGCCTCACTCCCCTGTCCTGGACACATCCCTGCAGCCAGGGCTGGGTCAGGACCTGCCCTGGGACGCTGCTGCTGTTTCTCTGCAGAGCTGCATAAATGATGGGGAGACTGGGCAGAGCTGCTGGATCCTTCCCAGGACTGAACCACGGGGTTTATCTGTGGCTGTGGCTCTGATAAAGGCTGCATTTTATCATTATCATTAATTAGTAGGGCACTGCTGGTTGTGATAACTTTCCTCTGAAATGTAACTAGACATGGAAATGCTTTCTCCTTTCTGTGCTGCCTGCTGTGTTGCTCTTCCAGCTCGCTCTGTTGAACAAGCAGTTGGTTTAATTATTTTCTTGCTGTCTGGAGACTGAAAGATAAGTTTCCATAAAGCATCTTACCCTGCCTGGGAGCTGGCAATGAATTTTATTGAAACAATCTGCTCATCTGAGTAAAATATCCCTGGTGGGATTGTAACAAAGCTGGATAAAAGATACACCAGGCCAGTCTTGTTAAACATTAAAACCATCAGTTCTGTATTTGCAGCAGCATATAGTGATAAGGGATGCCACTATTTTTTGCTTTCTACTTTGCAGGCACTGTCTGTCTCTTAGGATATTTGAAATAACCTGTAGGTGAAAAATACAAAGTGCTGGGACTTTGGGTTAGTTTATAATACTGAATTTTTGTCCCTATGGATGACTTACTGAGTAAGTCTCAACACTGCTGGTAACAAAAGCCCTTAAGAGCCAGCAACAGGTTTCCAAATTAAACATGTAATATGTTCCCTTTTTGCCAAAACTTGAAAATTTGAAGTAGGTCAAGCTTGGAAGAAAGCTAGGTTTAAGTTAGCTTTGCCAAGCAAAAGATAAATGCCTCCAGAATTCTGTTTTGATTTTTGGGCTCAGTAACCTAATCCTCCAAATCCCCAAGTCCAAACCTGTATTTATACGTGTCCAGTTTCATTGATGCTAATAGAAACAGTGACATGATTAAATATATGGTTAAATTATCTGGGGAGGGTCAGGATCATTTAGACACAATAAAACAAAAATATTTAAAAACATGTCACATCACTAGAAGTGTAGAGATTGACTTTTAAAAGAGTGAAGAAAGGGAGAAATGGCAATGTGTATTGTACAGGCATGTGATAAATCAAAAAGAAGTATTTGAAGTATGTTTCAGAGCACCCTTGATTCATTTAAAAGAGTGTGTGGATCCAGCCTCCCCTCTCTTTTTTATTTTTAGTTGCTGTACAACACATTGTTTGCTAAATTTTAAGAATGTTTTGGTGGTTTTAGTTGAAACTACTTGATATTTAATATGTTTAGAGATAAGATCTTGAAAGGAAAGTATAATGGTATCCTCTACTGTCATAACAGAAAGATCACATCAGGCCTTTAAATCCTAACATCTTCAGAGGAAGAAGTCACTGTATGTAGGAGGAAATATAATTATTTAAAAGAGACACTTCATTAAAAGAAAGTAAGATGAAGGATTAGCTGGTGTCTTGTGAGAATATAAAATGCTTTTAACTGTACAAAAGCATGTTTAAAACTCTAGGGCTGTTGCTTTCATGGCTCTTTAGTGTTCACTCTCAAACAATATCATACTTTTACTTCAGCAGCTGTTGGCTAATTATTTCAAGAAGAGTTGGAAGTGGCTCATTTCTACTATCATCAGATGTTTGCTTTGTACAGCAGAGCACAAATATTCCTTTGGTCTTTCAATTGTTCTTGATTTAATGGGTACCTGTTGTGGAAAAATTTCTCCAGTGTTAAGAGCCCACACTGCAGTGCAGATGCTCGTTGGGATGTTTCTGTACCAACCCACACAAAATACTCAGGGAAAACAGAACAAGCAAAATCCCTGAGGCACAAAAGCCTCTCTCTTTTCCTCTACCCTGTCAATGTATTCATCCTTCCGTAACATTTGTTCTGCCAGCAGAGCAGCGCCTTAACATTTGAATTTTCTTCTCTCTCTCCTTTTTTGTTCTATTTTTACTTGCAGGGTAAATTGCCAGTTCTCCTGCTGGGCCAGTCTGCAGACCTGAGGCCAGGGGAGTTTGTGGTGGCCATTGGGAGCCCCTTTTCCCTGCAGAACACGGTGACCACGGGCATCGTCAGCACCACGCAGCGCGGGGGGAGGGAGCTGGGGCTCCGCAACTCCGACATGGACTACATCCAGACAGATGCCATCATCAATGTATGTCCCCTCCCAGCTGCTGCCCTCAGCCCTTTCTCAGCACATCCTCTCAAAATTCCTCCCGTGATGCCGTTCTCAGGAGCAGGGAGCATTTCCCTCCCTGTAAATCTGCACATCTGCAGCAGCACTCGGTCGTCACTTAGGAACCCCCCGAGGAACCACAGCAGGCACAATATCTGCCTTCCCTTCAAGATCCTTGCAGATTGCAAGGGAGGAGGCAGTATTCTCTGGCAAATAATTATCTTTTCAAAATCCATCTTGTTTTCTGAAAAAGAAGCCAAGCTTAGTTTAAGGATTTGAGTTTGTTTTTGCATTAAGGCAAAACAATAGTTTTTGTGCTAAAAATCTTGGCTGTGTAAGAAATCTTCACTAACAGCTCCCAGAGCTGTCCTAAAATCTTCTCTGTTTCTAGTGTGGCACTAAGAAATCAAAAGGAAAAACTTGGCTTTCTTAACTAACCCTGGCAGGAGAAGAAAAACTTAAGTTTTTGCAAAGCTCAGCTAAAATGGGTGATGTTCAAGTGTAATTCATGGGTTTGGCTGTTTAGGACTGCTCTATTGCATGTATTTAATAGACAATGGAAACAGTACTACAGAAATATTTCAAAAATTTCTACTTTATTTTGCTTGCAACAAATTAAGAGGTAAATATTAAAACGTGTTTTCAACTTATGTTTATTTTCAGTATGGGAACTCTGGAGGACCTCTAGTAAATCTGGTAAGAATTTCTCTAAGTTTACTTAGTGTCAAGCTTATTGCTTTTTAATTAAAAAGAAAAAAAAAAAAAGCACAACAAAATACCCCACCCAAACCAACAAAAAAGCAAACTCCCCCCACCAGATGTGTGATTTGGAGGTTTTGATATTTGGCTGACTACACAAAATTCACATGGTTCTTATGAATCAGTTGTCTGTGTTTATGTTGGCTAAAGGCTACATTTGGATTTCAATATTTAGGATGTTTATGGTTTGCATAGTTTCAGGCAAGGGTAATGTGTTGGTTTTCTTTTTTTTTTTTTCTTCTTTTTTTTTTTTTCTGAAGCCTTGCAAAAAGTGAAAAGCACATTTTACAGTGAGGTGTTTGCCCTTGCTGTTTACCCTGCAGCTGGCAATTCTTCTCTTTTGCACACTGAAACTCAGCTAAATACTTCTAAAATATATCTCTCCTTTCATTTTGAATCACACAAAAAAAATATTCCACATATTTTCAGGGTATTTGCCAACATTGTAGTAGACTGAAGCAGGTTGCAAACCTGTGTGAGAGCTCTCAGGTCTCCTGGGGGTACGTGGGGTTGAGTCCTCAGGAGGCACAGCACAAAGTGAAACTCAGAACTACTCAGAGTTTCTGCCTTGGAGGAGATTTGGAATTTTTTTCCCACCCAATTCACAGCACACTTTCAGTCATACTGAATTTTCACTTAGAAACACTGTAGTTGGACAGTTTTTGTCTGGGATGAACCAGAGAAAGAAACTGAGGTTTCAAAAGAGATGGCATCAGAGATGCTTCTTCTGAAGCTCTTGGAATTATACTCCCAGGAAAACTTTTGAGTTTGGCAAACTGTATTTTTCTTGATGTTATTATGTAATAGTGGCTCAGGAGCAGTCAGTGCCGTGCTTTATGTGGTGCTTGCTGAAATAAGCACTGTTTAACTGCAGAATGTGTTACTCATCTGCTTCAAGCATAAAAATTGCCCAGTTTTGATCTCTTCTGCAGCAAGATGATCAATTACATTGATTTTCCGAAATTCCTAAGTAATGTTTTATCAACAGACTCAAAAATTACACTTAAAACTTTAAAAAAATTGAAGACCAACTACAAAGTGTGAATTTATCTTTGTGATGCTTGGAAAAAATTATCCATTTCTCTTTGAGGTGTTCCACATTTGCTAATAATGGCTTTATTTATTTCTCCAGGATGGTGAAGTCATTGGAATTAACACATTAAAAGTCACAGCAGGCATCTCTTTTGCTATCCCATCTGATAAAATAAAGAAGTTCCTTACTGAATCCCACGACAGACAAGCTAAAGGTACTGTACTTCACTGCTTTGAAAGAGGAAAACATGGAAATAACCTGCTCTAGAGGGTGGCATCTCTGCCCATGGCAGGGGGGTGGAAATAGGTGACCTTTAAGGTCCCTTCCAACCCAAACCATTCTGTAACTCTGTGAGAACAGTGCTAAACCAGAAAGCCAACAGCCAGCGAGGCTCTTTTGGTCAGGGCAGCTGATCAAGCCCTGTTTTCCTTTTTTTGCAGGAAAAGCTGTGACCAAAAAGAAATACATTGGCATCCGAATGATGTCCCTAACTCCCAGGTAAGTAACCCAGGTGGCTCCTCACCTTTCCCAAGCGTGGTCTCTGCATGCTTTTGGATCCAGCTGGCGATGTGCAGCCGTGCCCGGGAGCCCTGGGCCAGCCCCGCGTGTCACTGTGTGCAGACAGCCCTGGCCACCTCCTCCTCTGCGTCTGCCACGTGGTGGAACTCTCCTCTAGACTCTCCTTATGAGCCTAGTTCTTAAACAACTCCTGGCTTTTTCTTCTCCTTAATGCTTCAGAAGAGAATAGCTAGCGACTGTGACTTTGTCCTGGGGTTATACCCACGTTGTTGTATGTTTTCATGGCTTACGTCAGCTATGTGCGCACTTCCATTGCTATACAATTATTTTCATTAAACAATTCACCTAATGTCAAATGAAGCTTTTGTGTGGACTTGCTTATTCGTGCTCAGACTATAAGAGACTCATGAGCAGGTAACAGCCAGAAGTTTTCCCTTGTGCAGGATCCATAGGTAGAGCAAAGCATTAGAACATGGGGTTGGGGTTTTTTAGGTGTTCAGGGTTGCAGGAGGTGATTCTGTCCCTCTAATCTGCTCTGGGGAGAGCTCACCTGGAGATCTGCATCCAGCTCTGGTCCCCAGCACAGGAAGGTCATGGACCAGTCCAGAGGAGGTCACAAAGATGATCAGAGGGGGTTGAGCACCTCTCCCATGAGGAAAGGCTGAGAGAATTGGGGTTGTTCAGCCTGGAAAAGAGAAGCTTTGGGCTTGACCTAGTTGTGACCTTCCAGTACCTGAAGGGAGCTTGAAAGAAAGGGGGAGAGGGGATATTTTCAAAGGGCCTGGAGTGACAGGACAAGGGGGAATGGCTTCAGGCTGACAAGAGAGAGGGTTTAGTTGAGATATGAAAATAATCTTCCCTGAGGGTAGGGAGACCCTGGCATATGCTGCCCAGAGCAGCTGTGTCTGCCCCATCCCTGGAAATGTCCAAGGCCAGGTTGGACAGAGCTTGGAGCGGCCTGGGACAGTGGAAGGTGTCCCTGTCCGTGGCAGGGGGTAGAACTGGATGACCTTTAAGCTTTGAAATGTTTTAAGTCTGTCTGTACCTATTGAAATGATTGTCTTTACCAGAAATAGACTTTAAAGAGCTGTATTCATGAAAAAAGTGTAATAATTCCTGAAATATAGGAAATTATATTTCCTATAATATAGGAAATTATAGGAATTCCTAAAATATATTAGGGTTAAAATGAATGCTGTAGTGACATAGCAATGTGTGTAAAACACCTCAGCTCGTGGTTACCAAGTGACTTCAGTAAAATGCCTGGTTGGGGGGGGGGATTTTTCCTGTCTTGACAAAATATTTTTTTTGCTATTTCTTCATTTTTCAGCAAAGCTAGAGAGCTGAAGGATCGCCATAAAGACTTCCCTGATGTTGTCTCTGGGGCCTATGTCATTGAAGTTATTCCAGAAACACCAGCTGAAGCGTAGGTTGAAGTACTTTTTTCTCAAAACCACTGCCACTGACTTCAGGGGGTAATGATGGAGACAGCTCCTTGCTTAACTGGCTTTCTTCATTATGCTGAATTAACAAGGTTACCACCATCTGATTGCTATTAGGTTGTCTGCTGGAAATGGGTTTGTGGTTTTGTTCTGGTCCCCGATGGGCAATATTGTAACTGTATCAGGATATTGCAGGGAAGCCCTGTCAGCCTTCCAGGCCCACAGGGCAGGGATTCAGGGGGTGTGAAAACTCCTTTTTCATTTTTCTCAGCAATTGCTTCCAAGGCATCTGTTGTACCAGTGCCAGTGCTGAATAAAGGCTTTTGTTCCTGCACACTCTCCACAGCCCTGCTGGTCACTCTGCAGGACAGTGAGCCAGAAGCTTTGGGTCCACCTTGGAAGTGTCCACCTCAGCACTGGCCAAACCCACCAGCTCCCCTGGCACACCCTGGGGCTGAAATCCCCTCCTGGCAGCAGACACTCTTCCATGTGAGAGCTTTGTCAGCAGTCACATTGCTGGAAGAGCTTTTGGGCTTGGACAACTGATTTTTTTTCTTCCTGTTCCTCAGTATTTGCTCAGAAACTGCCCTGCTGGTTGGTACCACGTCTGGCTGAAGCCTGGCAGCTGGGCTGTGGTCACTGGCACTGGTCTGGCTGGCTTTTGCTGGAGACACTTTCCTCTGAGGGTTTGCTTGATAGGAAACCACTCAGTAATCCAGGGCAGGAAATGGGAAACCTTATTCATTTTCTGAAACTTGTGATCATTTAAGAGAGGAGTAAATTTTGTGGCAACAAGAAAGCTTGTGTGGCACCAAAGGCACGTAGGAGGAAAGCTGATTGGGGCAGGCATACATTAGCTCTTAGGAAGACTGCAAGGATGTTGGATGGTGTCTTTTTGGCTGTTTGGGTGTTAAATAAACAGTGATAGGTGTCCAGTGTGCTCTCTGGACTAGTGCTGTGTTTGTAGGTGATTCTTGTTGGCAGTGCTGGTCAGGCAGAGCACTAGTGAGTGTCTGTGAAGGGATGTGTAGGAATGATTTGGCTGCTTCAGTGTGGGGCTGAAATTGCTGCCTTGGTGTTCAGGCTCAGTATGAAGGTGCAGAAAAGTCATTTTAGGAGTGTGGGTAATAGCAGAGAGTGGGAGAGGGAGAAGAGATGAGGCAATGTAACCTTCTGATGTGAAGGCAGACCCAAATTAAGGTGCTCCATCCAAAGGCTGGCCTGGCACTTAAAATGTTGGCTGTCCCCTCACTCCCAGTCCCCTTGCCCAGGGTTTTCCTTCTTCTGCTGATCTCTCCAGCACATGCTGGGTAGATGGTGGGGCACTGGAGCAGAGCTGGAATGACTTCTCCTGGCTGTGAGTCATGTGGAGAGGCTGCATGAAAGAAAACCCATGGAATGACATCCTCCATGAACATGTTTTGAGCCATGCCTTCTGCAGGCCACCAGATTTGCAAACATTGGCCAAGGGCACCCTGCTTGCAGGAGACACTCGTGTCAGGCGCCTTCTGTGGGTGGAAGAGGCCGATGAGTGGTCTGTGGTTTTGTGAAGGATTGTGCTTGTGAAGGGTTGAATCATGTCTGATCTGCCTTGGTTAATTTTTCCATAACTTGGAGCCAGGTCGTTGTGCAAGACTGGGCAAGATGTTGTGGTCTGTGGCATCCCTCACCAGCCTTTTCTTGGTGCTGGCAGCAGCTCCAGCCAGCCTGGGGAGAGACGAGGCCCTGGTTCTGCCCCGTCTTGCTTTGAGTCAGGAAGGTTCAGTTTTTGAGGTCAGAAAAAGGGATTTTGGCTGCTATGGGCAGCAGAGGAAGGACACACTTGATTTTTGGTGACCAAACTAGACAGCTACTAGATAGTTACTCTGCTCAGGTTTAACATGAAGGGTGGGTGAAGTGGCTGCCAATAAGTTCTGTATGGAGAACAGGGACTGAAATTCCTCATTAGCACACAGTGCCACTCGGGTTGCTTGTCTGTGTATTCAGGAACAAAAGCTTGGGAAATCACCCCTCTAAAATGAATCTGCCTTGCCACGATTATTTTAGAAGACAGATATCAACACCTAGGATCTTTATTGCAGAATTAACTGCTATTTGCAATAGCAAATTCCTTTGAAGACAGTGAAATACGGGATTCATCAAACTTGTACATCCATCAGACCCTGAGGTTTTTGCACTTTATTGTAATCCTCACTGCTTCATAAATTCTGATTGCTTTTCTCATGCCTGCCATGTCTGCACAGCTGGGTGGGAAATAGAGATAATCCAACTATCATTTTTTTTTTCCTCCCTAAAAACAAAACTGCAATTATAATAACGCACTGCTGCTTTGTATTTTCAGTGGTGGCCTGAAGGACAACGATGTGATTATAAGCATCAATGGACAGTCGATAAGCTCAGCCAGTGATGTCAGTGACATCATTAAAAAGGACAGTACGTTGCACATGGTGGTGCGCAGGGGCAACGAAGATGTTATGTTAACAGTAGTTCCCGAAGAAATCGACCCCTAACCAGAAACATGAGCTGGATTTCATGTTTTCTTTTAACAGCAATGGACTGCTTGTATCCTCTCTGTGCTGGTACAGGAAACGTTAGACTTCTGACCAACATTCTGCTTGTTCAGTGGATTAGTATTGGCCAACAGAGTAACTTCTACTAGGTTTAAGGTGCAAAATCAGTGTAATTTCACATACTCCAGATGATAATTTTTTTTTTCCTTCTGTATTATGTATGCAATGTATTCTTTACTGGCTTTTTACATCCCCTGCTTAACGCATCGACGTTTGCTTCCCTGTGTTGAGTAGATTTCCCGTCATTTCTGCTAAGACTTAAACAAAACCAAACCCACGCACACAATGTGTGTTGTGGCATTCAGGTATTTATAGGGTAGCTGTGTTTTAACTGGAAATGCCATTGTAAAGGAGCAGTCGGCTCAAAAGAAAACACAATTGGGAAATGAAGTTTGGTTTATAAACACAAAAGGAATCCCAACCCAAATAATCTCCCGAGGATCCCGTGCAGGACTTTAATACTATGATATTTTCCTAGTGTTATTAAAAGAATTCAACAGTACTTCTTGTGAGTGACTCATTTTGCTTCCCCTTGTGGAGTGGTTTTCCTTGAGTGGCACATCTGTCTGTGAGGATGTCCCGGTGGTCTCCTTTTAATCATCATTTAATCAGATGACTTATTTTTCAGTATGTGCCTTGTATTTGTGCTTTTGTGCATCCGTTCTCCTCAGCAAGGCTGGGTTGAATTTGTCACATTGCCTATGTCTTCCAGATGTGAATGCATTTTCCTTACTGTTTTAATTACAGCATCACCAATGCCTGCAATCTGTTTGCCCGCTGTAGAAATTGCCACATGGTGGATCACAGATCCCATACCATTCTGGTTCAAATATTAGGATGTCTGCAACCATTTAGCTCTGGCCTTAAGCTCTTTAAAACAGGCCTGGTTTATCCAAATCTGGTGTGCTGGTGCGTGTATGGAGCTATTTTTGATTCTGGGATACTGGGCATTCCTCTAACAGGCATTAATCTTTATACATATGTTTATTGATGCCCTTGAAGCTTGGGGGTGGTGAGTGGGTTTGTCTTGCTGTGAAGCAGAGCAATCAACTCACTTAATTACAAGGTAATTACTCACTGGGTAAACAATAGGCTGAACAGCCTTTTCTTTCCTCTGTCGAAACATGTACTTCAGAGAATAAATCCGAGGGCTGCAGACAAGTTTTGGTGACTGTCATTCCTAAACACACTCTTCTTTAGAAGGATGTTTTAGTAAGATTCTCCAGCTGGGTAGCTGGCAGTTTATGATTTTTAAAGAAAGGGCTGAATTCCACCCAAATGCAGCAATAAATCCTCTAGGGCTGGACTCCTGACAGTGCTCCTTCTCCTCCCAGCTGCGTTTCATTTCTGTTTCAGTTTGTCCCAAATTGAGGAGCCTCTGTTTCCTCAGCTGCTGTAGCCTGCCCTTCCTCACCTGGATCACTGTTAATTTACACGGTGTAACATTAATTAATTGCAGTGTACCTTTCAGCCCAGCATTGACTCCTGACAGGATGGAACAGCTCATTAGCAGCTTGTGCCATGGCTGTGGTTAATCTGCCAAAACACTTCAGTGCCAAGCACTGACAGCCTGCAATCCTTTCTGGCCCCAAAGATGCAAAGAATGGTCCTGTAGAAGTGTTCTGTAGCATCTTTGCACTGCAAGTTCATCTTGCTGATGTTGATTAGTGTTCCAGCTTCCTGCTGAAGTGGTGTTATGTTTTGCAGTCCGTTTGTGC
This sequence comes from Prinia subflava, assembly GCF_021018805.1. Lineage (NCBI taxonomy): Eukaryota > Metazoa > Chordata > Aves > Passeriformes > Cisticolidae > Prinia > Prinia subflava. Next base: position 4,234,865 of record NC_086255.1, on the reverse strand, counting down.
CCTGTGTAGCACAGAGTGGTGGTGCACAGCTCTCAATAAAAATGAGTTTAAAAATCACCTGCCCTCTCTGGTATTCCACCTAATCCAACTGGCAAAAACTAAACTAAAGCCCCAAAGCCAGTAAATTGTGTTTAAAACAAGTTATTTTTCATCTGCCTTTTTATTTCAAAACAAGTGCTTGCACAATTTGCAGAGCTGATTGATTCTCTTTGTTCCTATTGCTTGTTGTTGTGGTCTCTTAATATGCAAACTCTTTAATTTTCTTTGTGTGGGCATTAGGAAAGAAGCAAATGAAATTCTGTAAATGGTTTTCCTGGATCACTGTGATTAGTAAAATATTTGACCAGAATTCTAGCCCTGAGTTTCATCTAGTGGGATGTGAGATGATCTCATATTGCAGCCATTCATTTTGAGAGTGGTTTCTTGATTTACCTTTTCATATTTTATAATTATTTTCTGTGCAGTGAATATCAGTAACCACATGAATATCATACGGAAAATGTTTAGAATTTACTTTTCTGGTATCTAACCATGCAGCTACCCACATGGCTACTTACAATCAAAATATTGTCCAAATGATTTTTAAATATTTGAAGCAAGATTACTGATAAGCAGAGATGTGGAAGTGAAGTTTTTCTTTAATACAATTAATTACCATGTATTTTTGATGTATTATGGGGTTATAGATGTGGCATGGTTTCTATTCTTTGTTGCTTCAGCAGACAGTTCTTTCCAAAACATAATTGAAAATACTTTGTAGAGAATAGCTTTGGCAGTTTGTATAAATATCAGTTTCCTGGAAATTTTATGAAGTGTTGGATGCTGTATCAGAGAAACTGGACATTCTGGCTTGATTTTCAGTACTTTGGAACATCTGAATGGAAACTGGGGTTGCTCTGTGTGATGCTGAGTAGATGGCTACGTGTGCTACGCTTGGAGGTAGTTTCAAAATGCAAGCTCAACTTATTCCATAAGGGAAAGGTCTTGAGCTATTAAAAAATGATCATGACTAACAATTGTCTGGTTTCTGTGGCTTAGATGCCAAGAAGTAAAATCCTGTCATTTGGTTGCCAGAGGACTCCTTTTATTTTCTTTTCCTTTTCTCCTCCTTACCTAGGACTATTTTGTATTTATGTTAAGGTAGATATGGATATTTTTAAAACTAAATCTTTCCAAACCATGGTGACAGAGATTTTAGTAGAGGCAAGATTAGATTATATACAGGTTTTTATTGTATATCTAGAAAAGTACTGCAGAACTAACTGTACTGATTATATATTAAACTGATTAAAACTGCAGCTGCAAGAAGAAAAAGAAATGATGAAGGTAGAAGTCACTAATCCAGAGCAGTGAATGATGATGGTGCAGTGAGAATTCAGTTCTGTGTGATGGCAGGTCACTGTGTGAGTTCTTTTCTGGTCCCCTCAGACCCCAAATCCCATCTCTTGTGCAAGAAGCTGGCAGTGAAGTCAGAGCTGAACTCTCTGGCCCCAGGACTTCAGCCAGTTCAGCCTCTTTGTGCCCTTCCTCTGTAAACATGCAATAACTTGATCAGTTAAAGATTGTTTATTGCATAATATAACTGCTAAAACCATTGCATGTGTAAATTGACTAACTGGGCAGAGAGAGTAAAGAAAGAAACATCAGTTTAATCTATCTACATCTGTTGGGAAGTTTTCCTCCAATTTTGAGGGATTTGTTTAGTAGTCATGGTACTGCAGCATCTGTCCCCATAAACTTTCTGAGGAAGTGGGTAATAATTAGCAACTGATTAGAAGGAAAATGAGTCAGAGCTAAAGCATACGAGTCAAATTTACTTAATGTGGTAAAGAATTCACTTTAGGAGCTTGGAAATACTGCATAACACACTGGAGAAGAAAATTAAATATTTTTTCTGTTCATTCTTTTTCTGCTCTGTGTTTATGCAGAGATCACAGTGATTTTCAGCAAGTTTGCCATGGGGATATTTGAGGGAGATGGTCTGTGTTACAGCAGCACAGTGCAATCTCCTTTCCCCTCTGAAATGGAGCTAATGGTGCAGATCACCCCTCCACAGAGGAAAACACATTTGTGAGGCGTTATTGATTGAGAAAGCTGTGATTCAGGCTGTGTCCGTGCTGTGGCTGGAGATTTGCTGTGTCTGCCTGGAAAACCCCTTTCCCAAAGTGCCTGAAAGCTGAGAGGAGCAGCAGCCCTCGGGCCTGACCCCACAGCTGCAGTCCTCCAGGAAAAATAAGTATTTTTCATAGAATCAGAGTGACTTGAGTTGGAAGAGACCTTAAAGACCATCCAATCCCACGGGCAGGGACACCTTTCACTGTCCCAGGCTGCTCCAAGTCCCAGTGTCCAGCCTGGCCTTGGAACTGCCAGGGAATCCAGGGGCTGCCACAGCTTCTGTGAACAACCTGTTCATAAAAACCTGTGGACAGGTAAGTCCACGAGAGGGCGAATTGAAGTTAAAAACTCATCCCCAGCCTCTGTGGAAGCTGTGTCTGGATATGCCACTATGATTTGGGGCACTTTGTGGCTGTGCCGAGGAGGTGACGTCCTGCAGGAGGAGGGGGATGCAGGGGGAAAAGATGATGTCCATGGAAGTCTGAACTTAGTGTCTGATCAGAAAGAGGTGCTGAAAGCTGTTCTCATAAAAGTTGATTCCAGTCTTCCAAAGAACTGGGCAGTTCTGGCAAGGAAAAAGTAGATTTTGTCTGCATCTCATCTCCGGTAAGTTCATGTGTCTGGCAAGGAAGGAGAGCCCACTGTCTGATTTGGAAAACTGGAATGTTTCAGCATGCTGTGAGTGTTTCAAAATTCTTTGTGCTTGTAAGAAAAAGAAATCAACCCACCAACCTGCAAATCAACCAGGAACAGGCAAATATAACAGAAAAGGAGCTCTAGCTGCCACTCTGATGGAAAACAAACCTGTAATAAAACCCAACTGTAATTAACAGAAGAATAAATGTACATTTCCTCACATCTCAACCAACATTTGACTTGGAGGTCAGGATCCTGAAAGGAAACCTTCATTTTGAAGAGGAGTTGGCAAAGGAATGCTTCATTTCACCACTGTGGTTAGTAGGAGCTGAATATTTTATTGATGTAACAGAGAAGGGTTTACAGCCATGACAATGTTACATTTACATAAACAGCTATGTAAAGCATAATGATATACTGAAGCTGTGACACACACCTTGGTTTTGTTTTGCAGTCCAATAGTTTTGCTTTTATTTATCCTCAGCTAAAGGGTTTTAGTGTTTGTTCGTTTAATGAAAAAGCACTTCCACAGAGAAGGTAAGGCTGTGCAAAAGGAAAAGCTCCACTGGGATCATTTCCAGCCTGTGCAGTGAGTTCCTGTGAGCACTGAGGGACACTGCAAATCTCTTCACTCCTGCAAAGGGCTTCCTCTGCTCAACTTGCTTTATTGCCTGAGGAACAGACCAGTATTTCTCTCTCCTTTCAGTTAAAAGCCAAAGGTCTGCTCAACGCTGTCTCTGCCCAGGAGAAAAAAAGAAATAACAAGAGCAAATCCCAACCCACAGATGTTCATAGTGTCATTTGCTTTCTTACCTGAGTACTGGACGCTGCAGCTCCACTCTTGGCACATCTCTGCAGACAGAGGACAATTGTCCTCAGTGATAGTTTTATTCTCTTTCTTTCTCAGGTCATATTTTCTATCCTTGTCTTCATTACTGCACACATCTTTTCAGCTGGTCCAGATAATATTTGAGGTGCCCAGCCTGGCCACAGGATCACTTGCAGCCATACAGAAAGAGTAAAACTTCTAGAGACTCAGAAGATCCAGCAGTTTATTTATCTGTAACTAGCATGGAGTGATGTTATATAGGATTATAGTAATTTTTTAGCTCTGGTTTCAGTCTAGGATGTTTTGAAATTGCAGCCTGAAGACTGAATAAGACCCTATGTACTTTCTTATCCTCATCACTGAAGTGGTAGAAGCTTTATTCCTAAAATTGAGAGGGTTGATTATTTCATCTACCTCAATCCAGATGTCATCATATCCAGGTGGTACCACAGGGAAATATTTACATAAAATTAATATGACTTTAAAGTGACTATAACATGCTATTAGCCACTTATTTTATGTCATTGTAAATGCTCCTATTTAGAATTAACCATTATTCATTACATTCAAATATGATAATTGCCTGTGCAAACCTCTTGATCCAAAATGACATACACAAATTATATTACATTCATGATGTTTTTATTACTAAAACCTGAAACTTGCATTCATTACAGAAGAAAAATTACAGCAACCTACCAAACATTTGCACTTAACAAAATGATTAATATTTTGAACAAAAATGCAGTCTTTCAGAAGAGGTTAGCTTCTGGATTTCGGGATGTCCACATTAAAATCTGATCTGTGGCAATTCCCTAAATCAATTTACCTAAGTCTGTTTTCTTTGCCTGCTTCTCTCCTGGGCAACAGGATGACAGGAATTTTTGTGACAGGAATTTTCCCTTTTTCTGTTGTTTGAGCCATTCTGTGGGAGATCTTGAATGGGAACATGGAAAAGGTGCCCTGTTGTTTCAGGTGTCATTACAAGTGAAGTAGTTCAGCAGGATGCTGCACAGATGTCTGGTGCAGGGAAGAAGGTGGCGGGGCTGGGTGTTGATAAGAAATGTGGTTTTCTGAGAGGATTTTGCCTCCAAGTTTTACCTGGCACTTCATTATTGTGAAGAGCTGCCTGTATGTATTTTATAAAGTGGAGGTTGCAATTCGTGCAGTCTTGAAATCTGCTTGGGATCTGCTTTAGGGCATTTTCTGTTTCTGTATCAGATTCTTGCCAGACCTCAGCCACAGCAGGGAAATTGTGCTTCCAGGAGAGTCTGCTTCAGCAAAGAAATAGAATTGTTTTGTTTAAAACAATGGCCACAGAAAATGATTTCCAGACACTGGGCAGTGCCTCTGAAGAACAAGGAATGGGAAATGTCACAGAAACCTTGGGCAAAGAGCCTTGATGTGATCCCAAACCTCCTGTGGAAGGCCAGTGCAGGAGTGGAGAGCTGGGGCTGTCTGCACTGGAGCATCAGTGCCAGGCTCAGCTGTGGCTGATCCCCCAGAGCAGGGAGCTGCACCCAGCTGTGGCTGCTCAGTCAGGGCTTTGCTGAGCACTGGGATCTCTCTGAGTGGGTGGGAGGCTCCCAGGGTACAGCCTCACATGTCTGAATTTCTGCCATTTGGTGTTGGAAGTCAGTTTTGCCTTCAAATACAACTGTGGAACTCAGTCCTGTGTCTGTGCTGGTCAAACAGCTGTTCCCCTCACAAAGGACATTTTTGTGCTTTCCTTTTTGTCTTTTAAATGACTTTATGGATACAAACTCTCCTTTTTAATACAAATGCTCCTGTCTTTGACATCTTTTAGTCTGGCTGTGGTCTTACTTATTTTGTCAGGGTGGCAGAAGTGTTTGATGCAATCACAGGTCATACTGGGAAAAGCAGGCAGAACTGCAAAGTTTATAACCAGCAGTGATCAGCCCAGCTGAATTAATGAAACCATTGTCCTAAATTCAAAACCTAAACCAGGTGGGATGGATTGTTTAGGAAGTTGGCCAAACTGTATAGGCAAAAGCATGTGTTAATAATACACAGCTCTGTTTCTTTATGCAGTGGGTGAGAAACCATGTGGAAAGATAGTCAATATTTGTTTGATAGCAGTGTTAAGCCTTATTTAATGACAAAACAAAATGTTTCAGCATTTTGGGAGCTGAAGGAACTCATGATAGGTTGTGAGCATTAACAACAGCTTTGGGTCTGGAGTTCTTAATTACAAGTAAATGTAAATTTCAAACTGTGATAGCTGTCAAGTCCTTCTGGTTATCCTTAAGTTTATGGTAATGTTTTTACTCTTCAGTTAAATTTCATGGGATTGTGGTTTAATGGATCATTCCACTAATTATTTTCCTTTCTTGGTTCAGCAAACAATAAAATCTTTCAGACCCACCCTCCTCCTGCAAATCACAGCAGTGCATTTTTCAGCTTCTTGTATTTGTTGGGTAACAGATCAAATTTGTTCAACAAACATAAGGCAAGATCCAAGGGAGATCTGGGATGGATGGAAGCTGAACTGCCCTTCCCTTATCTCTTGCTGGCATCAGTAGCCACAAACCTTGGAGGTATTTAAATTTGGTTATAGGGACTCAGATATTTAGTAATTGCCAAAAAGGTCTGAAATGGCGGCAGATATCAGCGAGTGCCAGGTGAGGGTACTTAAGACAGGAAAGCAGAAGATACTTTCTGTCTGAGCACAGATGGTGCCCATCTTAAAATGGTTTAAGAGTTCTTCTGTTCAGCAAAGAAATGCCCCAGGTCAAGTCCATCAATCTCATCCCAGAAAACCAACCTAAAGATTACAAGGTGGCCAGGGTGGGAGAGGTCTCTGCTTCTGCCTCTGTGGTGCCAGGCACGGAGAATTGCAGGGTAAGGAGGAGCTTTCTGCAATTTTAAAGGTTATTTGAAAGTGTGGAAACCTCAGTCCTAGTCCCTGCTCTAGGTCTCATTATTGTCTCTACTGCAGTAGCTGTTTATGTAGATCTTGGGTATTAAGACATCCTAATGACAAGAATATTCTAAAAGTTGATATTTTTCATTAACTTTTCCGTTGCCATAGACCTTTTATCTATCTTCACAGATGCAGGCCTGAGTATATTGATTTAAGGAGTGGTGACTTTACGTTCCTACAAAGGAATATCTTGTGTTCTGATATGGTGTGTAAAATATTGGGGTATTTGCTACCAGGAAGCAAACAGGGATCAAAGAGTTCTGTGCAATGTCCCCTCGCTGTGAGGTGAAAGATTTCTGTTATCTCATACTTATATTGGGTAAACAAATCTTATTGCATTCAGAGAGGTTGGTGTTCGTTAGCTGGGGTGGGTTGGAGCCAGTGGAGGTCTGGGAGAGGGAAGAGTGTTGGGAGCAGATGAGGTGCAACCAACAGGAACACAAAATGAGAAAAAGGCACAAGAGTCCCTTCATCTGCCTAGCACTTTTCCCAAATAATCCCAAGTCCTCTCCCTGCCTCAACAGTTCAACATCTCTTTCAAGTGTGGGAGAGCAATTCAAAAATAACAGAACTATTAAATAATAAATGTTTCAGCTGCAATCTTTCACTGACTCAAAGGAACTGTGTCTCAGGCTGTCTGGTTCTTCAAGCTTTAAATAATAGACTGGCTCAACTTTCTACGACTTTATTTGAAACATCTTGTTATGACAGGTCCAGAACAGAAATGTTTTACACTTTAGCATTTTGGTCAAATGAGATTCTTTGCTGAATTCAGCCTGAATCTGTGCTGAGCTTTATTTCTCCTTATTTTTCAACTCTGCTCCTGGCTGGAGTACGGTTACTGCTCTGGAATGTCATTGATTGTAAGTATCATAAGGACAATAAAATGATTTCCTTATACAGCTCTTGGCTCTCACGGGGAGCAGTCCCCACCTGCTTACCTGGCTGCTCTCACCCGTAACACACCAGGCAGGAGCAGCTTGGACAAACATTCTCTGCCCTCCTGGGAGCTGTGGTGTGGATCATAATGCCATTCCTCTTGGGGATGGCGGAGACAGCGAGGGAGCAGAGAGGAGTGGGCTGGGAGAGGAACAGCAAGCCAAGAGAGAGAGGGTACAAGAGGAATGAAGAGAGGAGACCCCCACAGCCATGTGGGGGGGACTCAGTGTCCGTGTGTTTGTCTGCAGCCCTGACTCTGCTGGCACCTTGCAGTAAAGTTCTTTAACTGGTTCTGTTCCAGCTGTGCACGGCTCTCAGACATCCATGGTGCGCACAGGCACAGCTGTAGAACAAGGAGAACAGCAGGAGAACCGAAGGAAAGCTGCAGGGGTGTAGAGGGAATCTCTAGAGGATCAGGAGAAGGGCTGGAAGGCTGAGCCAAGCAGCTGGAGATGACAGGGACAGAGCAGTGCCAGCAAGCCTTCTACAGGGAAAGTCAATTCGACCCTGTTTCCTCTCCAAGCCAAGTGCACTACTGTGAACATATTTGGAACGTATTCGTAACTCAATGGCCAGTGAGAAATAGAACAAAGTGCAGCAGAGGGATGGCAGGAGGCCTATCAAGAGGGAATTTGTATTCCCACGGCCAGGCAGCAAGGCTGTGTCCAGTGTCAGATTGAATAGTTCAATCTTCCCCATCCCAAGCAAACATAATTTAATCATAAATCTTGATTTCCTGATGCAATGAAACCATTCTTGCCTTACAATTTGCTTTGGTGTCACTTGTGCAAACAAAGCTTTGGACAGAGGTGCAAGGGAAGTGAACAGATGGGGAGAGTGGACAGGGAGCAGGGAAGCTGTGTGCCATGGAGGCTACTTCAGCTTGGGATGAGTGATTGGTACTTGCTTTCTGCCCCTTGCCATGCCCTGTTGTAGGGGAGAAGCATCACTGATGCTAGAATAGAAGTTATGGTATCAATTGAATTTGAAGGAGTTAGTGCGAGCTGACTGCTTATAACAATTAATAAAAAAGTGTGAATAACTTGCATCCTTTCTCCCATCCAAAGGACAAGAATTTCATTACATAGTTAACTTTTATAGCAAACATGGATCTAAAGTGAAACTAATGTTCCCAGACATTCTCATCAAGTTCCAGCTCTGGTTAAATGAGCCAAGAGTCAAAAAAAATTCCCATTCCATCATCCAGTGGTGACAAAGGTCTTTTTGGGAAAAAAAAAAACAGGTCAGCACCAGAGCATCACTTTGCTGCTGGCTCTTTGAATTTTTTCTGCAGTGTCAGGGTAGTGACCACTGCAAATGAAGCAAATGAAATTAAATGGAAAGGATGGTTCAACAGGTGCCAGCTGGTGTCCTGACTACTGATCCAGCAGCTCTGGTGCTTTGGTGTGTTCCAGCCAGCTCTGCAACAGTCCCACCTCAGGGCATGGCTGAGTTGTATTTAATTATTAAACTGTGTTTAAGAAAGTACGAAATGCCATGCAGGAAGTGAGGATTTGGGGTTGAAAACATGAGGAACAGCCCTGTGAGCATCAAAGTTAGAGGAGATGGAGGAGGAGGAGGTTCTCCTTGTGCCAGACCTGAGATGTCTCCACAATCCAGAGATGCTCCTGTGCTGGAGCAAGAGGACATTTCCTGAAGGAGCTGTGGCCATGGAGAGCTGGTGCTGGATTATCCTGAAGGATAACCTGTTGGTTTATGCTGAAGGACTGCAGCCCAGGGGAAGGACCCACAATGGAGCATGAGAAAAGGGAAGATAGAGCAGCAGTGACAAACTACCATGGACTGACCACAGTCCCCCCGTGCCACCCAGCAAGGGGAAAGGTACAGGAGTGGCATGAAGAAGTGACTTTGAGCCTGGTAAAAGAGGGAGTGGGGAAGGTGTTAAGTTAATTGTGTTTCTCTCTATACAAGTTTGTTCTAATTGGCAATCAAGTTATTTTTCTATAAGCTGAATCTGTTTTCCATGTGACAATAAGTGATTTCCCTGTCCTTATCTCAACCCATGAAATCCTTCACTTTATTTCTTCCTCCTGTCCTGTTGGAGAGGAGGAATGAGAAAGGGGCTGGGTGGGTGTCTTGCAGTCAGCCAAAGGCAATCCACCACACTTCCTTTCTATCTGAGGAACTGGGATGCTGGGCTTCACACAGAGAGTGCCAGTCCTGGAATGGCTGGCCATGCACTAGTAATTGCCACTAAGATCTGTGTGGACCAGACACCCTGAGCTCGGGGTTGTCTCACATGTTCTCTTTTTGTGTTCAAATAGTAACAATTTTGGTTGACTTCTGAATGGTTTTAGTCTGGTTTTATTTTTCTTTCATCTCTCCCAGTCTGCAACAGCTGCCCCAATGTGTTTACCAAGCCACATCCCTTACTTCCTCCAGTCCCTCTAAAGACCACTTCCTCCACCCGCCTTGCAAAACCATGAGAATAAGTCTCCCCATGTTTACAGAGTCAACAAACTGTTTGCATGTCTATCAAACTAATCCTTTCGCTTTCCCCCCCATTCTCACAATGGAATTTGCACCTCCTTTCTCCTTTTGATCTTCTTTTGGCTCTCCTGTGCTGTGTAAGGTTGACTTTGGTCATTGGTTGTCCAGGACTGTGGCATTGCATGGTTCAGGAGGCACAAGAAGCCTATTCTTGAGTTTCTGAGGAGTGATTTGTTTGCCAATCAGTAATAAATCCAAAACTAACAGCAAGAACAACCAGGATGCCAGATTTTTATCTACCAGAAGTTTTTGCACGTTCTCTCTAGAAAAGAAAATGCAATATTCTGAGTTACACAAATTACTAAGACCCTGAGACTTTTTAAAGATTGATTGAACTTTGAAGATAACCCTACCTTGAACTGAGGCTTGGACCAGGGGCTCTTTCAGGCTAAGTAGTTCTGTGATTCTGAGGTTTTATATAATGCTCAAACATTGCCAAATTGCTGTACGAATGTGAGTTCTTTGATAAGCACTTGGATCCACTGAAACTTCATCCCAACCTGAGATACTTCCTCTTTGTAAAAATCCAATGTAAATTCCATTGGATGCCCTTATTTATCTATTACCTTAAATCTGTTGTAAATCTCAGGGGCACCGCTGTGTCAAGAGTTCTGCCAAGTTCTTAAGAGCTCCAGAAATGGAGAATTAGGGATGAATTTTCACTTATTTTCTATATTTACCCATATCCCCAGACTTACAGCCCTTGTTTTCTGGGAAGGTTTTGTGCAGTTTAACAATGATCAGTAAATGACCACTGAAGTTTGGCTTGGGTTTTGTCAAAAGTCAAAAGGTTACTTTTGATGAACTTGCAGAGCTTAAACATCCTGAGTCTTGCTGCCCTGGTGACTTTAGAGCACACTGTGGGATGAACAGGGGAGAACAGAAAAAGAGGAATCTACTCACTTTTACTACATGTTTTTGTGACATCTATTAGGACAGAGCACAAAGGGTTTCCAGAAGCCCTTGGATTGTTTCTCACTGTAGTCCTACCCTTCCACGGGTTCAGTCACAAAAAGAAAGGCACATCTTGCACCACCCTAAAAAGCAGCTTTGGCTCAGATACAGCTCAGACTCAAGAAAAGGACAAGTTACATAAGTGACAACAGGAGAACTCCACAGCCAAAGAGGGATGGGATGGTCAAATGGCACCTACTGCAACCACCTTTGAGCTCCGCTGTGCCTGGATCAGATGCCAGGTGTTGTCTTCTGGTAGAACCAGGAAGATGTAAATATCGGTTTGCAAATCAAACATGTGGCAATGGAAGTCACGGAAGCGCGAGCAGCGGGGAGTGTGGTATGGATCGATAGAAACAAGAGATTGGGCTGCTGGGCTGCACCCTCTGGGGACTCTGCCTATAAATTCTGGTGTCCTCCTGCATCAGGAGCTCCAAGGAGATGGCTGCCACCAGGATCTTGTCTTGGATGGTGATGATAATTCTTCACATTCAGGTGGATGCAGGTAAAGAGCCTCACTTCCCATCACCTTTGTAGCTATATTTCACCTTGGGCTAACACTGAGATTTAAGACTAAAAGAGGATTTACCAACATGGCTCAGCTCTTTTGAAAACCGTGAGCAGGTCAAACCTATGAGCTGAGCAAATCAATGTTATCAAAACTCCTTAATGGAGTTAATTTTTTTCCATCATTTTTCATAAAGAGCCTAGTAAAGGAAATTAAAATTAATGTACTGCAAAACCAATGATAATGTTTCCTGATATATTTATATTGTGATAATGGATTTAAAGACTAATAAGTATTTTATGAACTAAATACATGTTTATTTTAAAGAGGATGAGGTGTACAAACCACGGGGTTTGTATTTGATTAGGGACATTGTTCATCTAACCCTTTGGTGTTTAATAATAGAGTGCCCTAGATAAAACAGGTATGGCACCTATCCCTGTCCCTATTATTATTATAATGATTAGATGATAATGGAAATTACTGTAATTTTTTATTAGTCTAATTTCCCATAGGCCAATTCCTGTTAGGAGGGTAATTTAATTTGGTTGCAGAGCCAATGGTCTGCCCAGACACTTCCATGCCTTTGGGGACCAATACAAGTATTGGTGGGCCTGCTGGGAGGGGGGATATTTAAAACAGGGTGAAACAAGCTTTTTGTATTCAAAAAACACTTTCCCCCTTTCCAGGTGAGACTTCCCTGACTGAGCAGGGTGCCAGCCTGGTGCTGGAGGAGACAAGACCTTTCTTTCTAAGCATGTGCTGTTACATCCTCTAAGCAGGGATGGAAAAACACCCAAAGTGTTGCTACAGCTGCTGTCTTTCCACCCCTTCCTCCTTCAGGTGTTAAGCTCTGGAATGAACTTGACTTGAACTAATGAACTAAAAGCAAAAACTTGCATTCCCTTTCCATGCTCCCACACACACCCTCACACACAGCAGAAAGAAATAACATTCAGGACTGTTTCCAGACTCAGTTTTTTTAATGCCCCCATTATTTGCTCCCTCCATAAATATTTGAGGTGCAATTAGTGATAATGAAAACTAAGCTGGGATGTTGATGTTCAGCTGGAAAATACTCAATTGCTGTTTAACCCTTTCATTACCATCCAGCTAATTTATTTTTAAAGCCTTGCATGCGTGAGGAGCAGAGAGTGGTGGGCTGTGTTAGAAAGTTTCCTAATATCTGAATAAATTACACTTGTCCCTGTCAAGATCTTCTGCATGCAGAAATCACTTCAAACACATAGACTGTGAGTTTAGGAGCCAATGCCACAGGTCTTATCAAACATGATATTAGTGAGGGCATATTCCCACCTCTCAGGCTGTCCACAGAGCAGGACTTTTATCCCCAACAGTAGCTGGAGCTAATCCACTCCCTTGCAAATCCACTGACATCCCTTTGTCAGGGGGATCCTGTGCATGGAAACTTCTTGTCCTCATTACTTAATTCATGTAACGTTCCTTTAACATGTCTTTTTCCGGTTTTTGTTTCTTGTGTTAACACTAGCAGATTCTCCAACAAAAATGCCTCTAACAACAGATAATTTTAAAGGTATTTAAAGTTATATAAAAATGTACATTGTTTACAGAGTTGGCCTTGCTATCTATTCTCTCTCCAGGCTGATGAAAACTCTTCTAGTCCAGTGGTAGCCAACACATCAGGGTAGTCAGTGTCCTGCAGGTTGGGGTCCCAGATGCTGAATGCACCAATATAGAATCCACATGGAAGCACATACATGTTAGATAAAGCACAGCATATAACTGAATATTTGTTTCTTCTCTCACAGAAAGAATGAGAGTCATCACTGCAAAGAAGAGCTTAATTAAATCATGGCTTGGGTTAAAAGCTTAGGGTAATAAAGCCAGGTTAAAAGTGGAGGCTATACAAATGCAGCAGTTTCTGAAAGCCTAGAGCAAAGTTATGCACAGCTTAAAGAGACAAATTTTGGCTGAAAACAGGTTTGTAGATGGCTTTTCGGTGACCTGTGTAGGGACAGAGCAGGACTCACATGAAATGCCGTTATTAATTGTGGTAATAACAATGAATAACTGTCACCAATTGTGGTAATAACAATTAATTGCTGTCACAAAAACACCGGGAAAGAGATCACCTTTGCCCGCGTGCCAGAGCCCTGTCCTGCGGGTCACCTCTGATCTCTTAGTGCCACCCGGAGGCTTTCCATCATCCCTAGCAGGGAAAACCCTTCTCGGACCCAGTCACTGTAACCAGCTGCGTGGTGTTGGTGGAATCAGTGGTGATGGAAGTGGAAGGGAACGAGAGATAGCTTAGATGTGGTGGGAATGTGATCAGAACTTGGGACAGGGAGCTCTTGGAGACCCCTCTTTGTACCTGCAGCTGTGCACGATGAAAATAATGAGATGTGCAGCCTCCCCTGTCACTGGCCTTGTTCTGACTACTTCCCCAGACATTTTATGTCATCTTCATTTCTGCTGAGGTTTTCCTCGTTCTTGGTTTGGTGAAAGGGAGAAAGGCAGTTTTTTCACAGCCTATTCTCATACCAGTAGTAGAGCCATCAGCTCCTGATAAGGTCAGGTGAAACCAGCAGACAGAATCAAAGAATTGTTCCGGCTGAAAAAGACCTTTAAGATCATCAGGTTCAATCATTAACCCAGCAGTCCCACACATTTACATGTCTACAGGTGCCACATTTACATGTCTTTTAATACCCTCCAGAGATAGTGACTCCACCAGTGCCCTGAGCAGCCTATTCTTTCCAGGAAGAGATATCCCCTTATCTCCAGTCTGACTTGAGGCTATGTCCTATCACTCTTACTTGGGAGAAGGGATTGACCTCCACCTGGCCTCAACCTCCTTTCAGCTCCCTTGAGTGGATACCATCCAGCCCCACAGACTTGTGAATATCCAAGTGGGGTACAGGTCACTGACTGTTTCCCCTTGGATTTTGGGGGCTTCATTCTGCTCCCCCTGTCTTCCAACTCAGGGGCCTGGGTGACCTGGGAAAACTGGTCCCACTTCAAGGCACTCTCTGGGCCAGTTGCAGGTTTTTGGGCTCACAAAGAGTGCTGATGGTTAACGGAAGAAAAAACTGCTGAGATTTATTAAAATAGACAGAAATCTCCTGGATCTAAAGTCCATTGGCTGCAAATTGCTACAGACTGAAACAGGGTTTGAGGAAGTTTCATGTTAAATTTGCCTTGTTGACCTTCACATATGATGTCCTATTTTTTTCCTCTCTAGGAACAAGAGGTCCCCCAATAACTACTGACACCACGACTAGTAAGTAGAATTTATCAGATTGTTACTTTATATGATAGTGATAGATTTAAGTGTTTGTCACAGTATTTATTCTTGGGAAAAAATTAGTATGATTAAAAAGCTCACATTTTCTTTAGGGTGGGGGCAGGAATGTACTTGAGAAATAAATTATCTGGGAAGCAAGAATTTGGGGATGGCTTTGCTCTACAGCAACCAGCCTCCTAGCTAGAAAGAAAAAGACCTTCTGTCACTTGTGCCTGTCAGTGTGATATTAATTTACAGGAGGAAGGGTAGAGAGCACTGACAGCTCCCAAAGAATTAGTCCTAATTCTCTTGCTCTCTGTTTTGTTTCCTTTTTTTTTTTTCTTGCTCGTTCTCCTCCACTGATTCAGTCATAGCTGAGGGTGAGTCTGTCTGCCCCTGCTGCCCCAACCTCTCCATCCCACCGTGGCGGAGCTGAGGAGGGGCTGCCAGCCCTGGGCTGCGCTGCAGGTGGATGCAGCCATGCCCAGAGAGGATGTGGGATGTCATTGCCTGGACCCAGAGCACCACTGGCTTGACCAAGGGGTTTGTGTCTCTCAGAGGTGCAGCTGAGGCTGAGCGATGGGCCCAACTGGTGTGCAGGCAATGTGGAGATCTACTACTTTGGATCCTGGGAGAAGGTGTGTGGGTACCTGTGGGACATGCAGGATGCCGAGGTGGTGTGCAGGCAGCTGGGCTGTGGCTCCCCTCTCACAACCACACACTTCTTCCCCTCGAACAACTCGTACCCCTACATGTTTACTGAGGTGAAGTGTGCAGGCTACGAGACGTCCTTGTGGCAGTGCCCCTACACCTACCAGTACCGTGTCTGCCACCATGGAGATGCTTCTGTCGTATGCTCAGGTGGGTGTCTGTGTTCTCGTGGCATTTTCCTGAAGAAAATCTGTCTGGAGTGAGGTGGGATGAAGGCTGTCCAGCCCTTGCTCCGTGCTCAGCAGGGCAGCAGCAGGTCACGGGTCCACATCCCTGATGCAGAGGGTGGAGTTTCAGAGGGAGCAGCAATCTCATGTTTGCAGACTGTACCTGGGAAATGTGGGGTTTGGGCATCACTCCTGCCCAGAGCAGGCTGTGAGGAGAGGGATGGGTTTTAGTCAGGCCATCCTCGCCATGGGCCCCTCCATAACTTTCCATGAAATAAAATATGTGCTCCCAGGGGAGCCAAGCAGTCTGAGTGCCTCACACCCTCTGCTTTTCTTCTTCCAGACTCAGGAATAACAGTGCCTCCAACAGCAGGTAAGCAGAGATTTGTGTTTATATATGGCTTTTCCATGGGGTTTTCTTTCTCTGGGATGCTCTGTGTAGACTGCACTTACAGACCCTGGCTAATGTCCCTAACATTCAGGGAGATGTGGGATTGCTTGGAGTCCTTTGGGACTGAGCAGCCACTTCTTCTGTGGGAGAGGTTTGGCCCTGGTCTTCATGGGTCTGCATTGGGGATGCCCTTGAGCAAGTGCTGGTGCAGTTGACACTGCAGCCACATCAGTCCTGCCAAATTACAGTGCTGACTATGGGCTTTAGCTTTATTGGTTCAGTGGGGTTCCCACTGGAGAGGGGGGACTCCCAGCAGGTTGATCCTCTTAGGCAAAACACTGCTTGCTCACCTGCTGCTCTCTCCCTGCAGTACCAAATGTCTCCAGATTCATGGTCCCCAGGTCATGGACTACAACAGGTATGCCCAAAGGAGCTATGGGGTTGGACAAGCTTCTGCCCTCAGTTACACATCACAGAATCACAGGATGATGAGGTTGGAAGGGATCTCTGGAGTATATCTGATCCTACCCCCTGGCTAAAATCAGGGTCAGCCAGAACTGGCTTCCCAAGACCATATCCAGAAGGCTCTTGGCTATTTGCCCCCTCTGTGGGCAACCCTTGTCTGTGCTCAGTCACCCTCACAGAGAAAAAGTGTCTCCTGATGTTCAGAGGAAACCTCCTGTGTTTCAGTTTGATCTCTTGTCCCCTCACTGGGCATCACTGGAAAGAGCCTGGCTTTTGGAGAGGGTTGACTCCCAGCAGGTTGTATCTCTTAGGAAAAATGCTGGGAGTCGACCCTGCTGATTTCTCCTTGCAGCACCAGGTACCTCCAGCACAACTTCCCCTCTGTCACTGACCACATTTAGGTCCAGAGGAGTTAAGGGGTCTGATTATCTCCTTCCCCAGGTGTCCCACTGGACAGTCAACCCCATGGATTTGGGTTACTGTATGAGCTGAGCACAACCCGTGCCCTGGGCTGGGGGGATGCAGGGGTGATGTTTTGGGGTGCCCAGGAGGGAGGATCTCTGTGGGGCTGTGGCAAAGCCTCCTTGGTGGGGCCATGTTCTTTTCTGATGGATTCTGGCGATGCGGTAAGAGCTCTCTGCCCATGCCCAGGCTCTGCTCTTTTCCTCAGGAAACTTCTCCTGTGGTGGCTTACTTCAGGGATTGTCCGGCACCATCCAGAGCCCAGGATACCCCAACCCCTACCCCGACAACTCCTACTGCGTGTGGCGCATCAGCCTGTGGGACCCAGCCCGCAGGATCCAGCTCCAGTTTACGGACGTGGAGTGAGTCTGGCCGGGCTGGCTGTGGGTTTGGGGCCGGCTCTGGCTGTGGGCTCAGGGCTGGCTCTGGCTGTGGGCTCGGGGCTGGCTCTGGCTGTGGGCTCGGGGCCGGCTCTGGCTGTGGGTTTGGGGCCGGCTCTGGCTGTGGGCTCAGGGCTGGCTCTGGCTGTGGGCTCAGGGCTGGCTCTGGCTGTGGGCTCAGGGCTGGCTCTGGCTGTGGGCTCAGGGCCGGCTCTGGCTGTGGGCTCAGGAGTGGCTTTGTCCCCATTATGGGGCTGTGGGCTCAGGGCCAGCTCTGGCTGTGGGTTTGGGGCAGGCTCTGGCTGTGGGCTCAGGGGTGGCTTTGTCCCCATTGTGGGACTGTGGGCTTGGCAGTGGTGCTGGCTGTGGGCTCAGGAGTGGCTTTGTCCCCATTATGGGGCTGTGGGCTCGGGGCTGGCTCTGGCTGTGGGCTTGGGGCAGGCTCTGGCTGTGGGCTCAGGGCCATCTCTGGCTGTGGGCTCAGGGCTGGCTCTGGTTGTGGGCTCAGGGCTGGCTCTGGCTGTGGGCTCGGGGCTGGCTCTGGCTGTGGGCTCAGGGCCGGCTCTGGCTGTGGGCTCGGGGCTGGCTCTGGCTGTGGGCTCAGGGCCGGCTCTGGCTGTGGGCTCAGGGCAGGCTCTGGCTTTGGGCTCGGGGCTGGCTCTGGCTGTGGGCTCGGGGCTGGCTCTGGCTGTGGGCTCAGGGCCGGCTCTGGCTGTGGGCTCAGGGCAGGCTCTGGCTGTGGACTCAGGGCAGGCTCTAGCTGTGGGCTCAGGAGTGGCTTTATCCCCATTGCGGGGCCTTGGCAGCCTCTGCCCCCGCGCTGGGAATGCGGCCGTGCTGCTGGGCCCTGCAGCCCGTGGTGCAGACAGATCTTCCTCTCCCCCAGGCTGGAAGGCAGCAGCTGCTCCTACGATGCCATCGAGGTGTACGACGGAGGGTCCCCCCACGGCTGGCGCCTCGGCCTTGTTTGCCGGAACGACCATCGTGTCTTCAACTCGTCTGGGAACCAGCTCACCGTCGTGTTCCGCAGTGACGGCAGCG
This sequence comes from Prinia subflava, assembly GCF_021018805.1. Lineage (NCBI taxonomy): Eukaryota > Metazoa > Chordata > Aves > Passeriformes > Cisticolidae > Prinia > Prinia subflava. The sequence continues at coordinate 4,216,547 of NC_086255.1, read as the reverse complement.
TCACCAGGAGAGGCTTCCACGCCTACTACTCATCTTCTCTTGCCTTCAATAGCACTGTGGGTAAGAATAGAGCTGGCTTTTACTCTTTGCCAGGGTAGAAGCTCAAACTCAGTTGCAAAGAGCTTCTGGCGGCTCTCAACACCTTGTGGGCACCCAGACCCCCTGGCCCCACTTAGGGGTATCCTGTCTCAAGGGCATTTTTCAGGATAGGATGGCCATGAACCTGCTGCCAGACACTGTTTCTTTGCCTGATGGGCAGGAATGGGATTCTCTCCACCTTCCCCAGTGCTGCCACTGAGCTGTCATCAATTTTCCTGGCCTATGCTGTAGGCAGAGGGGTTGCTCAGCCCTGGCACACTCATTGCCGCAGAGGCCAAAGGCTACTTCTTGTTTCCCCAAAATAAAGAGAGCTGATGTGCTCAGGCACAGCACAGTGAGCTCCTTCTGGCAGCTGAGGAACAGTGGAGGAGCAAGGCTGGCTGCTGCTCTCTGTCTGCAGTGCCAGGCTCCCTCTGGATGGCTGCAGCACCATCTGCTTGACCATGCCGTCCTCCCAGTTTGGTGTCACCAGCAAACAGGCTGAGGGTCCACCCTGTCCCACCCTGCTGACCATTAACAAAGGAGATCAAGGCCCTGCTGAAGGGAGCTGTTGCACATGCAGAACACAAGCTGCACCCTGGGCTGGTGGGTGGAGGGGAAGGTTTGGAGGTGCAGCCATACAGGGACCTGCTGTGTGTCCAGTGACTGTGGGTCTGGTGTTTCAGTGTCCCTTTGGGAGCCCTTCTGGGGAGGGGTGACCCCCAGAGGGCTGTTTCTCTTAGACAAAATGCTGAGTGTTCACCTGCTGCTCTCTCCCTACAGCTCCCAGTACTTCTCCCACTGTGCCATCAGCTTCAGGTAGGTTTGGAGGACTTGGGTAAGTTTATGAATAGGGAAATTTATCAGCATTCTTTTTTTGAAACAAAATAATTTGATTTTCTTTTCCTCTTCCCTTTGGTCATTAGCAATTGTAACAGGGGGTTCCCTTTTCAAGGAGCAGCTGAACTCCAGAATGCCAGCCTCAAAAACTGTGCAGTTCTGTGGCAAATATTTGTGTCCTGCTGGTGCAGGCACTGCAGATCAGCATTATAAAATGTGTTCAGTGTGGTTAGCATCTCCTAACCTGCATTCAGATGTACATGAACCTAATGGAGAGGCTACTGAAGCTGATAGAAGTCACTATGTCTATGTTTAGACATAAACGTCACACAGACATAGTCCAAACGCAACCCTAAATGTGCATACATCTCTTTTTCTTCTTGTATTTTTCTCTGCAGAAGATTATTCTTGTGGTGGCTTGCTTTCCTCTTCATCTGGTACCTTACAGAGTCCATTTTACCCCAGAAATTATCCAAACAATGCCAATTGCGTGTGGGAAATACAAGTAAAGAGCAATTTCCTTGTCGTTCTTGAATTTCGAGATATTCAGTAAGTAAGATTTTATTGCTTGGGAAGATGAAAGTATGGGACTGACAATTTGGACTTACTGAGCAAAAGCCTACTTGATTTCAAAGGTCTTTATCAAAGCTTTTAGTCCATCTGGAGAGGAAAAATGTGTTCCTTTTTGCTTATTTAGTCAAAAACGTGGCTGGCATCTACTGAGAAAGAAACTGGAGGCTGCAATTTCTGTTCCAACAATTTGACAGTCATATCAACCAAATATATTCTTCTGCTATAGAGAGTTAATCTGACTAGAAAACCAAACCAACAAGCAAACAAAAAACAAAGAACAAAAAAATGAAGCATTAAGCTAAATAGTTCCGTTGCCTCCCAGGATGGAAGGTGGCAGATGCCTCTCTGACTACGTGGAGATCTACGACGGGCCCCTGCTCACGTCTCCTCTCCTGGGGAGGATTTGTTCTGGATATTACCGCACCTACAGGTCGTCCTCAAACCTGCTGACCGTCCGCTTCCACAGCAACTCCCGATACACGTACAGAGGGTTCCAGGCCACCTATTACTCTACTCCAGCTGATGACAGCACCAGTAAGTTCATCTTTAAAGCAGAAACATGCTCTTCAGTTATTTTCTAATTCGTTGACTGTTGATCTTATTAGTGTTCTTTTAAATTATATCTGTGGCATTTTCGTGGAGATTCAAGTCCATGGTTTGGATTCTGAACTCCTTCTGCCGTATCAACTGCTTCTGCAAAAGACAGTGTTTATTTAATCCATGACTTACAGCCTTTTTTGGTCACTTCCCTGACCTTGTAACATGTTTTCTTTGCCATCCACTAGCACTGCTGTGTTTGCCAGACTACATGCACGTGGTTGTGAGCAGATACTTCCTTCAGTCCCACGGCTACTCTGCTTGGAACCTCACCCTGAACGACCCCTCTTGTGCACCCAACATTACATCAAATTATGTGTCATTCGACATTCCATACAATCACTGTGGCACTGTCAGAGAGGTAGGACTGAACGTTTCAACAAATACGGGAGGATATAAAAATTCAAACAGAAGAATCTGCTTAGAAAACCAGCACAAATTGGGCTGCAGGGACTGGAAATGTCCTGGTGATTATGGGTTGCCTCCCTCTCTCCTGAAGGATAAGGTCTATTTGTACTTGCATTTCCTGCCTCTGCTAACAGAGCATTCCATTACAGCCATTATCAATCTCCGAAGGAATAAGCTGTGGAAGGATACAAATACTTGGCAGTTTCAAGGTCTCAGGCTGAGTGTGATGGTTAAAAAGGTTTCAAAGCTTTCACTAAATATGACTAAAAATTTTGTAGCCAGATTCCAGCTGAAGTAATGTGCTGGACCTGATTCTTCACATACTTAATGTTGTACAGGTTGTATTTAATTCTGTTATGTCTACATTTATTGTGGATATTTTTTAGGCCAAAACTGTGGGCACTGAGTGAATACCCTATGAAGATTACAGATTCTTATCTTGAGAACAGAAATTACAAGAGTTAAACTTTTCCACATCAGATTTTCTGGGAAATAATGTTCTTACAGTGCACATCGCTGTAAGGATACAGCAAAGTTTAGAATGCATAATAGGGTACCTGACTATATGAATTAATTTTGCATTTCATTTTCTGTGCCAAACAGGGAGACAACAACACAATCAGCTATTCCAACATTATTAGAGGGTCCTCTTCTGGTACATTAATCACAAGAACTAGAAACCTTCTCTTGCATGTCAACTGCAAGATGCTCCAGAACACGTGGACACAGACGATGTACATTGCGGATGACAACTTTGAGGTCAATGAAACTCAGTATGAGAGATACAATGTGAACCTCACATTTTATGACTCTTCAAGCTTCTCACGGCCAGTGTATGACTCACCCTACTATGTAGGCATCAACCAGAATTTGTACCTGGAAGCTTTCCTGCACAGCTCTGATCCATTTCTGACGTTATTTCTGGACACTTGTGTGGCGTCTCCCACTCCTCACAATTTTACAACAGGATCCTATGTTTTAATCAAAAATGGGTGAGTTCTTATCCATTACAATCACAGACACAACTGTCTTCAAACTCCTGTATCTCTTTCTAAAGATTTTTTTTTTTTTTAAATTTGATGGAATAGTGTGAATATAGCACATGTTAATGACAGCTTCTAATTAATTAATGGACAAGAGTATTCAGGGTTTACTGGGAAAAAGGGGATGGATTGACCCAAAATATAACACATGCACCACAGAGCTTAAAATAAGAAGTAGACTAAAAGGCTATCGCCAATTCACAATGGATTATTATTATTATTACAAATTATAATAATATAATAATATAATAATAATATAATGATAAAGATGTTTTTGCATCTTTGATTAGAACAAGGAAGAATGGAAAAAGTATTTATAAGTTTAAAGATTTGTGATAGATACAAACAAAAAATAATACAATATAATAATATATTAATATGTTATATAATTATACTAATAGTAATAGTGACATACCTCAGGTAAGGTTAATTTTTCTTCACAGAATCATACAAACACCTGGTATCAGACACACAACAGGCTGAAGGAAGGCAATGTGGTTCAGTTCTGCCTCAGAAAGGCATTTTGGTTTTCACACTTGCAGCTTTCCAAACTGTTTTCATTATATTTAAAAATCACTTCTCATGTCGTGCGTTTTGTTGCTTGTAAATGACTGACTGCAGTGTGTATTCATGAGAAGGAGATCTTTTTGCTTCTTTTTAGGTGTGCCAAAGATCCTACCTATGCTGAGTATTCCTCATCTCAAAGACACATCGTGCGGTTTCGGTTCAATGCCTTCCAGTTCATTCGGAGCAATCCAGAGGTTTACCTGCAGTGTGAGCTGGTGGTGTGCAGGGCCTATGACTATTCTTCCAGATGCTACCAAGGCTGTGTTCAAAGGTCCAAGAGAGGGGCAAGCTCTGACAAAGAAAGTGTGATTGTTGTTGCTGGCCCAATACAGCTTTGGGAACCTGGTTCTGAGACTGGGAGTCAACAGGGATCTGAATAAAGCTGATGCCTTTGACATATAGCATCTTTAAATGCTAATTGAATTCTGGAAGAAATTGTGCTGCTAGATTGCCAGAAGCTCTAGAATAAATAGTAGGAATGTGCTTACTGACTCATGTCTGTTACTGCCACTTCACATCAGTCATCCCCACATAACAAAAATGCTACCTCAGTGGTTCTATGGGGAGTGAAATTCGTGATCTTCAAGCTTGTTGGTTGCTTTCTTAATGGTAAAACTGAAGCGTTGAAACTGTAGTTTGGGTTCTATGAACAAGTTCTATTAATATACACCTGAGTCTGGATGTATTAGAGTGCAAGAAATCTGTTAATCTAGAATGATATTTTCCAGCATTTTTTTATGTTTTGGACAATTTTTTATATTTTGAAGGATGAGGGATAAAGCATGACCAGATCTTTTCATCTCTCTCAGAGATGAATTATTTTGTCATTCAGGAAAACATGAATTCAGCGAGTGTTCCATCTGATGTTTCCTGTGCATAATTCAATTTTTGCTGTCAGCCCCTCGCAGTTCATAGAACCCTGAGTTGGAAAGGATCCACAGGGATCATCCAGTGCAGCTCCTGTCCCTGCACAGACACCCCAACAATCCCACCTGTGCAGCCCTGGCAGCCCTGTCCAAATGCCCCTGGAGCTCTGGGAGCCTTGGAGCTGTCCCCATTCCCTGGGGAGCCTGGGCAGTGCCAGGACCCTCTGGGGGAAGAACCTTTCCCTAAATCCAACCTAACCCTGCCCTGACACAGCTTCAGGCCATGCCCCTGAGTCCTGTCACTGGCCACCTCAGATCGGTGCTGTCCCTCACTTCCCCTCATGAGAAAGCTGCAGACCATAACGAGGTCTCCCCTCAGGCACTGTTTTCACTCTGGATGGGCTTCTCTTGAAGCAGAAAATGAAGAAGATAATTCCATAGCAGATTATGTAAACCTTGCTCAACACCTGATCACATTGAGTAATTTGGTGGATTGAGCAATTTCCTTGCCCTGAGTAATTTCATTGATGATTCAAGATTAAAATCCAAGCCAGACAGGCTTTCCTTGGTGGAGGCTCACTTCTTGAAAAGAGGTGGGCTTGACATAACAACTCAACACTGAAGGAAGCCAAAAGACCAGCGATGGTTTAACAACCCTCCAATCAGTTGCCACCCTGTAATATTAGGCTCTCTTATTTAATCATAGTACATGAACCATAAATTCCCTCTTCTCATGATGATATCTTGATTCTGCCAGTGAAAAATACAGCTATATATGTTGTGAGATCAGCACAGCATAACACTTTTTGTCTGTAATACCTCATGTATGTCATCCTGAGTGCCATCATGTGGCCTGTACAGGGAACCAGCACTTCTGGGGCACCTCAGATCCTGGGTCCAGTTTTGGGCTTCTTGCTGCAAAATGTCATTGAGGTGCTGGAGCACCTCAATGTGTGCAGAGAAGGGCCAAGGAGCTGGGGAAAGGTCTGGACCACATGTTTCATAAGGAGTGGGAGCTGGAAGTGTGTTCAAAACTTCCCAAGGGAAAAAAGCGTAGATCAGACTTCAATGCCTCTCACTTACTGTGTGCCAGTGTGATAAAGTAATTGCACCACAGATGGAGGAAATTTTTCAGTGGAGGCTCCTGAAGGAAAAGAGGGCTGGGAGATAACGTGGACTGAGGATTGAACTGGATGAAAGTCTAGTGGCACACAGGGGTTTAATATTTGTGACTTAAGTCAGTGGAGTAGCTGATGGTTTCTGATGATCTTCTATTATCATGCAATCACAACCTACAAAATTGCAGCAAAACCCCACGTCTCTATAATTTCCCCCTCTTAAATACTGGTGAATGAATAGAAAATGTATCAATGGCCCCAAAGAGGTATTTGCATGGTCACACTCACATTAAGGTCTGAAGTTCTCCTCACCATTCCTTGGCTATGTATGTCTTCTCCAGCTCTATATAAAACATTAAGTTTAGGGCCAATGATGTAGTCATTATAGTGCTATTAATAAATGCAAATGATGATTATTAATAAATGATATCTACTCTCACATTTCCTTTTTTTAACCACACTTCCCTGAAATGCTCTACCAAACCCTATTTGAAAAGGCTTGTATTAGCATTTATTTCTCTTTCAAGGCTGCTGGTCACTTCAGTAAAAGGCCATGTTATCATCATTCTTAGCTCAAGTTCTTGGTTCAAATCTACACCAATCTTGCTATACTGTAGGCTGACAGCTACAAGGAGAACAATGGAATCAGTCAATGGCTACTGTCTTTTTCTTTTTGAAGGGATGACTCACCCATCCTTATGACAGGACAGAGTAGATTCATTGTGTTCTTGTATTCATGTGGACCACGGAACACCAAAGCCAGAGCTGCAGCTCAGTGAAATCCTCAAGAAAAGCTTATAGCTCAGGCATGAGGATAGGATACAGCAAGAGATGAGAATTATGAAATTCTATCTTGCAAACACAATGCCGAATCTTTTCAGAGTACTTTAAACATTTCTGTGGATCTGATCTGTTATGATTTGTTGAGCTTGAAGTCAGTCTAATATATCTGAATATCAGTGAAAGCCATAAAATTTTTTTTTATATCCTCTCATTTCAAGATGTCTCCACCACCTTTTCCCCTTAATTTTTTCTGTTATATTTAGATAAATAGAACAATACAAAATTCATCTTCTGTAACAAAGAGATGTTTGCTGAAGTGCCTGGCTTAGGCGAGCAAGCCTTGCCAGCTCCTTCCAGCAGGCTGGGAGCCCTTGGGCAGCCAGTTACTGCAGCCAGTGCCTGCCCATGAACTATGGTGCAGCCAAGTTCTGGGCTCTGTTCTTTACACCAATTCTTGGTTATTTATATAGCAGCAAACACAGCATGGAGCCCACCAGGCAGACCTCATCTCTCGCTTTGAATAGTGAAGAACAAAATCTGCTGCTTGGCGTGGCATGGCCATGTCCCATTTGTGCCAGGCTCTGCACTGTGCAGGAGGGTATGGCACGGTCTGGCTTGGTTTTTGGGAGTTTTCCAGTGTGGGGGCTGAGGTATGTTTGCCCTCAATATGCACTGCCATTGTGAAATTTATAAACTGAGAGCTTCACTCGAGCAGTGAGTATTTCAGCAAATATCTTCAGGATGGATTTCAAGTGTGTTGGAGGCCTGGTTGCGCAGAGGTTAAGGCAAACACTTAACTGCCCCAGTGGTTTACAAAAAATTTTGGAGACTAGTCATAGTAGAAAAGTTATGCACATAACTTTTTTAAACATTTGCTAATTCAAATATTTAATTTTAATGGTTTCTTTTGTCTCACAGTTAAATGTCAGTGCATATTTGCCATCCTGCAGTAATTAATTCAGCAATATATGTGTAAAACTGGTTTCATTTACTGTAGCAAAATTAACTAACTTCTCTTCTGTGACTACGAATTGTTATAGAATGCCTTGTATTGTGGGGAGTAAGGTGAGATGTATTTGCAGTTGTCATTGGTCAGATGTAGAGCCTCCCTCACACCACAAAAAGCACACTGGCAGAAATTGTCTGCCCAGTTAGGTGGGGAAAAGTAAAATGTGAAAGGAAATGGCACATACTACACTTTGTTTTCTATCTTGCTACAAGTGTGATTCAGAGAAAATAAAACATGCAGCTCAGAAAACCAGATTGTGTCGCACTGAGCACTGGACTGCAGATAGAAAGAAGTTTATTTTGTTAATTGGTAATTTTTTCTTTGGTGCAGATTTTAATTATTAAAGCTGCACATTCCTAAGATAAACTGCTTGATGTTTTTACATCTTTGATTAGAACAAAGAAGAATGCAAAAAGTATTAATAAGTTTAAAGATTTATGATAGATACAAAGAAAAATCTAGTTCTAGTTTAAATGGCAAATCAAGACACACATTTTTTAAACAAAAGGTATAAATTTCTGGGGCTTTGATCAGAGAAAATACAAAACCAGTAAGCCTGGCTTTTTCATTATGGCTCTCTGGGGTTTTTTCTGTTTTTTAAGCTTTGAAAGAAAAAATTCCTAGAAGAGACAAAGCATGGAGCAGCACATGTAGACATCTGCTGTCCAGGGAATTTCTGGGAAGACTTTGAATAAGTTGGGCTGAGTGGGGAAATTATCAAAACCATTCTCAGCTAGAAATGTAAAATTACATGTTTGGGAATCAAGACCTTGAGTGCAGTTGGCTTCTTTAGGATGAAGAACATTACATAAATTTAATGTGGTTTTTCTTGCCCTTGGGACCACAGGTGTTTCTCTGCACATAAATAGACTTGAAACAACAAGTACTGTGAGACAGGGTACCACAGTCATATCACAAATAGGAATTCTTACTGTATTAGATTTTGAATGTCATTAAACACTATACATACAGAAATTTAGTAATATTTTTTTCTTTTAATCCACTAACATTCCAAGTAAATACAGTTTATTATTTTAAAAATAGTTTAATTCATCTTTTTCTTTGCATTTCTGTGTTTAACCAGAAGGAAAATTGATTTAATATAATTTCTTTAATTTTGATAATTTCTGAGAGGTATATAGGATGAACAAAAATCCTTGAAAAAGATGTAATATCCTGGCCAAAGAATTAATTTTAAATACATTTTCAAAGCCCATGGGCAATTAAAAGGCTGCAGAAATATGTAATTCTTGTCAAGTTGTGAGAACAAAGGAAGAAATAATGAGGCTGACTAAAGGTAGACATAGAAACAGATTCTTGAAAAGAGCCAGAATGGGTAAAAGCATTTAGATAAAATGGTGTATATAAGGTCAGTTTTAGCTTTCTGGAGGAGGACTTTGATGTTCATCAGTTTGTATCAGCTTTAAAGTATCATAAAAGTTGAGCAAGACCTTATAAATGGATTGGTGCTGGGAAGTAATTACTGTGAAACTGCCAAATGACTGATTTCTTTTCTGTTTCTCGCTTTGAAAAGATCTTTCACACAGATAGAAATGCATATTACTTTCCTCTATAAACTCATTTAGGTTTAGATGTACATCATAAAGCACCCAGCAGCAGCACAACATCTCTGATGGATTCTCTCTTCTGAGCACAAGTGGCTTTTCCTGCACTTCAGTATTTTTTCACGTGAAGAACTGACTTTCCTTGAGCCATTCCCTTTGGCAACTGGCAGCATCATTTCCTTCCTGCTGGTCCTTCTGGCTTAAAGGAAAGGTCAGGGCAAGAAGGTGAACAGATGGTAACACTGAAGAGAGCTGGAACTCTTGGAGCCAGGTTGTTTCTGTGTTCACACCTTCTCTTTCAGTATCCATTTGCCTCAGACTCCCCCAGATCAGGTGCTCTTTCTCTCAGTACAACTCAGAAAGGAAACCGGCATTAAATGAACACTAAAGCTAAAAACACTTCAAAGAACTAAGGGTGATTTGAATAGAGGAGTATAAAAAGGGGCTGGAGGTCAAAAGCCAGGTTTTTGTATCAGCTATAAAGCAGTAGGAAAGAATTCAGCTGCAGGGTCACTTAAGGCCTAATAGGAAGCATCCACCAAGGTTATTCTCACACTCTGTCAGAAACCCTTCAAATACAGGCAGTTCTGACTGTTGGGACATTCCTTCATTATGTGACAAAAATGCACATATGTCATGTGGGAAGTGCAGGTCTGTTCATACATGAAGTTTTGAGGACATGACACCTGGGAAACGACCCAAATGTCAGGCACAGGCACAGGTGGTGTACAGATTGATTTCACCTGCACATGGCTTTTCATAAGATATCTACTTTTGCTCCTTTCTTAGACTTCGAACATTTTTCCTTTTGTGGGGATGAAGAAAAGGAGACTAAAAGCCTGAGTGCTGGTTGTTCCCTTGGCAGGGTATAGGCCAGCTGATACAACACGAAATTAATAGGGACAGACAGAAGAATTGAAGTTTTGAAGAGCATTCCTGGCAGATACAGACAGACTAATTTTGTTCAAGCTCCCTCCTGCAAGAAGTATATGATAGAACACCAATACACAGATCTACAGCACTGAGTGTTATTGCAAGTAAGTTTTCTTATTCCTTTCCTAAACTGAAAGACATTGATTGATCAATGAACATAGCAGAGCTTTCTCTAGTGTTTAAAAAATGAAAACTGTGATTGAAAAATTCAACAGTTTGAAACTTCTGAAATTTTTGATGGAAATTGCATAGAAAACATATGGTTGTTAATCCAACTGTAACAGTGTAATTTACTGAACACTTGTTCCAGCAAGCAGCTGACCTCTGAAAAAACAGGTTGTTCATTAATTGAGGTTGATATTCATGGAAAAATGTCTTAAGATTTCCTGTGTCTCAAGACTTTTGATTACGGTAAGACAAATTTGATCACATGTATTTTATCTCACTGATAAGTGGTCAAGAGCTAAGGCAAAAGTTTCATTTATTCCTGATGTGAGAACAGCAATGGATTGCTGATCTGCTAGCAGGAAAGCAGTCTCATAACTCGTGGACTTTTATGGTACTTTGTTTTGCATAAAACTTCCTGCTGCTCTGATCTCAGTATGTGCAATAGATAAGACAGATAATCTGAGGCACGTTTTGTAGACTACATTGGAATTTTACCAATCAAAGGTGCCTGTTATTGAGGCATAGGTCCTCATATACATTAAAAAACACTTACTGGAAGAGCCAGAATTGCACCAGTAATCTGAAACTGGTGAGACCCAGGAAGTAGCCTGACACGTTCATGTGCCCATGAACCTTGCTAGCAGATTTAATTATTGTGGATACATTTAACCACTGTGCATTTAGTCCTCCTCTATTGTTGAAACTCCTTAATATCATCCATAAATTTTCTGTTCATGATGTCTCAAAGCAGCTATGGCTGGACAACCTGGAGATCCTCAAATCCATCCCTGTGCTCAAAGCAGGGTCAAAGAAAACAAGATGCTCAGGACTGTGTCCAGTTGGTGTGAATATTTTGAAGAATTGAGGAATCTATAAAATTACTGGGTAACCTATTCTACTGCTTGTCCAGTCTCACAGTGGAATTCTCTTTCCTTATGTTAATTAGAGTTTGTTGAACTTCAGTTCATACCCATTGCCACCGGGCACCACTGAGACCAGTCCAGCTCATTTTTCAAGAACCTTGAAGCAGGATTGACCCCATGAGCCCCTCCCAATGAGTGTGTGATCACTCCACTGAGCACATGGTATTGTTTTTGCTCTTGTCAGGCAGTCAGGAGCAGTAGAGCTGTGAATAGCAATGTTCAGGCCTCCATTTCTTTATTAACATGTGAGTACAATCGGTTGTATTTACCATTGTCCTCCAGTTTGCTTGCTCTTCTCAGTAACGGCTTTAACAGCTTCTGGTTTTGTTTCTGGACTCTGGCCTTTTGTCTTTCTTTCCTCTATTCAGGCACTGTGAACCTTTGCAGGAAGAGTACTCCTTATTCCCCTTGTTCTAGACCCAAGCTGTGCTTTTCTACAGAAGGAAGGTTGGAATACACCAGCAGGAATATTGAGTTATGTCCAGCTATTGAAGTTTGGTTGTAGCTGGTCTCGTAGCCAAAATGAGCAGAGACAGCCTGGACATGGTGCAATGAAAAGAATATTAGACCAACAACTAGCCTGTTTCTAGTTGGCTTCTATTTCTCCTCATCAGGTGAGCAGAACCAGCAGAAATGTGATATAATGGTCCTAGCAGACAGGACTGTGGGCTGTCCTGCCCCCAGTTCATCTGCAACTCCATTAGGACTTCACACAGACCAACTAAGGAAAGCAGCTCAACATTACTTTTGATTTCAATTCATCCTTCTTTTCCTTTTATAAACTGTGTTATTCAAGGGATTGAAGGGAGTCCTGCTGGCAGATGAATCCAAGGACCATAGTTGTACATTGAGGGAAGACACTGGTGAAGCAGAGCAAGCTCAACAGAGGCCCACAGGTGAGGTCCACTTAGGGTATGTTACAATAAATTGGCATGAATTTGCTTTTGATTCCTGACTTAATACCATTTATGATGTGGGTTTTTTTGTGTACAAACAGCAGGGAAACAAATCTACAATTTCAAGTGGAGAGCTAAAATACAAACATTTATGAGACCAGGATTCTCTGCTGAAGAATTTGTCAGAAAACTGCTGTGAATTTGCTGCCTCATCCTGCAAAACGTTACAGTCTGCAAAATCAAGCAATTAGCTGTTAGCAATAAATAAATAAAATTGGGATGGTTAAGGCAAAGACAGACATATATTCACCAGTCTGGTTCCAAAGGTAACTCTGGGCCTGCACATGCAGTTAAGATAATTTAAAATAAAGGCATATCATGGTCTTGGCTGACATAGAGCTACTTTTCCTCTTAGTAAGACAAATTATCTAGGAAATGGAAACTTTACCACTCCTATGTAATCTTTCTGTAAAGATCAGATAATCATAAAAAATACTGCATCATAAATCAGACATAGCATGGGCCAGGCTGACCTTGGGAGCTCCAGTCTTTTACCAGTGCAGAGTATAAATTCTAACTCTTGGTTTTGCTGGGATCTCTTGACAAGATGGGTGCCACCAGGGACTTGCTGTGGTTACTCCTCTTAAATGCAGCACTCCTGGATGCCATCTCACCCGACCTACACAAAATACATTCTTCCCAAAAAGGTAGGAGCAAGCATGTCTCACTTTGCTGTTCTGGGTCTATGCATGGCACTCACAGGCCAGTTTAACCAACCCTTTGCAAAGATTAGAAGAAAGATTGAAATTAGATAACATCAGATTGTTTTATTAACAATATGAACCAATCCATACCACAATTAAATATTACTTTTGTTGAAGTGAATTTAGTGTGATGAAATGATCATTGTTTTGCAGTAGTGTCTTGTAGCTAAGTTTGAATCAAATTTAAAAAGAATTCTAACATGAAAGACTGAGAGATTTTGTTCCTATAAATCTGTAGGTTTCAGTATGGAATTATGAGAGATTATAGTTTCTTTGGCTGTAATGTATATTTGCGTTATAATACTTCAAATTCCACCTTACAAATAGACGTGGAACCACCCAGTGCTTGTTTAGCTTTATATATTTTAATGGGAGTGCAAAAGAAAGACACAGTTGCTGTGTTGTAGGTATCAGGAAGTCCCAGGGGTGTGCATTTTACTAACTTGGGATTTTCGGGCATGTGGAATAAAAACTTAGAGACTGTAATAACCCAGCCTGCAAGTGTGCAAATACAAAACAGTGGTGGGTTTCCTCAGAAACTAATATTGAGTATTGCCAAGGACTTTCTAAACACTATCAGTATTTTTAAAAAGCTAAAACAACAAAAACCCAACAAATGATCAAAAGAGGTATGACTCTCACTCCTCCTTCACTGAAGATATCTGAAATCTTATACTTTTGCAAGGAACTTCTTCTGACTCAGACACCTCTTTGTTCTCTGTTTTTTGCAGCTATAAATAAGAAAACAGCACCCATTATATCCCTGGGTGTATTAGTGATAGAGTGTGCATTGCTAATTTTGCCCACTGCTTTCAAAAAGGAAGTTCAAAATGCTTGAATTATAAAAACAGAAAGCAGTGAATCAAAACCTAATTTTTTTACTACTAGTTTCATTTTACAGGTAAACCTGTGTACATAAACAGTGGAAAGTACTGTGGTATTTCAAATTAGAAGCACAGATTTAAGGCAGTTACACAAATATTCTGTGTTACTCATGCCCAGTCACCTCTTCCTGTAAACTTTGAGTATTTCACTTTATTAGGTTAACAGTAAGACTTCAGTGCTTGGTTTATTGACCTTGCAACAAATTCTATCCATTCCTAACAAATACACATTAAGAGTTGCCACTAAAAAATTCAAATATTAGTCAAAAATCCAAATTATTCTCTTTAGTCTGACCAAATATTAATCCAAACATACATGTATGAAAAATAGGTTTGCTAATTGGCAGTTTTCCCTCAGTTGTGTCTGTTTAATTCCTTTTACTAATTGAAAAGATAATTTTGTGAGGCTGTCATGTTCTTGTGGAATATGGTTATCTCTTGTTTCGTGGAGACCAGAGCTTTGCCCTGCATCTCAGAAGATGCAGCCCTCTAGGGAAAACATGCCTCATCTGAATTTGTTGATCAATGTATTGTAAATTCAGTCACTGAAAGCAGCCATGAACAACAAGAATCCTAAAGCAATAGACTCATGGAATCACTGAATCACTGAATTTCTCCTGGGTTTTCTGGATGCTGCTTTTTGCAGAGCAATTAGTGCCTCAGAGTTTGGGGTTTAGTCTTCTCCAAGTGAGAGCAGAGCCTGGCAAAAGCACAGCAGAATGCAGATGAAACTGAGAGTCGTGGTAGCCTGAAATTCATAGAGCATTGCCAAGGCCCTGGCAAGGGAAGGCACAGACTTGTGGTTTTCATTGGCTGGAATTTGGTGTGTGTTGGGAATGAGGGTGGGATTATGTTTTTGGTTGATCCCACAAAGAAAGACCACCTTGGTGACTTCCCCAAGCTCTCCATCTCCCATGTTGCAGAGTGCCACCAACATCCCCAGTCTTGGGAGTAACCTAGCCATGATTCTTCATCCACCAGGAGCTACTTGCTACTTCTTCTTTCTTCCCTACAGATGCCACAACCAAAGATCCACCCAGGTTAAGGTTGTCCGTTCCTCCAG
The DNA here is from genome assembly GCF_021018805.1 of Prinia subflava. Taxonomy (NCBI): domain Eukaryota; kingdom Metazoa; phylum Chordata; class Aves; order Passeriformes; family Cisticolidae; genus Prinia; species Prinia subflava. Next base: position 4,201,469 of record NC_086255.1, on the reverse strand, counting down.
GTAAGTCTGAATTTGTCCACATTTTTCTGGCAATTCCTCTTGACTGAATAGTTAGTGCTGCAGAGGTTTGTGTTTTCTCTTCTCCCTGACAAGAGGAGAAGCCAGGAAAAGCAGTTTAACACAGCCAAGACTGGGAGTTGTGATAGCCTGCAATTTGTAGACACATGCCAAGGTGCTGGCAAGAGAAGGTGCCTTCGTGCTAGAGGCTCTTCCCAAGTTTTCCCTGCCTCCCTCTTTCCCAGATGCCACCATCAGCCTGGTGAACGGTGGGAACCGCTGCGAGGGTCGCGTGGAGATTTCTCACTCTGGGGGCCGGGGCACCGTCTGCGACGATGGCTGGGACCTGAATGATGCCCAGGTGGTGTGCAGGCAGCTGGGATGTGGCTCTGCTGTCTCTGCAACATCAAGTGCCTCCTTTGGACAAGGCAGTGGCAGCATCTACCTGGATGATGTGAGCTGTACAGGGTCGGAGTCATCCCTCTTCCAGTGCAAACACAACGGCTGGAGCAGCCACAACTGTGGCCACAGTGAAGATGCTGGTGTGGTGTGCTCAGGTACCACTGGTTTGACTCTCTGCATACTGGGACTCTTTCAGAAAGTGGTCTTAGTTAGTTAAAATTAGGTGTGTGTTGGGGATGAGTGCAGGATCATGATTTTGGTTGTTCTACCATGTGAGAACATTCTGGTGACACCGCCAGGCTCTCCATTGCCCACGTGCCAGGGTGCAGCAACATGTCCAGCACTGGGAGAAAGCCAATTATGGTCCTTCATCCAACAGGCCTCACCTGCCTCTTTCCTTCCCTACAGCTGACACACGCATAACTATACCCAACTCCAACTTGCCTGCTCCCACAGTGGGTCTAAAATTCTCCTGAGTTTTCTGGCCGCTTCTTTTTGCAAAAACCATTAGTGCCTGAGAGTTTGAGGTTTGGTTTTCTGCCTGGGAGAGGAGAAGCCAGGATAAGCAGATTAACACAGCTGAGACTGGGAGTTGTGGTGGCCTGAAAATCAGTGATTCCAAGGCCCTGATGCTGTTTTGGTTTTTATCTTCTTTCCTTTGTATGTTCTCTGTATCCTTTACACATATATTTGTAGCTTTGTAGCTTCTTATTGTAACTTAGCTACAGAATTTCCCTAGGCAGGAATTCAAAACTCATTCCAGGATCCCTATGCTCTCCTGCTTCTTCCTAGCTATCAAGGCCAAAAAGCAGCTCTTCAGACACACTTTTATCAACAAAGTATAGTCCCAAAGAGGCGTAGAGGATTTTGAAGGGAGAGGGGCTGGGATAGAATTGCACCACCACATATGCTCTTAAAAGGAGATTTTTGTCAGTTCTACTACTTCACCAAGCATATAAAACTGTATGCACTACTGTGGGGGTGAGCTTTTGTGGATATTTTTCCATATTTACCCTGAAAGCCGCCATCAAAAATCTACTTTTATATTACTATCTGCACAAAAATTATCCCAAAAGCCATGCTGTTTCATTTCTCAGTTGAAAAGGGCATCACCCTGGCAAGAGAAGGTGCCTTTGTGCTAGAGGCTCTTCCCAAGTTTTCCCTGCCTCCCTCTTTCCCAGATGCCACCATCAGCCTGGTGAACGGCGGGAACCGCTGCGAGGGTCGCGTGGAGATTTCTCACTCTGGGGGCCGGGGCACCGTCTGCGACGATGGCTGGGACGTGAATGATGCCCAGGTGGTGTGCAGGCAGCTGGGATGTGGCCCTGCTGTCTCTGCAACATCAAGTGCCTCCTTTGGACAAGGCAGTGGCAGCATCTACCTGGATGATGTGAGCTGTAATGGATGGGAGTCATCCCTCTTCCAGTGTAGACACAATGGCTGGGGCGTCCACAACTGTGGTCACAGTGAAGATGCTGGTGTTGTGTGCTCAGGTAAAACTGGTTTGACTTCCAGCATTTTGGGACTCTTTCAGAAAGCATCCCCTCTGGGCTGGAATTAGGTGTGTGTTGGGGGTGAGTGCAGGATCATGAATTTTGGTTGATCCCACCATATCAGAACATTCTGGTGACACCGCCAGGCTCTCCATTGCCATTGTGCCAAGGTGGCAGCAACATGCCCAGCACTGGGAGAAAGCCACTCATGGTCCTTCAACCCACCCGCCTCTTTCCTTTCCTCCTCTACAGCTGCCACAGGCACAACTACACCCAGCTCTACCTTCTCTGCACTTCCCACTTACATAGGGTCTGAATTTCTCCTGGGTTTTCTGGAATGCTGCTTTTTGCAGAAATTATTAGTGCCTACTGTTTGGGGTTTGGTTTTCTCCCTGGAAGAGGAGAAGCCAGGAAAAGTAGTTTTGCACAGCTGAGATTGGGAGTTGTGGTGGCCTGAAACTCAGAGAATGATGCCAAGGTGTTGGCAAGGGAAGGTGCCTTCATGCTAGAGGCTCTTCCCAAGTTTTCCCTGCCTCCCTCTTTCCCAGAGGCCATCATCAGCCTGGTGAACGGCGGGAACCGCTGCGAGGGTCGCGTGGAGATTTCTCACTCTGGGGGCCGGGGCACCGTCTGCGACGATGGCTGGGACCTGAATGATGCCCAGGTGGTGTGCAGGCAGCTGGGATGTGGCTCTGCTGTCTCTGCAACATCAAGTGCCTCCTTTGGACAAGGCAGTGGCAGCATCTACCTGGATGATGTGAGCTGTAATGGGACAGAATCGTCCCTCTTCCAGTGCAGACACAATGGCTGGGGCAGCCACAACTGTGGCCACAGTGAAGATGCTGGTGTTGTGTGCTCAGGTACGACTGATTTGACTCTCTGCATACTGGGACACTTTCAGAAAGTGGTCTTAGTTACTTGAAATTAGGTGTGTGTTGGGGATGAGTGCAGGATCATGATTTTGGTTGATCCCACCATGTGAGAACATTCTGCTGACACCACCAGGCTCTCCATTGCCCACGTGCCAAGGTGCAGGAACATGTCCAGCACTGGGAGAAAGCCAGACACAGTTCTTCATCCAACAGGCCTCACCTGCCTCTTTCCTTCCCTCCCCTACAGCTGCCACTAGCACAAGTACAAGTATACCATGCACCACCTTCCCTGCTCCCACAGTGGGTCTAAAATTCTCCTGAGTCTTCTGGCTGTTGCATTTTGCAGAAACCATTAGTGCTTCAGAGTTTGGGGTTTGGTTTTCTGCCTGGGAGAGGAGAAGCCAGGATAAGCAGAGTAACACAGCTGAGACTGGGAGTTGTGGTGGACTGAAACTCACAGAGTGATTCCAAGGCCCTGATACCATTTTGGTTTTAATAATTTTTTCCTGTATATATTCTCTCTATCCTTTAAACATAGAGTTGTAGCTTTGTAGCTTCTTATTGTAACTTAGCTACAGCATATTCTTAGGCAGGAATTCAAAACTCATTCCAGGATCCCTATGCTGTCCTGGTACTTCCTGGCTACCAGGGATGAAAAACAGCTCTTCAGACATATTTCATCACCAGAGTATAGGTCCAATGAGGCAGAGAGGACATTGAAGGGATTTTGAGTGGGGAAATTGCATCACTCCTTCTGGATATTTTGTGGCTTTCTTGGATATTTTTCCATATCTGCCCTGGAGGCTGCCATCAAAGATCCACTTTTATATTACTACCTATGCAAAAATTATCCCAAAAAGCCATGCTGTTTCATTTCTCAGTTGAAAAGGGTATCACCCTGGCAAGAGAAGGTGCCTTCGTGCTAGAACCTCTTCCCAAGTTTTCTGTACCTCCTTCTTTCCAAGGTTCCTCCACCATCAGCCTGGTGAACGGCGGGAACCGCTGCGAGGGTCGCGTGGAGATTTCTCACTCTGGGGGCCGGGGCACCGTCTGCGACGATGGCTGGGACCTGAATGATGCCCAGGTGGTGTGCAGGCAGCTGGGATGTGGCTCTGCTGTCTCTGCAACATCAAGTGCCTCCTTTGGACAAGGCAGTGGCAGCATCTACCTGGATGATGTGAGCTGTACAGGGTCGGAGTCGTCGCTCTTGCAGTGTAGACACAGTGGCTGGGGCATCCACAACTGTGGTCACAGTGAAGATGCTGGTGTTGTGTGCTCAGGTACCACTGGTTTGACTCTCTGCATACTGGCACACTTTCAGAAAGTGGTTTAGTTAAAATTAGGTGTGTGTTGGGGATGAGTGCAGGATCATGATTTTGGTTGTTCCACCATGTGAGAACATTCTGGTGACACCGCCAGGCTCTCCACTGCCCATGTGCCAAGGTGGCAGCAACATGCCCAGCACTGGGAGAAGGCCACTCATGGTCCTTCATCCAACAGGCCTCACCTGCCTCTCTCATTTCCTCCTCTACAGCTGCCACAACCCCACAGGGAACCACTCCTGATACTGCCATGACCACTCCGTTAGGTAGGTCTGAATTTCTCCTGCATTTTCTGGCTGCTTTTTGCAGAAACTATTAGTGCCTCAAAGTTTGGGGTTTGGTTTTCTTCCTGGAAGAGGAGAAGCCAGGAAAAGCAGTTTAACACAGCCAAGACTGGGAGTTGTGATGGCCTGAAATTTATAGACAGGTGCCAAGGACCTGGCAAGAGAAGGTGCCTTCGTGCTAGAACCTCTTCCCAAGTTTTCCATGCCTCCCTCTTTCCCAGATGCCACCATCAGCCTGGTGAACGGCGGGAACCGCTGCGAGGGTCGCGTGGAGATTTCTCACTCTGGGGGCCGGGGCACCGTCTGCGACGATGGCTGGGACCTGAATGATGCCCAGGTGGTGTGCAGGCAGCTGGGATGTGGCTCTGCTGTCTCTGCAACATCAAGTGCCTCCTTTGGACAAGGCAGTGGCAACATCTACCTGGATGATGTGAGCTGTAATGGATGGGAGTCATCCCTCTTCCAGTGTAGACACAACGGCTGGGGCGTCCACAACTGTGGTCACAGTGAAGATGCTGGTGTTGTGTGCTCAGGTACCACTGGTTTAACTTCCAGCATTCTGGGACTCTTTCCGAAAGCATCCCCTCTGGGCTGGAATTAGGTGTGTGTTGGGGATGTGTGCAGGATCATGATTTTGGTTGTTCCACCATGTGAGAACATTCTGCTGACACCGCCAGGCTCTCCACTGCCCATGTGCCAAGGTGGCAGCAACATCCCCAGCACTGGGAGAAGGCCACTCATGGTCCTTCATCCAACAGGCCTCACCTGCCTCTCTCATTTCCTCCTCTACAGCTGCCACAAGCACAGACACAACCGCTCCTGATACTGCCATGACCACTCCATTAGGTGGGTCTGAATTTCTCCTGCATTTTCTGGATGCCGCTTTTTGCAGAAACAACTAGTGCCTCAGAGTTTTTGGTTTAGTCTTCTCCAAGGCAGAGCTGAGCCTGGCAAAAGCACAGCAGAATGCAGATGAAACTGAGAGTTGTGGGGCCCTGAAATTCATAGAGCATTGCCAAGGCTCTGCCTAGGGAAGGTTACTACTTCTGGTCAGTGTGTACTGGACTTTAGATGTATGTTCGGGATGAGTGCAGGATCATGTTTTTGGTTGATCCCACCATGTGAGAACATTCTGCTGACACCCCCAGCCTCTCCATTGCCCATGTGCCAAGGTGGCAGCAACATGCCCAGCACTGGGAGAAAGCCAGACACAGTCCTTCATCCTACAGGTCTCACCTGCCTCTCATTTCCTCCCCTACAGGGACAACAACCACACAGGGAACCACTCTTGATGCTGCCATGACCACTCCGTCAGGTAGGTCTGAATTTCTCCGGCATTTTCTGGATGCTGCTTTTTGCAGAAACAACTAGTGCCTCAGAGTTTGGGGCTTAGTCTTCTCCATGGCAGAGCTGAGCCTGGCAAAAGCACAGCAGAATGCAGATGAAACTGAGAGTTGTGGTATCCTGAAATTCAGATGCCCTGGCAATTGCAAGGCCTTGGCATTGCCAAGCTTCCTGCTTGCGGTCTGTGTGTAATGAATTTTAGATGTATGTTTCAGATGAGTATAAATTTACGTTTTTGGTTGATCCCATCATGTCAGAGCATTCTGCTGACAATTCTGGGGTCTCCAGTGCCCGTGTGTCAAGGTTGCAGCATCATGCAAAGACTGGGATAAAGCCAGTCAGGGTCCTTCATCCAACAGGCCTCACCTTCCTCTTTCCGTTCCTCCCCTACAGCGACCACAACCACAGACGGAACCACTTGTAAAAGTGAAATTACCATTCCTTCAGGTGAGTCTGAATTTCTCCTGCATTTTCTGGCTGCTTTTTGCAGAAACTATTAGTGCCTCAAAGTTTGGGGTTTGGTTTTCTTCCTGGAAGAGGAGAAGCCAGGAAAAGCAGTTTAACACAGCCAAGACTGGGAGTTGTGATGGCCTGAAATTTATAGACAGGTGCCAAGGCGCTGGCAAGAGAAGGTGCCTTTGTGCTAGAGGCTCTTCCCAAGTTTTCCCTGCCTCCCTCTTTCCCAGATGCCACCATCAGCCTGGTGAACGGCGGGAACCGCTGCGAGGGTCGCGTGGAGATTTCTCACTCTGGGGGCCGGGGCACCGTCTGCGACGATGGCTGGGACGTGAATGATGCCCAGGTGGTGTGCAGGCAGCTGGGATGTGGCCCTGCTGTCTCTGCAACATCAAGTGCCTCCTTTGGACAAGGCAGTGGCAGCATCTACCTGGATGATGTGAGCTGTAATGGATGGGAGTCATCCCTCTTCCAGTGTAGACACAACGGCTGGGGTGTCCACAACTGTGGTCACAGTGAAGATGCTGGTGTGGTGTGCTCAGGTACCACTGGTTTAACTTCCAGCATTCTGGGACTCTTTCCGAAAGCATGCCCTCTGGGCTGGAATTAGGTGTGTGTTGGGGATGAGTGCAGGATCATGATTTTGATAGATCCCACCATGTGAGAACATTCTGGTGACACCGCCAGGCTCTCCACTGCCCATGTGCCAAGGTGGCAGCAACATCCCCAGCACTGGGAGAAGGCCACTCATGGTCCTTCATCCAACAGGCCTCACCTGCCTCTCTCATTTCCTCCCCTACAGCTGCCACAAGCACAGACACAACCGCTCCTGATACTGCCATGACCACTCCATTAGGTGGGTCTGAATTTCTCCTGCATTTTCTGGATGCTGCTTTTTGCAGAAACAACTAGTGCCTCAGAGTTTTTGGTTTAGTCTTCTCCACGGCAGAGCTGAGCCTGGCAAAAGCACAGCAGAATGCAGATGAAACTGAGAGTTGTGGGGCCCTGAAATTCATAGAGCATTGCCAAGGCTCTGCCTAGGGAAGGTTACTACTTCTGGTCAGTGTGTACTGGACTTTAGATGTATGTTCGGGATGAGTGCAGGATCATGTTTTTGGTTGATCCCACCATGTGAGAACATTCTGCTGACACCCCCAGCCTCTCCATTGCCCATGTGCCAAGGTGGCAGCAACACGCCCAGCACTGGGAGAAAGCCAGACACAGTCCTTCATCCTACAGGTCTCACCTGCCTCTCATTTCCTCCCCTACAGGGACAACAACCACACAGGGAACCACTCTTGATGCTGCCATGACCACTCCGTTAGGTAGGTCTGAATTTCTCCTGCATTTTCTGGATGCTGCTTTTTGCAGAAACAATTTGCACCTCAGAGTTTGGGGCTTAGTCTTCTCCAAGGCAGAGCTGAGCCTGGCAAAAGCACAGCAGAATGCAGATGAAACCGAGAGTCCTGGGGCCCTGAAATTCATAGATAATTGCCAAGGCCCTGGTTATGGAAGGTTTCTGCTTGTGGTCTGTGTTGACTGGAATTCAGATTTATGTTTGGGATGAGTGCAGGATTGTGGTTTTGTTTGACCCCAACATGTGAGAGCATTATGCTGAGCCTTCCAGGCTCTCCATTGCCCACGTGACAGTGTGGCACCAACATCCCTGGGGTGATAGAAAACCTTGCCATGCTCCCTTGTCTTCCAGTGCCTCACTTGCTTCCTTTTCTTTGTCACGTACAGCTGTCACAAGCACTGCCTCTGTTACAAATCCTCCAGATATATATGTTTATTTTTTCCCATTTCTCAGATCCACTGCTCTGGAAGTGCAATAATTACTGTTTTGCAGGTGTGATCTCTTTCATTTGCATAGTATAATACATTGAGAAAAATTCTTACTGGTTTTTCTGTTGCTGGGGGTGGATTTCAGAGCATGGTGATCACCCTGTAAATTTTCTTTTGTTCGTTCTCTGATTTTATGGTATTTAGGCCACCACCTTGTACTTTATTTCATACCTACGTGCCTCAGGCCCACAAAGTTAATAACTGCAAGCACAGGTCATAATTCTCTGAAGAGTTCATCACTCTTATAGCCTAACTGAGAGGAGTACAATCATTATGTTTCTTTTGAGATTTAACCTTGTGTTGCCACTGTTTCTATATATAGAACAGATTTTTATTTGCTCAAAAGTAAATCTCAATTAATCACTTCTATCCCTTATTTTGGGTTTTTTTTTTCCTTTTCTTTTTCAGGTCAAAAATTTATTTGTGGTGATATACTTTTTAAGTCCTCTGGAACATTTCAAAGTCCTTCTTTGAATTCTTCAGATATAGCAGATTGTTTGTGGCAAATACATGTGAAAAACAATTTCCGCATTTCGCTCACATTTGATAACATTCAGTAAGTAAATCGTTTTCTGCTTGGGCAATAAGAAAATTCCAAACTCAACTGCATCCACAGTTCCTGGGCACATTTCCCATGCTATAAGTGAATGATAAATATACATGGGAAATGTGTGAGTGCAGAATCCCATTATTTAATTTGTTCAGCATTTAAACCCCAAAGTTTAGCAAATACATTTTTTAATATATTCTCATGTCTTCCTCAGGTTGCAAGGTGGATGCCAGAATGACTATCTTGAAATCTACGATGGGCCACCCAAATCTTCTCCTCTACTTGGAAGAATTTGTTCTGGTTCTCCTCTCACATACACTTCATCTTCAAACTTCATGTCTGTCAGGTTTTACAGTGACTCCAGATATTCCCGTGGACATTTTCGGGCTCAGTATCAGTCCTTCTCAGCAGACCAGAACACCAGTAAATTTCCATTCTATTTGTAATTCTGTTCTCTTGGCAATGTTTTCTTTGCTCAGAAGCTCTTATACACTTTTTTTTTTTACTAAATAAGTATTTGTTAATGTTGTTGAAGTCATCAGTAATAGATGATACTCCTACTTGAATTTTTTGACTGATTATTGACTGGTCACTTTCAGAAAATAACTACTTTTTCTTCTTTAAAAATATTCCATTTATTTGCCTTTAGAACTTTTCTGTTATTTTCTAAACTTGTGTTTCTTTGTATCACATCATAATTCATATATATTTTTCTACCTTTCTGAACAAACTTTCACAGAGTCATAGAAATGTTGGTTAGAAGGGATTTTGGAGGTTTCCTAGGCCAACTATTCAGAGCTACTGCCAAGACCAGGTCAAGCCCATTAAGAACTTCTTTATCTGTGTGTCTAGAAATATTCAAAGGATGAAACATTTAAAGCTACTGCTTTGGGTGACCTGTTCCAGTACTGTCCTACTGCTTATTCATAGCTAAGTCTCAAGTGTAAAAATAAGTGGTTTGACTCATGAATTCTCTTCTCTAAATGGTGGCAGTTATTGCACTTGTTGGACTTGCAATATGGAAGCCTTATCAAGTACATGAACTAACTAATAATTCATATTTCTTTCCCCTAGCCCTTCTGTGCTTGCCAACCTACATGCGTGCAGTGGTAGACAGACACTATCTCCAGTCCCAGGGCTACTCAGTGGGGAGCATCAGCCTGGCAGACCCTCAGTGCAGACCAGAAATTACATCAACTGAGGTTATATTCAACATTTCATACAGCAGCTGTGGTACTCATAGACAGGTTGGTGTCAAGACATTTGGGAGACTTCTGGGCATGGGAATTTAATAGACATTTGGAAAATTGTCATGGATTTCAAAGGGTGTTGCAGGCCACAGGCATGCAAAACACAGAAAAGGAGCAGGGGTTCTGGAGACTGAAGCTGGTTAAATATTTTTACTTATCCTTCCCAGGGTACCTATATCCTTCCCTGTACCTATTCCAGGATGACGTTCTAGACAACAAAAATAGAGGGGAGAGTTAAGTGAGCAATCCCATCCTGGATGCTTGGGATTTTTCAGTGTGACACGTCCTTCCTGACTGCTGGGATCTGGCACATAGACAAGCTCACAATACCACAGTATTCACAGTGAACATGACCACATGTGGTAACTTAACCCTCATTTAATGTGCCAAACAGGGCAACAACGAAACGATCACCTACTCCAACGTGATTAAAGTGCCTGCTCCTGGTGGAGTCATCAAGAGGCAGAAGGACCTTCACCTGCACATCCGCTGCAAAATGTTGCAGAACACCTGGGCTCAAGTCATGTACATCGCTGGCGATGTCACCGACGTCAACGAAACCCAGTACGGCAGATACGACGTGAAGCTGATGTTCTACAACTCCTCATCCTTCCAGTGGCCAGTGCACGACTTCCCATACTATGTTGACATGAACCAGAATTTGTTCCTCGAAGCTTCTCTTCACAGCTCTGACCACAATCTGACGGTGTTTGTGGACACGTGTGTGGCATCGCCTAATTCGAGTGATTTTAGGACACTGGTCTATGAATTGACCAAAAGTGGGTAAGCACTTTGTAAAAAATTGCTTTAGAAGTGTCTCTATGTGTAGTTCTAAAACAGCTAAATTTGTGAAGTGAGGTGATTTGGGACCAGGGTACATTGGTTGTAATTCTCAGGGCAAACGTTCTTCTAAGAACAACTTTTTGGCAAAGCCTGAATAGAATTCATGACAGCCAAATGTCATTCAGAAGTTGCACTCACACACAGAGATTTCACTCAAGGAGGCAGGGAGGAAATTGAGGTCTGACTTTGTTTCTGAAACAGATGTAGGAAAGGGAAGGATGTCCACAGCTCTACATCACTTTACATCATGACTTTTACAGCATCATAACTGGAATACAAAAGTGTCTACTCAAAGAGAAGAGAAATTCTTTAGCCTTTTTTTATTATTCTAAAAACCTAAACCCCTTGGCCTAATTTTATACCAAAGTATGTTGAATCGCTAAAGAGAATGTTTATTAAAAATAAAATAGATAAAATAGAACCGAATAAAATAGAATAGAATAAAATAGAACCAAATAAAATAGAACAGAATAAAATAAAATAAAATAAAATTAAATTAAATTAAATTAAATTAAATTAAATTAAATTAAATTAAATTAAATTTAAAAAAAAACTGTATTAAAATTAATTTTATACTTCCAAAGCAGGAAGGGGAACTTTCTGCAACAACTTTCAGGGGCCTCTTTTCAAACAGTTAATTCTGTTTGCAAATGCATAAGAGGCTCTCACCTGAAACACAGAAACCAGCAGAACCACTAGCCATTTTTCAGCTATTCATGTTTACACACAACTTGTTAAGCTATGAAATTTCTGTCCTGTGTACATTTAGTAATTTCTCTTCTTGCTAGAAGCACTTTTTTGGGTTTTTTTAGGCCCTCTGATTTCTCTTTTCTTCCTGGTTTTACATTTAACCTTGAAACCCATTGCAGAGGGAGGGTGTAGTAGTGCTCCTGCTCGAGTGAAGCTGTGAGTTGGTAGCTGACCTGTTGGTTTCCCATCCCTGCAGGTGTGCCAGTGACTCCTCGTACGCCCTTTTCCCGTCGCCGCGCAGAGACGTCGCTCGGTTTGGGTTCAGCGCCTTCTCCTTCGTGAGGAGATTCCCGTCCGTGTTCCTGCGCTGCGAGCTGGTGGTGTGCAGGTACCAGGACTTCTCCTCCCGCTGCTACCAGGGCTGTGTCAGCAGGTTCAAGAGGGATGCAGACTCTTCCCATAAACGAGTGAATGTTGTTGTTGGACCCGTGCAGCTTCGGGAAGCTCACGCTGAGAACAGGAACATTGGTAAGTTTAAATATCTTTAATAACGTAAGACTCTGTGTTACAGTGTGTTTGCATTTCAGTTCAGACATGAAATCCAGCTCTGAAATGTGCCTTTGCTGGTTTAGTTACAACTCTGCTATAATCCTTATGGGGGATTATTTTTTTTTCATGTATATAAAATAGTTCTATTAGATTTACAAGCTCTTTCTATCATGATTTGGATCCATTTCTTTGTTCTGCACATATCAAATGGCAATTGATTCAGTTCTGTGGGAAGAGGGATGATATGTAACTAATCTCCCTGCCAGATTTATATTAATTTTCCAAAGCTGGCTGTGCCTGATTTGCATGTCTGTTATTTAATTATAATCAATCTCTAGGTCCTCTTGGAAATGTTGTTTCTCAGTTTCCTGTAGCTGCTGTTTCCACTACCATAAAGCAACATCCTAAGGTTGAGTAATAATTCCAGATTCTCTTTAATTAGATTTTAATTTAGATTCATCCTAGTTTCTCTTTAATTTCTTGCCACAATCTCGTTTTGCATGGCTACGCAATCATTTGTGAAATTATGTGCAGTTTTCTGATCAGATCCAGATAAGAGCTTTTTAACTCAAATTCTCTTTGCCTAGTTATCTTTGCAATTAACTAGCTCAGGAAAAAAAAATAAAAGTAAGTTTCTCTCTGACTCTTTTATGCACAGAGCTGGCCTCTGACATCCAGGCAAAAGGGGAGACTCTGAGCTCAGTGCCTGCTGACAGCTCTCATGTTCCTCCCGTGTGACCACCGTGGTGCTGGTAGCTGCTGCTCTCACATTGGCAGGATTTCTTTGGAAGCAGAAACTGCAGGAGGCCACCCCATACCAGAAACTGTGAGAGGCATCTCCAGGCATGGAGGTGGAAGGACACTTTTATCAGGCACCTGTTTCCTTGTTTGGGTTTGCAATCTGTGTGAAGGGCAGCTCTTATTTGACTATTCCACCATCCAGACCATGTTTGAAGAATCAAGATTACACCTGAAGTTACCATGAGCTGAATTTATAAAGAAATCTGATTTTAAAATCTAGGTGTAAAGAAATAAGGTGTAAAGAAGGATTGATTCTTTCATCCCAGCATCCAACATGTATCTTCAGTGCTGGACATTTGAAAGCTTTTCTGCTGAACTCCTCACTGAGTGTCTGGCTGAGAAGACTGAAATAGGTGACTTGAGAAACAAGAACTGACTTATCTGGCCCTTGCTGATATGCAGATGAAGCACCTGTGTAGCACCATAAGACACACTGGGAAGTAGTACAAGAAAAATATGTCTTTGCAGTAAAAAATCTCAATAATGAGCCATAAGCAAATATGCTCAGGGGCTACACGTGAGGAATTATTGCTGTACAGTTTTCCTGACTTTGGGCAGTATGGTTCTTCCCAAATTCATATCTCTCCAAGTAAATGTAGGCCATTTATAAGATTTTGTATGGAGGATGAATATAATCCCGTTACATAAATGTATCATTTAAAAAAGCAAAAAGAAAATGTTTTTTTGAGCAATACTTTTTATTTGTGTGTGTGTGTGTATTTGCAAACATCCCACCTGTGTGTGTGAACTCATGGCTAACACACTGTTGGGTTGGAGAATGTGGCTTCTGACAAAGTGACTTTGCCAAGCAGTGACTGCTGCTTTGCTCTCACACATTTCTACACCTGGAATGGGTGGGAGGGAGAGAATGTACCTAAGTTCCCATAAGGAAGTGTGATCTTCCTCTTATCCCTATGCGAAAACAAAATAAAAAAACAACAAAAAAGGAAGAATTTGTTTAGAAGAAGCTACTTAATACAGGTGGAAAGGTCACTGGTGTTGATTGAGAAATGCCCTTCTTGAGACATTCCTGTTTTCCAGCCAGCTGTGAAAGAGGTAGGTTCATTTGGAACTGAGCCATGTCAGATGTGCAAGGTGAGCCAAGGTGGTGACGTGTGAGGAGGGTGAGCTGTACTCTTGGTGACATCCTGCCCTGATAAAGAGGATCAGGGCAGCTCTGATGGGAACCAGCCCCACAGCCTGTACCCTTGGTTCCTTCAAGCTGCCCTCTCCTCATGATTCCAGACCCTCATCACCTCTGCCTGATGTGAAGGAGGGATCACACAAGCAGGGACTGACACTGCACACAGAAAGTGAGAGGTTTTCCCCACACGTGAGGAACAAGGATTTAGGGTTCTCATCCCCCCTCTGCCTGCAGCCACCTTTGGAGGGCAGAGCACCTCAGGAGGCTGACCTGCCTTCATCTGTTCTCTGGGCCAGAGATTGTCCAGGCTCAGGGGAATCCAGCCATCTGCTCAGCACACCAAGGACTCTCCTGGACCTGGCCTTTCCTAACTCTGTAGAACAGGACCTGCCTCTCTGCTCTTCCCAGACCTGCTGTATTCTCCTTCCAGGTCCTGCTGTAGCTCTGCTGCTGTGGTGTTGTTACCACACCATCTTGCAGGGTACAGCTTGATGGCACTTTTGTACACTTCTCCTATTCTCTCAGTATTCTTTTCACCAGACAAAGCAGAAAGATCCCAGGCTAGATCCTGGTGTCTCCAATCCTCACTGTCCCTGTGCTGCTCATAGCTGAGTTTTCCCATAGCATGTCTGTGCCAGGGCTCCCAGATGGAGAAGTACCAAGGCTGGATAAAAATGCAAGGTAGAATCACCAAGTTCACTGGTTTCTATATTAAATATTGCTGCAGAAAGCACTGCTTAGCAGTTCAGGTAGTAGATGTCTGACTCCTCCTCATTTCTTGCTATCTCCCTTGATTCACAAGCATTATAGCTATACAGGATTCAAGAAAACTGGGTTTGATGATGAGGAAAGGGTCATGTGCCTGGTGAATGATATCTCTGCCATCCTGCCTGGATTCAGACTGTCATTCCTTTATGGAGAAGTCTGTGGATATCCTTATTCCAGTGTAGATACTTTCCTATAGTGGTGGGTGAAAGCTCATTCATCTTGTTCATCCTTTCAGTGGTTTCCATTTTAACCTTTAAAAACCCAGTATGTTTGCAAAATGCCCTCGCAATTGTCAGCAGAAGAAAAAATGTTTTCAAAGCTCAATGTAGCTTCATTCAGAGTGATGTGCTGGGAAATACCTTAAGCTGCCAGAAGAAGATCTTGAGAATAAAAATATGCTATTGCAAGAGATTTACCTTCCCTAGTGGGAAGGGTGAAATCCTGTATGGCATTGGTATTAATTAACTAAGGCTAATAAAAACAAATTATTTCTCTATTTCCGTCATGCAGAGATTGACTGAAATAAAGATCTCTAGAAATATCTAGATTTGTGAAATGAATAATTTATTAATGAAGAAGGTAGTGAAGAACTAATCAATCAATCAATCAATCTAGTCCTTTTACCTGGGGAGCTTAAGATTTGTTTTTACACTTGAGCCCACCTGGGAATCCCTTTCTCCTCTTCCTCCTCACCCTTTTTCAGTTATTACAAGAGTTTGGAGAAGAACTGTGATCGTCACTCACTCTTGCTTCACTGATTGCAGTGCTTGATTGGCCAGTCAAATACACTGGATTTTTCATTCTTGTCAAGGTGTCAAAACCAGAATATGAATAGTGAATACACGTGTTGTGTACATATCCTCATTCATGTGCAAATGTGGTTGTTTAGATAAAGAAGAAACATATTTACAGTTCTGAATGTTCACTTTCAAGGCTTCCAAAGTTATCTTTGGCCTCTTACATTTTTCACTTCCTTCTTCCATTCCAATGATATTGGTCTTTGTGGAAAGATGTTTTAGATCATTCTCTTTCCCCCTGGGCTTTGGTCTTCCTTGATGACTGTCCCCGGAGGCAATAAATTCATATATGGCAACAATTTCAGCTGGTGGTAATTCCATCCAAGACATCATGGCTGTGGAGGTAGAGATGAGATGGAGAGCAATATTCTGACTCTTCAGGGTTAGGATGATCATCAGATTTTCTTGTTAAATTGTTAGAACCACAGAAACAGAGGAAAGTAACCACTCTGGCCAGAGAGGGATGAATGACAATGAAGCATTATTTCCTGTTGTGGAAAAACCTTGGATTCATTCTTCAAAGAATGATACATCTCTAACTGTCACTATGTAAAATTTAACAAGGACTATATTAAGACATTTTCTTAATCTGAAGAAATCGGAACTTTTTTTCCCCAATTTGTTGGTTCAAAGGATAAAATGAAATTTTAGAACAATATTAATTTCAACCTACATAATTTCCTTCACTATACATGAAATCCACTGATTTTTTTCCACAGTGTTTGCACAAAAACTATCAGTTGACCCTGATTCTCTGACACTTCCTTGCAATCTGTCTGTCAATGAATTTTGACTTGAACTTAAATGTGCCCCAAAATAATAGGTTTATACAGGGGGCTGTTGACTTCAGCTGCAGTGTTCTTCAGACATCCCCCAGTCATACTTAAACAGCGCCACCAGGTCTGATCTTATTTTATTTAAAGTCTGCTAAAGCTTTAGGTCATTCATGGTTCCCCAAGCAGACCTGCCACATTAGCTGGCAAGGGTCTCTTGCTATTTTGCTGGAGGAAACCCATTTAAGTTTAAGTTTCAAGATTCCACCACCATCCCAATACCTGACTCCTCATGAGAGAAAAATGCTGAGATGCATCAGCCAGAATTGAAAGGTATCTTTGGACAGGAGCTCTCATTTTTTTGGTACAATGAGATGATTGTGAAACCCGTGGTAGTATAAATAGTTCCTTCCAGGCAATGGAAAATGTTACTCTTGAGATATTGTCTTTTCGTAAACCCCAGGAAGTTACAAAATATTAAATAACAAATCAAACATATGTTTGTTTCGCATCAGAGGACTATGGTTGTTTTATTGTTCTGCTGTAGAAAAAGAGACCTGTAGAGCCACTCCCCTTCAGAAATAGAGAGTATATATTGTGAGGCCCTTTTCACCAGCACCACCTGGTGAGATGGGTACCACCATGATTTTGACATGGCTACTCTTGTTGGGTCCAGCAATTCTGGAGGCCAAAACAGGTAAAACACTTAGACTTCTTCCAGGGCATATAAAAAAAATGATAAAGACTGCTTGGAGTCCTCTCTGTTCATTCCAAGAGCAGAAATTAGATTCAGGCTGGTATTGGTTTGGGAAAAAGAATAAAGGAGGAATTGGATGAAAGAGAAGGGTTTAGTTCTACTAAAATTATGAGCTAATCATCAGAGTGGATGATAAGAATGAATCAAACCATTTTGTGGAGTTCATTTTTGCTGCCACAGGGTACTACTCATCTTAGTGCCTTGTATCATTGCAAGAGTTGTGTTTGTGAGTATGTCTTGAATGAGGTATTCTTTTAGTTTCAAAAATCTGATCTAGAAATTACAGAAAGGTTTATTTCTTTACTTATTTTTAATGTGTATTTTATTCCAGAGTATATGTGTGCACACATATGTAATATATTTAATATTACTTGTATTATTTGGTTCTTATTGGTATTATGTACAATTTAACAAAATATAACATGAAGTTAAGTTTTCACATTCTAGCACTGTGGTTAAATGATAGACATCTAAAAATTATGAGAAATACTTTTAGTTCAACATTTTTATGGTCATAGAACTTTTCCTTCCATGATTACTTCCTATCTCCTGAGTGGTTTGGCTGGCTTTGAGTTAATAGTCCTGTGTATACCTGAGAATAATGCTGATGACTTTTCTAATGAGTTACTTAAGTTTCATGATAACTTATATTGCCACCGTTCACCTCATCAATTCTCTTCATCTGTCTCCTGCTCTCCTGGTGATAAATCATCTCACTCTGGCTGCTCTAGTTCTTCTCTCTGCTCTCTGCCTCTGTGTCCCAGAGCAGAATATTTGGTGTATTTGTACAATCACAGTCTTTTGTCTTTTTGATACCTTTGAAGTGTGAGGCAGGATTCAACCTATCCAATTTCACCCCCAGCTGATGGTTTTGCTTTCACAGTGATGACAGGCCTTGAATGAAAGCAAATAAAACTGGTTTAGGTCAGTTTTAATTTCCTAATCCTACTCTGACTTTTTTCCAAGTTTGCTATTTCACCTCTCAAAAGCCCTGTGAGTAGGGTTCAAAAATGTGCATGTTCAAGTAGATATTTGAAGGAACAAGTCAGGTATAAGTCAAGGGGCACTTTCATAGCTTTGCCCTTTGAAAGTCACACAAATCAGGGCAAATTTAGTGTGGTCACCATCTTGACTGTACTTCTAGCTCAATAGCAAAGAATTAGGTGCAGTGAAGAAATTCTGGAGCTGTTAACTTTTGAGATTTGTTTTGCTTTGGATGACTAAGTGTTTAATAACAAGGTAAACATGAACTTGGCAGCAAAGTAAAATATAACAAGTGCAGCTGCATGTTTTGATTTCCAGAGTGTAAATACTGCAAATCCGAAGTTACAACATTTATTTGCTTGCTTATACTTAATAGTAAAGTTTTTAATAAACTTCTTCACCAAAAATGGATCTCTAAAATCAGGATTTTCATGCTGGTCACACCAGAATGTCTAAACAAGACATATAAAACTGAAAAGCAGATGGGTTTTACCTGAATTAATGCAGTAATCAGCTGTATACATGATAGGTTATTTCTTTATTTCAAAATGTAATAATGTTTTGCTGGTATATAAGAAATAAAGCCACTGAACTCCTATTGAAATCTTTATAATCCTGTTGAGACCATTATCCATTCTGTAGAACGTATGGTGGAATTCTTTCACTAAAGTTACTCTTATAAGCTATAGGATTTGGTGATGTGTGGACTCTAGGTCCTTAAACTTGTCCCAAAAATTTCTTTTCTTGCTGAAACCATTTGTGCTTAGCCTGCTGCCTAACTCTACTGTAGGGATCTTGCATAAAATATACATGGCTGATTTTGAGAACTGGAAGAGAGGAATAAAAATTATACAAATCACCTCTGTCCTCACAGGCACTTCATACTGGGCTGGGCAGCAACGTCTAGGGACAAAAGGGGAAGAAGGCAGGATAGATACTCCTTCCAGTCCCTTCCAGCTTGTTTGCCCAACTGTTGTGTGCTCACACCCTCTCTCCAAAGGTCCGTATGTCCAGCTGGTGAACGGAAGGCACCCCTGCGAAGGTCGCGTTGAGATCTTCTACAGAGGGCGGTCGGGGACAGTTTGTGATGACTTCTGGGACCTGGCAGACGCCCAGGTGGTGTGCAGGCAGCTGGGATGTGGCAAGGCCATTGCAGCTCTGGGAAGTGCCTACTTCGGGCAGGGCTCGGGTGACATCGTGCTGGACAACGTGCAGTGCAGCGGGAACGAGGTGTCCTTGCTGCGCTGCAACCACAGCGGGTGGAGGATCCACAACTGCGCCCACTATGAAGATGCTTCTGTTGTCTGTTCAGGTACTGCCACATTTTTCCTCCCCTCAGTCCTGTCCTTCCACCCCACTGACCCTGCAGGACCAGCATGGACTCATGCTTTTCTCACTACGGCCATGTAAAAACTGTGCTTGCTCATCCACACAAAGCGATTAAAAACCCCAGGGATCAGATACACATTGCAGATGTGCAGAACAATTGCTCCATCTAATCAAGAAGGAAACAATTCAAAATTAGAGGCAAAGCTATGCCTGATAGGCAAAGTTAATCAGGGAGGAATGGGGTTGGGTGAACTCTCAATGGATTTGTTATGGGCAATAATAATTTCACAATCACAACTCAGATTGTCATAGCTCACCATTCACTTTTTATTTTTTCCATATTTTTCAAGTCTTCCTTCGTTTAGGTCCATTAATGCCTTTTTCCTTTGCAAACATCCATCCATTTTGACTACTCTTTCACCTTGCTGTGTTCATTTTACTTTCCCATTACTTTTTTAAGAGAATGTGTGTTATTTGTATCTTATTTTCTCATGTATTAACAACAGATCATCAAAATAAGGCATGGCTGATGACAACAGGATGTTCAGGTGTTTTATATCTATATTGCAGGTTTCCACATTCCTGTGGAGAGTGAGAGCCTGGAGAGCTGAGTCCATGCTAGAAGGAAGTGCTAACTACACCACTGTTTTGCATTTAGAGGAAAAAAATAAAGATTGCTACAAAACCTCTATTAATTTATGTTAATTATTACGTTAATTTATGTATGGTGTGTTCAGAGCCTTTTTAAATGCCATTTATTTCTTGATTGGATTCATAGTTCCATAATTCAGCCTGGTCCACTCTTGCTCTTGAACAAAGCACCATGCCAAGACCACTGCCCAGGCTGTTCCTGGGGATGTGCTGATCCTCTGCAGAAGGGCATTCACAATGGGGACAGATCCAAGCCCTGCTGCTGCCAGCAGCCCCACAGCTCCCCTGCTCCCTGCCAGGAGCCTGTAGAGTCTCAGGTTGTGCCTGGGCTGTGGTGTCCTGGGACTGGGAGCAGATGCCACACCAGAACCTCACCCTGCTTACCATCTGCAAATACCACTTCCAAGAAAAATTTGAATTGTTTATTACCCACCTCCATTCTCTGCACTGACCCCAGACAAGATGGACTATGCCATCAGAGTAACTGTTCTTGATTTCACTTCATCCTAGAGGAACAGGGCTTGTAGCTACCACACAGATGTATCCATTGCACAGCACTCATGTGTGGGGTGTTTTTCTTCTTTTTTCACAGAAGAGTCTGATCCAACATCAACAGATATAACAACCTCAGCACTGGAGACAACCTCCATGGAAGAGACACTCGGAGAAACAACGGCGTCTCTAAGAGAGACAGCAATGCCAACATCAACAGTCCTCACAGAGGGGACAACACTCCTGGGGGACTCAGCCACAACTGAATTAACAACCAACACTGAGGAGGTGACATCCCCACTGCAGACAGCCAGCACGGTGCCATCAGCCTCCGGAACAGAGGCGTCCTTCCATCTCCTGGTGGAGATGGCCATCACAGAGCCAACAACAACCCTAGAGGTGACAAACAGCACATTGCCAGCAAGCTCCCCAGGAGAGATGTCTGCTCCACCAGAGACAACAGCATCATCCACTGCCCTACCACTGTCGTCCTCACTGCCTGATATGACCCCCACAATGAGACTGGAAACCAAAGCAGAGGAGAGCAAAGCAGGTAACCCTATCCACTGTCAGTCACTGTTCTCTTTAGTGCTCCTGGACTTTCTTCCCAGACCTGATTGCACTGCAGGGAGACTCCCAAAATGGCAGGGCCAGGTTCCATGCTCTCTTCCCCTGTTAACTGTCCAGCTCTGCTTTTCATGTCCATTCCCATGTCCGTTACCATTGCACTAATGACCTCCTTAGCAGGAACATCCAGCCCACCACATCTGACCAGCACGACCAGCATAACGCCACCCACTAGCACAGCAGAGATGTCCACCTCAGAAGAGATGTCCACTGCAGCAGAGATGTCCACCTCATCAGTGATGTCCACCTCAGCAGAGACGTCCACCTTAGCAGAGATGTCCACCTCAGCAGAGATGTCCACCTCACCAGAGATAACAAGATCCACAAAGATGATAACCTCACCATTGATGACCACCTCAGAGACAAAACCTACGAGTGCAGAGGGGAACACACCAGGTAACCCTGTCATCCCTCACTCACAGGTCTCCCTAGTGCTCCTGATCTCTTTACTCAGTCACCCTAACCCCTGGCACGCTGGTGGATTTTGGTGCCCTTCCTTGGAAGCAGCCATGCTGACCTCTCCTGGTCTGTGTAGGGCAAAGCAGCAAGCTTGGTGTTTTCCTCTTGCCTGGTGAGCTGAGCGTGTGCCAAGCAAGAGCCCTGTTTGCACATGGAGAGCCCAGCAGACTCTCCTGGCCTGCAGGAGAGAGTTTCAGAGAGGTGGCTGAGGGATCACAGAGCTGGGAGGCTGGGGAGAAGGACTGAGGGATCACAGAGCTGGGAGGCTGGGGAAGGACTCAGAGCACTTTGGGCTGGTGTCTCTGTGGGAAATGGCTGGACAGAGCTGCATCCTCTCTATGGCATTAATGATCCAGCCTCGTTGATCATACTAAATGCTGTGGCCATTGTAAGGATTACCTCCCTAGCAGGAATGTCCAGTGCAGACCAGAAGATCAAGGAAACAACCCTCATGGCAGAGATGACCACCTCAGGAGAGACAACCGCCTCAACAGAGATGACAACCTCAGCAGAGACGACCAATCCAGAATGGATTGGAAAGATGGAAAGCAGCCCAACAGGTAACCCAGTCCACTCTCACTCACTGCTCAGTGTGTGAAACAGAAAAGTCAAGATGGTCATTGCAGATGAGTAAAAGAGGTGTGCAGGATGTTGTAGGAATGACAGGACAGGCGCTAGAAAATAGGCTACTCTCATCTGCATATCATTGTGCTGGCTCTGTTTGGAACCTTTGTCATTGACACCAAATTCTTCCTTGCATCCACAGCTCCAGAGCCCACAACATCCACACCACAGTCCACAGGTAATTCCAACCCCCCAGCCCCACGCCCAGCCTTCCAGCAGCCATGCAGGCTGCCTGTCACAGTGGCCCATGTGGGGACAGCAGAGTGCTGGCATGGTGTGAGCTCATCCTCGTGCCTTGTGCCATGTGCCAGGGCCCAGCGTGCGGCTGTCGGGCGGCAGGAACGGCTGCGAGGGCCGCGTGGAGCTGTACGACGGCAGCGCCTGGGGGACGGTGTGTGACGACCAGTGGGACCTGCAGGATGCCCGCGTGGTGTGCAGGCAGCTGGGCTGTGGACAGCCCGTGGCAGCCCTGGACACTGCACACTTTGGGCCGGGCTCCGGCCGCATCTTCCTGGACGACGTGCAGTGCCGCGGGGACGAGCCCTCCCTCCAGACGTGCCGGCACAGCGGCTGGGGTGTGAATGACTGCAGGCACGTGGAGGATGCCAGTGTCATCTGTGCAGGTGGGTGGCCAGCAGACACCTTCAGCTCTCCAGCAGCTCACACCAGACACGTTCTGGTGTCCTCTGTGGGAAGCCGCCATGCAGAGACAGGGCAGAGAGGAGAGCCTGGGGTCTTCTGCTGCCTGGTGCTAAAACACGTGTCATGTAAAATCCCCATTTTTGCACAGAGGGGTCAGAACAGGCTCTGCAGTCTCACAGGTGTAGGTGCTCCATGTGGTTGCAAAGAGCAGGTTTGTGGGATCACAGCATGAGCTGCACTGGGGACACGTCAGGCTGGTGTCTGGATGGGACAATGGCAGGACTTCCATGCCCTTTCTTCCCTATATTCCTTGAGCCTAGCATTTCCATGTCCATCCAGTGCTAAAAGTTCGCTGCCTTTTATAACCTTTCATTCACTCCCTCTTTTTCCTTGCAGCTGCCAATCCAACCCCTCCTGCTCAATGGCCGTACACAACAGGTAATTCCTTCACACACAGCACATTTCCAGTTTTATTCTGAGCCCCATCCTGGCACAAGAGCAGAGGACAGGGAGCCTGCTGGGCTGAGCCTGCTCACTGCAATGTTACTGGTCCCTTCTGCCCATGGCAAAGGCTCTTGTCATTTGAGACCTTCTGCCAGAGAGGATCTGAGCCTCTGCAGAATGGCAGCTGCACTGGTGCCCAGTCCAAACCCTGCCCTGCCACACCATGGCTCCTGGCTGTGGGGCAGCAAGGGCCACGTGGATGAGGCCAATCCCTTCTCTCAAGCCCATGTATTGCCAGGCCAGCCCAAGACACAGGTATCTGTCCTAATGCCAGGCCACAGCTGCTGCTCTTCACTCATCAAACAGAGGTGGGCAGTCCCTTGTGGATACTCTGTCATGGCCCATAGCCTCAGAGCTCTGGAAGGTGTAGGAGTGGCACTCCTCAGGGGATGATCATAGTGTGCAAAAACAGCTTTTTGCCAAGTGCCCCCATGCCCCAGGCAGCTCTTAAAACCCCCAGGGTGTTCTCAGGGCATTCCCCAGCAGATCCTTGCTCATTATGCATCAGCCTTCCACACCCTGGGGTCTTTGCTCTTTCACTCCACTTCCTCGGTCCCTTGAGGTTTGCACCACCTCAAATCAAAATCACTGCAGCAAAATCTCCAAAACATTTGTGGAGGTGGGGGCTGTGGATGCTGGGCTGTTGGAAACCTGATGTTGTGCCGTGTGCCAGGGCCCAGCGTGCGGCTGTCGGGCGGCAGGAACGGCTGCGAGGGCCGCGTGGAGCTGTACGACGGCAGCGCCTGGGGGACGGTGTGTGACGACCAGTGGGACCTGCAGGATGCCCGCGTGGTGTGCAGGCAGCTGGGCTGTGGACAGCCCGTGGACGCCCCACGAAATGCCCGCTTTGGCCCGGGCTCCGGCCGCATCTTCCTGGACGACGTGCAGTGCCGCGGGGACGAGCCCTCCCTCCAGATGTGCCGGCACAGCGGCTGGGGCGTGCACAACTGCGCGCACGTGGAGGATGCCAGTGTCATCTGTGCAGGTGGGTGGCCAGCAGAGGACACATGGCTTTGCACAGCATTCTAAGAAGATTCTGGGTCTGTCCTCTGGGAACAGCTGTGTTCCCCTGCTAAAGCCATTGCAGAGGCAAGGCCGAAGTCTTCTTCCACCTGGGGCTGAAGCCTGTGCATTGCAAAAGACAAATTTTTACACAGAGAGGGGCACACTGGGTTTTCTACACTTCCCACTTTAGAGGCAAAATGAGGGGGCAAAGAGCAGGAAGGTGGGATTGTTCTTTGGGGAGGATGGGGCAGGACTGGGGACAGTCTGGCTAGTATGAGAACAGAGGGAAAGGCAGGACCCAAGCTCTCTTCCTCCTGTAGTCCTACAGCCCAAATTTTGATGTCCATGTACATGACCATGTCCACATCCAAGTCCATACACTGCCACAAGCCTCACTACGTTTTTGTTCACTCCCTCTTCTTCTTTGCAGCTGCCAATCCAACCACTCCTACTCAATGGCCACTCACAACAGGTAAGTCTGGCTCACCCAACTTATGCCCAGTTTAAAAGTGAGGCCCAGCTTGGCACAAAGTGAGAAGAAGGGAGACCAATAGTGCTGATCCTGCTCAGTGCAAGGCTGCTGATCTCCTTGGCCCATGACAACCCCAGGGTGCTCAAATGGTGGCCAATGGTGTTTTTCACATGCAAGGATTCCAAAACGTTACTGTGGAAATGCCTCAGGGTATCAAGGACTTCTGCAACCAGGCTCCAACAGTACACCAACAAGTGCCTGTACAGGGCTAGACTTTTCTGTGTATGCCTGGAGTCTGTCCTCAGTTAGAATCCTCCCCCAGTCCCTTTTGGGTCTGCATTACTCCAGCCAATGGTCACTGTGGCCAAACCCACAAAGCAGTTGGGAGGCTGAGGGCTACGGGTGCAGAGCTGGTGGAACCCTGTCCCTGTGCCTTGTGCCGTGTACCAGGGCCCAGCGTGCGGCTGTCGGGCGGCAGGAACGGCTGCGAGGGCCGCGTGGAGCTGTACGACGGCAGCGCCTGGGGGACGGTGTGTGACGACCAGTGGGACCTGCAGGATGCCCGCGTGGTGTGCAGGCAGCTGGGCTGTGGACAGCCCGTGGACGCCCCACGAAATGCCCGCTTTGGCCCGGGCTCCGGCCGTATCTTCCTGGACGACGTGCAGTGCCGTGGGGACGAGCCCTCCCTCCGGATGTGCCGGCACAGCGGCTGGGGCGTGCACAACTGCGCGCACGTGGAGGATGCCAGTGTCATCTGTGCAGGTGGGTGGCCAGCAGAGGACACAAGGTCTTGGGCAGATCACTCTGAGATGGTTCTTTCTCTCTCCTCTGGGAACAGACAAGCAGAGCTCCCTTGGTAGGGCGAGGACAGAGACATGGCTGGGGTCCTCTGCTGCCTGGGACTGAAGCCAATGCCATGTGAAAACCCCATTCTCTCACACAGAGGGAACTCCAGGCTCTCCATAATTCCAACTGTTGGCATCCACTGATAGCGCAAAGCTCTGGATGGAGGGATTCTTCCTTCGGGAGGATGGGGCAGGACTGGGGATGCGTCAGGCTGGTGCCAGAATGGGGGAAAGGAAGAGAAGAGCTCCAGCCTCTCTGCTGGCATTAGGCCTCCAGCTCTGCTTTTCAAGGCCATTGCCATTGAATTCATCACCTCCCCAACAGAGACATCCACCCCTCTGCAAATGACCACCACACCACCAACCCCTGCCACAACCAAGCTGTCCACCCCAGCACCCGTGACCAACACAACCGCCACGGCTTCCACAGCACAGAGCAGCACACCAGGTAAGCCTGTCCACTCTCCCCCACTGCTCTCCCTACTGCTCCTCATCTCCCTCACCAGAGCTGACTGCACTGCAGGGACTCTCCCACCTCTGGGCCTCTCCAGTTGGGCCTGCACAAACTTAAAGTGAGGATGCAAAGAGAGAATGGGGAAGAGCTGGCAAAGGGACAGCTGTGCTTTGATTGCAGGAGCTCTGCAGCCATTGCTGGTTCAATGAAACTCTTTGCAGAGGGATTGCCTCTCACTGCAATACAGGGAGCAACATGCCCAGGGATCCTTCTGCCTTAACAGCCTCATTTCCTTCATGAGTCATGCCAGAGCTATTTCCTAGACATATTCTAGGAACATGGGGATGTGGCTGGAGGAAAGAAAGATGCTTCCTTTAAGATTTTGAAAATCAAGAGAGTTATTCAGTGTGCATAGTGGTCCTATGTGAAACAGCAAAGTTAAGGTGGCCATTTCAGATGAGTGAAAGAGCTCTGCAGGATGTTGTAGGAATCACACTCCCATGTGGGGACAGCAGAGTGCTGGGATGGTGTGAGCTCATCCTCGTGCCTTGTGCCGTGTGCCAGGGCCCAGCGTGCGGCTGTCGGGCGGCAGGAACGGCTGCGAGGGCCGCGTGGAGCTGTACGACGGCAGCGCCTGGGGGACGGTGTGTGACGACCAGTGGGACCTGCAGGATGCCCGCGTGGTGTGCAGGCAGCTGGGCTGTGGACAGCCCGTGGCAGCCCTGGACACTGCACACTTTGGGCCGGGCTCTGGCCGCATCTTCCTGGACGACGTGCAGTGCCGCGGGGACGAGCCCTCCCTCCAGATGTGCCGGCACAGCGGCTGGGGTGTGAACGACTGCAGGCACGTGGAGGATGCCAGTGTCATCTGTGCAGGTGGGTGGCCAGCAGACACCTTCATCTCTCCTGCAGCTCACACCCAACACAGTTCTGGTGTCCTCTGTGCGAAGCAGCCATGCAGAGACAGGGCAGAGAGGAGAGCCTGGGGACTTCTGCTGCCTGGTGCTGAAATACGTGTCATGTAAAATCCCCATTTTTGCACAGAGGGGTCAGGACAGGCTCTGCAGTCTCACAGGTGTAGGTGCTCCATGTGGTTGCAAAGAGCAGGTTTGTGTGATCACAGCATGGATTGTACTGGGGACACGTCAGGCTGGCGTGTCCATACTGGACACGTATGGACAGGTCAACAGCAGGACTTCCATGCCCTTTCCTCCCTATATTCCTTGAGCCTAGAATTTCCATGTCTATCCACTGCCACAAGTTTGCACCCTTTTCTACTCTTTCATTCACTCCATCTTTTTCCTTGCAGCTGCCAATCCAACCTCTCCTGCTCAATGGCCATACACAACAGGTAATTCCTTCACACCCAGCAGATTTCCAGTTTAATTCTGAGCCCCATCCTGGCACAAGAGCAGAGGACAGAGGGCCTGCTGGGCTGAGCCTGCTCACTGCAATGTTGCTGGTCCCTTCTGCCCATGGCAAAGGCTCTTGTCATTTGAGACCTTCTGCCAGGCAGGATCTGAGCCTCTGCAGAATGGCAGCTGCACTGGTGCCCAGTCCAAACCCTGCCCTGCCACACCATGGCTCCTGGCTGTGGGGCAGCAAGGGCCACGTGGATGAGGCCAATCCCTTCTCTCAAGCCCATGTGCTTGCCAGGCCAGCCCAAGACACAGGTATCTGTCCTAATGCCAGGTCACAGCTGCTGCTCTTCACTCATCAAACAGAGGTGGGCAGTCCCTTGTGGATACTCTGTCAGGGCCCATAGCCTCAGAGCTCTGGAAGGTGTAGGAGTGGTACTCCTCAGGGGATGATCATAGTGTGCAAAAACAGCCTTTTGGAAAGTGCCCCCATGCCCCAGGCAGCTCTTAAAACCCCCAGGGCGTTCTCAGGGGATTCCCCAGCAGATCCTTGCTCATTATGCATCAGCCTTCCACACCCTGGGGTCTTTGCTCTTTCACTCCCCTTACTCGGTCCCTTGAGGTCTGCACCACCTCAAATCAAAATCACTGCAGCAAAATCTCCAAAACATTTGTGGAGGTGGGAGCTGTGGATGCTGGGCTGTTGGAAACCTGATGTTGTGCCGTGTGCCAGGGCCCAGCGTGCGGCTGTCGGGCGGCAGGAACGGCTGCGAGGGCCGCGTGGAGCTGTACGACGGCAGCGCCTGGGGGACGGTGTGTGACGACCAGTGGGACCTGCAGGATGCCCGCGTGGTGTGCAGGCAGCTGGGCTGTGGACAGCCCGTGGATGCTCCCCAAAATGCCCGCTTTGGCCCGGGCTCCGGCCGCATCTTCCTGGACGACGTGCAGTGCCGCGGGGACGAGCCCTCCCTCCAGATGTGCCGGCACAGCGGCTGGGGCGTGCACAACTGCGCGCACGTGGAGGATGCCAGTGTCATCTGTGCAGGTGGGTGGCCGGCAGAGGACACAACACCTTTGCACAGCATTGTAAGAAGATTCCGGGTCTGTCCTCTGGGAACAGCTGTGTTCCCCTGCTAAAGCCATTGCAGAGGCAAGGCCGAAGTCTTCTTCCACCTGGGGCTGAAGCCTGTGCACTGCAAAAGACACATTTTTACACAGAGAGGGGCACACTGGATTTTCTACACTTCCCACTTTAGAGGCAAAATGAGGGGGCAAAGAGCAGGAAGGTGGGATTGTTCTTTGGGGAGGATGGGGCAGGACTGGGGACAGTCTGGCTAGTATGAGAACAGAGGGAAAGGCAGGACCCAAGCTCTCTTCCTCCTGTAGTCCTACAGCCCAAATTTTGATGTCCATGTACATGACCATGTCCACATCCAAGTCCATACACTGCCACAAGCCTCACTACGCTTTTGTTCACTTCCTCTTCTTCTTTGCAGCTGCCAATCCAACCACTCCTACTCAATGGCCACTCACAACAGGTAGGTCCTGCTCACCCAACTTATGCCCAGTTTAAAAGTGAGGCCCAGCCTGGCACAAAGTGAGAAGAAGGGAGTCCAATAGTGCTGATCCTGCTCAGTGCAAGGCTGCTGATCCCCTTGGCCCATGACAACCCCAGGGTGCTCAAATGGTGGCCAAAGGTGTTTTTCACACCCAAGGATTCCAAAGAGTTATTGTGGAAATGCCTCAGGGTATCAAGGACTTCTGCACCCAGGCTCCAACAGGACACCAACAAGTGCCTGGACAGGGCTAGACTTTTCTGTGTATGCCTGGAGTCTGTCCTCAGTTAGAATCCTCCCCCAGTCCCTTTTGGGTCTGCATTACTCCAGCCCATGGTCACTGTGGCCAAACCCACAAAGCAGTTGGGACGCTGAGGGCTACGGGTGCAGAGCTGGTGGAAACCTGTCCCTGTGCCTTGTGCCGTGTGCCAGGGCCCAGCGTGCGGCTGTCGGGCGGCAGGAACGGCTGCGAGGGCCGCGTGGAGCTGTACGACGGCAGCGCCTGGGGGACGGTGTGTGACGACCAGTGGGACCTGCAGGATGCCCGCGTGGTGTGCAGGCAGCTGGGCTGTGGACAGCCCGTCGACGCCCCACGAAATGCCCGCTTTGGCCCGGGCTCCGGCCGCATCTTCCTGGACGACGTGCAGTGCCGCGGGGACGAGCCCTCCCTCCAGATGTGCCGGCACAGCGGCTGGGGCGTGCACAACTGCGCGCACGTGGAGGATGCCAGTGTCATCTGTGCAGGTGGGTGGCTAGCAGAGGACACAACACCTTTGCACAGCATTGTAAGAAGATTCTGGGTCTGTCCTCTGGGAACAGCTGAGTTCCCCTGGTATGGCCAGAGCAGAGGCAATGCCGGGGTCTCCTTCCACCTGGGGCTGAAGGCTGTGCATTGCAAAAGACAAATTTTTACACAGAGAGGGGCACACTGGCTTTTCTACATTTCACGCTTTAGAGGCTAAATGAGGGAGCAAAGAGCAGGAAGGTGGGATTGTTCTTTGGGGAGGGTGGCACAGAACTGGGGAAAAGTCCAGCTAGTATCAGAATTGGGGAAATTCAGGAAACAAACTCTCTTCCACCTGTAGTCCTACAGCCCAAATTTTGATGTCCATGTACATGACCATGTCCACATCCAAGTCCATACACTGCCACAAGCCTCAATACGCTTTTGTTCACTCCCTCTTCTTATTGCAGCTGCCAATCCAACCGCTCCTCCTCAATGGCCACTCACAACGGGTAAGTCCTGCTCACCCAGCTTATGCCCAGTTTAAAAGTGAGGCCCAGCCTGGCACAAAGTGAGAAGAAGGGAGTCCAATAGTGCTGATCCTGCTCAGTGCAAGGCTGCTGATCCCCTTGGCCCATGACAACCCCAGGGTGCTCAAATGGTGGCCATTGGGGTTGGTTCACACCCAAGGGTTCCAAAGAGTTATTGTGGAAATGCCTCAGGGTATCAAGGACTTCTGCACCCAGGCTCCAACAGGACACCAACAAGTGCCTGGACAGGGCTAGACTTTTCTGTGTATGCCTGGAGTCTGTCCTCAGTTAGAATCCTCCCCCAGTCCCTTTTGGGTCTGCACTACTCCAGCCCATGGTCACTGTGGCAAAATCCACAAAGGAGTAGGAACGTTGAGGGCTACGGGTGCAGAGCTGGTGGAAACCTGTCCCTGTGCCTTGTGCCGTGTGCCAGGGCCCAGCGTGCGGCTGTCGGGCGGCAGGAACGGCTGCGAGGGCCGCGTGGAGCTGTACGACGGCAGCGCCTGGGGGACGGTGTGTGACGACCAGTGGGACCTGCAGG
Source organism: Prinia subflava (assembly GCF_021018805.1). Taxonomy (NCBI): domain Eukaryota; kingdom Metazoa; phylum Chordata; class Aves; order Passeriformes; family Cisticolidae; genus Prinia; species Prinia subflava. The sequence continues at coordinate 4,170,735 of NC_086255.1, read as the reverse complement.
ATGCTCGCGTGGTGTGCAGGCAGCTGGGCTGTGGACAGCCCGTGGACGCCCCACGAAATGCCCGCTTTGGCCCGGGCTCCGGCCGCATCTTCCTGGACGACGTGCAGTGCCGCGGGGACGAGCCCTCCCTCCAGATGTGCCGGCACAGCGGCTGGGGCGTGCACAACTGCGCGCACGTGGAGGATGCCAGTGTCATCTGTGCAGGTGGGTGGCCAGTAGAGGACACAAGGCCTTGGGCAGATCACTCTTAGATGGTTCTGTCTCTGTCCTCTGGGAACAGACAAGCAGAGCTCCCCTGGAGGGGCCAGGACAGAGACACGGCTGGGGTCCTCTGCTGCCTGGGACTGAAGCCAATGCCATGTGAAAACCCCATTCTCTCACAGAGAGGGAACTCCAGGCTCTCCACAATTCCTACAGTTGGCATCCACTGATGGGGCAAAGCTCTGCATTAAGAGATTGTTCTTTGGGGAGGATGGGGCAGCACTGGGGATGCATCAGGCTGGTGCCAGGGTGGGGGAAAAGGAAGAAAAGAGCTCCAGCCTCTCTGCTGGCATTAGGCCTCCAGCTCTGCTTTTCATGGCCATTGCCATTGAACTCATCACCTCCCTAACAGACACATCCACCCCTCTGGAAATGACCACCACAGCACCAACCCCTGCCACAACCAAGCTGTCCACCCCAGCACCCGTGACCACCACAACCACAACGGCTTCCACAGCACAGAGCAGCACACCAGGTAAGCCTGTCCACTCTCCCCCACTGCTCTCCCTAATGCTCCTCATCTCCCTCACCAGAGCTGACTGCACTGCAGGGACTCTCCCACCTCTCGGCCTCTCCAGTTGGGCCTCACAAACTAAAGTGAGGATGCAAGGAAACATGGGTAAGAGCTGACAAAGGGGCAGCTGTGCTTTGAGTGCAGCAACTCTGCAGCCATTGCTGGTTCAATGAAACTCTTTGCAGAGGAATTGCCTCTCACTGCAATACAGGGAGCTACATGCCCAGGAATCCTTCTGCCTTAACAGTTTCAATTCCTGCATAAGTCATACCAGACCTATTTCCTAGACATGTTCTGGCCCTGGGGATGTGGCTGGAGGAAAGAAATATGTTGCCTTTAATATTCTGAAATTCAGGAGAGGTCTCTGTGTGTCCTTTTTGAAACAGCAAAATTAAGGTGGTCATTTCAGATAAGTGAAAGAGCTCTGCAGGATGTTGTAGCTATCACACTCCCATGTGGGGACAGCAGAGTGCTGGGATGGTGTGAGCTCATCCTCGTGCCTTGTGCCGTGTACCAGGGCCCAGCGTGCGGCTGTCGGGCGGCAGGAACGGCTGCGAGGGCCGCGTGGAGCTGTACGATGGCAGCGCCTGGGGGACGGTGTGTGACGACCAGTGGGACCTGCAGGATGCCCGCGTGGTGTGCAGGCAGCTGGGCTGTGGACAGCCCGTGGCAGCCCTGGACACTGCACACTTTGGCCCGGGCTCCGGCCGCATCTTCCTGGACGACGTGCAGTGCCGCGGGGACGAGCCCTCCCTCCAGATGTGCCGGCACAGCGGCTGGGGTGTGAATGACTGCAGGCACGTGGAGGATGCCAGTGTCATCTGTGCAGGTGGGTGGCCAGCAGACACCTTCAGGAGGCTTTTGGGTCCCTCCACTGAAAGGAGGCACACTGACTTCTCTTGGCAGAGATGGGTTTGAGTGACAAGGTGGCAAACAGCAGATTGAAAGATTGTAGTGTGGGAAAGACGGAGCAGGACTGGGACTACATCACACTGATGTCTGCATGGGGGAAAGGCTGGATAGACGTCCATGATCTTGTTCCTTTTTAGTCCTACAGCCTGGATTTTCATGTCCATGCCCATGCCCATGCCCATGCCCATGCCCATGCCCACGTCCACATCCATGTCCACGTCCATGTCCATGTCCATGTCCATGTCCATGTCCATGTCCATGTCCATGTCCATGTCCATGTCCATGTCCATGTCTGTATCTATGTTCCTGCCCATGTCCTTGTCCATGTCAATCCATTTTTATGATCTTGCTGCACTCGCTACTCATTTGTTCACTCCCTGTTCTTTGTTGCAGCCACCCAGCCAACCCCTCCTGCTCAATGGCCACTAACAAGAGGTAAGCCCAGCTCACCCAGTTTAGGCCCACTTTTAAAGCTAGCTCCAGTCTGGCAAAATATGAGAAGAGGGGAGTCCAAGGGCTGATTCTGATTGGTGCAAGGCTGCTGGTCCCCTCTGTCTCTGACATCTCCAGGGTGCATGCGTGTCCCCTTCAGTGAATGGGCCACATGCAAAGGGCTTTTCTGTACATGACACAGGGTCTTGAGCCCCTCTGTCCCCAGGCAGATCCAGCAGCCCGCAGCAGGTCCCTAGACAGAGCACATGTGCCATCTCCACACCCAGGGTCTTTCCTCAGCCACTGTCCTCTCCTAGTCCTCGGGGTCTGCACCACCCCAGATCATGGTCACTGTGACAAAACCTGCAAAACAGTAGGGGAGATGGTGGGGGCTGTGTGCTTTGGGTTGGAGTAACCCCAGCCCCTGCCTTGTGCCGTGTGCCAGGGCCCAGCGTGCGGCTGTTGGGCGGCAGGAACGGCTGCGAGGGCCGCGTGGAGCTGTACGACGGCAGCGCCTGGGGGACGGTGTGTGACGACCAGTGGGACCTGCAGGATGCCCGCGTGGTGTGCAGGCAGCTGGGCTGTGGACAGCCCGTCGACGCCCCACGAAATGCCCGCTTTGGCCCGGGCTCCGGCCGCATCTTCCTGGACGACGTGCAGTGCCGCGGGGACGAGCCCTCCCTCCGGATGTGCCGGCACAGCGGCTGGGGCGTGCACAACTGCGCGCACGTGGAGGACGCCAGTGTCATCTGTGCAGGTGGGTGGCCAGCTGATCTCCCTCAGGACAGCAGGGGCAGAGCAGAGAGTTGGCAATGAGCAGATGGATGGCAGATTTCTGCACTTAGGGCAGGACCGCGGGGATACATCAGGTTTGTGTCTGGATGGAGGGAAAGAAGAGACTGAGCTCCACACCATCTTCCCCATTTAATCCTCCAGCCTGGCTGTTCCTTTCCATGTTCATGACCATGTCCACATCCATGTCCACACCTTGCCAGAAGCCTGATGCATTCACTGCACTTTTGTTCACTCCCTCTTCTTCTTTGCAGCGCCACGGCCACCACCTCCTGCTCAGAGTCCACTCACAAGTGGTAAGTCCAGCTCAGCCTGCTTATTCCCAGTTTTAATGCAAGATCCCAGCTTGGTCACAAAAGAGAAGAGGGGAGTCCAACAGGTCTGAATCTGGTCAGCGCAATGCTGCTGGAACCCTCTGACCCTGGCATCTCCAGGGTGCATGAGTGCTCCCCTCAGTAAATGGGCCACATGCAAGGGTAGCAAAGGACTTTTTGGCACATGACGCAGGGTCTTGAGCACCTCTGTCCCCAGGAAGCTCATTCAGGACACCAGCAGCAAGGGCCAGAGGAGGTCACATCTGCCATTTGTATTGCAGTGATCTTTTTTCAGCCACTGCCCTCCCCTGATCCCCTTAGTTCTGCACAACCCCAGATCATGGTCACTGTAGCAAAACCTGCAAAACACTAGAGGAGGTGGTGGGGCCTGTGGATGCTGAGTTGGAGCGACCCCAACCCCTGCCTTGTGCCGTGTGCCAGGGCCCAGCGTGCGGCTGTCGGGCGGCAGGAACGGCTGCGAGGGCCGCGTGGAGCTGTACGACGGCAGCGCCTGGGGGACGGTGTGTGACGACCAGTGGGACCTGCAGGATGCCCGCGTGGTGTGCAGGCAGCTGGGCTGTGGACAGCCCGTGGACGCCCCACGAAATGCCCGCTTTGGGCCGGGCTCCGGCCGCATCTTCCTGGACGACGTGCAGTGCCGCGGGGATGAGCCCTCCCTCCAGATGTGCCGGCACAGCGGCTGGGGCGTGCACAACTGCGCGCACGTGGAGGATGCCAGTGTCATCTGTGCAGGTGGGGGCCAGCTGAGACCACTGGGTCTTTGGCAGATCATTCTAAGAGGGTTTTGTGTGGGGCCAGGGCAGAGACAAGGCTGGGGTCCTCTGCTGCCTGGGACTGAAGCCAATGCCATGTGAAAACCCCATTCTCTCACAGAGAGGGAACTCCAGGCTCTCCATAATTCCAACTGTTGGCAGCCACTGATGGGGCAAAGCTCTGTACTGAGGGATTGTTCTTCGGGGAGGATGGGGCAGCACTGGGGACATATCAGGCTGGTGCCGGGATGGGGGAAAGGAAGAAAAGAGCTCCAGCCTCTCTGCTGGCATTAGGCATCCGCCTCTGCTTTTCATGGCCATTGTCATTGAACTCATCACCTCCCTAACAGACACATCCACCCCTCTGGAAATGACCACCACAGCACCAACCCCTGCCACAACCAAGCTGTCCACCCCAGCACCCGTGACCACCACAACCACAACGGCTTCCACAGCACAGAGCAGCACACCAGGTAAGCCTGTCCACTCTTCCCCACTGCTCTCCCTACTGCTCCTCATCTCCCTTGCCAGAGCTGACTGCACTGCAGGGACTCTCCCACCTCTGGGCCTCTCCAGTTTGGCCTCCACCAATTAAAGTGAGGATGCAAAGAGAGAATGGGGAAGAGCTGACAAAGGGGCAGCTGTGCTTTGAGTGCAGCAACTCTGCAGCCATTGCTGCTTTAATGAAGCTCTTTGCAGAGGGATTGCCTCTCACTGCAACCAGGAGCAACATGCCCAGGGATCCTTCTGCCTTCACCCCTTCAATTTCTGCATGGGTAGTACCAGACCTGTTTCTTAGATGTACTTTGGGTTTTGGGATATGATTCGAAGAAATGAGAGTATGATCACTTGCTGTGGAGGCAACTGGGTCTCCTATGGAGCTCTTGGCCCTCTGTGCCTGGCCTCCTGTTTCCACTTCCCTTCCTCTCTGTGATCGCCATTTTAGCCCTCTGTTCCTCATTGCAAGGCCATGTCCAGGCCCCAGTACCTTTCTCACGAGCTGCACTTCTCACGTTTGTCTCTTCCTCCTTCACACCCACAGCTCCAGTGGCCACCTCAACACCTGCAGCTGGTTATGCTCTTCTGTGGCTCTTCTCACTTTGCTAATTTGGTCTGTCTGTCTCCTTTTTGCACATTTCTGTAAATTCGACTTTTGTCTCTATGACAATACTGCTGCAAGTCTGAGTAATTTTTTTCAAGCAGAATATTAAATGGATTTTCATCTTTAAATGTCACATCCTATAGGATTAATGTTCAGAGCTTGTGCTCACCTTCCTACAAAGACACTTTTATGATTACCTGTGTGTTTAACAAGAATTATGACACTCATGCTGGCAGGAACACTAAAGCTTTCTGGTGCTATGTTTGTACTTTAGACTTTTCCCTGCAGCCTGAAGTGCTTATTTCAGTCTGAGACCAGAAAATTATAGTTTTCTAGAAAACTTTCGACCTATTTACCCTCCAAAACCTTTGGGGAATAAAGAGAAGCAGCAGAGTAACTGATAAGAGGCTGTCTGTTGAGGAAGGTAATTCCATTTCAACTGTCATGACACCTCCCAGAATTGACCTCAACTCTAAAAAGCGGCAGAAAGCATCCAGGTGTTACCAGCCCAGCCTGAAGAGGGTAGTCTGACACCATGGATGGAATTCCACCGCTGCAGGAATTCCAAATCCAACTAGAAAGCAAACCTAAACCAAAAACAAATATTAGTTTTGATTTGGCTCCTACAGACTATCACCTGCAGTCAGCAGGGGACCTGCCTTTTGACAGTTGTGGATGAGGCACATGCAGAGGTTCCTGCAAGTAAATTCTTTCCCATTTCTTTCTGCAGCACCTTATTTTTGTGGTGGGTCAGTCTCAGATTCCTCTGGGATGCTGCAGAGTCCCAACTACCCTGGAAGTTATCCAAACGACGCTGACTGCGTGTGGGAAATACAAGTAGAGAACAATTTCCGTATAACACTCACATTTAGAGATATTGCGTAAGTAAAACATTGATTCCCTGGGCAAATATCAAAGTCAAAACTTACCTGAGAAGTTTGAAATCTTCCTGAAACAGGCAACCCTCCCAGTTTTAAAGATACTTCCAACAACATCCACAGTCGGAAGACCAGATCAAAATCTCCATTGCTGTTGCATTTTTTACTCACCATTTTCTGCTAAAGCTGCATAAAAGCCAAATTAAATTTGTGCTGAGAAAACTTTAAATGCTGAAAGACTCTATCCCATGTTAGGCAGAGAAATCAGAGTTTCTGAAATGGATTTGACAAGGTGCAGATGTTTTTCTACCAGGATGCAAAGCGGGACGTGCCAGTATGACTACATTGAAGTCTACGATGGACCTCTCCACTCTTCCCCTCTTCTTGGGAGATTCTGTTCTGGTTCCTTTCCCACATATGTGTCCTCTTCAAACATGATGAGTGTTCGCTTCCACAGCGATTCCAGATATTCCTTCAGAGGGTTTCAGGCTCACTACTCCTCCATTCCAGCAGGTCACAACACCAGTAAGTTCTTGACCAGTGTTTCTCAACAGACAGGCCTATTTATTTATTGCTCTTGTTTGCAAAATAAGTATCTGTGTAAATTTAATGATATTTGTGGAAATTGAACGATGTGCGTGAAATACAGTGGGTTGGGGTGGGAACTGCCTGACTTCTAAATTAAAAAAAAAAAAGTCTCTAATCATTACCAATTCCTAAAGTCACAAATATATTGCACCTTCCTCTTCTACCAGCCATCCAGTGCTTGCCAGACTACATGCACGTGGTGGTCAGCAGACAGTACCTCCAGTCTCAGGGGTACTCAGCAGAGAGGGTCACGCTGAGCGACAGCCACTGCAGACCGACGGTCACATCGCAGGAGGTTGTGTTCAACATCCCCTACAGCGGCTGCGGGACAACACAAGAGGTACAGCCCCTGTTTGGGGCACTCAGCTGCGTATCCAAGCTTAGCAAAACCCAGAACTTAGCTGGAACGTGACAAAAGTGCAATTCTGAAACTTCCGGGGGTCCCAGCCCGGATGATCAGAACCATTTGAGTTTCCTCAGGACTCTGTCCCAATGGTGACTTGGTAGAGAGAAGGCAGCCTTGATCCCATTGTCCAGAAACAGAATTTTAATAATGCAAAAATAACAAACCATAAGGTATACACTGTATTTGGAGCGAAGTGGAACAAGGCAGTAACAAGGGGCAAAAGGCAGGGTCCAGGCTCAGACGGAGACCCTGTCTGTATTTACATATCCTTATCTTATATCCTCATCTTATATCCTTATCCTATATATATATCTTTATCTTATATTATCTTATATATGTACTTATATATTCCAGTGTGGAAGGAGTTTTGGTGGGGTCTGAGAGAAGGGTCCAATAGGGGAGAACGATTAGGAATACTAAAATTTCTGCATCAAAAATTAACACAAAGAACGAGGAACCTTCTAGCAACAATTTGCATACTTGAACAGCGGGAACATGGGAGTAAGCCTCTTGCTTACTCTACTTAGAAAGGGATTTCCCAGGTCATTAGGCAGAGATTTTCCCCTTCCCCGGGGAAACCACTCTACACAATTCCTGATTTTAAATTACATCGTTAAACAGGAGAACAACGACACCATCAACTACTCCAACACCATCAGGGTTGTGTCCTCCGGGTCCATAATCAAGAGGAAAAAGAACATCAACTTGCACGTCAGCTGCAGAATGCTGAGGAAGAGCTGGCAGCAGGTGGTGTACGCCGCTGAGGACACGGTGGACGTGAGCGAGCACCAGTTTGGGAGATACGACATGAACATCACCCTCTACGACTCCCCGGCGTTCCTGCGGCAAGTGCGCGGCTCGCCCTACCACATCGACCTCAACCAAAACCTCTACCTCCAGGCGTGTCTTCACAGCTCTGACCCAAACCTGAAGGTGGTTGTGAGAACCTGTGTGGCATCGCCTGACCCTCGTGATTTTAACACGCTGGCCTATGTCTTGGTCAGGAATGGGTAAGAGCTTTCTCCAAGCTGTTAGAAGCACACCTGCCATTCACATTCATTTTAAATAATAATCTGAACGGGGTTAGAACTCACAATCAACAGACTGCAAAATGTGGTCTTTGATTTTTTTATTTTTACAGTATGAGCCTGGAAATAAGAAGGTATATTTAGACCTTACTATCATTTCATTTCACTTACTCCATCTTTGTCCCGTGAGCAAAATTCAAAGTAGTGGGATAAAAGTAGATGAGACAGTGAAAACTGGCATCCTAGGAGTTAAATATTTTAGTAAAACCAGGTCAAGTATTAGACTAATTTTTATGCCTTGTATAACACTGACATTACTGACAGTCTGTTGTTCCCTCTTCACCACTAAAAGTGTCCTTCTCTTGGAAAAGAGAAAAGTTGCCAGTGCTCCAGCTGCTTCATAGTACTTTAAAAAGTCTATATTTTTAAAGTCCATACTATGCTATGAAAGTTGCATTTTCATCCCATTGTGTTCTTAGTACCGACTACGATATAATTCAGTTTTAATCTGAATTCTGCAGGAATTTACAACACTGAATTGAATAATTTTGATTTTAATTTTGCAGGAACATGCATGCGCGCACCCATGAAGACTAATTCCCATTTTTGCTCCTTCCTAGGTGTCCTAGAGATTCTTCCTATGCCACGTACTCCTCCCCTTCCAGCCACTTTGCGCGGTTCAAGTTTAACGCCTTTGAGTTCATGAGCCGGCACTCGTCGGTGTACCTCAAGTGCCAGATGCTGGTCTGCAGGCTTGGGGACTTCTCCTCCAGCTGCTACCAGGGCTGCAGGGCCAGGGCCAGGGCCAGGAGGGACACCAGCTCTGCCGAGGAGGAGGTGGATGTGGTGGTTGGGCCCCTCCAGCTCCGAGAAGGGGATGCTCCCAGCGGGAACGCCGGGAGGGCCGAATAGATTTCTCTCAGGTTTGCTCTAGGATGACCAACAGGCTTCAAGAAAAGCCATAGCTCTGTCTTCAAAACCTGCTTTTGTCAACTTTGCTATAAAAAGGAAGAGAGCAACACCTTGCAAGCTTCTGCTTTCACTTGCTTTTTTAAGAAGTGTAACTTCTCTGGCTGTCCCAAAGGAGATCTGCCTGTAATCCACCTTAGTGCTACAACTCCCTGAATTGTGCTAATTAGCTCCAGTCTGATTGTGAATCTGATGGTGCTTGGGGGTATGGTTTATTGGTGGACTTATCTGTGCTAGTTTAATGGTAGGACTCGATAACCTTAAAGGTCTTTTCTGACCTAAATGATCCCATGATTCCATGACAGCCAGCTGGGAGCAAATTCACAACTTTCTTGAGAAATATTTCATTCCCTTAGTTGTTTTCTGCTTATGAAGTGTACTTAGTTGAGTTGTCACCCCTGCTAATATGAAGCCTGTCCAAATAGTTGAAAGCAATGAATCTGTGAGTTTGCTTATTTCTGACTTTGACACTGGAGTTCTTTGTGCCTTGATCTTCAATATGCTGAGATCAAACCCAAATAACCTCCACTCATAGGGCTGGGATCTTCTAGAAACCAGAATTGTGGCTATACAATATTCTAATTATTTTGAGTATTGCTTTTAGTGCTGTATTTCTCATTGAAACAATGATGGGCCTATGCTTATTTTAGAGATTTCCAAGCTAAAATTAATCTGTTCTGTGAGCAGCATAATTTATAGTTGGAGGAAGGAATGTTTACAAAGCAATATATCTATTTTGTCTCTCAAATTAATGTCTCTGTGCTTAAAATACAAATGTTTTATTGTGTTGAAGAGTGTGGTCTGTTTGATTAAAAATTCCAAGTGATGGTCTGAGCCCCTGCTTCTGAAAAGCTACACAGGGAACTTCTAAAGATTTTAATATACAATTTATCTTACTATAAATATGGAAATATTTTCCCCCTGCTGCTGACAATTCCCTCACAGCAGTGGATGGTGCTGTCACCCTCCTGGCAGTTGTTGTTTCTGTTCTTAAGGGTTTTCCTGCAAGACTGGCATGGAAGGAGCTGCTTTCACACAGGATAATGTCAGAGCAAAGGTCAGCATCACTCACTGGGTGCATGCAGGGCAAACCTTACAAATCCAGATCAAAATGCTCCACTGATGACAGTCTCACATGGGCCATTTGTGGGAAGCTGTGATATCTTTATCTACAGTAAATTCTACCACAATGCCTTAGAACAGCTTTGTAATCCTAACACCTCTTAAGGGATTAAGAAATAATTTGAACTTTCATGCCACAAGTTGTTTGGCACAATTATTTTATCATTTTTCTCCTCTTTAATTCTCCCCTCACATCATTCTAAAACTATTTATCTAATGCCTCAAATGGAGTGAAAATGTGAATGAGGCATCAAGAAATATTTCAAGGTTTATTGAAAGGACGGAAGATTTAATTTGGTGAGAATGGATCATCTCTGGAAAGGAAATGTAAAAAATTATCTTACCACAGCAACTGGATTTGTGGCTATACAATATTCTAATTATTTTGAGCATTAATATCTTTTCCATTAAGTTTTAACTTTTCTAGATTGAATAAATCCGAATTCATAATATACTGAGCTGTTAAAGACATTTCATTACCAATCTTTAAGGCTGAAGCACACAATCTATTCTAAAGGCTTGTTATTATCAATTGGTAGTCTTCTAATTAACACACATCCTAAACCAGGCAAAAACACAAACGTCATCCAAGAGATTGAATCTCAGCCAGGAGACTTTTCAGCTCTCACCCACATGTCAGCCAAAAGGTGAAAGAGATTTCATATCTGCTTTCCAGAAGGAGTTTTGTTTGATTTTTATTCCTTTTGGTTGCTGATCACAAAACTATTTTTTTTCCTCCATGGTTGTATGCTTTGTGGTTGTGAGGAGTTTGGCTTCTCAGGACTTACTCAGCCTTTCAGAATGTCTTGTGCACATTCATAAATCAGACTGAAATATGCTGGAAATGCAAACAGCCAAATGCCACATAAACATTTATCACTGGTGCATGAAAACATGAAAAGCAAGACCTGGGAGTTTTTGCCTTTCATGTCCTAGTTAAAAATACAAAGAATTAAAGCTAAAACATAAGCTGAAATTGTTTATTTGGCCTTTTGTTTTGGTCTTGTGTTTGGTTTGTAGGGGATCAGTGTTATGCCAATCTCACAGTGAAGGTTGGTGCCTGCAAACACAAAGGTGTCAAGAACCAGGAGCACGTGAAGGACACCTCCTTTTCTCTTTTTAAATGAGCTTTCTGGGGGCTGCTTATTTTTGTCACCTCCTCTGCCCACAGACAAGACACACCAACCATCACTTGGCAGCTTTTTTCCTTTGAATAACTGGCTGATTTTGGTATTAGGTTATTTCATTTCCTCCTGGTGTGGCTGTCACAACTCAACCATCCAGCTTGTGCTTGTTCACTCAGCAGTATGCACTCAACTGATCATCTCAGCACCAATAATAAATATTTCATTTGCAGCACCATGAAAAAATCCCTTAGAAGTGTCAGCCCAATTACTGAATTACACCACTGCACTGGTTCTGGCTGTAGGTCATTTTCTTCCTAGCAGCTGGCACAGTGCCCTGTTTGGATATTACGATGAGGATAATATTGAGAACACACTGATGATTCTGAGCAACTCTCACACTCAGTCAAGGATTTGTCAGCTCCCTGTGCTGCCAGTGAGGAGGCTGGGAGGGGCTCAAGATTTTATTTTATTTTATTTTATTTTATTTTATTTTATTTTATTTTATTTTATTTTATTTTTACCCAATTGCCATCCTGCTGGGAGGAGGGAATGAGCAAACAGCTGAAAGTGCTCAGAACTCTGACAAAACTGCACATCCCTGAGAAACTCTTCTGAAGGTTTCTTCAATGGGAAGAGAAGGGATCAAAAGCAATTTGATTTAAAATACATATATATATTTTTAGTAAATAATTGCATGGGGTCTATGGGGTCCTGACTTTATGCCATTCCCAGTGCTACCAAGCCACCTATTTGGCCAGAAATGAGTTTGCAGCAAAGCTCAGAAACAAAGTTCTTGTTTGCTTGTTTGTATGCTGGATTTCCTGCCCTGTTTATCCCTCCATTCTAATTTTGGAGCATGAAGCAGATAATTCAACTCTGTAGTCCTCATTCCCAGGAACCCGCCACAAAAATATTTATATTTGGGTATAAATAAACATTCTTTTATTCCTGCATCTCATAGCCAGCAAGTAGATTCATTTTCCAGTTGCTAACAACAAATCCTCATGTAGACTGAGATTCCAAACAGCTGATTGGGGGTTGCAGGGTATGGGTGAGAATCACCATTTTTCTTGTTTTCATTACTTTCTCCCCACCTTTCCCATGGAGTCCCACAGATATCCACTGGCATCAAGCTGAACTCAGCAGCTGAGCACAACCTTCTGCTCCCAGTTCTGCCTCAGGGGTCTTTAATGCCCAAGCCCCACTGCCTGCACCTAATTCCAATTATATAACTAAAGGAATATGCTCTGGAGATCATTTCACTCAGCTGATAATTTTATTTTCTGAGTCTACTCCATCAGGCTCACAAAGCCACAACCAAGCTTTTTTAACAGGATTGCATTCGAATCTCCCTATTGTATTTCTACATTTTTTGGCTGTTTTTATCTAGATGGTAAAAACTAAGGAGACACTAAAATTCACACAGCATCTTGTGAATATTAGGAGATCTTCTCTCTCAGACTCATGGCACAAGAAGCCTATTTCAATGAAACCTCTCCCAGCTGAGTAAATTCATCAGTGACCTGGCTGCATCACTGGAGTGAGTTGTTTCCATTTCCTAGAGCACTTGGAGCACCTCCTGTGCCCTGAATCACCTGGTACTCATCCAACCAAATTTTGCCTTTTTTTTCCTGAAATAAGTGGATTAGTCACAGGGTGTAATATAGATATTGATTGTACTGCTGCTGTTCCAAAGAGCCTGCCAAGTCTGAATGTGTCACTTTTTTTTTCCTGTATTTCTCTCAGTTTTCAGGAACCATCGTTTCAGAGAGTTGGATTTTGTATTTCCTCCTAGTGACTGACTGGAGTTTTTGAGATGTTCTGGAAGCATCTGGCATTAGTTACCATCTTCTGTTGCTAATTCTGTTTCTGGATTGAAGCAGGGCTTTGTTGAATGAGATTTGATGAAAATTGAGTTGTGTTCACTTGAGGGCTCTGTGCCTCCATGCAAAGGTGTGTCTTTCCCAACCTCAGTGATTCCATGATTCTGTTTGGCAAATCCAGGCTTTCTGTCCCAAATGCTGGACCTTGATTCCCAAATTCAGGCTCAGGAATCCAAAGGTGTAGCCCTGATGCAGCCATGGGGAGCCAGAGTATTATGAGCTCCTCATAGGTGAGTCCCCTCTGGGGTTGGCCAGCAGCCCCAGAAATATAAAATATAATATTTTAAGTAATATCAAAGTATTATATTAAATCCATATTTTAATATAATTATTTAATTAATATGATTTAATTGAATAATTAAAATTTAATTTTAAAATACTAAAATAAAATATTTTAAATATTTTAAAATATTTCAAAATAAGCTTAAAAATTAGCAAGATGGCATCAGTGGAGATGTTTGAAAGGCAAAAAGGTTTTCATTAAGATGAAAATAACAAACTATACAGAACAAAGGCAGAAAAGCCATGTCAGGTGCAAGGAGGATCCTTGTACCTGCTAAAACACCCCAAGAATGCCACAAGGGCCTTTGCACTCTCTTTTAAGTACGTAAGGACTGAGGTGGGATTATTGGCATCCTGCCCAAGAGAAACAGCAACAGGTTTGGAGGTACAGCTCCAAAGATCCAGCTAGGTGTGTCTGTGCTGGCACACGGACAAAAAAGGTAGGAAAAGCATCTTTGGTTTTTTACCCTGTAAGTGAGACAAAGAGTGAAACCCAAATCCTTCCCTGATATGGAAACCCCGGCTACTGTGGGTGTCTTGGGTTGAGTGCAAGATGTATTCTAGTCCCATCTGTTGAAACCTGTTGGGAGGTGTTTTCTTTGTCTCTTCCATGACCCATTCCTCATAACTCCAGGGGGAGGGGGCAGGTTTCTTCTGTTAATGGCCAGCTATTAAAACCAGCTGGGGCAGGGTTCTTTATCCCTTCCAGGACCCATCCTCCCTCCAGGGGATCTCTGCTGTCCATGGGCCATCGAGGCTCCCTGCAGGGCTGATCCAATTCCATCATCCATGGGAGATGCTGCACCCAGGGGAGGAGCCCGGCATTCCCACCTGGATAAACCCTGGCATTCAGAGCCCAGCACAGCCTGTGTGCACTGCATTCCCAATGGATAAACCCTGGCATTCAGAGCCCAGCACAGCCTGTGTGCTCTGCATTCCCACCTGGATAAACCCTGGCATTCAGAGCCCAGCACAGCCTGTGTGCACTGCATTCCCACCTGGATAAACCCTGGCATTCAGAGCCCAGCACAGCCTGTGTGCTCTGCATTCCCAGAGGAAGGCTGGACCCATCTCAGCACCACTGGACCTTCAGAGGAAAACTACACCCTTCTACAGCATCATTGCTCCAACAGAACCACATCTGTCACTGCAGGAGGACTTAGACTGCTCCCAACACCCTGACCAACAGGGTGTCAGGTCACATTCTGACTCTGTCAGTGTTTTTTTTTCCTTTTTGTTCATTTGCTTTTTTTTTTTTTTTTTTTTTTTTTTTTTTGTACTATTACATTTTTAATACTCCTAGTAAAGAACTGTTATTCTTATTCCCAATTCTTTGCCTGAAAGCACCTTAATTTCAAAATTATAATAATTCAGAGGGAGGGGGTTTACACTCTCCATTCCAAGGGAAGCTCTGGCTTTTCCCTGGCAGACACCTGTCTTCCCAAACTCAGACAGTGGGGTGCACTCCTGCTGCAGTGGCCAGAACCTGCTGCTTCAGGGTCTGGGCAGCGCTGGTTTGAGAGCAGCACTCTGAGCACATAGAGTAAACACTTGGCCTGAGCCTTGCCAGAGTGAGACAAGCCCTCTTTGTTCCAGAAGTTCACTGGATTTCGCTGAGGAATGCATTGTTGGGGAAGACAAGAGGGCTGCTCCCTGCCAGAGCCGCAAGGATTCATCCGGGCGTCACACAAGGTGCTGGGGTGACAGAAATCAAGCTGGAAATTAACTGTTTGAAACACAGGCTAGAATCTGGGCAGTCTTGAGGGGTTCCTGGCATTGCATTTTGGAAAAAAAAGTAGCATTCTGTTTACTGCACACAAGGCAGTCCATTGCCCCAGTGGTGTTTTTTCCTTGGTTCCTCTTGGGCTGCCGTGGGATAACCAAGGGGAGGGGTTAACCCCTGGTCCCAGAAAAGAGAAGGGCTTCAAACAGTTATTAAGGTACTCAAAGTATGAAGCTATTAGAAAGGAATTCCTGAAAAAAAAAAACCTAGAAAGTTTTAGAAGTATCTCCACTCTGTGAAATTACATTGGCCATCACTGTTCTTTCAGTTTCTTGCCTTCCAGCAACATTTCCTCTGTACTATCAAACCCTATCAGATCAAATCCTTTGGTTTTACTTTGATTTGCCTTGGACTTTCATTTTAGTGACCACATTGTTTCATTTATACAACCTTGTTTCTACTAACACTTTAAAAATTCATATTTTCCCCTATAGTCATAAACAAATGCATTTCAAGATTGGTCTGACTTCTGTTGTAGATCTGTGCAATAGTCCTGAAACAGGGTGTACTAATCTGCTTCTTAATGTCTCAGGAATATCTTCAGCATCATGTGCAATACCTCATTTCCTTGCTAGATGCAGTTGCTACTGCAGTGACTCAAACTCCACCTAGAAGTGACTGATTTTTTCTTTCACAGCTGGCACAGGATCTGAAGGAAAAGGCAGACTTCTCGCATTTAATATCATGCTCTGATGTTTCAGAACTGAACTTGTACAGAGCAAAACACTGGAGGTATTCAATGCTCTTAAAGAAACGACCCAGAACAACCTGCTTCAAACACCATGACCCACCTTGCATAAATCTCTGATTCTGCCCTTCCATGAAATGTCCAGGTTCAGGGAAATTCTCTTTTTTCTTTCAAATAAATGTCAGTGAGGGTGCTGAATGGGTAGAACCAGTGCTAAGGGCAGGCTGAAATATTTTGCAAAAGAGCCTGGGGGAACATTTGTGGGATAAAAAAGTGATAGAGCAGCTGTCTGCAACCAGCAGGTTTGTGGACGTGCTGCATCACCTTCAGGAGATGTGACTTTTGCTCACAGCCCAAGAAGAATTGTCACGGATGATGTGCAGTGCAGGAGGAATGAGAAACCCCTGTGGGAGTGTTCTCACAAGGGGTGGTGTGGAGAGAAGTGTGGCAGGCACTGTGATGCCAGTGCCATCTGCTTGTGTACAAGGAAATACCTCTGCTTGCTCAAGAGGAGCCACAGTGAGTTTTTAATTGAAAATCGAAAAGTGCTCCCCTGAACTATAAAACACATTTCTCAACAGCATTGTGCCTCTCTTAATACCTGCATTGTCACCAAATCCCTGTCCTATGCAGTGTTTCCCTCTTTTTTCTTTATTTTTAATCCATATTTGACGTGGCAAACTTCCTTCCAACTAAGATTCAAAATCTTTTAGAGCACTTTAAGCAGTGTCACCTAGAGTCCATCCTGTTATAATACTGTCACACTTTTTTAGCCACCTGTAACCTCCTTTAACCAACCCTATTTGCTCACTACTAAGGCTTGGGAGGAGCAACAAAATCAATCCCGAGGCACATTCTGCCTTCACAGAGCCAACAAACTTTCACACAGGAGACTTTTCCTGAACTTAAGGTCCTAATCCCACATATCTCACCTTGACAAAGCTTTTATTGAACGCCTGAGGATCATTTATTTGAGTGAGATAACCAGGATAAACCAAATGCAAAGGTTTAGAGTCACAACTCCTTTGCAGCTGAAGGACAGGAATGAAGAAAAAGGAGCCAGAGCTGTGTCAGATCCCTCTGAAGGATATGCCGTGACCTTCTGGCCCTTCCAGGTCTTTACCCAAATTTAACCTTGACAGCTTTTTTTTTAATGTCTGCCTGATGGTTAAAAAAGTTCAAAATCTTGTTCTACACTGATTTTTCAAGTTGTTAGCAATTATGAGCACAGTCAGCTCATAATTAATTACCCAGTTGTCAGACACTTTGTGAAACAAACCAGGTTTTACAAAAAGAGGTGAAATGTTATCATAGAATCATAGAATATCTTAATTTGGAAACAATCCATGATGTTTGAGTCCAGCTCCCTGTTCCTCACAGGAATACCTACAATTAAACCACCTGACTTACAGTGTTGTCCAGGCACCTCTTGACCCCTGGTAGGTTTGGTGCTGTAACCAGAGGAGCTGTTCCAGTGTCCAAACACCCTCTGGGAGAAGAACCTCTTCTAAATATGCAGTTAATTTTACAGAAACTGTAATTGCTAAAATGTATATTTTGTCTATTTTCTCCTCTGACAGCTTCTGTGGAAACTGAAATACCTGGCATTCCAGTTTCATGTTTATCCAACAATTTCTATCTTGAGAAAAATTCCCTACCCTAATAAACTTGCTCTTTTAATTATTACTGATCTGCACCTTATTTAGTTTCTTCAGTAGCTTATGCATGAGGAAAAGCTTCAAATGCAATATATTTTGACCACAATGAAACTCAAAGGCTCTTAAGTGATATTAAAATGCAAGGAAAAAAGAAAATGCAGTTATAAGGAAGTCACGGTGACACTGTGTTGCTTTGGCTTGATTAACCTCATGTCTTGGTCACCCTTGTCTCAATGAGTTGAACCTTGATTTTGGTCTATTAATTTAAATACTTCATTGTAAATCCATCAATAAATACCCACTATCATTTTTCTAACACAGGTAATTTATTTCCTTATGCCTAATTTCATAACCACTGTTCAGCTGGGAATAAATCACTTTAACTTTGGCAGCCTGCAGAGTCTTACCTTCTTCTGCACTGGGAGTGAATTACATTGCACATTTCACGTCTCACTGCACTGATTTTAGCACCAAAATTTAAATTAAATGTAAAGGCAACAGCAGTGACAGCTCAGCCCCTGGCACCCCAAGGCCACTCCCGTGTTTGTGATGACAAATGTTCCCTCTGTGTGACCCTGCCCACACTGCAGAGGTCAAAGGGATTTGCAGGGAGCTGAGAAAAGCTCTCCATTAAGACCATTGTCCACATGAAAGTGGGAGGCAGGACAAGCTGCAGGAATGCAGCACATGCCAAGACAAGCAGGGTGTGTTGACACAGAGCCTTAGCTGGGTAACAGGATGAAATGACCTGTCCTGCCCTGTGTGGGGCCAAGGTCACTGACACCCTCGACTGTGGCACAGCCTTCACCTCTGACAAAGATTTTCCCTCGCTGGGGCTTCCAGAGGCTGGATGTGACATCCTTATCCCAGGGGAATTCTCCTCTGGGACGGGAAGCTGGACCCAGCACTCAATACTCAGTTTTGTCCAGAGATGGTGACTTCTTACATAACCTTTTCACTTTACAATAAATTCACCAGAAATCCAGGCAATGGCTTTGCAGGTTTTGTTATTGAGGGTGTGATTTACTTCAGCTGGGATTTGCCCTTTTTCTGATCATTCCTCAAAAGCACCTTTCACTTCAGAACTCATTGGACTTTAGTGGTAAGGCTGTCAGAGAGGAAACATGGCCTGTTCCAGCCAGCAGGACCAGGGCAGTGACCATCTCACTGCTGAGGCACCCCAGATCTTGGGATCAGCTTTGGGTCCCTCAGGATGACAAAGACATCCTGGGGCTGTGCAGGATTGCCTGGCTCTTTCCTGCTCCAAGGTCAGCGTGAATAAAACTCAGGAGTTGTTTTTGAAGCCTCACTGTGAAATTTATTATCCTTATTTATTACAAGCTCATGAGGTGTGAGCTCTCTCTAACAAGTTGAGAAAGTGAGCCAAAATGGTGTCTATCAAAGGCTATTTAAGTCCAATTATCCAATAAACAGCTGACATCTACATTATTTATGCTTCTAATCCAATTGTGATCACCCAAGACCTGCAATGCTGACTTCTTTCACCCAGTAACAGAAAACCACCCAAATTTGTGAAGAAGAAGGAAGAAGAAGGTGCAAAAAAGACAATTCATCCACACCCAAAGTTCTCCATCTCGGCTCCCATGTACCACCATACACTAAAACCCCAAATCTAAGTTTTTCACCCTGTGAGATCACACAGTACTATCCAAACTATCCAAACTACCCATACACTGCTTCTGTGCTATCACTCAATTTTGGAAGCCTTTTCCAAGGCCTCAGGACAAATGAGGTGTTTACTCGAGGGCTGGCACCCTTGAATTCAGAAAGCTTGAAATTTTCAGCCTTCAGAATTCCAGCAGGGTAGGACTGTGTCCAGGGAAGGGAACAGGGCTGGGGAAGGGGCTGGTACAGAACTGGGCTTGGCACTGGGGGCACCTCCACTGTGGCAAGGCACTGGACATGGCCCTCCCCAGATTGTTGGGAATGCAACTGGTTCAGCAAAAACCAGCATTTACCACACGAGAAAACTCTTCAGGAGTGCAGCACAATGTTGAAAGAAATAATTTCAAGGAAAGAATAATAAGAAGAATGCATTGCTACAGCATGGGAAAAAGTTGGGAGTTCCCACACCATCAGTGATTTTTCTTTTTCCCCAGGGAATGAGAAATACAAATAAATACATGTACAGGAGAAAGGCAGACAGCCCTAGTTTATGCCTTCAGAAGCACTTTAGTGAAATTCTTTACAAATGTGATTATTTTTGCAGGGATTTGCTCAGGTGGAGCGTCCTCATGGGCACCACAGCAGCTCTGAGGTGTTGGAGCATCTTTCCCAGCCCCGTGCTCACTTCCCAAGGACGGGGCCCCGCTGCCCTCCAGTGGCAGCAGACACCAGAGCAACTTCGTGTTTCCCTCTGCTTTTAGCCCCTTTAGGCCTGGATACTTACAGAAATTATAAAATTAAATAAAGATATTTCCATGGAGGGGGAGCTCTGCCAGTGCAGAAAAACTTCACTCTGGGAAGAAAGGCTGACGCCGAGCCTGCAGCCCAGAGCTGTGTCACTACAAACCCTGTTCGTTTCCTTGGGGCAGATTTTGACAGATTCCTTTAGGAAGATGTTCTGGGGAACAGCTTTGCTCTTCCAAGACCACAAAGGTCAGCCCTACTGTCATCACTGCTGGTTCCTGGCACACATGATTTACCCTCTAAATTACCTCCCTAGGACCTGTTCGGTAAAGGAGAATGAGGAATGATGAAAAAGTAAAGCTTGGTGCTTCTTAATAGCTAAGGATCTTTGCATTCAGCCATGTTCCTTCCATGTCACCTTCTGTCCCTATATCAGGGCTCCAAATAGAGCTGTACTGTGCCATGAAAATAAGAAAAGCATTCATGAAAAGAAAGAATTTATGTTCATTTTTAATTCAGCTAAGAAAATTCAGCTTCGTTTTTTTACTCTCTGAGGCTGAGTCCCTTCTCCCTGACAGGACAAAATGAGGTAGAGCTGGAGGCATCCTTTAGGATATCAGAGGCCGTGGGGATGTTGACACCATCACCTCATGTCAGGGAGAAGACTGGAAACTCTTTTATTGCTCTGGGGGCTGCAAGTCAGACAGAGAGAACTGCAGATCTGAAACACGATGGAGGGATCTTCTCCCAGGTTAAGGAGAGGTCAGGGAAATAAGAAAAACTGCTTCTTACAGGAATAGTTTTGGCAAACAAAGAGAATTTCTTTGAGGCTTGCCTGACACTTTTAGGATGCTAATCTTTTGGCACAATCCTCACATCAATTTAATCTGGTTAATATGGTTGTAAATTGGAAACTGTCTTAATGGGTGGCATGAGAATCCTTACCAAACAGCCTAACCTCCAAAAGTAAATCACTGCTTCCTGGAACAGCCACACCACCAACACAGGGCCACAAAGCTCCTGGGGAGTGTTTGGGAAGATCTCTGTGGCCAGTCCCTGAGCTGGATCTCCTCATCCGGATGTCTGGATGTACCCTGTGAAAGGAAAATCCTCCCTAAATCACTTCCTTGGCATCGATCTGGAAGTTGAGGGAGAGGGATCAGGTTGCACAGCACTGCCTTTGATGCAGCCCAGAGCCCATTTGGTATAAATTCTGCAGCAGTGCTGGGCTGGGACAGACCACCCCCAACGACCATGGACCTCCACGTGCGTCTCACCTGGCTGCTCCTGCTCAGCACCACTCTCCTGTCTGAACCAGGTACTGCCTTGAAAACCTTTTCATGCTTGCAGGGAAATGTTACAGAGTTATTTGCTAATACAGGCTGGCTTGCTGGGAAGTGGTGGCAGAGATTCTTGAATATTGCTGATGAGTTTTGTACCGTAGAACTGACAGTTTGTCTTCCACTTCAAAGATTCAGTCCAAATCCACAGGTTGTATCTCAAAACGTATTTCAAAATACATAACTCAATATATATAATATATGTAATATATTAAGATACTATATTTCAAAATATAACCTATATTATACAGTTGCAGTTATTCTATAACTTATATTATTCCGTTTCAGACTGAAGAAGGCTGAAGGATATTCCTCTGTTTCTTTTCCATGAGGAAAATAGCTCGTGGAAGTTGTTTTCTAAATGTTCTTCTTCTAATATTCTAGTTTTAATTAAAATTATTCTATACTGTACATTTTAAAATGTAGAGAAGGAGGGAGAAAGAAACACAGAGCAGTCTGCCAGACCCAGGGGGAAATACACTCTGCATGACATGTTCCTTCAAACATAACCTTGCTATTGAATGAAATGATTTGAGCTTTATTTATCACCACAGGCACCATGAAAAAAGTCTTGCCAATCCCTTACAAAAAGAAGTGATTTCACAGGGTGTAGATTAAGGGCTGGCTGCATAGAATTATTTACAAAACAAGAATATAATGTATTACTTCAGGGCTAATACGTTTCCTTCTCTGCCACAGCAAGTGGAACTTGGTGGAACCGGCCAGATGGAGACCCAAACTCATTATGGAAAAAATTTTCTGATTGGTTTAAAGAGAAATTCGAGCACAAAGGTAAGAGGGGTGCTCCTGAGTGTGAACACACCTGGCAGGTGTGCAGAGCTCCCTGAGCCAGCTCTGGGTGAGCTGTGCCTCAGCAGCACAGCCAGGCATACCCCACAAGCACAGATCAGGCCCTGCAGGCAGCAGAGCCACGGCACTCAAATTTAGACACCAGAAGTTTAGCTATAAATAAAAAAATTGAGATTTACCCGTCAACTTTTGCTTTAGCTCCACCACAACCAGAGCTGAGACTGGAGTCTGGAGGGCACCGATGCGCCGGGAGGGTCGAAGTTTTTCACGATGGAAAATGGGGCTCAGTCTGTGATGATTATTTCAACATGAACAGTGCCAACGTTGTGTGCAGACAGCTTAACTGTGGCCAAGCTCTCTCTGTCCTGGGACTGTCTTACTACGGCCCCAGTGGGAAAATTATCCATTTGGATGATGTGCAGTGTAGAGGAACTGAATCCCACCTCTGGGACTGCCGGCACGCCGGCTGGGGCAAGCACAACTGTGGACTCAATGAGGATGTTGGTGTCATCTGCTCAGGTAAAAATAAAAATAGTAATAATAAAAATGATACTAAGCTGTTCACCATAAACACAAGAAACATCAGGGTAGAGTTTGGAAATCAGGCCAGGGCTGAAAAGTGGAGGAGAATTGGGGTGCTTCTTCTGTTTGAGTCTGAGTGAGCAGACTTCTTCTGTTTAAAATTGAGGAGAAACAGGATGTCTCCAAAATAGCAAGGCTGGACAGCGAGCCCTGAGTGTGAGAACAATGAAAAGCAGGTAGTTCAGGATTGCTTTAGTCAACACCTGATTACAGCCAATCCCCAAGCTAAGAAAAGCAAAGAGTAAGGAGGAGATAGAGGCACATCCAGTTGTGAACCAGGCACGTGTGAGTGGAAACAAGAATAATTGTCATAATTCTATAATATAAATAACTGCCCAATAAAGTAAATTTTTGCTTTTTTTTGCTGTTCACAGATGCATTGCACTCCACAGTTGCACCAACAGGTAAGGCTGAGCTTTTGGGACAGAAGTCCCAAAATTAGCTCTTTACTGTCTCCCTAGTGCTCAAAGTCTAATTTTTTACTCAAAAGATCATGTGATTACAGCTCCCAGGCAGACAGTTTTCTACAAAGCCACATGCTCTGAATTACAAATTATTGCTCCAAATTACTATTTATTCATCCACTGCAACATTATTTCTTTATATTTTCATTATTTCTTTGCACTGCTAATACAAACTGCATTTGCCACTTACCTACTAATAATTAGTGAAAACATGAGGCAAGCCTTCACACTCCAGGTCTAAGTTTCTGATTCCGTATTTTCGCTGAAATCATCATAACACCCTGGAAATCTTTAAGTACAGGCTCTACTAATGTTTCTTGTGATTTCTAGGTGTTAATTATGCTCTTCATAATACACAGTCACAGAAGAGCAGGTGTTAAAATGCAGTTTTCTACCATATAGAATCATGGAATCACCAGTATATGTTTTATTATTTGCAACACAGAAATGAAAAGCTGGTTCCCAAAACCATTTATTCTTAAGGTTTTAACGCAGTGGCAACTGTGACAAATACCAGAGAACCTCTGATTTCTGCTGGCACAGGCAAGGTTAAAAAACAAGCTGAAAAGGTCAGGTGTGGAAATTTCGAGCAGCAGATGTGATTTGTTCAAAGCAGTCAGAGGAACACAAATCTCCCAAGCCCAATGACTACTGGAAGATGATGTTCTGAGCCTCATGACCAGAAGCTGAAGTCCAGGGACCTGCCTTTCTTTCCCACAAAACCCAAAGTGGGAATGATGTCCCAGATCCTTGCAATGTCTCTGCAGGTTCCTCCTCCCCTGCTCCCAGCTCAACCCCAGCACAGACTGAGACATCTCCTGCTCCGGAGACTGCGACAACCCTCAGGGAAGGTGAGGCACACTGGGGGCTGGAAATCACTCCCAAAGCACAAGACAAATCTCACACTTTACTCTCCCTTACAATGGTTCCTTTGCACCTTTCCAAATGACTATTGCACCTCCGGGAGTGAAATAATGCAGTTGGGAACAACACAAAGACTGACTGCCTTTGTTAATAAATATTTAATGAGGTAAAAGTAAGGGATTTTTGTAATCAAATATAAAAGGCTGTGCAATGAGTCATTGTCCCACAAAGCCCAAATTTATTTGCTTTCATCATAACCTTCATTTACATGTTCACTCCTAATTGCTGCAAAACTCTCTCCACTTTATATTTCCTCAACTGGCCCCAGATGTGTCTTCTGCACCCACTACTGTCACAGAGGAAACCACCGCATTGGCTCCTGAGATCACAGCTGATGAAGGTAAGAACAGCCATTTTACATGTGCCTTTTTAAAAAACACTCTGTTAATTTGGGGTTTTCAGCTAAATTAAGATGTGACCATGTAAATGTGTAAATATTCATAACAGAGGATGTAGCTGTCCTTAGTTCCTCTTTTGTGAAGGAACAATCCCCTTCCAACATCTTCATTTGAAAAATAGTCAGCCTGTCAGGACATGGCAGGGATACACACACTTACTGATGAATGCCTCTGAGTTGTAGCTATAAAGAATAACCTTACAAAATTGCAAAGAGAAACTGTCCGGATCATTGTAATTCCATGTGTCCAAAATACATAAAAGCTCTGGAAACATTAAGGACCATGGACAGGCATTTGCACTCATTTCCCTCAGCTGGGGCTGAGCCTCTCCAGTTGTTCAGCAGACGGATAATTATGGGATGGTTTGGTTCGAAGGGACCCTAAAGATCACCTGGATCCCATGGGCAGGGACATCATCCACTAGATCAGGTTTCTTTATTAAACCTAAGACCTAAATCAGGTCACAAGCTCTTGAAATCACTCAAGCTTTTAATAGCTGCTTGCAGCCATTTAATTTCTCACCCTTTCAGCCTCTCCTGGCACAACTGCTTCCCTCCCTTCCACCACCACCACAGAGGAAAGCAGGACCTCAGAGAGCCCAGCCACAACACAGACAGGTAAAGGGCATTTGCACAACGTGCAGCCTGGCAGAAAAACGTGGTTAGGAGGGGATTTCAGTGGAGAAGCCAAAATATGCTGCAGAACCAGCACCTCTCAGTGCAGCTCATGTTTGCCTGTGAATTTGGCCACCCTGCCACTGAGCTGCTGCCAACAGCCGGGTGGGAGCTGTGAGTGCTGTGGGCAGAGCCTGCTGTGAGGGGAGCTGGATGGGGCACATTTTGAATCCACACCATGGAACCTGAATTTAAATTCATCAAGAGCTGATTTCAGCCACCCCTGAGTGCCCTTTCCCTCTCATTTCCACGTTTCTTCCTTTTTCTCACAGCCTCTGCAAACACTACAGAATCAGACTTGTTACCTGCCTTATTTGTCAATGTGACAGCCTCAACTACAGAAATCCTTTCCACAGTGGCTGAAGGTAAGATACAGACACAATGCCACAAAATCTAATCATAGTGCTTGAGTTTGGTCCAAATAGATTACATTGGTAGGATTAAAGTAAATGAATAAACCTCAAGATCAGTCAACTGCTGGCTCATTGTCTCAGTGAAGAAAAGTTCAATTTACATGCAATACAAACAAATTATAACCTCACCTGAGTATTTTGACTCAAGTGACCAGATTTTAGAAGCCAAGTCTCTTTTCCTTCAAGGACATAAATCAAAAGCACATCAGCAATCATCAGCTCCATTTTCTATCACTGACTGATGTTTTTCTCCAGTAATGTATTTTCTCAACACTTTCACAGTCCCTTCAAAACCCTCCTATTCCTCCTTTGCATCCACTTCAGTGAATGAAGAGCCTGAGGCCATAACTACACCAGGAATCCTAAGCACAGCTTACATAGGCAAAATCTGAGTTACAAAATCAATTTGGAACCTAAGTGAGCTAAGGGACAGCCAGACTGTAGGCAAAAATTATGCAAAAAAGCTTAATAAGGAGGGCTACAAATATATTGCTTCATTCTCCAGTAGCTAAGAAGCTTAAAAATCCAACTACTAAATATTTATTTATTGTGGAGTTATGTGGTGATAAAGACTTCACACTTTTCTAGCAACATGACACATCCAAAGAGTTTAATCAAATTTTAATTCTGGTTCCTGTTCATGTTGGGCAATATTATTCATTGTTCCTCCTGTTTTTCCCTCAAAATTTCAACAGAAGATTCTGTCACAGAAGCAGAGAATTTGAACACTTCTGCCCCAGCCACAGGCAGCACTGAGCCATCAACAACTCCAGCACCATGGTCTACAGTGAGGGAAGGTGAGGAAGAGCCAGGTACAGGTGATGGTGCTGCAATGTGGGTGCCCACACTCTTCCCATGCTCTTTTTTGGGGAAACTCTTACCTTGGCTTCTGTTTTGTGCTACACTTTGCAACCTTTTTGTGAATGAGCTGCTTTAATTAATTTATCAAATAATTTTTAGGTATTAAAAAATACATATTCAAATCAGAATTTCAGCAGACAGTGAAGAAATATCAGTCCCTCTTTTTCTGCCTTTTTCCTGACAGTCATTTCACTTTCAAAAAGATAGAAACAAAAAATTTCTTTCATAGAATCCTCTTTTACAGAGCTTTGATCAGATTTTACTGCTTGCCTTCTTCGTTCAGACAATTTCATCTCACTTATAGACACTGTGTGTACCAGGGATGCTGTTGATGGTTAAAGGGAAAAAATGCTCCTTTCCAGCTCTACTAACCTTATTACTTAAATTTGTACATAATGGAGGTAAACTGTGTTAAAGTCTCAGGAAAATTCAGTGCTTGATGATTCCTTTGATTATATCCTACACCTAACAAAGAATTTTCTATGAAGAGACACAGATATTGATTCTTTTCTTTTACTGATTTTCTGAAAGTGAAAAGTGGCTGTTCAGCTGTCTGTAGGCACCCCACAAGAAGACAATAAAGATTCTTGAGACTATTACTTAATCAGTCCTTTATTTGCTGAAAAAGTCCCCCTAAAAATTCAGATTGCTGATTATATTTCAGATTAATGAAATAATTATTTAGAAACTTTTATGGGAAAGGTGCCTCCCTCCCATAAATTAATATCAGCTGAATAACAACGAATTCATTTCTGCCTGCAATTCAAGGCCTGGATCTGAATAAAGGATTTTTAATCTGCCTCTTTCTCACTATGCCCACCTGGATTTAGACAACTAATGCAGCCTTAAAATAGCCCCAAACTTTCTATTTAACACCTTTCACCATCCCTGATGAATACTCAGCACCTGGATCACCAGGTGAATTAGCATTTCTCTCAGATATCTCATATTTGGCATTAGAGGCAGATCTTGGGAGATGAGTTGCTGCTGAGAGTTCTTCCCAGCCAGCTTCTGCAGAGGTAAATGCTTGGCATGGTGCTGGGGTGGAAGGAGCTTTGATCAGGGCCATCAAAAAGGAATTTAGGACAAGGAGTCCCAGGAAACACAGCCCTCATCTGGGTTGGATGTGCATTAGTTGGTGCCAAACCTCTGCCAGGTGACAGCAAAAGATCCCCAAATGAAATGAAATGAATGAAAACCTGATGACTCTCCAGGGGTGAGACAGGCGTGTGCACGTGGTGCAGTTTATGATGGCCACAAACCAGCAGAGACTCAAATGATGTTGTTGGCAGCGTCTCTGATTTGTCTCTCTGGAAGAAAAATACACTCCAGGCCCCTAAAACTAATTTGGGACTTGAGATCTCTGCAAGCCTTTCCCTGTGAAAGGGAGATAAATGTGTGGAGTGTTCTCTAAGTACCCAGCCCTCAGAAATGAGCCTGGGCTGAGGAAATAGCTCTGCCACTGCTCTGGGGAGATGCTGTGCCAGCCATCTGTTATGGGATAGGGTCAGCAAGGATGGGGAGAGAGGCTGGAGCAGGCAGCATTTAAAGGATGGGAAAAAACAAACCTCAGCCATGTCCCTTAAATTGCAAGGTGTCCCAGAAAAATTGGGCTCCATCACTGCTATATCTCAGTCCTGATTTCCTATGAACAGGAAATGCTGTAGGTCTCAGAGGGAAAGTACATAGTTTAAAAAGACAGACAATATTTAATTTCACCTTTCTGTTCTGTATTAATACAGCATTACTCTGCCTTATATGCTATGGGTCTTGGTGGAAAAAAAAAAGTTTAAAATGCTCACAATATTTAATTTAATCTTTTCTCTCTCACAGCAACAGTCTCTCCTACTGCTGAACCTGCAGATGTAACCACATGTAAGTAAAATAGCATTACTGGGTGTACATGCTATCAGGCTTCAGGAAAAAAATATACATTTAATATGCACATAAAACTTAATTTCACCTTTTCTTTCTAACAGCAACAGTGTCTCCTACTGCACCAGCAGACACTACCACTTGTAAGTAATAAAGTGTTTACTCTGGTTTACATGCTATAAGTTTCAGAGCAAAAATATATACTTAATATTTAATTTCACCTGTTCTTTCTCACAGCAACAGTTTCTCCTGGTCCTGAACCAGCAGACATCTCCCCTAGTAAGTAATAAAGAGTAACTATGGCCTATATGGTATTGGGGTTGGGGGGTGGAATATACATTTCAACATGCAGACAATATTTAAATTCATCTTTTCTTTCTCACAGCAACAGTTTCTCCTGGTCCTGAACCAGCAGACACCACCCCTGGTAAGTAATAAAGAGTAACTGTGGCCTACATGCTATGGGGGGTCAGGGGAAAAAAAAGTACATTTTAACATGCAGACAATATTTAAATTCATCTTTCTCACAGCAACAGTTTCTCCTGGTCCTGAACCAGCAGACATCACCCCTGGTAAGAATAGAGAGTAACTTTGACCCACATGCTATGGGGGTCAGGGGAAAAAATATACATTTTAACATGCAGACAATATCTAAATTCATCTTTTCTTTCTCACAGCAGCAGCATCCACTGCTGCACCAGCAGACCCCTCCACTTGTAAGTAATAAAGTGTTGCTCTGGTTTATGTGTTTAGTTGTCTGCCATGCTCTGATCATGTACTGACTGCCTCCCTGTCTCCATAAAAATATATTTTCAGGGATTAGAACTGCAGATAATCCCAACTGCCTTTCCTTTGGCTTCCAGACACAATAAAGGAGCAAAAGGGAAGGGATAAACTCTGACCCTGCTGAAAGCACTCGGGAAGGGGCAGAGACAAGGCATCAACATAAACTCAGATTGGCACTTGATCGTCCCACTCCCAGAATTTCAGCCTTGCTGCACTCCCCAGAGCTGCATCCCCATCCCTGCACTCACTGGGATGTGTTTGCTGTGGGAGTGGACAGCTTAAATGCCCACCAAGGCATCCACAGCCCTCACCAGCACCCTGCACTGCAAATTAAAAACTTTATCCCTGCACCCCCAGCCCCAAACCGGTGTTTAGCAAACAGCCCAGGCTCCCAGAGCTGCCTCATGGCCAGAGCCTGGCAGAGGCAGCACAGGGATGTGTTTTCCTCCCACTCTGGAACCTTCCCCTGAGCAGTGGCACTGCTGTCCAGCCCTCAAACGAGACCTGCAAGTCTCCTGGGGTCTGGGTATCTCTCACCTGCTCAGCATTGGGAAAAGTTTTTAACCTGCAGTTTTGTTTTCTCTCGTGTCTGTGGTCAGCCCCTGCAGAGAACACAACACCTGGAGCAGCAGGTGAGTATGACTTCAGTATATTGGTCAGGATTTCAGGATCAAGCATCAGCTTGAGCAAAATCCTGCTCCAATCCCCCCTGGCTTTGCCCACAGAATAATGGAACAGAGACTGAAGTGTGGTTTTGTTTTCTCTTTGACAGCCACAACCAAGCCCACAACAGCTGAAAACCCAGGTATTTACTTCTGGTCACTTCTTCAGCTGTGGTCAACAGTGTACTCTATTTCATGTGAGTTATCCACATATTTACAACATGGACAGTGCTGAATTTCATATTTTCTCTTCTCACAGAGACAAGCTCACCTACTCCATCGGTCCCTCCAACTCCTGAAACAACAACAGCCATTGCCACTAGTAAGTGATGCAGATTTACCCCAGTTTATACCTTAATTCTCTACCAAAACCTGGGTTCTAATGGTGTGCTGGCAAGGCTCCCTGTCTCCACTGCATGCACCATTTCATTAAATTAATATTGAACTTTGGGGATAATTTTTTTTGCTTCCGTACAAATCGAGGGACCTGAATTGTTGGCATTGATATGGGAAGAATACCTGCTCTGCTGAAAGTTCTAAGGAATTGGAATTCACCGGGGCAGACCCACCACACCAATATAAACTCAGATTTCCTCTAGATCACGTCATTCCTACAGAATCCCGGCATTTTCAAAGTTGTGTCCCCAGAGGAAGTTGAGTCAGTGGAATCCTTTTGACATATTCAGTGGTATTGGCTTTGAACCTTAATTTTCCACAGTGGGCTTTATCTTTCGAAAAGAATGAATTGAAAATTCTGCTCTACTAATTGATAGCATTCTGCCTCAGTTGCCTGAGAGCAGACCAAGGGTTTCTTTTAGAGTTTGGCTGTATCAGCTACACCTTGATAAAAGGCACTTGGCTGCTTTGGTAAAACATACAAGAAACTGAATTTCAAGTGCAAAGCAGACATTTGAGCATGGGATTATCACCCCACACAGAGGGATAAACATAATTAAATCTTGTTCCCGTTAATGCCAGTAATATGTCATTCGTAGTACTCAAGCCCTCACATTTTCCTTTGTATGTAACCTTTGCCCATGACAATTCTATTCCTCAGAACTGTTG
Organism: Prinia subflava; assembly: GCF_021018805.1. Taxonomy (NCBI): domain Eukaryota; kingdom Metazoa; phylum Chordata; class Aves; order Passeriformes; family Cisticolidae; genus Prinia; species Prinia subflava. The sequence continues at coordinate 4,139,999 of NC_086255.1, read as the reverse complement.
CTAATTATATTTCCTAATACTAATGTGTTCTGCTCATTACAATGTTTATTAACTGATGGCATAAAAGTGCATTTTCCTCAGTCAGCTCACTTTTTAACCCTTTTTCTGCATTAAAAGCCCATCCAAAGACAAACGCAGCAACTACAGGCTCAGGTAAGGTATTTGATTCTTTCTTCTTTTTAATGACTTCTTTTCCTAAAGGCAGCATAGTCTGGATAAGAGATGTGGGCTGGGAAGGGCTGGCAGTTCTTTGGCAGAGGGGATCTGAGTGCAGGGGAAGTGGGAGAGGCTGGGTGCAGGCAGAGATGGGGAATGCCAGGCTCAGCCAGGGATCACACAGGGCTGGCCCAGAGCCATCCTCAGTGGTGAGTGCCACGGGGGTGAGCTGGCCTAGGTCTGCATCATTTATGGTTAAAAAATGTCTGAAATGTTGTCCCACACCCTGCCCTGTGCTCTGGAGGGCTCACAGGCAGAGGCATCTCATGATCCTGGCAAACTCACCCTCCTCCAGGACAGAACAATGCCGAGGAGTTACCTCGGGGTTAGCTGTTAGTTTGTACAAGGGAGAAATGAACTTTTAATGGAACACCATCAGAGAGAAATCCATTTCCTCCCCACTCAGCTGCTATTCCAGGCCCGTGTTTAAACTTGCAAAGCAGGCCAGTATTTAATACATTTAATGCTGCATCTTGCTCTGTGTTTACCTCTGGTTTATCAACCCTCCATTCCTCCTCTGCAGCAGACCTTCCTCCCCTGCCTGACTCCGTGAGACAGACCTTGCTGAGATACCTGAACCGCCTGTGCCAGCCACGGAGACCTGGGATGCCACCAGTAACCCTGGAAGGGTAAATATTTACTCATGCATGTGAGATGCCCCAGCCAAGCTGGGATACCCCAAACATGATTTCACACCGTTTTCTTACACCCTTCAAATGCTCAGGTACAACTTGATTTGACTACTCAGCCATACCCATAGTACCAATTACTAATCACATTAACATTTTGTAAAACCCCACTGTTTCTGCAGCATTCTTGGTGTGTGTCTGTTAGTTCAGATGTCCCTGGAGCCATTCTTGCTGGAGTCACTGATTTATGGCACCAAATGATGCTGGCAGGGTTTCAAAGACAGTCCCAGAGGGGCTGGGATGTTGGTGTTGTCTGTCCAGGGAAATCCTTCATGGACAGCTCTAATCTTCCAAAAAATCAAAATCCTTTTTTCCAGGGCTGAGCTGTCCTTTAGTTTGTTTTAATTAAGCATGAGCCCTAGCAGAGTGTGCAGTACAATTCCACTACCTCATCACTGTACAGCTTATAATGTGATTTTAATACATATTAACAAAATTCCACTAGGTGCTTTACACGTGTGATATTTGTATGTGTTGTGATGCACATTACAATGACAGACATTCAAATTCCACATAGTGGCATCCGTGTTCAGGAGTTCAGAGCTGTGAGTTGTGATTAACAGCACAGCTGGACACTTCTGGAAGTTTCTTGCAACAGAGGAAACAAACGGGCTTAGTGAGCATGTCACCATCATTACATGACAATTTATACTGGGGTTTTTTTTGTTTTTTCCTTTTTCAGGTGTGTAAGGGACCCAAGCTGTGGCAATTACCCCTCATCAGGCCAGAGGTCTCTGCAGTTCCATTACAGAGCTGCTGTACACCCCGGATCTTGCATACGGTGCCAAGTGTCAGGCTGCAACATGCGACCTCCTCCTCCTCCCCGACCCTTCCAACCCTTCCCCGGGCAGAGGCTCCCTCCTCCCCGACCCTTCCCAGGGAACAGGCTCCCTCCTTCCCGACCCTTCCCAGGGAACAGGCTCCCTCCTTCCCGACCCTTCCCAGGGAACAGGCTCCCTCCTCCCCGACGCTTCCCAGGGAACATAGGCCCTCATTACCCAGGCTTCCCAGGCGCCAGGAGAGCCAAGAGAAGCGCAAGTGACAAGGTCGTTATTGTCGTTGTCCCCAAGTAAGGAGGCTTCTGACTATGGCATTTTGTTGACCGCCTCTAGACCTGTTCATTGTGTTCCAAGATCTGCTGCTGATTTCTAAAACTACGCTAGTGGGAGTAAATCTAAAGGTATTTAATCTTAACTGCACTTGGGTTCCTTAATTTCAAGTCTTTCTTGTACAGATGATCTATAAATGCCAAAACTTCAGTAAATACTCTCAGTGAAAAAAATAATTGGATCAATTGCCTGTTTTTTCTCATCAAGACTTTGTTTCCCCCTCCACGTTCCTTCAGTTCATACAAAACTCCACCACACTCATAACCCTGTGCTCTCCTCACAGGTGATGATTTAAAGGGCGTTTGGTTCTGATGGACACAACTTTGACTGGCAGGGATCCACACGCCAGCTCACACACTCACTGCAGATCCACAGCCAGTCACTAAAGGGATGCTAACATTCCAAAATTCCTTGCAAGTACGTGTGTGGGTTTAAGAAACAAAAGGCTACACAGAGTAAATGCAAATTTAGCATTTCCAGAAGCCCAAGGGAATTCAAATGCTATGCAACATCTTTAAACATGCATTCAATGCCTCCACACTCAAAGGCAGTGTAAGTACATTGCAGGATGAAGAGACAGTTGTATTCAAAATCCTTAAAGTGAGCTAAAAATCAGAGAGTTGTTTTAAAGAAGGCATAGATCTGAGATTGTATCAGTATCAAATGCACTATATATATTCTGTTTATCTGCAAGATTTTATTGATTTCTGCACAACAGGTCTTATATAGGCAACTGAAGGGTGAAATGTTAAACATCTCTAAAAGTGAATCTTATTTTAATACTTCCTGGAAAAGAAAATATCACGCAGAGTGGCATGGCTCCTACATGCTTATGCTGCTTTTGAGTCAGCACTTGCTTCCCACATCTACAGCTTTTGCCAAAAATGTTTGTGCACCCAACTGAGGGGTTTACCATGAAGTCCCTACACTTTCCAATTTAAATGGTGCACCCCAGAATCCAAGAGCAACAAACAGAATGGAGTTTGAAACTTAACCCTCCACAGAAGAGGGATTTGGAGTCACATTCCCACCTCCCCAAATGACAGCAAAACTGATCCCAGGGAGTTAAAGGAAGTGTGATGCAGTAAGGAAAACTCCTCTGGTCTGGAGCTACCCCAGCACTCCCTGTCTGGGAACAGCATCCACTTGAGAGAAACCCTGAATGAAGCACTCGCACTTCTTAGGATCATGAAATCTGGATAAAGTTTGCTAAGAATGTATTCATTTCACTTGTTCCTGCACACTCAGGTAGTTTAGGAGGGAAAAAGCCATCACAGTCTTGTTCTGGGTATCTCTTAAGGAGCCTGGATTCCTAATTTAGGTGCCTGCACAGCCAAAAAGGCTTCCACAGAACCCAGGCTGGGTTCACACTTCCCCAGCCCTCCCAAGACAGCTCCATAAACTGCCCAAATCAGGCAATGACAACCCAACCTTCCTTTTAGAGATGGAACAATAAAATATCTTCAACAGCAGTGCCAATAAAGCAAAAGCACAAACTACATTCTGTTCTACTGGTAACACATTTCACAGCAAAAATTAATACAAACAAAAACGGTGAACTAATTACATGTAGGTAAAAAGATCAGCAGTAACTCAGTTTATTCAGAGTACTGGAAACTGGGGAACTGTTCATACAGCTTCTAGCAACGCTCCTTAAATAAATAAGCCACAAAGGGCATACAAAACTCTTATATTTAGGAAAAAACATATGTCCTTAAGATCTTTCATAAAACTAACAAGTGTGTACAACAGTGGATAGAATTACAGTAACAAAATGCAAGTTAACAACGCTGAGGTTCTTTACAGTTTTAACTGCATAAATACTAAGCTTTGTAAAGTGTAATTATTCTTATTGAAACCCCACCTTTGAATCCCTCTACCTCTCTCCATTAGAAAACCCCTCGTTAGAATCATAGTGTGCTTGGGAAATTTTGTTTGGTTTTGAGTTCTGAACCAAGTCCATCAAGAGAAACATTTTATTGTCTATGTGTGTCTGAAGAGCCTGGATTTGGCAGTCAATGTAGTCCATTAGTTTCTTCTCCATCAGATCCAGGTTTTTTGAAATAATCTTTTCCAAGTAGGAGCAAATAGGCTGTTGTTCCACTCTGTAAGAAGAGCAAATATAAGAATCAGTAAAACCTATTTCTTAATGACAAGGGGCAATACAGACATCTGGGCACCTGAACATCTTTTAAATGTAAAATTTCATTTATTAGGCAATGAACTTTGGAAGGCATTAGGTTTTTAGCACAAGTAAAATACCCTGCCTGGCAAACTTTAAATCTCAATTTTTTTCATAAACATGCTATTGTAGATGGTCATCTTCTTTCAACCTTGTTTTTAAAAAGGCTCAATTATGCATTAGAGAGCTTAATTACATAAAACAAATCCACACAACTCAACAATATACACAGTTTGTATTCTGTCAGCATGGCAGATGTCCTGGTCAGGGAAAGTGCTTCCAGAGTTATCCAAACTATAAAACTCTCTAGGTTTGCATCTGCATTCTTTAAAAATACTGGAGCTGAGATATTCAGTCTCCATTAAATCCTGATTCCTACAACATTCCTACATCTCATGAGTTCCATTGTTGTTCCTGAGGTATCAAACTGTGACACCTGCACTAAAAATGCCAACAAGTGAGGAGGAACAGGAAAATCAGTGGGATGATACACACTAAGTACAGCAGAAAGATTGTGCCACATGGTGTGAAAAAGGGAAGATGTACAGATTTAGGGTAAAGTTAATCAAAATTAAAAGATAGTAGGTGAGAAAGACAAGCTAAATGTGTATGAACATCCTTTTAAAATTAGATTAAATGGAGGCAGAAAATAAAACAGTTTAGTAACAACAAATTATGTGATTTCTTCTCAAAAATTCCTGCATTCAAGCAGCTCATCTGAAAAATTGTAATGCTCACCACCACACAGCCTTCAAAATCATGTATTCTAAGATTCCCTATTGCTGCTCATGAGAAGAGAATTCTTAAATTATGCATTTTGATTAAACTTGATAATAAATAGTCAATAGTACTTTGGGAAATTCAGCAAAGTTAACTCACCCAGCACTCTGAACACCTTCCTCTTTAGCCCCTGCACTCCTCCCGAGGTGCCTCTCTCCATCCTTGAGCCGCAGGTGATTCACCTGAGTGCACAAGTTTTGAAGAAAAGGAAGAAGCACCTGTGGGTTGGCCACGTTTGGAGTTTCACCTGCTTGCTGCTGTGCTTGCAAAGATCCCACGACTTTCAAATCATTCCTGAGGTCAGCTGCAATTTGCTGGGTAGGAAGTCTTTCAGAATCCAAAGTATTCCCTCTTTCAGGTACCTCTGAGTTCAGATCCCGAGTTGTTTTTAGGGCTTTATACACTGCTTCAGTTGTTACATGATTTTTCACAGGCAGAGGTTCACTGGCTGAGGGGCTCAGTGTTGCCTGAAGAGCTGCACTGTGCAGTCCATCCACCACGCTGTCACCTCCAAAGTCAGGACTTCTCCCCAAGATCCAACTGAGTTTGTCTCCAAGAGGGAAACTGTTCTGATGGGGAGAAAAACAAGACCATTAATATTTGAGTATTCAAATATACTGGAAATTATACAGCAATAGCAATACTTCATAACCCAGCATTCTACCAGTAAAGATTTTAAAAGTAGTTTTGAACTACATTCCTTTTAAATATGAAGTGTTAATTATCTTGTCAGTGTTCAAGTAAGGAAAGAGCTTAACTGACTTCATTTCTACCATGCTGTGTCCCCAAAACTGAATTATTAACATCAGACAGATTCAGAATTGTGTTGATACAGCCCACTCTGCAGGATTAGGATCTCAAGTAAATGTTTTGTGAGTTCCTTCTAGTTGAAGGTGACATGGTTACAATGACCATTAAAGAGATAAACCAGCCCATCTATCTACACCCCAAACATTCCAAGGAAAATTCCCACTATCCTTGACCAGCAGTGACAATGGAAACAGGCAAAAGGAGACCAGGGTGGCAGTGAAGCTTAAAATTATCACAGTGCATATAATAACACTAATCCTGGAGTACATAGCCTTATTCATTGCACTCATCTGAGAGCCAACAGATAAATCAGGATGAACAAGGCAGTAAATGTGGATTAAAAAAACCCAAAATCTTTTTAGAACATTCCTAAGTGGTGAAATGTTTGTGGAAAAGTGAGTTACCTTCTGCTGGCACCGCACCATGTCCATGAGCTGCTGAGCACCTGGAGACAGCTTAGACCCCATGGACTCCATTATAGTTTGCACTCTGTCTAGATCTATGCTTGAGCCTAGTGAAGGAAAATCAGTTGCTAGTTTTGCAGACACTGCTTTCACTTCTAGAATTATTCTACTGATGAGTACTCTGTGTTTCTCACCAAAGGAGAGCAGCTATTGCAAGAAGGAAAAAAAATACTTTGGTTAGGGAAAAGAACATTTCATGCTTTGTTTGTACATAGGGGATGATGCGTTGTTCTTTGAGTCTTGGGAAAAAACTATACTGAACTCTTTTCCAGGGAAATTAAGCCAATTTCTCCTTGCTATTATTCCCCATAAAATTCTGACAGGAGCACAGGTGCCTGAGTGCCCCAAAGATAAATAAAGATTTTCACAAGAAAAAGATAAATAAAGATTTTCTTATTTAACCCCAGAGCTGACAGTTGTAATCACAGATCTGCATTTTATCTGGGTTATGGGTTTTTTCTCCAAGACTAAATTGTCTGTATCATATAAAATCATCATGAAAAGCAAACTGAGATACCAATTTAAAAGGAGCCATCAAGACATAGTACCAGCCAACAGATTTTTAAGTGATTATGTGAAGAGATAAAGTATATAACACCAATAATTTTATTAAAAGGAATGCAATTTAGTTGATTAAGTGATTAAAAAGATAAAAGAAAAATAAAACAATGCTGTTCAACACCCTACCTTAATTCTACAGGATGCTGCAGGGCATTCAAACTTAAGGTGCTTGTGGTATAAAGTAACCTCTTCAGTTTCACTAGAAAAATAAAATAAACAAGCTGTGAAATCAATATACAAGGTACTTAGAAATACATCATATCGGTAAATATTTAGATATGAAACTAAGACTGACTGGGACACATTTCTAATGCAGATTTATGGTTTCCAACAGCAGTTTCAGTTTCTAGGTTTTAACAGTTTTTTTACTTTCTAATAGCAGGTTTAATGCTTATATGCAACTTGTAATGAATCTTATCAAATATTTATGTAAAAATTTGTGTGTGTGCATGCACTGTACACTAGAGAAGCTTCTGAGGTTCAGTACATTATTCACACATCCTCCCTGAGGCTCTGAGTCGACTGGTTTCTATGTAGCTAATTAAGCAGCATATGTGCCATGTAATGACTTAAAACAGAAAAACAGCTTTATTTCCCCCAGCAAAGCAAGGAAGGAAGTATCAAAGAGGAAAACAAAACCTTTTTTAAATCTTCTCTCTTGTTCTTTGAAATGTGAGATGACTACATATCAAAGAGACAAGAGGTCTTTCACAGAATCCAATGGGTTGAGCTGGAAGGAACCTTAAAAGTCACCCAGTGCCACCCCCTGCCATGGCCGGGGATACTTCCACTGTCCCAGGCTGCTCCAGGTCCGTTCCAACCTGGCCTTGGGCACTGCCAGGGATCCAGGGGCAGCCACAGCTGCTCTGGGCACCCTGTGCCAGGGCCTGCAACCCTCACAGGGAGGAAATTCTTCCCAATATCCCACCTAACCCTGGTCCCTATCTCTCCAAGCCCTTGTCCAAAGTCCCTCTCCAGCTCTCTCGCAATGGAAATCGCTCCAGGGTCTCCCCAGGCGCCTTCTCTTCTCCAGGCTGAACAACCTCAATTCTGTCAGCCTCGTTGAAGACATCAGGTGTGTAACAGCAGGAGCTCCTCACAGACACACACAGGAGGCTGCCCGTGCTCAGCACTCACCCCGGGGCCGGGCGGGTGCCGCGGCTCTGCCCCCGGCCGGTGCCGCAGTACTCCTCGCCCACGTACACCTCCATGTTCCGGGCCTGGCTCACGATCCCCACCGACACCATCTCGGAGCCGGGCCGGCACTGCAGCCGCAGCTCGCAGGGCTCCTCGCCGCCCGCCCGCCGCTCCACCAGCACGGCCTCGCTGCTGCGGGGGGAAGCGACACGCGTCATCCCGCCAGCCCCGCTCCCGCCCGGCCCAGCCCGGCGCCCCTCTCGCCGCCCACCGCCCTCACCCGGGCTCGCCGTCCCCTGCACCCCGCCGCAGGCACAGCGCCCGGGCCAGGCCGCCCGGCGGCGCGCAGGGCCAGGAGCACCGCGCCGACACGCAGCGCGGCTCCCGGCCTCCCTCCTCCGCCTCCTCCTGCTCCGCCGCCGCGGCGCAGCCGCTCGACATCGCGGGGCGCCGGGCGGTGCCCGCCGGGGACACCCGGGCGGGGCGGCGGCACCGACCGAGCCTCAGCGCCCGCCGCGGCCGGGACGCGCCTGCGCCGCGCGGGGCTCCGCGCATGCGCGCTGGGGCGGCGGGAAGCGCCTGAGGGAGCGCCGGGGGCGGCACCGGCACCACGGCCCGGGGGGGCCCAGGGGCGCAGAGACCCGTGGGGAATTCGCGTGGAAAACACCTCTGAGACACCTGAGTCCGACACACGACCCAACATCGCCCTGCCAACCGTGCCTTGGCACCGAGTGCTACGTCCTTAAAACACCGTTCCTTAAAACACCTCTGACTCGCCCAGGTCGCTGGGCAGCCCATTTCAATGTCTAATCACTCCTTCTGAGAAGAAATTCCTCGTAATGTCCACCCTAAACCTCCTGCGGTGCAGCGGAAGACAATGTCCTCTTGTCCTGTCACTGGTTGCTTGGGAGAAGAGAATGAAGTTGTGCCAGGCGAGGTCTAGGGTGGATATTAGGAAAAGGTCCTTCCCCCACAGTGTGATCCAGCTCTGAACAAGCTCCTCTGTTTGGCTCAATATTTCAGAGGTCATTTCCAACTGGAATGATTTCTGGATTCTTTGAAACTCGTAATATGTCAAAATCTGGAGCAGCGGGATTCTCCCGAGTTGTGTCCTGCTAGTGCACCACGCAGGAGAGAGGCTATGAATAAAAGAAGCCATAAATAAAAGATGAGGTTCGTTTAATTTTCAGTAGGATCTCACCTTCTGGAGTTGGGGAATGCTGCTCCTGAGGCTGTGGCAGACACAGAGAATGAGGGTGTCGAGTTCTGCTTCCTCCCAGTGCTCAGTGCAGGAATGTTCAGGGTGTTCTCAGTCTGTGACTCTCGAGAAATGGACCTGAACGGGCTTTAACAAACTAATACTGCAAATACAGCCAGCATTCTGCTTTCTGCCACTGAAGGCATTGCTTTATAGGATTTACCAGCAATGGAAAACTGAATTTGCTCTGCTTTAATCAAAGAATTAATTAAAATTAATTAATGTAAATGTTTGAGTGTGTTGTCTCAGTCTCATTTTTGTGTTTGTAAATGCGCTTGTTACTTCTGAAATGCACTGCAAACTCATCCAGTTTTAGAAGCGTTTATTTTCTGCCTTTGGTGACAACGTGGTTGTGTGGAAGATTACTCTCATGCTGGGAAGAACAATGATCTGCACAAAATTATGGACTTTTGGTGAGGAGAATTGTGTTTTACATAGAAGGGACTGGGTAGAACCTCTGTTTTGGGGGTTTTCATGTGTTCATATGAATTACATTTTTATGTAAAGATGAAAAAATGGAAGACGAGAAGCTGAAATTTCAAAGAGTAAATTGATTCATGCTAGTTTTTAATTGAGCTGGCAGTAGCCAGGATAAACATCCTAAACACTTCATTTGTCAGTAGCAATATTTTATGTTTCTAATCTCTGATCTCACCATGGGACGAAAGTCCCTTAGAATAAACCAGTTTGATCCCGACACGGGACTTGCTCTTTCTCCAATCAGCATTTAAGAATGTGCTGCTTTTTATTTGCATTAGGCTGTCTGACCAGTTTTCTCACAAGCCCAGTGGATTAAATTTTACTTCCCATTTCCTCAGCAGAGATGCAGTATCAGAGAGCTTTTTCTGTTGTTTACCTTGGGAGCAGACGGTTCTCGTTCTTCTGGTTCCCTGCAGAGCAGCCAGAGCCAGCTCGGATGCTGGAGTAGTTTCTCCAGGAAGTCATGTTAATGCACAGCCTATTTTTCTTCACTTTTGGACTAATTTTTACTGGAAACTCTTTTTGGATAAAAGGTAAGCTTTCTTTTTTTTTTTTACATATTCAGAAAGTTTCTGCAAGTCTGCCTGGACCCTGATTGTAATGATGCACATCTTTGACACTGAGCCACAGCTCTCCCTGTGCAGCCCTGCTCATTGAGAGGATCTTGGAAAAGATTACAGGTTGAAACTTTTTATAGTTGAGCTCTTGGTGGGTTTTTTTCCTCCTGGATCTCATAGGTATGATTTCCATGTGTCATTTTCTGTGCAGGACACTGATTGTGATAACTGCATTGCTGCCACTCTCATCAATAGTCAAGACTGTAGAAAAACATTTCTTCTTCACTAATGTGATGGAAATTCCTTCAATTTCATTGTAATTTTTCATTAACTCATATTCATTTCTGATTTGGCTTCACATTTTAGATTGAAGTGTAACACCTGAAATGTTTCTTAGAAAGTGGTGTTTTTATGATGTGCATCAAAGATGGTTTCCTGCTTTCAGGTGTCAAAATTTGAATTGTTAAAAGAGCATCTCCATGGTTAGTTCAATATACAGTTCACTCATGAAACAGAATGGCTTTTGTGATTTAGATAATAAAATTATGGAAGATTAAGAGCAGAATCACCATATTAAGCGCTGATATTCTTTTCAGACTGGTTTGCTAATATCAGCTTCCACATTTTGATTGCAATTGCAGCCAGTACTGTTAAACATATGCTACCTGCACCTAGCTTTTAAAAATCCTGATGCTATCTAACAGGGAGAGATCATCATTACCCTGGAGAGCCCTGCTCACTTTGAATGGCTGGTTGTGTGACATTTTTGCAATTATGAATTCCTTTCACTGGAATGTGGGAGGCTGAGGGTGACTTTGTACTATAAATGTGAAGAAATCTCTTTGTTTCCTTTTAAAATAACAATTTAATAAGGAAGAAACCACCTCCATTGGTTAAAACTCATGTTACTGTTGATTCTGCTTAAAAGCAATGGTTGTGTCTCTTTTAATCAGACCAGCTGATGAGCAGACAAGAAAAAGGAAGATTAATTCAACCTGACACAATTTTTTAAAAAGTCACTGGAGATTGTTTTTGTCTTTAGAAGCCCATTTGCCTGAAACCAGATACTTGGCAGGCTTCTTATCTTTAGCTTCCTGCATTAGCATGTTGTTCTGGAGATAATTCTGATATCATGTAAAAGGCTACAAACCTTTTGCAAAGATCTGACTGTTGCTACAACAAACAAAAATGCAAGATTAGGCGATGGCTGGAGGCAGCGTGGTGAGCCACGTTTTCTTCCACACAGGAGGTGGACAAAATGTATCCTGAGGACAGCTAAAATATTCCTTATTCAGGACGATGGGGAAAGCAGAAAGCCAGCTGCACCAATTTTCTGTGGTACATCAGGTTAAAAGTGAAGGTTGTGGAAGGAAAAATGACGAAGTCAGAAAGTCAATAACCCTGAATATGAGAGAATTAAGATTTTGTTTAAATGCTTTGATAGTTTTTATTTGTATGCTGCAGAAGACCCCAGCTTTAATCTATAGTAACTTTAAAAAAAGTCAGTTTGATCATTGCTGAACTATTTCACTCTTTCTCCATTTCTGGCTGGATCAGAGTAGACTTTTGCCTATCACCACTGTGCAGGTGCCAACATAATGCCTTATCCTTTCTGATTCTTTACCAATTTCAAACTTTATTTTCAGGTGTATCCTCTGAACACACCTCCAGCTTTTCTACATTAGAAATAGTCATTCCTCGAAGTCTGACAGGCAGAGAGAAACATCCCCCATTTTCTCATGAGGTTTGTTATTCTATCTGATTTTCTCTTTTTTCTGATGGTTGCTGTTTTCCAAAACACTGTCCTACATTAGACACACATACAATGGATGGTATATAGAGATTTTTGTAATGAAATGCACCTCACTCTCTCCTGAATCATAGTGTTTTCAACTAGTTTTAAGTAAATTTGTTCCCACAAAGGCCTGTGATTTTACTCTGAGTGCCTTCCAAACTTCTAATCCTATTAATGACCTTGTAGGACAGCAGTGAGAAGGGACATAAAGAATATTTTCATTTCTTCTGAGTCAGATTAGATGTTGAACTTGAGCTAACATCCGTGCTGTCCATGTTCTGGTCTTTGGATAATAACCAGAGGATTTCAGCCATGTAGCACGCAAAGGATCTAAACGGTCCCACAGAGTGGCCCAGGTTAAAAGATGAGTTAAGAGAGAAACCTGAGCCTTTATTCTTCAGTTCTGAGGTAATTTACCTTTGTGCCAGATCCGGAGTTCATTTACTGAAGTACCTGTTAATGAAACAGCATTAGTCATCTTTGTGCAAACCAATTAGGGGATAAAAGACTGGGACTCGTTTATCTGATTTACATAAGGAGTGTCACAAAGGGAGGTGGAACTGAGCAAAGAGTGCATTCATGGACTGCGCCCTCCTGTCCAAACGAAAATATAGATTCATAGAATTTAAACTTTACAGAGGAAAGAATGTTCACTTTGCTGCTGAGAGGTTGAAATATGGAAGCCTGAGGGATAGGAATCTGTGGGTTTTTACTTAAAACACACAGAGTAGTTGGACCTCTCTTGTCAAACAAAACATGTAATTAACAAAACTGAAATGAAAAATCATCTAATTAAGTGATCTCTTTTGTTCTGTTTTCAGGAGCATTCAGATGACAATCTTTCTTACTCAGTTAAAACCAGAAATGGAACATACCTCCTAAAGCTGAAGAAAAATAAGTATGTGATAGAGAGTTCTAAGGAATTGTCTTGTTTCAGGGTTAGTTGCATAAAGACAAGCATTTTTATACTGAAAAAATTCAGAAGAAACCATTTAAATGGCAGAATGTAGCGACTACAAAACAACTCTGTTAAATAGTGTCAAATATAGTGTCTCTGTTATGGTAATATCTTGCAAATAGAAGGGAATAATAGTTTTTCTAGCAGTGAAGAAATTTATTTTGATTTCTTTTATTATTAGCAGTGCAAGATAGAACATTAAAAAAATATTTGGGGAAAATTAGAATTCAGTTCAACATTAGTATTTTATTAGCAAGGCAGAGGGGTTTTAGCTGTGTTGTATTTGAAGAAATTTTTCTGTTTCTCTTGTTCCTCATTCCTCAGCCTGTAATAGACCAGGTCCTTTTGCAACTGAGTCTGCTTAGATTCCTCTCTATGGATATTTTATTTAAAATAAATAATGATAAGTTTCAAAAGAACTTATTTTCCAAAAACTCCAGCTCATTTTAAAGTATTTTGTTTCATGTGCTTGGATTTTAATAATAATTTAGCATTGAGTGTGCTGCTAACACAGAATGTATCACTTAGCAGGAGTCTTGATTTGTTTCTTGTTTCTACACCATTAAAAGAGCAGTAGTTTATTTTTGTTTCCAGAAAACTTCTTAGTGACGACTTTAAGCTGTACACATACGGGAAAAATGGGAAACTGCAGGCAAAACCATCCAAAAATGAGGTATTGTACATAATAAAACTTCTCCTTTGTGTCAGAATTTTCTCTGAAAAGCCAGGGAAGCCAAGAAAAAATATATTTGCTGGCAATGAGACTTTTGTGAGTTTTCACAGTGGAGCATTTCTGATTAACAGAAATTAATTACCAGTGATCTAAACATGAGGTTCATGAGGGACTGGGCTGTTTGTGGCACCCCTGTTCCCCAAGGTGTGAAAGGATTTGCCAGGAGATTATGCCAAGCCTGAATTTGAGCCACCTTTGCAGAATATGTAATTTAAGGTACAAAAGCAGCATCAAAGCTCTATAGTGTTTAAATCCTGTATCAAGAAAGCCTTATAAATACTTCTAAATTTAATTTCAATTTTAAACTGCACGTGAGCTCAGTGATATTTAATTGTGTGGTTTGTGCATGAAAGATCTCAGAGCAGCCTTTGAGAGGACGCTAAGAACAGGATGAGCAATGTAGATTAAAATATTTTTATAAAGGATGGTGATGGGTTAAAAAAAATGCTGGCTGTGTTCTAGAAGGGACCACAGGCTACTTCAGGTACTAATGTCAAGGGATATTCTCCTTCAAGAAGGCCAGGAGTACTTCCCAAGTAGGGAACTCTGTAAATTCCTAACAGGCAGCCCTGATGGCATGCAAATGATATGATTAGTTAGAAAATAAGTTTGCAGTTGAAGACAATCCCCTCATTATGTCACTAATTATGTGGGTTTGTTGCATTTCAGACACACTGTTATTATCATGGCACTGTTGAAGGAATTGCTGACTCCACACTTGCTCTTAGCACATGTGATGGCCTTAGGTATTTCCTCTTCCTATTTCTTTGACTATTTCACCATTTGATGAAGCTAAAGCTTGTTACAGGTTTTACAGTTTCCCTCAACTCCCACTTTTTTCCCCTTTTCCAAAATTCCTTCACAGAAAAAAAAAGATAATATGAGAGAAACCGTTATAAATATAGGCAGAACCTTGGCAAGAACTGAGGCTTCTAGTACTTGATGTAAATGTCATGACCAGAGATACCTTTGCAGAAAAGAAATCTTACCTTGATGAAGCTTTTGTTGAACTTAAAACACTCCTGCAAACAATTTTGTATTATGAGTGGGTACATTTCAAAAGACAAACCATTTACATGAAAAAAATGTGTCCAAATTTGAACTGATTTTTTGTGTTTCAAATCCAATAAATTACAAATGGGATAAAATTCACCCATGTATCTTTCAGGTGAAGTTTCACAGAGAGATGTCACTCACAATAAGTCAGGACATATCCTGGCAGTCCTTTAAATGAACAGAGATAAGGGCTGAAAGGACCCTTTGCATTAGCTCTGTACCCACAATCCAGACTTATTTACTAACAATTTGGCTTCATTCTCTTTTTTTTTCTTCCTTTTCTAACTGATTCAAGAAGCCCACACTTGTTGAGTATTTTAAATAGGTTCTGTTTTGTCTTTTATTGGGCATTTGAACTTAACACCATATTAATATAATTTTAAAAAATAATTTATTTCAACATAGTGTCTAAGTATCCAGCTGTTATTCATTCATCTAGTCATAACCATGAAGGAAAAATGATGCAATAATGTTTCATTCTGTTCTGATTGTTAGGGGAATTCTCTACATTGGAGGCAAATGGCACGGAATGGAGCCCCTCAACACATCCAGCACATTTGAACATGTGCTTTATGAACTGGGAGATGTGCAGGGTATCCCCTTCCACTGTGGGGTGCTGAATGGCAGCCTGGAGCATGAGATGTTTGTGAAGCAGTCTGTGAAATACACATTTTCATCAAACAGTACCTCCAGCAGGGCCAGGCTCCTCAGGGTAAATATATTAATGTATTTCTGTGTCTCTCTTGAGCTGCAGTCCAAGGCATCTCCAGGGCTCTTGCTCTGGCATCCCTGCAGGTGGGATTGGCCTGGCAGGACATTTCCCTGTGGCTTTCATGGACACCAAGCTGGTGGGAGCCCTGCCGAGGAAATCCTGGAACAGAAAATCAGCACAATGGGGATCTCTCATAGCTGGAAGCAACCCCGGAGTGGAAGAGCAGAGTCTGGCAGGGCACATGGGCAGGACATGAAATGCACAAGCTGCCATGCATGCCAGTGTCTGATGCGGTGTGAATTACTGACAGGAGATGTTTATGTGGTAATCTAACACAAACTGAGGCCACAGTACAAAATGCAACATTGCAAACTTGTTATGTTAACTTACTGTGCTTTCTATTTGCAGGAGAAGCGAGCTGTCCTGCCCCAGAGAAGCTATGTGGAATTATTCGTGGTTGTGGATCACAACAGGGTAATTGTATTGTCCAACATTAAATACATTCTATCATTTTGCTAATTTTTCTCCTCTGACATTGTTATGGAATTTTACAGTTTTTGCTGAAGAATTCGGATGCTGCTGCAGTGCAAAAGGAAACAGTGGAGCTGATTAATTATGTTGATGGGGTAGGTCAGATAAATTGCCTAGATTCAATAGTTTCTGTCTTATCATAGTGCTCAGAAGAGCAGCTTTCTTTCCAAAAGATATGTTTAGGTACTTTCATAAAGTAGATTATTTTCAGTTATACTTCATTGTATATTCTAAATATTTTTCTTTAGTTTACAATTTATAAATATTTTATATTTCACTTATATTTACAAATATCATATACTGAGTTTCAAAGAAACTGAAGTTATGTTTTGGTCACTATGTTCTTACTCAGTAGTAAAGAAATCTTCTTTCAGAATTCCATCAGAACAGCTCAGGAACATTGATTATCTTTTTTTTTCCCCCAGATGTATAGACCATTGAACATCCAGATTGTTTTGGTTGGATTAGAGATTTGGACAGATGCCAACCACATATCTGTAATGGAGGGTTCAGCTGGAGATGTGCTGAGTAGATTTGTTTCTTGGAGACAGAAAGATCTCCTGAAGCGCTCAAGAAATGACGTTGGTCACCTCATAATGTAAGTTTGCATTCAGTAGGAAAACCAGCCATGCTGCCAGTGTTAATGGATATGATTTGGGGCTTGTATACTAATTAAAATATACCTGGAGTAAAATTCTCTGCACTTCCAAAATGGTTTAACCTGGAAAAATGACAAGAAACTATAATGGATTCTCAAGAGTTAATCAACTCCAGGGTCAGAGTGACCTCCAGAGGTCCCTTCCCACCTTAGCCATTCTGAAATTGAGTGCACTGACACAGCAGACTTAGGTGATTGATCATTATTTTCAAGCTCTTACTCAGATATTCATTATAAATTAGAATAAAATCCTGCTGTGGCGATAAATTCCTTCTTGACTTCAGGAAGACCAAATTTTGCCTTGCAATATTTCTTTCCAACTCTTCAGTGTCTTTTAGTAGAAATCATGAACTTTCAACCCATCTTTAACCCCACCTCCAAACTGCTTTTGTTGCAGAGGGAGAAGCTCTTTCAGTGGATCCATTGGGATGGCTTTTGTGGGCACTGTGTGCTCACATGTCCAGGGAGGCTCAATCAGCACTGTAAGTCCTTCATCATTTGGTATGGAAGAAACTGGTCCTTGACCTACTTGGTCAATCACTTGCTGTTGGGGTTGGCTGATTTCTTTCATGGGGTTTCTTATGGAAAGACTTGTGCATATTTTACACTGTTTTTTTTAAGTACTTCCCAATTTCTTTGTCAAATTCCAGCCCACTTGGCTCATTTAATCTTCAGTGAATTCTTCTGGTAATCTTCTAATTCATCAAAAACCTCAATATTGCATAATCTCATCCTTACACCATTAAAATTCATACCCACAGAGGTTTTGGGATGGGAGTGCAGCTACAAAATAATGGTGGGTTTTTTTACTCCTTAAATAGGAAGTGAACATGATGCACTGTAGTCTCAAGTGTCTGGAATTCCTCACAACAACAGTCCTGTAAACAGGCAAAATTTTTTAAAAAATTAGTACAAAATCTTAGTACTATTTAGCACTATTTAATACTGTAATACAAAATTAGTATATTTTTTTTTCTCTACCCTTGGGGCAGAACCAACAACTCCAGAGGTTCCTGTCCTTAAAGTATGGATGCCACAACATGGTGGACAATCTCAGAAGCAGATTCTGTTCTTTAACAGTACATTTGTTGTTGAAGACTCCTTTGAAATCATTGTCTAACAGTGTTAGAATAGAATTGAATCACACAGAATAAAACCTGCAGTGGTGATCCAGCCCAGCTGCCAACTTATTATCCAGAATATGATCCTCAGGGAAGGAGTGGCAGAAGGTGGCCCCACCTGAAAATAAAGTGACAAACTGTCAGTCCTTGCTGCTTTCACCTTATAAATGCAATTTGTCGTAGTCCCTGAAAGCTTTGTGGTGGGAGTAAATCACTGGGTACAAACAGTATTTTTCTTAGTTTCACTTTTTTTCACTTGGCTTTCTTTATCAGCTGAATCATAACAAAATGTTACGTCATGCCACAGTAGTTGCACATGAACTGGGGCACAATCTCGGAATGAAACATGATGACAAGAGGTGTCCTGTATCCTACATCATGCACAGCACAGATAAGTAAGATTTCCTGTTATTTTATTTTAATAATTTATTTTGTTTGCAGTGACTATGCCATACAAGCTCCTATGAATCTGGAAGAACTTTAGTGAACTGGGAGTTGTTTGAAAAATTTAATCACAGAGGTGGATTCACTGATTCAAGATTTGACATAATTTATATGAAATTTTATCTGTTTTCTGACCAAATCAATCTTTATTTGTAACATTCCTAAAAACATATTTGAACTGCTGGGGTTTTTTCACCCTGTTGAGAATGTTTTATGTGTACTCATTGGCTTTGTGCAAAAACGCAACAAATTATTGAACAGTTAATTAAGAAAAAAACCTTCTTATGTTTCCTTCAGTTCATTTGTTCTTTGGCTTCCCCTTAAGAGAAAAAGATCATAATATTGTATTTATCCCCAGCTGTATTAATAAATCAGAGTAACTGAACACTGGACAAAACTACTCTAGGAAGGTGCATTCCTCAGTTCTTAGGGACTCCAAGTTAAGATGAATGGTTTCCTGAGAATAATTTTAATCAAACATTTTTAGACTCAGTATAGAATTAATAAGGCCTGTTTCATACAGGACACCAGACTAGATAATCTGATGGTCTCTGGGTTCTAAAATCATTCCTATTTTAATAGTATTTTAAGCTTCTAGTTCTGTACTTTAATGCAAAGTAAAATAAAAATTAACTGTTTCATGATCTCTTAGCATTATGAAATACAATATTTATTATGGAACAACAATATTTTAAGAGCTTGAGTTGTATGTTCTCATGTAAGCAAAATATTTATAATAATAAAATATTATCCTTTCCAGTGGATCCAGGAATTTTAGCAGCTGTAGCGCTGATGATTTTGAGGCCTTTATTCTAAATGGAGGAGGAAACTGCCTGAGAAATCCTCCCAAAACAAGTAATGTGTACAAAGAACCTGTCTGTGGTAATAATGTGGTCGATAACAATGAAGAATGTGACTGTGGCAAACCACAGGTAATGCATGAAATTGAGCTGGATACTTGTTGGATATAATATTATTCTATATAATACTGGCCTAATTGCATTATTATCTGAGGAGTTTTCCTTGTAATTTTGCATTTTTGCAAGCAATATTAAAATTAATTTTAATAGAAGTCTAAAATCATGCCTCGATTTTGATGTGGACTCAGTTAAGGGCTGTTGGACTTCACAAAACATTGAGGTCCTGCTGAGAAAGAGGTGAAATTCAGAGCAGAGTGTGTGGGAACACCACTGGGTTTTGTGCTGGTTTTAGCATCCTGGATATTTCTGTTCCCTGACAGAGACTGTTTATCTACAGAACACCTACAGGCTTGTTACCTGTAAGCCTTTACCTCCTGTAAACTTTGCCTACACAAAATGACTTTTAAGAGTCACACTTGTATTGTGAAAATGTCCCTCAAGAACGGGATGTATTGGCTCATTCTTCAGAAGGTAAAAGTGTCTCAAAAAAGGCATCAAAAAATCCAAAGGCTGCCAGCAAACCCTGGCTCCATTGGCATCCCTGTGCCACAACACATCAAAACAGGTGTTTTTCTGTTGACTTGTGAAATAAAACACAGCAACAGTGTCTGCTGGTTCTTTTTAGAGCAGGAGAATGTGAGAATGTGACATGGAGAGTTATTTAAAGTTTGGCTTGTCCATCCACGTGGACTGATGAGTACTTTCCTGGCTATATAAATGAAACAGCATCCCCTTTCAATGTTCTCAGGAATGCTCCAACCCCTGCTGTGATGCTGCCACCTGCAAGCTCACACCTGGCTCACAATGTGCTCAAGGACTGTGCTGCAAAAACTGCAAGGTAGGCAATGCTTTATTAAACTAAATTGTTACTATTCACTGAGATTTTTTAGTGTTTGAAAAGAGCTATCCAAGTCTTCTTGACATATTTTCAAATGACATTCACAAATAGGAGAGCATGTAAGAAGAGAATTTGTCTTCCTTAAAATCACTAAATGTTCCCAGTTCTTTTGTTTCTCTCTAGAACTTCCTCTCTAGCGGTACTAAAAGTGTTCTCCCTGTCTGGTGCTAGTTTAAAGTGGCAGGAGCAGAGTGCAGAGCCAAACAAGATGTGTGTGATCTCCCTGAGTACTGCAATGGAAGCACAGCCTACTGCCCAGACGATGTCTACATCATGAATGGTTACCCCTGCAGCAACAGCAAGGCTTATTGCTACTATGGAGTGTGCCAGAGCTTTGATTCACAGTGTGAATCTATCTATGGGAAAGGTTAGCATTTCATGTAAACCCATTTGTGGGCTCCTAGCAGACATTTCCAGTTTTTCTTTCTGGTATTTTTCAGACACCTTACTGAGATTCACTATTTTGTTTCTACAGGGGCACGAAAAGCACCTGATATATGCTTTGAAAAGGCAAATATTAAAGGAGATAGGTTTGGAAACTGTGGAATGAAAGGTGGAGTGTACAAGAAATGCTCTGTCCAGTAAGTCACCACCAAATATAAGCTAACCCTAAAATCTTCAATGTAAAAAAGAAAAAAAATTGTTACAAGCCCTAAAGTGAAAGATCTAAAAGAATATATTTTTTAAATGCAAGCTAAAAAGTTGAAATGGATTTGCACTGATGCTGATTTCTATGTGTTCACCTTGTCTCTGATGTCCTTCATTCCATCCAGGCACAGTCTGTGTGGGAAGCTCCAGTGCACATCTGTCAGTCTTCAAAACCTCCCAGCCTGGAGCGTTGTCAACAATGCATCCGGGGTTCTGTGCTGGTCCTCTGACTTTGACTTGGGATCAGACATCCCTGATCCTGCTCAAGTTCACGATGGGACAGCCTGTGGAGAGAACAAGGTAAGAGGAATCACAGCAGCATGACAGAATATATTCCAGGTGGAAAGTTCTGAACTTCCAAAAACATTACCTGGCTCTCTTGTGCATATGCCATAACACAAGAAAAATCTTTTGAGATCAATACATACAAACAATCAATTGGCTCTTCAAAAATTACATTATCAGTCATTCAAATTACTCCATTAAAGTGCATCCACAGAGTTAAGCAAACCTGAGACAAATAAGGTTATAAAATTCTGAAATACTGAATGTTGTATCAGCTCTTTTTCTTAAAATGTAAGTGAAAGCTGCAGACTTGTTAACATGTGCACTTACATAGTATATTTATAAAAGGATGGGATTTTTTTCAGTTTTGTGTTTGTAAGACACTAATTACTTGTTCCAGGCCTGTGTAGGTTTTGAATGTGTTGATGCAAGATATCTGGGCTACAGCTGTGATGTAAAGCAGAAGTGTGACAATAATGGGGTGAGTAGCTGGTGCTTTGTGTCCCTTTTCTAGACTGTGCAAATTCCCTGCTTTTAAGCAATAACCAAGCAGGTGGCTTTGCTTTTTCCTGATCTGTATTAAAAGTTAAATCCACTGTAATTCATGTTGCCAGAACACTGCAACCCCCTTAGCACTAACATTGAGAGGCATTTGTCTCAATTTCCCAAGGAAATTTTTTTAATATTACTGAGCTGGTGAATTGTAAAAGGAAAATATTCCTTTGAGGATTAAAGTCTGGTAATTCCTGATTTATATATGTCTCTGTGAAAAATCAACATGGAGTCCAAAGGTTGTAAAACCAAGAAGGTTTCTGGACTGTGATTTATTGCAGGCAAATAACACAAATGTGAATTCAGAGAGAATTATCACGGGGTATCAGAATCCCTCAGTGGTTTGGGCTGTTCTGGAGGGGCAGAGCTCACTCCCAGTTAATATTCAATGTATTTCCATGCACTGCAATACAGGATTTCTTGTTTCCACATGCAATTCCATGGAACTCCAAATCCATAGCAAAGGTCTGAGTGGCCCCTCTCAGGGAGGTGCTGTTTGAGTAATCCCTGTTTGGGCTGTAGGGGTGTGACAGCGACGGGAGCTGTCCCTGCCTGACTCACGACTCCTCCTGTTTGGGCTGTAGGTGTGTAACAACAACGGGAATTGCCACTGCAACCCGGGGTGGGCCCCTCCGTTCTGCAACCAGTCTGGCTACGGTGGCAGCATTGACAGTGGTCCAGCTCACACAGGTAGGACACTGAAACTGGCCCTCCTTCTGCCCCAGGGACTGAGAAAAAATATCTACTCAAAACAGCTTCTTTTCAACTGTTTTTTTCTATTGCATGAGACACAGATCATGGATTGACTTGAAGAACAAACATTATTTGATATTGAAGCAGCTTTTGCTGGCCTTTACATACAAAATGTTTTCCTTCTCTTTGCCTAAAAGCAAAGTTCATGGTCGGTAGCTTTCTGAGGAAAATCTGTGTTACTTTCTGTAGAACTTAATTGAATTTTACTATATTTGTACTTTGGGAAAGGGAAAAAATATTTTGTATTCATTAAAAGTTCAGGAAGGCAAAACAAGCATGCTGAGCAGTTGTGGTAAGCCAATACAAAATTAATTTATCTGCTTTAGAATTATTGAAAATTCTTATGGAAAAGGACAAACATTGCTTATACATAGGGTGGGTAAGGCAGAAAGAACTTGTAATACCATAAGGCCAAATCCTACTTTTCTGATTGTAACATGTTATAAACTTCAGTGAAATTATTTATTTTTATTTCAACGATTGGAAGATTGTACTTTTTAAAACAAACAAAAAATGCTTTAAAATTTGAATTCCATGATTTCAATTCTTTTTCCCCAGATACATCACTACGGGATGGGCTGCTGATTTTCTTCCTCCTTGTGCTGCCTGTAGCCATCCTCACTGCAGCAGCAATATTTAAGCGTGATGCAATAAGGAGAAAACTTTGCAGGAAAAGCAGAGAGCAGCACAGGTATTTCCCTTCTTACAGGTGCTATTCCAACATGAGGGTGTGCTCCAGGTCAGTGCAGCAAGGCAGGTGGATGCTTTATCTACACAAAAAATCCACACCTCCTAAAATACCAGATTTTAACAGCCCATCCCCTGCTCCTTGGAAGTGCAATCCAGACACTCCAGTTGTCTGCTCCACAGCATTTTTTCCCAAATCCATTGCACTTTCCTAATTTTTGTTGATAATTGTATTGTGTGGACACAGGGGCAGAGCAGATTGAAATTGCTTGTCAAGTCCAGAACAAGTTGGACTCAGAGCAGAATCCAGACCTCTGAGCTGTAGCTTTGTCCACGGGAAATGCTGCATCCCTGAAGGATTTGCTGATGATGTGGTTTCTGTTTCAGGGATAACAATGGGCAGGAACCAAAGCAAAGCAACAGAGCAAGTCATGAAACTGGAAATAATCAGGTAAAATAGATACAGTATTTCATGTTGGGTAATCCAAACTGAACAGTGCCTTTTCTCCAAAACAGTTAATCATGGCTTTTTGATCCATTGAAACCACCTGGATTATTTCTTAGGCCAAACACTGGAGATGCTGCTTAGCCAGGCTGTGAGTCCAGTTCTGATAAAACTGAATAAAAATTATCAAAACAAAATGTTGCAAGAGAATATG
Source organism: Prinia subflava (assembly GCF_021018805.1). Taxonomy (NCBI): domain Eukaryota; kingdom Metazoa; phylum Chordata; class Aves; order Passeriformes; family Cisticolidae; genus Prinia; species Prinia subflava. Next base: position 4,116,346 of record NC_086255.1, on the reverse strand, counting down.
AAGAAAATCCCAGCAAATGAAAACTAGTTCTAAAATTATGTTAGCTTAATACTGAATAATTATGTACACTTTGTGTTTTCTGTAACCTGATTTTCTGCAATGTTTCTTCCAGCCTGCTGCATCGAGTCCCAATCTTTTTACCATATTGCATTTTCCTAGTACAAGGTTTGTAGTGTTTAAAACCTTCTTCACTTCATCTTTCCTATGTTTATGTTGCTGTAAGTGAAGTTATTGATGTCCTGTGTCCTGCTTAGGGGGATTTTTCATGCAGCATCATGAGCTGTAATAGTTTAAAGGCTTGAAGGAAAAATGTTGGCATGAACACAGGTAAATGCTGCAAGGGAAAGGAAGGGGCAGAGAGAGTTGGGTGTAAATTCTAGAAACTGTTTAAAAATGGTAAAGAACTAGTTTAGAAATGTCAAGTGTCTCAAGTAATGAAATACTAAACACAAGGTGTTTTCCATACTTCAGGCAGCCAGTCCAAACCCAGCTTCCTGCAGCTTCCTCAGGACCTCAACGACCCCCAGTCCCACCCAGACCAGTTGTCTGAAATGTTTCTTGGGAGTCCTCAACCAATTCTGACAAGCAACTGGCCTGAAAAACAAATAAAAAGGATTTCAATGCTCCAGTGCTCTCCTTGTGCAGCCAAAATGCCTTTGGAAAGCACATCCCTCCTGGAAAGACTGGGTGCCAAGGGCACTGAACACAGATTTGGTGATACCCCAATGTTTTGCTCCTTGCTGCTGGCTGTGTTTGTGCCTCCTCTACCTCACCTCTTGGTTTTATAAATCAGAACCCGAAGTTCAACTTGCACAGGATTGTGAGAGTGTCAGAGAACAGGACTCTTCCACGCTGCTGCCTCACTCTCAGGCCACAGAGACGTGAGTTCAGTTATTCACAGACACAGTTTAAAGATGGGAGCTCTGCACTTTACCTCCTGGGCTGTCCTTTCCTCAGGACACTGCCAGGAGCTCCGAGGGCCTGTGGAGCCAGGTTTGGGGACAGTCCCTGTGCCCTGCTCTGACACCTGCCTGCCATCAGCCCTACCCAAGCTGGGGTTGAGAGCCCACCTCTCCCAACCCACCAGCCGTGTCAGCTTCCATTTCAGGCAGTTTATAAAAGCAACCTCACTTGGGGACACCAGAAACTCTGTAGCTCATGTCCCCTAGTCTGAAAGAACCCATCTCTGCTGTTACAGAAAATATGGGATTTTGGGAAATATCTCTCCAGCTCCACATGCTTCAAAGTTTACTGGGTTTTGCAGCTTGGCATTTTTTCTAGAAGCTGATTCCACTACAAAAGCAATGGATTAACTGCTGTCATTCTAAATGGGACAGTTAGAAGCCAGCACTGATTTCAAAGAGGATGTATAGAGTGACAGAGTTTCTCCAAAGAGGCCTCCATCAAATGGGAAAGTCCCCACCAGACAGAGCAGCAGCTGCAGTGCAGAGCTGCCAAGAACAGAGCTTGGATATGGACCCACCTTATGAGGAATAAGGCACACCCCGGCTGCGCTCGTGCAAATTTGGGGGTACTAGCTGGGAAAATGAGTTAATAACTTATAGGATTGCCTCACCGAGAAAACAATCCCAACCCCTCAGATGGCCACATCACCCAAGAGCTGAATAAAAGAACCCAAAAGAGATTGCTGGCAAAAAGTCTGTGTCTTCAAAGAAGTGTCCTCTTCCTTACTCCCTCAAAATCTCAAATTGTTATTTTTAAATATCCCTATCATTTAGATCTCAATTATAATATGACGTTGATTTTATTTATTACATTACAATTGAAAATAAATCCTCAGGGGCAGCGCGCTTGGTTGTATGTTTGTTTTGTGATCGCCATAAAAGGCGCCGCTGGACATGCAGGCATGGCTCAGCCTTTGACGCTCCGGGGGTCACTAAGGAGAATTCTCGAGCTTATTGTGGCACCAGAATTGGGTAAAAAAAAGGGTAAAATCAGACCCGGGTAAAAACCGGTTAAAAACCGGGTAAACCAGACCCGGGTAAAGGGGCCGCCCCTGGCTCTGGCGTTTGCGCCGAGCCCGCCAGGGGGCGCCCCGCAGGGCGGGCCCCGCGCATGCGCACAGCGCCGGCGGAAGCGGCGGGAGCGGCAGCGCTGGCGGCGGAGCAGCAGCAGCAGCAGCAGCAGCAGCGGCGGGGGAGCGGCGGCGGCGCCCGGGTGGGGCTGTGCCTGCTGTGCGGGCTGCCCGCGGCCGGCAAGTCCACGCTGGCCCGCGCCCTGAGCCGCCGGCTGCCGCAGCGCCCGGGCTGGGCCTGCGCGCTGCTCGCCTACGACGACCTCATCCCGCCGGAGGCCTTCCGGCCGCGCGCGCCGGGGGCGGGCCCGCACGAGCCGTGCCCATTGGTCAGTGCGGCTGCGCTGATTGGCCGGCCGGGCGCGCCCGTGTTACGTCACTGGGAGCGGCCGCAGTTGCCGGGCAACGGGACGCGGGCGGCGAGGGGCCGGGCCGGGGCTGGGCCGGGGCCCCTCACGGCGGGGCCGGGAGCGCTCAGCAGCGCCATGCGGAGCCCTGATCGCTCGCTCTTCTCTCCCCACAGCTGCCCGGCTGGAAGCAGAGCCGCCGCGAGCTGCTGCAGTGCCTGGAGGGATTCCTGCGGGCGCTGCTCAGCGGCGCGGCGCTGCCCGGCCCCGCGCAGCCGGGCTGGGAGCGCTTCCTGGGCTGCTGCCGCCGGCAGGGGCTGCTGCCCGCCGCGGACGGTGACGCTGGAGCCGCCTCCCGGCCGCTCGTCCTCCTGCTGGATGACAACTTCTATTACCAGAGCATGCGCTACGAGGTGTACCAGCTGGCCCGCAAATGTAATTATTCCTTGATCTTGGGCATGGGAAAGTTTGTAGGAAATTCAATGCGCTACAGCTGCCTTCTCTCAATGCTGTCTTGGAGCGTTGGTTATTCTGATTGCTGAATACCTGTAATAGAGTAGCAATCAATGTTACTGTCTTATTATAAATTGGTAGATCGTGTAAACTCCTTCCTCGAGCAGCCTTAAAGCACTTCCAGTCCATAAGGAGGCTCCAAAAGAGCTGGAGAGGGACTTTGGACAAGGGCATGGAATGGCAGAGGGCAATGGTTTCCCAGTGACAGAGAGCAGGGTTAATGTCCCAATGGGATATTGGGAATTATTGAATGAATTATTCCCTGTGAGGGTGGGCAGGCCCTGGCACAGGTGCCCAGAGCAGCTGTGGCTGCCCCTGGATCCCTGGCAGTGCCCAAGGCCAGGCTGGACACTGGGGCTGGAGCAGCCTGGGACAGTGGGAGGTGTCCCTGCCATGGCAGGGGTGGCACTGGATGAGCTTTAAGATCCTTTCCCAACCCAAACCGTTCCATGGTTCTGTGTGTTGTTCTCAGACATTACTTTTGCAGCCTTGAAGGTAAAATTAGGTTCCCTGTCTAGATTTGTTTTCATGTCAGGCTCAGAACCAGTGCAGAAGCTCCTCATTCAGGTAGAGCCTTTCTCCCACATGTTGCTCTCAGAAATGGCTACTTGAACCGTTTAAAGATAAAATTGTCTGGTTCTGTTCTTTTTAGATTCCTTGGGCTTCTGCCAGTTATTTTTAGAGTGTCCACTGGAATGCTGCCTGCAGAGGAATCGCCTCAGAAGTGATCCTGTGCCTGAGCAGACAATACAATTAATGGCAAGGAAAATAGAAATGCCAGATGTCAGGAAAAACGCTTGGGAGCAGCACAGCCTCATTCTGAGTAGCTCTGATTGCATCTCAGAGGACAAGTATGTTACTGGATTGATCCTAGAGTTTTCCCTAAGTGCTATTTTCAGTGATAGAAGCTTCTTATTGTAACTACACAATGTGTAAAAAATATTCCCAGTGGTGATTTTTGGAAGCCTGGCATTCACACAGAATCCAGGCTTGCTGCGAGCTCACATCCACCATCCTTTGCAGAGTTAACCTCAAAACTCACAGCATTCCTACCCTGTCACTGAAAATCTGTGTCAATTGCCTGAAATGCTAAGGCTGGAAATAATTTTACGTGTAACTGATTGCCTTAAAAATGTAACTGAAAACTTGCTTTTTTCTTTTTTTGTGTGGCATCATTAGAAAAAGAAAAAAGTGTATCTGTTTGATTGCCATGGTTTACTCTGTTGTTTGTTTTCTTAGTGAGCAGATCATGAACTTGCTGGCCACTGCTTTGGAAAATCCAGAGAGGCCAAACGAGGAGGACACGGAGCAAAAGGTAGCACTGCTGGGCTTCAGGGCACAGCTTTGGGAGCTGCCTGAGGGGCTGCTCATGTGTTGCTTTCAAACAGCACTTGAAATTCAAAGTGTTTGCTTGTTTTCTTCCTTCCTGGTGGCCTGGGCAGGAGGCAGCTCGGGCCGTGTGTGCAGCCAGTGCTGTCCATCAGGCTGACCAGGCGTGCAGGAGAATCATCTCCCAGGCAATGCAGGATGCCAAAGGTAACTCTTCCACCTGGCCTCCCATCCTGGCTGCTAACTGGCAATGGAAAACAGTCCCTGGAATTCCCTCGGGGTAAACTCTTCAGCACTCCTATCCTAGCAGGTGTGCCTGAGGCACCACAACTCTGGGCAGTGTTATTTGTAGAGGTTTGTAGATTTAAAAAACAGTATAATATTTATTAACTGTCTCAAATACAGCTTTAATAAACCCATTGAGTCCAGAGCAGCATTTTAGAGGATTTTAATACTGTTTTGGGACACATGTCAATAAGGACAGGGAGTGAGGACAGTGCAGCCTGCACTGATTTGCTCCCAAGATTTCTATGAGGAGCAGCTCAGTGTCCTTAACTGGAGAGCTCAGCTCTGTGCCTGTGACCAGGGACAGGAGGGAATGGCTGGAGATTTGTCAGGGGAGGTTGAGGTTGCATGTCAGGAAATGCTCTCCCCCAGAGGGTGCTGGCACTGCCCAGGCTCCCCTGGAAGCACAGCTGGGATTGTTGGGGTGTCTGCAGGGCCAGGAGCTGCACTGGATGATCCTTGTGGGTCCCTTCCAACTCAGGATATTCTGTGGTTCCCTGACTTTTTCTGAAAACATGAAGTTTAAAGTCCAGTTTCTATTTCCTTTTAGGAAAAAACATTCTCCCAAGTGAGATGAAGAACCTGGCAGAAGAACTCAACAAACTGAAAGCAGAATTTTTGGAAGACTTGAGGCAAGGAAAGACTTTGAAAATCCAATATTCTGATTCTCCCACAAGTGTTACTTCTTCATTCCAACATGAGGCAACCAATGTAGTAAATAAATATCTTTTAAAATAATGACACAGAGAATGTTGGGTGTTTAGGAGTCCAAAGTGTTTCAAATGCAGCACTCTGAGCATTGCTGCTGAGAGATCTGAGGTGCAGCTCCCTTCTCTGGAGCCCCTGTGATGGCAAAAAACCAGTTTAATCAAGTCTAACCAAGCTGTTCTTGGCTGTGGAGATCAAGCCAAGGGCAAACCATCCTGAGATTTGAATTTCACAGCATCAGAAAGAGTTAACCCATGAGGAGCACTTGGGAAAGCACCAGCTCCACCCCTGGAAGGACATGCAATTAAGAACTGACATGAGGCCTAATTAGAAAGTGTTATTTTATTCATATCTTACAAAAGCAAAGCTTCACAACATGAACTACATGAGATAGAGTTATTTCAGAATTAACCATGTCATCTCAAAAACCTTCACTAACATTAAAATTTATTTTACAACTCCAACAGGTTTCATTTTTGCATAAAATCTGCTCTTTACACTGAAATACATATTAACAAAGTAGGTACTTAGAAGCACATACACATTGCTCAATGAAAAATGCTTTAGCAGGAGAGAGATTTCCTGCAGCAGAACATCCATTTGCTGTAGATTTTCAAAGAAGCTTAAAATTAGTAGAAAACTTGCCAGTGAAGATTTCTAAATTACATTCCCTTTGTCAAAAAGAAACAAAAAGCAAACCTCCAAAACATTCTGGAACAAAACAAACAGCAACAGATTATTTGGCTGGAAAACACTGCTAGGAAGTGTCTCCCAGCACTGAGTTTTATATTAAAATGCCAATCAATATTTTATGTCTAAATCCTCTTCATCTAAACATGTGTCTGTGAAAAAACAAACTATTTTTCCTATTGCCTTCTTCACAGTTAAATTTTAACTGAGATAGTGAAGATGTTCAAATATTCAAATGTTCATTGGAATATTCAGTCTCAAACCAGTGAATGTGTATTAAGAGTGCTGTAAATAGTGAATTTTAGAAATGTCCACAAAACTATAAAATAAGCTGTGACAATAAAAACAAAACCCCCACAAAGTTCATTTGCAACAACTTAACAGAACCGAGCTATGGAAAAACTCCATCTCCTTCCCAAACTTCCATTAATAACAGTTAAAATGGTAATCACCCATTACCTTATAATACAAGGATTTGGGTTTAAAAAAAATAAGTAAGTGCAGTGTAGCAAATGGAGGCCTCAATATGAAAAGTTCTTTTAAGGACTCAGTGCCAGAATCCTGGACAAGTCCCTCACTTGCTCTGGGTAAGGCCTGCTGGTGCAAGGGATCATACTTGGAAAGAATTTGCCACTACCAACTCTTTAAATTATGATCAATAGTGTGTATAAATTATGAAAAATAGGAAAACACACCTCCCAAAGCTCCTCAGTTGACAGAAGGGGGCGATGGTGTCAGGGCATTGTTTGGCACAACTGAACACGGGGTGTGATGATGGAACAGGAACAATGCCAGTCCTGGGAAGGACACGGGGACCTGGGTGCAGGGCCAAGGGCTGAGCACCAAAGCTGCTGCTGCCCAGGAACCCACCTGCAGTGAGGAGTTTGCCCAAGGAAAAGCTTTTTCATTCCTCAACCATTCCTAGCTGTCCCAAACTTATCTTTCCTCGAGAGCAGAACCAACAGTATCCAGGCAGCAGCAGGAAAATCCTTCCAAATGATTTGCAAGGCTTGGGGATAGATGTTTTTCATAGCGAGTTCTGTTATTAGGAACATAAATTCCCCACACCAGGATCCCCTCCTAAACCAGGGCCCTTTCCCATGACATCCTGCAGGCTTCCCCTTGCTCCCAACTCCTCCATTAGTGACCTATCCTTAGTTTTGTTCAAGCCCATCGTGGTTCAGGAGCCAGGATTTCTCTAAATCACCAAATCAGGAGACCAAGAAAAGCCTCTAACAATGTCGACACTGCCAACAGAAGCTCCAGTGGGTCAGAAACCACATCAGTGCACATGGAAATTACTCTTCCTACAACACCAGGAGGGAAAAAACCACAAACCAAGGAGAACCTGGATGCTGTGAACGCTCAGTACTGTAAAATGGTTCCTCCCTGGAGTTTCCACAAGTTTCCTTGGAAATGCCAGAGCTTAGGAACAGAAGACTGCATCACCTATCAAAAAGGCAAGGAAAACCACTTCCATAAATTACTAACTGTAAAATCTTCAAGAGGAATGTCTCTTATCCCAACACTACATTTGAGCCAAATTTAAATTGGAGACTTGTTCAATGTGTGATCCAAAGAGAGCCACCATTTCTGCCCTCTTTGGAAAAAAATCTGATTCCAAAACCTGTCCAGGAGCAGTAACTTCTAACTTGATTCCAGTTCAATCAGCTTTTACTCCTTAAAATAAAGGATGTTTACACACACAGACTTGCAGTTTTACTTAAAAAATAAATCTAAAAATTATAAAGCAACAATGAAATGTTTTGGAATTACAGAGTGTCATGATGAAAAATGAAGATTACATTGTCTTACAAATCCAGCAAAATGAATTCTGAACCAGGCCTGAAAACAAAACAATTTTTAGGAGTGACAGTGCTTCATTACACTGGAACCACTTCAGGGGCACATTTCTGACTTCATTACTACAAGACTGCACAGCCTCTTAAGAATCCAGTTCCTCAAGCACAGAAATTCAACAGTAGGTCAGTCAGGTAGACAGAAACATGTCTGGTATCCAAATTTCTATTTAATTAAAGAAAAACTTACTTCTGAAGCTAAAATTCTTACACAGGTGGTTTTCCTGCACTGATCTCACCCTCATCACTCTAAGTTTTTCCATTGGTTTCAGGAAGTTTTCACTCCTATAACAATATAAATTTGAATAAGCCAAACATTTTCTATTCAGATTCCAACCTCTGACTTGTGGAACATACATAAAATCTCCTAGCTTTTAACAAAACATGGTTTGCTGATAGGAAAAAGGGAGTATTATAAGAGAAACTTTGTCTCCAGTAGGACAAACCAAGGTAAAAGTGCATGTCTAAATATGGGAAAAGCAACAGTTCTTCCTTTATTTTTAACATCTCAAATTCATATCTAGCAATAAAGTTATTACTAATTTTAATTAAATGTTTTATTCAGGTTTATGTTAAAGTGCCTGTCCTTTAGCCTGAAGGCTTCTAAAGATGAGTGTACACTATGAAACAAAATAAACACCTTCAGTTACCATTTGCCATCTGCAATTCCTAAAAACAACTTCAGTGTAGTCAGCCAGTTTTCCTTTGCACCCTGCATGGAGCCCAGAAAAAGCCAGAGGTCCTTCCCCTTATTCCCAGCACACCCAAAGGACTTCAAACCTGGGAGAGGTGACAAACCAGGCTTCCAAATCAGCTGAAATTTACACTAAACTGGATTATTTAACTCCCAAAAATACAGGCAACCTCTCAGCTGCAGCCTGGCTGAACATAGAACTGAACAAAGGAGTTTTCATTTGTAAACTTCTTGTTTGTTTCTATCAGAACCTCTGTCAGCAGGACAGAAGTCTAATTGTGCAAATTTTAAATATCTGTACAACTCAGTTTAAGGCAGTTAGAAATCTCACAGAATATATATATTAGTTCTCCAGGCTCTTCATTATGTTCCTAAAAATTGCCTCTTCTGAAAAACAATGACATCAAATTTTGTAGAGTGTAGATAAAATAAGGTATCTTACTTTTTTGTTTCTATAACTCATGAATGACAGGCTTTTAGCTCGTTTTTTTCCTACCAGTTGTATTCACAATAACCTGTTATCTTCTAGTTTTGTGCTAATAGTTAAATTAGTGTTTAAGTCCTAGCATGAAGAGTTTAGATTATACTAAACAAAAACTTATTATTAGCCTTCATCAGATTAATGCAACTTTTGTATCAAATTGAAGTTGTATGAGAAAATTGCTTCTTTTTGTTTGAGTAGCCAGGTTTTTAAGGATTTCTCCAAAGTCATAGAATGGCTGGGGTTGGAAGGGGCCTTAAAGGAGGGACACCTTTCACTGTCCCAGGGTACTCCAAGCCCTGTCCAGCCTGGCCTTGGGCACAGCCAGGGATCCAGGGGCAGCCACAGCTGCTCTGGGCACCCTGTGCCAGGGCCTGCCACCCTCTCAGGGAACAATTCCTGCCAAAATCCCATCTAACTCTGCCCTTTGTCACCACAAAGCCATTCCCTCTACATGATGTGACACACATCTACATGATGTGTCATTGCATTGACCTTTCGTATTTTATGGATAATACATCTTGCCTAGTAAACAATCTGGGAATCACATCCTATGGTTCAGGACACAGGCTCTGCTTCACTTGCAGAAGGTTTATTGGGATTAAGTGCAAGCAACTTAAATTTAGCAACCACAGCATGTAAATGCATTCCAACCCTTACAGCACTCTTGGCTGTTTTTGAAAGGCTACATGTAAAACAGCAACTGAATCTGATACAAAAATTCCCTGGCAAGTTTTACAAGAACACGGAAATCAATTTGCCTCCTTTGTCAAACTTATTAATGTGAAGATTCCTTATGGGAATGTGCAAGCTTTCCATCAGCAAGTATGAAAAATAGACTGTAATATGTTAAAAAACTAAACCAAAGCACGTTCTCAGTCAATGTTGATTATGTTGGCCTCTTGCGAAGTGGCAAGCGAAGTCGTACTTGTTTTTACACTTACACCCACAAATGTTACACTGGAAAGGGTTTTCAAATCCATGGCATCCCATGTGGATGGTGTACAGGATATTGTCTGCAAAGTACATGTCACAGTGCGGGCAGTGGTGCAGCAGCTGCGGGTCCTGCACGGGCAGGGCTGGAGCCGGCGTGCTGGGCTGGCTGTTGCTGATGCTGGGCGTGCTGGTGTGGGCGCTGCGCTCGCTGCTGGGCCCCGCCACGGGGCTGAAGTTCCTCTGGTTGTGTGCGGGCCGGGAGTCGGGGCTGGTCGGGGAGGAATTCTGAGGGATATTGGCTGACACAGCTGAAACCACTGCAGGTGCAGCGGGCTGCTGGATCATGAAAGGCTTTTCGTCTTGACAGGAGACGACGTCAGGAGAGGCCGGATTTTGGTTTTCGGGCGGCAAACTGGACAACTGTCCTGCTAAGGTGGAGAGCTGGTTTAGAGGATTATCCACCATGAGGTCCTGTGCATCTCGGGGCAAGCCGCCGCTCTGAGTCGTTTTTGTCATGCCCTCGTACGCCTCAGTCTGGATATTGGGGATTTCATGGGTGAAATCGTTAAGGTAGTCCGGTTTCTGCACCACCATGGACGGCGGACTCAGGTTAATTAACGCCCTCCTGCTGTACCCCAAATTGCCGGTCTTCTTCTGCAGGACGCCCCACATCTTCTTGCTGCTCAGGGAAGACCTGGTGCCCTTGATGGGCACCATCTTGTGCTTGCGGCGGCGGTGGTGGGACAGGTTGCTGCGGTCGCTGCAGCGGAACGAGCACAGCTCGCACTTGTAGGGCTTCTCGCCGGTGTGCGAGCGCATGTGCGCCTCCAGGTGGCGCTCGTAGGCCGAGGCGAAGGGACACAGGTGGCACCTGTGCGGCTTCTCCCCTGCAAGAGCACAACGCGTTAGGGAGCGGCGCCTCGGAGGGCTGCCTGCCACACAGGCTGGACAGAAGCGGGTATTTATTAAAAAAAATAAACTAAAAAGCGACATTAGCGCTCTCTACAGCTCCCTGAAGGGTGGTTGTGGTCAGAAGGAGTTGGTCTCTTTCTCCAGGCAGTGACTGACAGAACGAGAGGACACAGTCCTGAGCTGTGCCAAGGGGAATATAAATTGGATATTAGGAGGAAGTTTTTCACAGAGAGTAATAAAATACTCTCTAATAATGGCCTGCCTGGGGAGGTGGTGGAGTCACCATCCCTGGATGTGTTTATAACAGACTGGATGAGGCACTTAGTGCCATGGTTTAGTTGAGGTGTTAGGGCTGGGTTGGACTCCATGATCTTGGAAGTCTCTTCCAACCCAGTGATTCTGTGAAAAACTCTTTAAGGACACACCTAGCCTGGACAAGGTGGACCCAAAATGGCCACAGAATGGACAAACGGTCACCAGGTCTCACACTTTTATAAGTTTTGGGCCATTTGCACACTGGGGTTTAATTGTCCAATTACAGCTTCAGATTATGAAGTCCCCTCCCTCTTGTTTTCTCTCATTGTTGAAGAGCATTCCACACTTTGAAATGCCAGTCTGGGATACCAAATAGATTTTTTTTTTATTCCCCCTCCATGACTGGCTCTCCAAGAGGAAAGAAATCAATTTTTGTGCTACCTTAAAGTACATTCTTTGCACCAAGTAAAACCATGATTTCTCCATGAGCATCTCTCTCTACTCACATGTGTACACACAAGGATGAGTAAAGATCTGGAGAACTGGCAAAATGGTATGAGAAGATTGACAAACTCCCTGCATGCACACAGAATTTGCCATCTGATTTCATTCTAAACTGGTTACACAGAGATAAAAGTTTTGCATCACATGTAACTCAACGCAGCTGGTGAGTTATCATTATCTGCTGTCAGACTCAGCATGAAGCCAATCCTGCAGCAAGGCTGCACTTAAAAATGATAATAATACTGGTTGCATGGTCGTGCCTGGGTCACAGCTCCTTTGGCAGATGTCCAGGATGCTGTACCTGTTTATTTACACTGCTCTGAGGCTGTGAGGCAGCTGCCACTTCCCTATTTTAATGCTGACTCATCTGAGCCTTCACAGCACAAGCAATCCATCTCCTGGCCCTCTGCCAGCCATCCAAGCAAAACAGCACTCAGGCCTTGGATCTTCTCCCTTGAGTGGAAAAACAAACCAAACCAGGAAAACCAAAGGAACTCTTTTCTTGTTCTGGAAGACACAAGAGAAGAATTTACCAGGTCTTCAGGATCTGAACCTCAGAGCTCTGATTTCTGGTTGGTTGCCATTTCCTACCCCCTTATGCCCTGTTGAAACAAACCAACACTGCAGGGCCAGGTCAAGGAGCCCCACCTTCCCCAAAATCCACCCAGGGAGCTACTGCGTGGAGGGAATGGGTCCCAGCAGAGTGACAATCTGACTGACACTACCTGAGGAGAACTACAGTTACATCCCAGGTACAACAGGTGAGTCCCAAAATGCCACCTACCCAAGACCACTGAAAAGAGACTCTCTGAAGATTTGGGATGGTCCATACCAGACTGGAAACCTGTAAAAACTTTCGTTCTTTGCAGGACACAATTTTTTTTTTGCTCTGCTTAACACCCTGAAGTCTTCTGTATTGGTGTGACACACTTGACAGACTCCACAAGCACCTATTTTTTTTTGTTTTCTCTCATTTTCCATAAAGTTGGAGCTTTCAGAACAGTTTAGGATATTCTAACCTTTATGAGAGCTTTGCTTTTCAGGTTTACACATCCAGCAATGGCAAATGCTCCTTAACTAGCCACAGTTGATATTTTTTCTGTTCCCTACTGATATCAGCCACTTACTTGATGGTATGTCCTCACATTTGAATATTCTACCAATAACTTTATTCTTATTATTCCTATTATTCCTATTATTCCTATTATTCTTATTATTCTTATTAATAAGAATATGCTTTTTACTTCCACATCTAGAATGCTGTGTAGAACAAGGATATTTTCATGGCTAAACAACAGAAGAAGAGGCCCTATAAATCTCTGTGTAAGAACAGGTACATTTGTCACTTTTCTCATTAGCATAGAAAAACTGAAAGATATTTTTAGGGCTCTTCAGTTGACATTGAAACTTCCATGCTAAATTTTACTCCCATGTAGTTACTTATAATAATAAATGTCAGTAGGAATTTGCACAGTTTAACTAGGTAACGACACACCTTTACAAAAATAAAACCCACCAATGCCCAGTTATTGTAAAGAACTCTCACACTGCTGAATTTGCCAACTCCTGACATGCTGAGTAAATGCCCCAGGGGCTCCCACCAAGCAGAGCAGGACTCCCTACCTGTGTGGATCCTGATGTGCTCTATGAGCCGTGCTGTCCCCTTGCTGGCGTAGTTGCAGTACCGACACTTTAACTTCCCATCAAAAGTCCTCTCAAACCCATCCACCAACATTCCTGAGTTTTCATCCAGTGACACTTCAACAGAGGGATGATCCAGACCATTCTGATCCCCTTCTGTGCCAGCTGTGAACAATGAAACACAGATTTTAATGAGCGATCTGTGGGACACCATCTGTCACGCTGTGAGCAAATGCTGAAACACTTCTGCTTCTCTCTGCCCTTCTCTTTAAATATAGAGAATTATACAAACATGCCCTGATGAAAACAAAGGTACATACACATCCTTTGTGATGTGAAAATCACTATCTGAAATGCTTCTGATATTCAGAAATACAGCAGCAGCGTTACCTGGACTGTGAACACTGAAGTCACTCTCAAAAAAAATCAGATTTATGGTACTGGAATCAGCTCACCTCCCTGGAGAGTCTCTACTTCCTTGTCACCAGTAACAGATCCAGAAATCATATTGACATGGTGAGTCTGCTGGGTCAGATATTCCTGAAAATCCTTCACAAAATCCAACGGTTCTGCCTTCTTTTCCCCCATATTGACTCTCTCATTTACAACCTCTCGTGCCTAGAAGGGAAAATGTTTTCAGAACAAAAGGGTCATTGAATTTGGCTGCATTCATAAAAACAAGTTCAGGTTTTGGGTTGGATTTTTTGAAGTGAAGAATTACTTTTATCACACAGCATAAGTCAAAGAACAAATTGACAACCATAAGAATATTGGGTTTTGAATTTTTAACATCACCAAACAAAATTTATGGGGAAATCACTTTCAGCAACAGGCAAATGACATAATAAAATAGTAAATAAAACTAAAAAAATAAATGTAATAATAAAAATCAACCTGCCTTTAAAAATAAAAAAAATGGATCATACCTGAATTTAGTTCCCTGCTAAGTGGCAAACATGCTCCAAAATGTAGCTCAACACGTCAGATAAAAAGCACAGAGCAGAGTTCTCCACTTTCCTAGAAGGAATAAAAAGGAAATGTGAGTCCATTACTCTTCTCAAACCCCATGAGTTAAAGAAAGAAACCTGAAAAATATTTGTCTTTGAAAGACAGGGCTCTAACACTCTGGTGCTCTAAGTTTTATTAAAGCAATCACACTTCCAGTAAAAGTTTTTCAAAGACTGCATCCTCTCCTTCCTGGATGTCACCTGAAGGACACTCCTGACTCACTGACTGTTTTCCAATAAACATCTGGCTCCAAAAAACCCAGATTTGGGTCAGTCAGTTATGGGAACTGCAGTGCTGGGAAACAACTGAATTCTGGAGATCAGCAAAGCTGGAAAGAAGCCTTAGACAAAGCACTGTTCCACAGTTCTCCCAAAATTTTACTTTCCTAATCTGAGTAAAAGTCTTAATCCATTATTTTACACTGAAATGATTAAAATATTCCCCAGAAATCAGTGGTCAAGCTTGTTTTGGGGAGTGTAAATACCAAACCTCTATAAAGTCTCAATTCACAATGAATTTGGAAAGACAGAGCTTGGGATACATTTAGAAGGAGAAGAACAAGTCTGTCACATTATTTCTGCAGATTATAATCAGAAGTAATTTACAATGCTACCATTTCAATAAGAATATTCTTTATTTTTAATAGATACTTAGGTGACCAACAGAAACTCAAGTTCAGAGTTCCAGACCACATTTAAATATCTTCTCCTGTGTATCCAAAGCTACTCACAGACATTTCTTCATTTTTGGCATCCAGATGAGGATGTTCTTTCACATCTTACCTGAGTGTGCTCAACTCCCAGCACTGATTATCACCATTAAATTAGTTTGGAACACATCTTTATGTATCTATCTACCTACCCTCTTCCAGGTGTCACCAGCCTCCTGCAGGTTTAAGTTAATTTGTGTTCCATTTGTTGGTGTCTCCTGCAATAAAACAAAGACATCAGGATATGATTTATAATATCCAAGACATCTCTAATATGGAAGATATGAAGAGAAAAACAGAACAATGTAAGATAGAGTTCTAACCACGAATTATAATTAGAAATAACAATTTAAAATTAAACCATTCAAAACAACATCAAAGGTTTGTGTTATCACAGGAGAACCTTAGTGCCTTTGGGTAAGGCACTAAAACTTATTTCACAGAATCACAGAATAGTTTGGAGTGGAAGGGACCTTAAATCTCATCCAGTGCCACCCCTGCCATGGCAGGGACACCTCCCACTGTCCCAGGCTGCTCCAGCCCCAGTGTCCAGCCTGGCCTTGGGCACTGCCAGGGATGCAGGGGCAGCCACAGCTGCTCTGGGCACCCTGTGCCAGGGCCTGCCCACCCTCACAGGTGGAATTCCTTCCTAATATCCCATCTAACTCTGCCCTCTGGCAGTTGAAAGCCACTTCCCCCTGCCCTGTCATTCCAGGCTCTCTCCATCTTTCTTTTGTGTCCTTTCATGTACTGAAGGGCCACAATTCAGTCATCCCAAAGCTTTCTCTACTCCAGGCTGAATGACCCCAAATTTCTCAGCCTTACTTGACTGCACTAATTGCTTTTAAAAAGCATTTAATTTTGAAAGAAAATGACATAAAATTTCATAAACAGGTTAGGGATCAACTGCATAAATCTCCCTTTCTCTTCCTCATTGATTTATCATGACAACACTCATCCTTTTCTTTCCACCAGTGCAGGGAATTGGCACCACAATTCAACTCAAAAGCTCCCATTTGTACCTTCAAACACTTCTGTGATTTTTTTGTGCTATTTTTTAGAGCTACACAGCCCGCAGCTCTCCTTCTCAGGAGAGAATGACGCACATCTGATCCTTGCTGTGCCACTCCCGCAAACCAGAAAATGCAATTGTAATTATCAGAACCGGAGCAGCCCGGGTCGCGTTTCACACCCCGGGCATGGGCTGAGCCACAGCGGGTGTCACCCGAGCCCTGCTGACACAGCCACACCTCCTCCAGCTTCACACAGCCAGAGCACAGCACTGGGTACTCATTTTCCACCCAGGGACAAGTGCTGCACTGAACAGGGTCACAGCACTGAGGTGAGCTAAGGCTGCCATCACAGAACGGGCCAGGATGAAATATTCTGCCTCAATAATGCTGCTAAAGAAAGCAGCTCACAAGAGTACACCCAGCACTTTCACACACACAGTCAGAACTAATCCTGCAGTAATTATAAGAGAATAAAATATCTATGAGGATGTGTATGCAGTAAGAGAATAAAATTACTGCGAGCATATGTGTGCATCCCACCTTCTTCTAAGGAACCCAGGGGAAAAAAAGGGGGATGTTCTCTGATCCACCTTTTTCGTAGCAAATAAATTAAAGCAGGAAGGATTCCAAACTCTATCCGAGCCCTTCCCGGTCCTCCTGAAGGAGTTTTGACCGTGGGAAGGGGGAGTGAAGCACGGCGTTGGTGGCCTGCCATCAACCCCGAGCACTCCGGGTCGATCCCGCGCCTCCTCCTCCAGCCAACACCAGAACGGGAAGCGACACGGCCGCGGGAAAGCTCCCAGAAACCCGCGTGTCCCGTTCTGGCTCCTCGGGACAAGAGACACGGAGCTTCTGGAGGGGATGCAGGGAAGGGCAGCAGAGATGCTGAAGGGCCTGGAGCATCTCCGTGCCCAGGAAAAGAAGCTGAGGGAGCTGGGGCTGTTCAGCCTGGAGAGGAGCCCCAGCTGAGAGGGGCCCCCAGCCCTGTCTGTCCCTGTCTGTCCCTGGGTGTCCCTGTCTGTCCCTGTCTGTCCCTGGGTGCAGGGAGGGGCAGAGCAGGGCCCAGGTGCCAGAGCCACGGGCAGGGACTGATGCACAGCAAGTTCCACCTGAACATGAAGAAGAACTTTACTGTGAGGGTGTCAGCGCTGGGACAGACTGCCCAGAGAGGGTGCGGAGTGTCCCTCACTGGGGATATCCCAGAACCTGTCCTATGTCTTCTGAGATGGCCCTGCCTGAGCAGGGAGGTGCGACCGGATTGATTCCTTCCAACCTCACCCACTCCGTGATTCTGTGATTCCAGTTATCCTGCGATTTCAGTAATTCTGGGATTTCTGGGATTCTGTAATTTCTGTGTTTCCCCTGATTTCTGTGTCCCCCGGCTTCAGCTCAAAGGAGCAGCCTCGGGGCTGCGCCGCTGACCCGGCCCCGCTGCCGGCGGGGCAGCGCGGCCCTCCCCAAGCGCTGCCCCCAGCCCCGCCGCCCGGCTCCGTCACGGCACAGGGAGGCCCCAGAAGGAGAAGGAGGGAGGAAAAGGGAGAGGGAACGAGACGGAAGGGGAGTAAAGAAGAGGGAAGGGGAGGACAGCAGCACTCACCGCCGCCGCCCCGCGCCGCTCCCGCCTCCCGCCGCCGCCATGTTTGTTGTGCCTCCCCCCCGCCCTGCCCGGCCCGGCCCGGCCCCGCCCATCGCAGTCTCGCGAGACCCGCGCGCGCCGGCGGGAGCGGAGGAGGGGGGCGTTGTCTCTGACGTCACGCGGGCGGTGGTTCTGACGTCACGCGGGCGGTGGTCGTGACGTCACGGGGCGGGCGCAGAAATGGCGGCGGCGGCGGCGGGAGCTTGGCTGAGGGGCTGCGCGAAGGTGACGCCTCAGGGCGGGACAGGGGCGAGCGGGACGGGGACAAGGACAAGCTGCGCCGTGTCCTAGTGGGCTATTGCAGCTGCCGAGCCTGCTGGTGTTGGGTGGGGGTCTCTGGCCCCGGGCTGTACGGGCGGCTCTGCGAGGCGTGAGGGGTGGTGGGGGAAAGTCCTTTTCTCCCTCTGCCCTGTGAGTTTGTGTGTGGAGGGGCGGTGTTGGGTAAGTTCGTGCTAAGAAAAGTTCTCGTAAGTCTTACGAAATGGTTGTGAGGAGGCAGCACCGCCCTGGCAGCGGAGGCGCTTTGAGGTCCCCTTTAGTTCTATATCAGCAAAAGGTTCTTTCCCAGAGGGGGCTGGCACTGCCCAGGGGATGGGCACGGCCCCGGGGCTGCCAGAGCTCCAGGAGCCTTTGGACAGGGATGCCAGGTGGGATTGTTGGGGTGTCTGTGCGGGGCCAGGAGCTGCAGTGGATGATCCCTTTCAATTCCGAGTATTCCTTGTTTTTCAAAGCACACGTGTGGCACTGGAGGTGTGATCAGGACATGTAGAGACCCCGTGGTTTTGCCACACATGCCTTGGCTGTGCACGGTGAGGTGTGCTGGCCTGGCACCTTCTCATGCAGCTCGTGGGTGTGTTGTGGCTCTGGAAATAAAGTGAAATAAAGAAAACCAACGCCAGAAATGAAGGCAAGCTTCCCATTGGGAAGTTCTCTGCTGGGAAATAGGAGCTGTGTGGAAGCCAGCTGGGATGGATGCAGGAGTGGAAGTCACCAAGGCAAGCAAAGTGAGCTGAGGAAAGCATTGCTTTGGGTTTTCCCTGTTTGTATCTTAATGCTGCTGCCAGGTCCAGCATTAAAATCTCGTTTTAGATTGTAAAACAAACAGAAGGAAACCAGGAGAAGTGATCTTTTTAAAGAGCTGAGGTGGAGGTAAGAATTGAGATAAACAGAAAAATCAATGTTATCAGCAACCAATTCTCAAAAGCATGTGTTTAGCAGGGCAAGCAGTCTGAATCCTGCAGCAGCATAAATCACTACCTACACAAGAAAAGCAGGGAAAAAAGGCAGGGAAGCAGCATCCAAGGATTTAAGTAATGCACATGCTCTTTAAATAACTGCCTGAAATTAGTGAGACTGCATGGCCTCCAAGAAAAAAAAGGTACACAATAATGTAGTGACTTGATTATTTATTTAGTTTTTAAATCTAAATGTTGAACTAAAACACAGTTTCCACACTGGGCTGTTATTCCCCTGGTACAGCTGTGAGCTGCTGCTCTTTGTGTGGCTGCTGCCAGCATTAATCCCATTCTTTGGATGCATCCCATTGGTTCCAAAACTTTTCAAGGAGATCTTTTTAGGAACATTGTTTCAATTGTGTCTCAACAAGTGCTTTCCAAAGCACAGTTGATAAATGTCTGAACCTTTGTTCCTCCTGCTGTGGCAGGACACCTTTCCCTGCCCCTCTCAGGGATGGTGGGAAGGAGGGGAAGCCTGGGCTGGTTTCAGGAGAGGAAATCCCAGATTGCTGTGAGGTGCTGAGGCCCTGGCACAGGTTGCCCAGAGAATCAATCTCTGACTGCCCCTGGATCCAGAAGTGCCCAAGGCCAGCTTGGATAGGGCTTGGAGCAGCCTGGGACAGTGGAAGGTGTCCCTGCCATGGCAGGGGGTGGAACTGGATGAGCTTTAATGTCCCTTCCATCCCAATCTACTCTATGATTTTATGCTTTATATTCCCAGTGATTCGCCTTATTTATGCCACCATGGGGGGAAACATTCTTTTCTTTGTACTTGGAAATGAAGCAGTGGAAGGACAGGAGGTGTTGGTGGTTTGTAGCCCTGTCACTGCTCAGGAGGCAGCACGGTGTTAAATAGAGATGTGCATGTGTACACTCAGGTTTTTCCTTCTCGGGCCTTGCCAAGGGCAGGCTTGTACAGGTGGATGTTTGCACACCTGGGTGTCAGGTGACCCCAGCATAGCTGCATGTTCTGCAAATAATCCATTCCTGGCTGACTGCTTCCACAACACCATTGCCTGGGGTTTAATCTCTATTAAAGCAATGTTTTCTTTATTTTGTGAAGACCCACAGTGACTCCAGTAACTCCATTATAATTTAAAAGTGTTGCAGCTATTGCTGACCATCCAAATGTATTCATAATTTAGCCCTGCTCACCAGTAGTTGTTTTATGTCACCATTTATTTTCTCTATTACCACTTCTGACTGTTTGTTGTTGTTGGGTTTTATTTTATGCACAGCTGTTTGTGCCAAAACCAGAGTTCCCTTATCACAGCAGACTTTTGCTTCTTGTCTCCAGAAGAGTTCATCGATGTGTTTTACATCAGTTCTTCAGCCAGGGAGATGACAAGTGTTGAAAGCCAACATGAAAGAGGGGGAATTATTAGAAGATCAAAGGAATTTTTACTTCCTGACCCCAGAGTTTGTGCTGTTTTTTGAGGAATGCTGCTATCACAAGGTGCATTATGGAATTGCCTTGTGTTCTGTGAGCTGAACAGGCGCCTGCTTAGGGCACAGCCAGTCTGTTCCTCACTCTGGGGTTAAGAATGAGTGTGTTGGCAGACGTGTTTTCATATCCTTTGTGGCACAGCTGTGTCTCTCCTGGGGGTTTCTGTCAGCAGTTGTCCTGGTGAGACATTGGTGTCTCCACACTTGGGACCGACAGGGCAAAAGTGACAAATCTGTGGCAAAGCTCAGATCTGTGAGTGGGCTGGGTCTGGGGAGCCGTGAGAGCAGAGCAGAACCAGTGTTCTGTCCTGCTGACTCTGAGACACACTCAAACTGTGCTGCCTTTCAGGAATACATTTTGGCTATTGCTGGCCCATTACCTTTTGAGCCAGATCCTTTATGCCAACTTCCTTTAAAATCCTAAGAAATTATTCTGTGTTTGGAAAGCATATTTGCCTTCATACCAATCTTACCTTTTTAAAGCCTGCTATGAAATAATTAAGTCTTTGAACACTAAAGTTTTTAGGTGTCTGAGGGACAAAGCTGTCACATTATCTGTGTCCTAACAATCACTGTGAGTAGATTCCTCCCAAAAGCCACTGTTCTGTTCATTTTTGTGTCTTTCCTCTTATTCCCAATACTATTCCCCATAGTTAAGTGCTCAGCCTCTTCTCTTTTGGTTGGATAACCAATGCTTCTTGAAATCATTGTTGTATATTGTGGACAAATGGGGAGCATAAGCATAAATCGTTTAGTTTTAGTTCTTTCCCGTGCTTTTAAAATAAATCAGCCAAACAAGACACATTTATTATTAGTTACACTATCAACATGCTGACTGTGGGATTTTAACTGGATAGAAATTACCTGTACAGAAGCATTCAAATGCCAGGGCTTTGTCTACAAAATGTGTGCTCATTCTGAAAATCATTAAGTGGTGGATAAAAATTCAGTTTGAATACAGAAATCCCCAGTGCAGTTAAAAGTTAGTCCCTTTCACAGCAGAATACCAGTAATTCACATGAGGGGCTGTCAGATTGCTTTAGAAACGAGTTGCTGGTCCCTAGAAAAGCAGGGAGAAAGTTAAAGTTAGTCATTAAAGTTGTCAGGCCTGTGAAAGTCTTTCTATGTATATTTTACATTTGCTTTTATCATATTTGTTAATGAAAGTATTAATTCTATTGAAGAATACAGTCACTACTCTGAATATTGCAGTAGACTTACAAAATCATCTACAAAAATAAATACTATCAGCAGGGTTTATTTGCTGTAAACACTAAAATTGACTAAAAAAATGTTGGTGCAGACTTTGTAGAATAACCTTGTGTTAGTAAACTTCCAGAAAGAAAACTGGTTTGTGTTTTAAAAAAAGTAATTAAAGGATATTTTCTTTTAGGACACAGGGGAGGGGGAGGTTATATTTTCTCAAAAGCTTTCAAGTTAAACATTAGATGTAAGTTATATTTCCTAATAATTTAGTGAATAAAAGCCCCGAGTAAAGTTATATATTGCTGTCTGCATACAAATCTAACTGTTTCCCCTTTCTGTATTTGTTTCCAACAGCTGAGAAGACACATGCCAGCACACCTGGCTCCCTGGAGGGTCTCTCCCTGTGTTTTTAGCTCCTCCAAATCAGAGCTCAAGCCAAACCTAGCCAGTGATGGACTTGTCTGTGCTCCACTTCAGACATTCACCGAAGAGGAGGCCATGCTGAAAGACATGGGTAGCTATTATCTCTGGAGCTAAAATTCAAAAATGCTTCAAATAAAAGGGATATTTTAGCTTAAAATTTTATTTTGATTATTTATTTCTAGTCAAATGTTGAGATTTTTTTGGGGGGGAGTTGTGATTTACACCTTGTGTTGCTTGGGCCACTTACTTTTCTGGGAGAGTCAGAACACATGCATGACCTGTCAGAGGCACCACGTTCCTGTTATATTGATCCCCAAGGAGATATTGGAATATTGACAGGTTTTCTTTCTTCTCTTCATTACAGTGACCAAATTTGCCCAGGAACGAGTTGCACCTTTCGTGCAGAAAATGGATGAGAGCGCGAAAATGGAAGACTCCATCGTACAGGGATTGTTTGAACAAGGGGTCTGCACACTTTTGCCTAATCTTTTATTTGGAAAGCAACAGCATTTTATGAATCTCTAACTGTGCCTTGTTCAGATTTTTAGATGAAAAGATTGAGGGATATAATTGAAATGAACTAATGAATCATTAAAACTTTTGGAGTTGTCAATCTCATGACAACTTTCTTTACAGCATTATCACTCTCCATCTTTTGCTGTAATTTTTTTTCCATCTCCCCCATACCACATACTTCACCTTATCTTTTAGTCCCTTGTCTTCCCTCCCTCACTGTTTTTTTTAGTTGGATGAGCATAATTGGATGTTGGAAAGGCCATGACTCCAAGTGTTGATGGAGAAGAGAACCAGGAGTCCTCTGTGCCTTACTGGGCAGCCATGAGGACTTACATTGCCAAAATCCTGATTCAATTTTAGCCTTTCCAGCTGTCAGGACCAACAAATTTATGTATTTGAACCTTTACCATTTCAGCTGATGAGTATTGAGCTTGGGGAAGAATATGGAGGAACTGGAGCTTCATTTTTCTCAATCATATTGGCAGTGGAAGAACTGGCCAAAGTTGATGCAGCCGTGGCTCTTGTGTGTGAACTCCAAAACACTCTAACAAATAAGTTGTTTACCACCTATGGAACAGAAGAACAAAAGAGAACTTACCTGCCCAGGGTGTCTAAAGATACAGTGAGTCCAAGTTTTACTTTACTGAACTATTAGAATTATATTATTGTTCAGTAATGTTAGTGGGAATTTTTTGTTCAGTGACTAATGTGTGTCTGCAGCTCTGGAAAATGTGTGTGAACTTTGAAACACTGGTTAGAGCTGAGATCTGGGGGGATATAGATACATCCTGTCATCAGTAGCTGAGAGGTAAAAGTAGAAAGGCACTTATTAGTTTCATTAAAATTTAATTTACTGTGGAAAAGAACTGTAAAGCAGTTGACTTTGAGAGATGTGTAATTACACAGTGTTTCTATTCTTAATCTCCATAGCTGAAATTCAGTTACTTTAATGCAATAGGTTAAAATGTTTGAATTTAAGAGACCTGTGCTGGCTTATAAGTATTTTCCTTGTAGGATTTCTTTATATTAGTGAAAACTAAATTGGCCTTTTCCCTTCCCTTGACAGCTAGGGAGTTTCTGTCTTTCAGAGGCTGGGTCTGGCAGTGATGCTTTTTCCCTGAAGACTCGAGCTGAAAAGAAAGGAGACTACTACATTATCAATGGCTCAAAGATGTGGATTAGCCTAGCAGAAGATGCAGGAGTTTTCTTTGTCATGGCAAATACAGACCCATCCTTGGTAAGCTGCTGCAGAATTCTTGCATGTCACTGACAGCTGCTGATCTAGGAAACTGTGGATTTTATTTTAATAATCTGATGTTATACTCTGTGCACCTTTTCCTAGCTGCCTTTAAAAATATTTCCCAGCAAAACTTGAGAACCTGGTGAGCAATTTAATGAATTCCTTCAACCAGGGAAAATAAAAATGTCAGGATCATGGTTGCTTAGATGAAGAGCACAGCACTGGTGGTGTTCTGAGTAACAGGACTTGGAGTCTTATGTTTTTCCAGCCTTTCTGACTTAGCTGGCAAGTTTCTGTTGTTAAAAGGCAAAATGGAAAACTAAAAAGTCTTCTACAGTAAAATATTTCCAGTTAAAAACTTACATAGCTGAATATGCAAGAATCAGCTTTATCCCCAGTCTGGATGTAGGCACTAAATTTTGAGGGATAGTAGTATGAAAACCAGTTTTTGATTATTTTTAATTCCCCCCAGGGCTACAGAGGAATTACATGCTTCATAGTGGATCGCAACACAGAGGGGCTGCAGGTGGGGAAGAAGGAGGACAAGCTGGGAATCAGAGCATGTTCCACCTGCCCAGTCACGTTTGACAACGTGAAGGTATTGTAAGTTCAGCTCTTGAGGCATCAGTTGTGTGCAACTCCAACCTGACCACACGTAAGGAAAGAATATTAACTAAACTCCCTATTTTTTTCCCTTGGACTCACTGATTGTTGGGCATATTTTAACATTTTCCTCCCACAGAAGTCTGGAGAGGAGTTGGATTTCTTAAATTTTGATGTAGATTTTCTCAGTTTATAGCCATGTGAATCTGGGAATGCTCTGATCAGGTATCCTAGGGACCAAATTATGGTTTGTTTTATGCCTTCACTTATGAGGAACAGTTGATAAATGTTGTGAACTCTTTTAGGAGTTGCAAAGCAGAATAGAACAATAATTGAGTGGTTTTATTTTTTAGGTTCCTGAGAGCAATATCCTGGGCCAAGTCGGACAAGGCTACAAGTATGCCATTGGAATGCTCAATACTGGCAGGATAGGGATTGCTGCACAGGTGGGTGATGTGGTTCATTGCTGAGCTCAGCCAGGATAGAATTGGAGTTTGGACTGAAATTTGTGGAATATCTAAAGCTGTGTAGAAAATACTTTATTAAAAGCTCGAGTGCCACTAGATGTCACTGTTCCCGTAGCAAAGTTACAGTGAAGGTGGGAGCAACGCCAGTGGGGAAATTCTCCTGTGGTGACATAAGCAAAAGACTTAAAAAGCATTCAGTGGCAATTAGCTCGTCTTTGGTTGTTAACTTATTGCTACTGAATTATGTCCATGTTCTTGTCTTCCACTATGAAAATTGATTTTACAGGGAAAACTAACTTTGGAAAATTCAACACACTGAAATGTATAATATTAGTGCTTCCAGCTGGGATGGCATGGGGCTGGCAAATGTAACCTGGTGTTAACTGATGTTTTCCCAACAACTTATTTTTAAAAGTCAACTTATTTTTAAAATAAATGTGATTTGCTCTAGCACAACTGTTCCAGTTTATTGTTGTGTTTGAAAATTGCACTGTATGAGATCTTAGGGGAAAGTATTTACTGACCTTGGAGTTATTTCAAAATGCTGTATTTTGCTGTAAAGTCAATTTGGATTTCAGAATGCTGCTGATCTCAGTGGAAATCAGGTTCAGCCACAGAATAAAATTACTTGTGCTAAGTTTTCAGATTTTTAATTTACTTTTGAAAGTAATCTTTTCTTTGTTTATTGCACTTTGCTGTGCAATATTTCTGTACTACAAATCTTCTTTATCCTTTGCCCTGGTTTGCAGACAGACCAGAAGAGGCTGTGTTCATGAAACTGAGATTTTCCACATGGCAGTACACTGTACTGATAATTGGGCTGGCTTTTCCATCATTTCTAAAGATTACCTCTGATTAAACTTTGTCTGATATGGCATTTAAAAAGAGCTGTGGGCCCCATTGTTCCCAGAGATATAAATAATATAAAGGCTCTGGCAGTAAAATACATGGTCTGGATTTTACTCTTAATTACTCCAAGTTACACCTTAATTAAAAGTTAAGGTCAGGTAGTTGTTATATCTTAGTTACTGCTTTCTTGGCACCTTCAAATTAAGAGAAATGGACTTGACAAGAACAGCAGCTCTAAAGCCCTGTGGTACTGAGTTTAGTTTTGCAGTAGTAATCATTTTAAAGATAATGAAGATCTTATAAAATGTAATTGTGGCTTTGAAAACAGTTTCAGATGGTTTTAGTGCAAGGCAGCTGCAATATTATTACAGGTGCTGAAGTTGATGTACTTGGTTCTTATAATTTGACAAATCTGATAATGAGGCTGATTAGCAGCAGATTGCAATATTTTCTTTTATTGTTTCCTTATGTATCATTTTTTTCTGTTGTACATTATTAAAAGTAGTTTTTCTAAGCTGCCTGATGTGACACTTTACTGCTTCTGTCTTTGTGGAAAGACAAAATTGAGCTAAATTTTTCCACAATTGTTCTGCAGAGTTGGAAGGTAGTGCAAGAAATGTATCTCTCCTTCCACTCCACTAAGTTTCTAACTTCTGAAATAAATTGCTAATTCTGGCAATTCAGTCTGGTGTCCTCAAGAAAATGAGAAATTATTTTGATTATGCAAATAGTTTTGATTGATCATTCAGATTATTTTTGCTTTAATAGGGTAATGTAGATCTAAAGATCTTCAGTTTACAGTAATTTTCTTAAGCAATTACAAATTTTCCAAGAAACACTTTATATTTTTGCAATTACAGTTGACCCATAAGTTTTCTTCAAGAAATGAGTGGCAGTATTTTCACAAATGCTTGCCTATGTTAAGAAATGGGCATGTAATGTGTTTGTTCCTCAAACTTTTATATATTATAACTCACCACATTTTGTCTGATAACTGTAAAATTCTGGCTCCTAAGATTCTGTATAGAAGTTTTAGCAATGTCTAGGTGGGAAGAAAACAACTTTTCTCCTGGTTTCAACCTCCCTGACCAGAAGATGACCAATTATATCATCTCCATTAGGTTCATTCAATTAATTATTTTTTTTTTCTGACCACATCCTTGTTTTTCCTTGCAGATGTTAGGCCTGGCCCAGGGGTGTTTTGACCGTACAGTTCCCTACACAAAGGAGAGGGTCCAGTTTGGGAAAAGCGTGTTTGATTTCCAGGTACTTGTTAATGGGCATGTGGGATGTTTCCTCCAAGACAGAATAATGACCACAATAAACAGTAAAATTAGTGTTATGATTTGCATAATTCATGTTCCACTTCACATCTTGTCTCTCCTCAATATTTGAGAAGAATTTTTCCAAAAAAAATCTGGACGAGCGTTCATCTGCCACATAAAATTCATCAATTCGCTGCTGTGTGCCTTTGCAAGTGCCACACAAATAATCTAAAACTTAAAAATATTATTGACATATTCCTTTTGTTTGTTAGCTTATTGACATTCTATGAAAATAACACACATGGAACTCCCTTCTGGTTTTAATATCTCACTATACTGAATGTACTCCAGCTTTTATACCCTTTCATGAAGTGTAGGGGAAGGGCTTTTTTTTGGAGACACTAGAAATGATAAAAAGATGAGGAAAACTGATTGAATTATTAGATTTCCTGTGTTGTACAAAGACATTTAGTTTTCATTATAATATCTGTTTCTTACAGCGAGAAAGACTCTTTGTTGCAAAAATGATGTATAGTTTAATAAGGAAGATACATAATTGTAATTACTATAGTAATTTTCTTATTAAAAGAAACCTATATCTCAGCTGAAGAGAAGGAACATTAGCACTGCTCATAATTTATGCAAATTTTAGGAAGCACTCATAGATGCCTAGGAAATGATTGGAACTACGTCTTTTGAATGGGAAATGGAATTTATAATTGCCAAATCATTTTGGTATTTTGACCTGCCTATATATTTCTGCAAATCTGAGGGAACGGTGTTAATGTTCTAATAAGATGAAAGATTTCATTGTGTTTTAGACTACTAAATGTTCATTTTCCATGATCATAATATTTGGGTGTTCTTAAATAAACCCATTCTTCTGTAATACCATTCAGATGTGAGCTCCATCACCTCTTGCCTTCCCCTTGAATCCATTCCTCATTCGTCTCCTCTGTGCCTTTAAGCTGCTTCTAAATCTTCTCCTGTGCCTCTGGGACAAGGAAAGGAGTTGTCACCTTGCTAGTTCTCCACTTTATTCAAGAAACAAAAGCTTGTTTACAAGCCTTCCTTGGTTAAGCTCATTAGGGAACCAGACCTGTTTTTGTCTCGAGGAGCTGCAGAATGAAAACGCAGCTCTGGCTTCCTCATGCCTTTGTAATCCCGAGGAGGATGTTAAGACTGGGATCAAATTTTCCTTTATATTCCTGGGTGTAAATAGGTAACCCTCTGTCCAGCCAGTCAGGCCAAAAGACCCCCAGTGCTCCTGGATCAAGAACAGAAAGGGGGAAATAGGGCTGCAGTTCCTGAAAGCACTTCAGTAGCGCAGGAGTTTTCCCACCCTCTGTCCATAAGCACAGAAGGAACACAGAATCACTTCCCGCCTGGATTTGATATTTTTATTTTAGAGTGCGGGTGCATTCTGTGGTGAGCAGAGTGGTTGTTGCTGTGGCCCTGTGTGAGTGCTGTGGTGCTGTTGCAGGGGATGCAGCACCAGGTTGCCCAGGTGGCCACGCAGCTGGAGGCGGCGCGGCTGCTGACCTACAACGCGGCGCGGCTGGCGGAGGCGGGCAGGCCGGCCATCAAGGAGGCCAGCATGGCCAAGTACTTCACTGCTGAGGTACCTGCAGCTCCCTCACTCCAGGCCTTCATCCACTGCTGCTGAAGCTCCTGCTGTTACCCAGTGTGTAACCTGTAATCCGTTGTTGCTGTGAAATCTCTGGATGTGCTTTTGGATGTCACACGCCTGGAGGTGTCCAAAGCCAAGTCAGATGGGACTTGGAGCAGCCTGGGCTAGTGGGAGGTGTCCCTGCCCATGGCAGAGGAGTTGGAATGAGATGAGCTTTAAGATCCCCTCCAAGCCATTCAGTGTTTCTCAGTCTATGCACAGAATCTAAATTAAGTCACCAAAGAATAAGCTGCTCATGCCCCTAAATAAAATTTTTAAAACCAACCAACGACACTAGAAGAGGAAAGTGAATTAATAGTTTCACTTATCTAGAAAGATTTAATTTTCTCAGAAATCTTATTGTGGTATGAGAAATGACACTGTAAAGAGTTCATTTGTGACCATTTCAGCTCTGCTGGTCACATCTGTGAGTTGTAAAATGACTCAGAACTGGATGACTTCTCCCTCTTTGCAATTGCTGTCTTGCATATCACTGCTGGTCTTTTACACAGAGCAGCACAGAAACTATTGCTGTAACAAATAGTGAACTCTTGATGTCCTCTGATTTATGTCATTTTTATTCTAAAATGGCTTGCTGAAGATGAATACCAAATTACCCATCCTTCTTCCCTCCTGTTCTAGTTGCTGCTTCATTCCCTGTTTTGTTATTAAGTAGCTAAAAAGTACAAGTTTTACCACCACTGTCATGAAGTTGAATCCTGTAACTCTGGAATTCTTCACAGGTTGCAACACTGACAACCAGTAAATGTATTGAATGGATGGGAGGTGTTGGGTTCACCAAAAATTACCCAATAGAGAAGTACTACCGTGACTGCAAGATAGGTGAGTGGCAATTTCTTACCAAGTATCTCTTGCAGCTTTAGTGCTATTAAAGGTTGAGGAAGAGGGGCTGGCTTTTTTCCTCGGGATATTTTTTTCCTTGAGACTGTATCAACACTAATTTAAAGGCTCAGATGTAAAACTTTAGGTATAAATGTATGTACGTACAAGACTAGTTAAAATATTTCATTAGATACCAAAAAATACAGACACAAACAGTGTTAAAAAAAAAAAAATTGAAAATACCTTCATTGGCTTTAAGATCTGAATCCACATGGAGTTTTCTTTTCAAGGCTTTCTTGTTTATCAGGATAATCCTTGGACACAACAGTTTGATATTTTTAATAATATTACCCTTTGGCTTTTATTATAATAATTTTTGGAGCTTCTTCATTTTTGTTGGCTATTTAAGAATTGCTTTTCAGGAAAATGTCTTTGCATTATGTGATGCCAACCAGAAAAGTGCTTTAATTGTTACAGATAAGAAAATATGGATGGTTATGATATTATATAAATAATTATAATTCTGTGCTAGTACTTGCACAGTAGAGCTTAATTTCATAATTGCAAAGGTTGTAACTGGACTTTAGGATGATATTTTGGTCTCTCTTCATAAATTGACTGTGGGTTTAGAGTCTACTAATTTGTTTTCTTCTGATTTCAGGTACAATATATGAAGGAACTTCAAATATCCAGCTGAGCACAATTGCAAAATTCTTAGCACAGGAGTACTGAAACCATAAGGACTTTCTTGATGCTGTATGAAAATTATTTCCCTGCACACTGATTGTGAATTACCCACTTATTTGTAATTACAGAAGGCATTGATGACATCATAAATAAGAATACATAATCACAGTGAAATCATAGGGAAAACCATGAATTCCCCATTTCAGGAGAGTGAGTCATTCATGTAAAATCATGAATTCCACATTCAAATCCAAACTTCTTTCTGCCTGAGACACTTCCAAGCGCTGGATTTAGCTCCCTTAGGTCATGCCAGCAGTTCATCTCCACTTGGAGATTTCCAAGTGGAAACAAAGGAATCAAATCCCTGGCATTTCTGCTGATCCACCTGGGAGAGGGGACTGTGCACGTGCAGCAGAGCTGGTGTGTGCAGTGGAGCTGCAGTTGGGCTGTGCTGCCTGCATTACTGTGGGGAGCAAAGAGAGGGACGTGGTGGTTTCCTCTCACCCAGGTGGAGTGATGGCTGTGGAGCTGCTGTAATTGGAGTCATTTTTACAGCAGCCCTCAGTGTGTTCTTAAGGATATCTTTGTAATTAAGCCCTCGCAGCCCCAATTTGTACTCCTGAAAGTACAAAGTGGATAATATCCACCTCCCTTTCCAGCCTTCTCAGCTGTTAAGGGGTTTAATCTAAGAGCCTATTTATAGTTCTCCTTTCATAAAAGGTTGAGTTGAAATCTTTCTGAAATGGGGTTAAAAAAGCCCTAGTAGTTCTGCAAAAGGACAGATACAAGCTGGGTAATGGGAGTGCTGTGATACTACCTCACAGTGGCCTTTCCACACTCAATGCATTTTACAAACTTTAAAGGGAGGCACTGTTAATTTGCAGCCTAGAATTCCTTGCTCCTGGAAGTTAGTAGTTCTCTAGCACACTTTTTCCCTTTTTGAAGAGAGAAGAAAGGGCAGGGGGTTGGGAAGTATTTGATTTTTTTATTTGTCTCTGTTTACTCTGAAATTAGACATTTTATTTACAGCAGAAACCTCTTCAGTGCTGGAGAGCTAATTAACTAATAATCAAGAGACAGGAAGCTTAATATATGAAAAATCATCCTAATTGCTGTAATTGGCAATCTGTTTCAAGTGTTTTGGGGAGGGAAGGATTGGTTTTCTGGTTTTGGCTGACTTAGAAGAATCTCATTTTTAAAGCTTGCCTTTCACTGATGATTCACTCTGAGTGGAGCTTAGAACCTTGTAGGCTGAGACTCCCAGAGGATTTCCTAGCAAAGCCAGGGCAAGTGACACTTAACAAGTGGGATTTGTAAAACAAGCAGTGCCTTAGACAAAGAAACAAGCAAGGATGAAAAGCACTATTAAAAAGTTCTCTGGCTTCAAAGGGAAGTAACTGCTTTAGTAAATTAATCCCTCTATATACACGCTTTGCCTGTCAATGGGCAAAGAATTACTGGTGGTGATTATCTTTATGCCAGTTAAAAAGCCCCTCCCATATCAGTTTAATCAAGAGCTTTGAGGTTTTCAAAAATACAAGAGTAGGAAGTTAGCCTAGATGGTTTCTGAAGTTTTCTACTAGCAATGTTATTATTAATCATTATCATTATTTATACATTTCAGATTTGTTAGCAGTCTTTCTTTCAGCTGAATTGAAACAGCTGGGGAAATTTAGATTAGAATTAAGACTACAAACACTACAACATTTAACTACAATTATTCTACTCAACACAGCCTGTCTGTGAATCTAAAATAATCATAACCACACTGCAAAATGCTTGAGTTAATATTGATTACTGAGCTGTGCCAAGGTGAGGCAGCCCTTGGCTGCTGTGGTTTAATCTGCTTTCCTCACGTGAGTGTCCACAGAAAACAGGGTTTGGTTTTTCTGTGGTCTCCTGGTTTGAGACACTCCCAGCTTGGCGTTGCAGTTTTGTGTGAGACTGAGGCCTGGCAATACTTAACGGATTCAATACAGTGCCAGAAGCAAACCCTTTGTGGAGGAAAGTGCAGAGCTCTTTGAAGGACTGCTAAGAGCTGCATCTCCAGGATTATGTAAAAAGACTCTCTCTTTGTGTAGAGCTGTGCCAGGTATCCATTTGAAAAAGTAACCAGGGAAAAACTGAGATTAATGTGATTCCTCACAGTCTGAGATGGGATGCCTGAGTCCAGGAAACAACCTGAACATCTTTGTCAGCTATTCAACACTAGCTGATGAGCCTTTTTTCTCAGTAAAGCAAGGTCAAGCCTCTAACTAATGTTACAGCTGTAAATATGTCATGTCTTTGTTATGTATGTTGTATTTTGTATGCAGTTTTGAAAGAAATAAATCATGTATTGTATTTGTATACAAAATTCTGTGGAGGAATATGTGCACAAATCAATCACAACCCCTGAGTAACCTTCCTCTTTGTTTTAAGAGTTCAGGTACCTGTGGAGAGAGCATTGGCTACTCTGGTCACTGATTCTGGGGAGAGTTAACTTAGAGAGTCACAAAATTGTTTGGGTTGAAGGGACATTAAATCCCACCCCTGCCATGGGCAGGGGCACCTTCCACTGTCCCAGGCTGTTCTAAACCCTGTCCAACCTGGCATTATTTGCTCCCCTCAATTCTGATTCCATTGCTGCTCTGAACTCAGGGTTTGGGTAGGAGTGAGAAGGGCTGTGCTGCTGTCCAGGGCTCTTTAGAGCTGCCTGTGCTCACCAGCCCTAGCTCTAGTTTGGGACAGGCATTTTGGAGTGCCATTTCTACATTTGGCACTGTGGGCACAGGCTGCAGAGCTGGTGTGGGCAATGCTGAGAGGCTTTCTGGGCCTTTAAGCTGCTTTAGATACTCTATATCTATTTTATTAGTGATTTTTTTTCCTTTTTTTGCCCTTAGTTCATCCAGTCTGTTGTCCTGGAACAACAGCTTCAGTATCCAATGTTGCATATGAGCTTCCCTGGTTAGAAAAAAGACCTGTATTGAGAATGTATTAAAAAGTGCCTGAATTTTGTTTTTGACTTGACACAATGCTAATATTGTCTATCAGTTCATGATTCTCTAATAATCTGTCATTTAAACTTGTTCCCAGACCTTGCAGGTTTTGTATCAGGAGAGAATGACTGTGTCATGTCAGGTCTCTCTAGTTCTGCTCTGGTTGGTGATCAAGGCAGATTTCCACAGAAGGGTTTAATCACAATGTGGGAAATACTCAAATACAATATTTTATATCATCTTTTCTATGCTGTTGTTCTTTCTTTCATATTTTCTTTTCCCCATGTAAAGATTGTGTTGGAAAAGGCTTACATGAACCACAGAGTTGTTGTTCTTTGGGAGTCTTTTGCTACATAAAGACTTTTCTAATTAACATGTTATTGCATTTCCACTTGAAAATCTTTCAGTGAGAGACACATTTCAAGTTCTTCTACCAAGCTAAACTCAACTGGAAGCCCAGTCTGCTTTGAAAGCAGCTGTCTGACTTCCCTGAGCTGGTACTGGATACACAAAAGCTGAAGAAATGCTTTTCCTCAGCCCCAGAATGCATTCAGGAGAACTAGAAATAACCAATGTGTTCCCTAATAGCTTGTTTAATGTTCAGAGGAACATGCAGTGTACACTGTAACATTTTTTCCTGGTGAAATATTTAGAAATATAAATCAAAAATATGTGCAGTCTCACTAGACAGTAATAGCATTTTTATATATTTTGTCTTTCATGATCATTTGGATTTACATCTTTCTGAAACCATTCTCTCTCTCAGTAACTGGAGCTGCTAACACTGGAGGATGTGGGCAAACCTAAAATCAAGTTTTTAGTGACTTTTTTAGTCAGGCTAAAGAGGGGCTGTTTGCTGCCTTCAGTCAGCAGAATTCAGCCAAGTCTGAAGCAATGACCCAGCCCTCAGTGGAACAGGATCATTTTCTGATCATCCTTCTCATCACATTGAGTTTGCCACAAGTGTCTTGGATGCTTTTGGCCTGCATTATTTTCAAGGACACTGTAAAATTCTTCTGTTCCCTATTTTGCATCCTAAATATGCAAATTAAATGCAAATTTTTCAGTATAAGCAGAGCAGGTTTAATTTAATACTGTGTTACTGATGTTTTCTGCTTTTGTTTAGATCATACCCAGAGACATGATAATTACATGTTTGGCATTAGCTTCTCTGGACACTTTCTGGTTTTCTGTAGAAGAAATTTGCTAAACTGATGTAAAAATAATCCAGGAATAATTTAAAAAATAAAAGTTAAGGTTCTGGAAGCATAGTTAAATAATGAAAAGATGCAAAGAACTTGTTTGGTCAGTGGAGCTGCTGAAGACAGAGTTGCTCCTCTCAGTGTCTGTCCAACCAGGCTTTAGAAGGAAAGTCATTTTCTGGGTTTAATTGCAGCAGTGCCTATGTTTGATTGATAAGGCAGGTTATTTTGACTGTTGCTTGAGAAATGAAAGCTGGATTCAACAGGATGTTTGTCACAAAAACCATTTGAGTGCCCTGCAGGATTCACAGTTTCCAAGGACCAAAGGAAAGGGCAGCACCAGATCCTCCATTTAATGCTGGGAGGATTTTAACTCTACTGTGCTTTGACTTCAGTGATCCAATTTGCAGAGATAAACAATTCCCTGGCAGTAATGCAGCTTGCCATTATTTAATAATTATTTAAAATGTGCCTTGTAACCCTTGTTTAAGAATCTGGGCTGCAGGGGAGTGCTGATTGTGCTCTGATCCTTCAGGGGCTGACACAGCAGTGGCTTGAAGCACCCGAGGTCTGGTGTCTCAGACTGTTCTAATTTAATAGCAAACCTTCCCTATCCTGCTGCTTCTATTTAGAAGTGTCCAAAAATCCTTTTTTTTTTTTTTTCTTCCAACTGTAAAAGCCTTCTGGCACTAAATTACATCTATTCCTTGACTGAAACATATCTGCTCTATGCTAACCTCATTATCCAGGAATGATTTCTAGAAGAGGAAGTGAAGAATAATTAAATCATTCCTAACTGAAGGAAATGCTTCGCAGAACTATGCAAATTCCAATTTGGCCAAGATGCTGTGGTTTCAGATTCTATTTCTGGGAAGAGCAGAGGGAGAAACAGTTATTTTTGGAGTCGTGGGCAGCTGGGTTCTGGCTGCAGATTTTTCTCTTACCTTGAGCTGGGAGTGGGCTGGAACATCCCTGCTGAGGAGGGAGCACAATTCCTGCCACCACCCCCTCCGTACCTGTCCTGCTGGGAGTGCTGGTACCTTAAACTTGTCCCCTTGCTGCAGGTGTCACCTGCTTTGGTTGGTGCTGGCTGAGACCCTGAATTGGGGGATTTTCCTCCAAAATCGTGGCTCAGCCCCGATCTGAAACAGCGACTTGGCAGCAGTGCTGCCCTGCCCTTGCTGTCAGCATAGGGCAAAGCTAGGGGGGGACAGACACTTCCCCCACTTAGCCTGGGATACAGCCTGCAATAAAATCAGGATTAGATTTTGGATTTTTTAAATGGGCTTGCTGTGTGTGTGCTCAGCAGGGAGTGTCTGGGGGAGCCCACAGCCTTCACTGGGCTCTGCGCTCACATCTTTAGATTTTCACATTTTTCCATCTGCAAATCTCACTCTGCCAAAGCTTAAAGCAAAAAGAGAGTAAAAAACCCCCTCACAACCAGCTCTTTTTATGTGGGAATGTTTGCAGATATATTAGTGATGTGTAATTGATTTATTAATTGGGAAAAATACAATCAGCATGCTGGAAGAACGGCTTTTCAGTGCTCCACAACTTTGGTCTTTCAAGGAATCAGATTGCTGAAATGAGTTATGCATTCAAGAAATCCACTTAGAATTAAGAACATATGTCCTACTTTTCCAGCTTTTCCTTTAAAAGTTGCATCTTATAATAATGGAGTGTAAAGAGTAAACTTCAGTGCTTTGCAAAAGGCACCAGCCTTGTGCCTTTTCCAAACTGGTTGATTTATGTGCTGTTTGCTG
This sequence comes from Prinia subflava, assembly GCF_021018805.1. Classification (NCBI taxonomy): domain Eukaryota; kingdom Metazoa; phylum Chordata; class Aves; order Passeriformes; family Cisticolidae; genus Prinia; species Prinia subflava. Next base: position 4,080,399 of record NC_086255.1, on the reverse strand, counting down.
TTTTTGAGAACACAAAACAATTAATTCATGTGTGAAAAGAACAGTGAATTAATCCTAGAGAGCCCTGGAGCCTTTAAAGACCTGAATCATATGTTGAGCTCGTTTAAAACTTGCATAAGAAATTAATGTAGAATAAAGCCCTTTAATTTGAAAAGTGCATCTATAGTAGGTGTCCCTAGGATATCTTCTGGATCATTATTCAGAAAGGTTAAGGAGGACTTTATTTTTTCCTTTCTTTCTTTCTTTTTTCCCCCTTATATTCAGTATGTATTTTCCAGTTGCAGCTCAACGTGGTGCATTTCAACTTCTAAAGAGGCAGAGATTTTAAAAAGAAACGGGGAGCTTTTTATTCACCTTCCACTTAATTTCCTTGCTGCCTTGCCAGTCCCAGCTTAATGAATGTAATTGCTACCTTTGATGAAAATACTATTATCAAGATCACACATTACATTGGAAAACAGTTTTTCTTTAAACACAGCTACTGCAGTCTCTAATTATGCATGTAACAAGTGGCTCCTGAACAAAAGAGCATGTTGTCTACAATTGCTAGGAATTGGAGCAAGGCAAATTTGAACAAAGAACAGATTAGATTTGCTCCATGCTCCACAAAGCCCATTCCCTGATTAATTTCCTGCAAAAACTAAAACAATTCTCTCTTAAAAGAAACTAACCCTCATCCCCAGAATGATCCATATGCCATTTGTGTCAATCTATATGATGATAATGGCCACAGATTTAAATTATTAACTATTAGGTGTAGTAAAATAGGAAAGCTCTTTTATAAACTTACCTTTTCATATGTAAATAAGCAGTACAAGGACTTAAGGAACAAAAACCTGACTTTTCTGTGGAAACCAGGAGCAAGAAAGCACCCAGTAACTGAAAGTCTGAATTGTTCATGTATAATCCAATTATTTTGTCAGTTTACTCTGTGCTCCCTGCTCTGCACGGGCACTGCAGCAGGAGAACCAGGGCTCCCAAGGTCCTGTTGGGTTTTCCAAGGATGACACATTTGAGGGCTGATTTCCTTGTTTCCATTTGAGGAGAGCTCTTCTAAAAAGGCTTTCATTTAATTCTCAAAACAGATCATTTTGTCAACAGGGTTTAATGAATCAAAACCAGATTTGGAGATATATTTTGCTATTATTCCATGGAAAAGCAGGTAAATTTTTGAATTAGTACTTGTCCTCGGATAAAATCCTGCAATATGGATTGAATTGTTTTTTGGTATTTCTAATACAAGGAATTAGTCACAGCAGTTTAGAACACAGTGTAATTTTTCATTCCTACTTGTATTGATTCAGAATCCCTAGCTGTGGTACATAGGATGCATATAAACCACAGCCAGGTGGGTAAAAGCCAAAAAAATAAAGAATTCTGCTCCAAGGTGTTCACAAGCTGGGGTAGGACTGAGTGTGGACTAATACAAAGCAGGGTCTAGGTTATTTTTTAAGGAAAATTGGTGAGCTTCTCTCCTGGAAGGGAAGAATAGCAGGCGTGGTGGTTTTGGTGCCAGCAGTGGCAAAGTGAGGTGGCAGAGGTGTGTGGAACAGCAGCCTCCTTCTCCCTGCACAGGAGCTGCCAGAGCCTTTGTGTCCTCCAAATGTCACTGCACAGGTCCCAGGGACAGTCCTGCCCCTGTCACATCCCATCATTTATCCCTCTCAGTCCCAAAAGGTGCTTTGTTTGCAGGTTATCACAGTTCTTCCCAGTTCACATTACTTGTAATCATATAAAATCTTTCAAATCTACCCTGCAGGAAAAAAAAAAACAACCACCCAAAACCCCTCCTAATTTTAAATGTGGATAGAATTAATCAAGATGTAATTATGACACCAAATGAAATCACTTGTAACATAAAATCCTTTGCCATCTTTAAGAAACTGAATAAAAGAAAATGTAAGCTATTTCTTAGGAATGAAACTAATTTCTGTTTCCAAACAGTTTTTCTTGAGTGTTCCAGATACTGTGGGTCTTCTGAGGATGGAACACCACAGAGCCTGCACTGGTGGGAAAAAAAACAAAAACGTGAGAACAGCCCCGTGTTTTTGAGGCTTCTGGCTGCAAATATCTGTGACAAAACAGAGCAGGCCTATAATTACTACCTAGGGAAGCTGGAGAACAAAACCAATATATTCACAAAATCCAGAATAACTCGTGGTTTAGTTCTTTGTCTCCCCTCAAACAAATTGAAAGTAATCTCATGAGTCTGGGGCTGCACCTTTGTGTACTTTTCTGAGAAAGTGTCAGGGTGTGAGTTTTTCTCATTTTAGAAACAAATCCATTGTTCTGCTCTTGTTTTAATGTAGAATTTGCTGCAACACTGTAAAAGAAGCTGGCTGGGGACCTTGGCAATATTCCAGTGGCACTTGGAATATTTATCCCCTCATCACACTGTCCCCAGTTGGGTCTCACATCAGCCAAATGCAGAAGTTTAGCACAGTTCCTGGTGTAACCCACCAGTCCATAAGAGTTTTTCTAGTTTTTCCAGCACTTAAAAATGTATTTTTTTTTAGCACAGCCATTGTCTGGAATTAACACTAATTCACAAAATCCCCCACGGCCCCTGGTGCAGGGGCTGTGTGGGCATGCAGCAGATTTCTCTGGGGGTGATGCACCTGACTGCAGTGGAGGATTGCTTACTTTGCACAGGTAAATCAACCAGAAACCAAAAACTCCAGCCCTGAAGCCTGCACATGGTGCTACAATGGATGGAAAGGAGCCAGCCCCAGCCCCTGGGCAGGCTCTGGTTTCTGCACAGAGCCCTCCTTGACCAGAGGGAAGTGCTGCCCTCAACCTCTGCACAGGGACAGGACACTGGTGCTGATCACAAACTGGGATTTAATTATCATTAGCCAGAGGTGGGGCGGGGTGGGAAGAGTAAATAGTGGACCAAAGAGGATGATAAAGAACTGAAAAGGGGAAGGCTTTAGGGAGGTTTTACCCACCTCAGTCTCCTTCCCTTCTCCATCCAGCTCTTTAAATTACGCAGAAGAGGGGGCAGATTTGCATCCGGATTTAAATAATCCCAGTGCAAATAATCTCTTTGCTTTGAAATAATCCCAGTGGAGGTGCAAGAGGGAAAGAACCAGTGCAGAGCCACGGGGAGCTCTTCCCTCAGCTGTGCTGGAGCTGAGCTCAGGCCAGCTCAGTGCACCTCTGCTGGCTCACAGGGGCCGTTTGTCTCGGGCTCTTCTCTATCCAGATGTATGATCCAGAGAGAAGGAAAAAGGAGCTGAGCTTTAAGCTCTTATCACTAAAGTGAGTCTCCCTCTACATTAAAAAACTATCCAGACATTGTAACAGGAATGGGTTCAGTTCTTATGTCATAAATTTGTGTGTGTAGAAAAAAGACTTATTGGCGAATTTAGCAGTATTTTTCGTTGAACTGGCAGTTGCTAACCATTACACCAGTATTTATTTGATTCTTAAAGAGCACAAAAGCATGGACTACAAATAAAGAAGATGGAGTAATAGCTTTTGACTGGACCACTAGCTTTAAACTTGAAATGAAGTGTCCAGTTTTGAGTTACTGTGTCCAAATGCCATTTGTACAGTTTGAAAAGTGGGGGCATTTTTCCAGCTTGTCACTGTTAGCTGTAGTTCATTCCAGTGAATGATATCACTGAAGGAGCAGTTGTTCTGCTATAAGTACTTCACTCATGACTGGAATGTATTAAATGTATTAATCTGTGCCTGAGAGCGTAATTTAGGGAAGCCCTACATTTGACACATTCTTGTACATCCTTATTTTATTGCCTTATCCTGCAGGTAACAATGTCTCAAAAGCAAAGGGACGGGATGAAGTTAAAATTACATGTCACCAAATATTATATGCACTTTTTGCCGCTCATTTCGCTGTCAGGATTACGGATTTTCAACAACATTAGTTTAAATATGTTTATGACTTGATTTACACCTCTGATGTCAAAATAAAATGCTAGGCAGGAACTCAAGGTTTCTAATGAGCTGGGAGGTGAGATGAAGCCATGAGGGGAATGTCCCCAGCCTCGGAGCTCCATCTTTCATGACAAAACTCTGTCGCAGCCGGCGCCTGGGCCAAGCAAAGATAAAACGCGAGGGTTGAGTTATCCCGGAGAGTATTTGTCAAACCTGCTTTAAGCCAGCGGAATAAAAATGTATTTTTGTGGCAAGGTTAGGCTTTATGTCAACTAAGTGAACCCGTGAAGCATTTACAGCCACCTCGTGATGATTGCCTGCCATAAATTTGGAACGCTCTTAATCCATGGGTGCGTAATTTCGAGGCACTCGAGGCGCTCTCGCCACCCTCCCTGTAATTATCTCCCCTGTTGCTGGGGGCAATCAGGGGTGGGCGTCATTAGTGGTGACAAACAGCATTTTCTGAAGGTGCTGGGAGCTGTGGACCTGTGAGGAGGAGCCCGTGGCTCTGCCCAAACCAGGGGTGGTGTTGGGCCCTGGCCGCTGTGGGTGCCTCTGTTGTGGTGTTGTGGTGCCCTCTCAGCCCCGGGTGTGAGGAAATTAAAGCATTTGGAGTGGCTGGTTCAAAGTGCAGCCCTGGTGAGAGTGCTGCAAACCAACTCACCTCCCTTCCTTGGCGTGCTGCAGAGAGCATTTAACGACAGGAGCATCCCTAATTCATTCCCAGCAAGAATTTCCCTGGAAAAGCTGAACCCCTCTCCCTCCAAACACCCCGGGCTGCCCCCCTAGCGCTGACACCCACCTGTCCCTTGGTACACATTCCAAAATAACCATCCCAGCTTTTCCTAAGGGCGGGAAAGCCTTTCCTGGCTGTTCTCCTCCTGCAGGCAGGGTCAGCTGGCAGTGATGGGGATGATGGAGGGGACAGGACCAGCGCCTGAACTGCGACCTCATCGATCCGGCCACCCCCGCCCCGCCGAGGGGCCGCAGCCCAGGCGGCCGGGAAGGAATTCCAAGGGCGCCCGTCCTCCCCTGCCGTCATTAATAACCTTCTCATCCGTGACAGTGATAAACACGCGGCACTCGAGGGGAGTTTATTAAGGTCAGTCCATAAATAAAAATTAAAATTTAAAAAAATGGGTTTACACAGATGAACAGATGGATGAATAAAGTGATTGGTAAAACAATAAATATGAAAATAGACAGATGGATGAAGTATCTGGTGGTGATTCTTTAAAAGCCCAATGCCTCAAAAGCTGGCAATGTTGCACCAGACCCCTCTCTCCAGTATGGTAAAAAACAGATTTAATGAAGCTGCTGCAGAACTTATACATTTCAGGGATCTATGGCCTGACTAATATTTTGTCATTTAATGCCTATTCTCCAGCCTGATAAAAAGGATTGCGGCCATTTCTCTGTGTCAGGTGTATAACTGAGTGCTACTAAAATTTAAATGTCTCATCTGTCCTTGGATCTAAATACAGATGGCCTTAAACCTCTGAGTTTTTCTTAATGCAGGATGGTATACAATACCCTGCCTGACTTCTTTTATCATTCTCAAAGAGACAGAGATTTGTATCTTGGTGGAATTCAGGCTACCAGGAAGCAAATATTCTCCTTTACTTCTAAACTCTGAATATCATTTAGAGAAATAAAGCCAAAAAGCCCAATAGCACTTCAGCTGAGGAATTCTGGCAGATCTTTATGCTTAGTAAAATCCAAAATTTCCTTGGGAAGCACTTAACACCTGGCTATCATGCCAGTTAAATTATAAATTTTATCCTTAGCTGGGCATTATTTAAAAGTGATGGGGAACTGGCAGAGGAGAAAAGTTCACTGCAGTTCCATGTGATCTTTGTTTCTGTGCCGGCTCTGCAGGCAGAGCTGAGAGGGAGGAGGCATCATTTGGGGGAACTCGTGCAATCCTCGAGGGTAAACACTTGGCTTGGATTCAAGGTTTTGAATCTGCAACACCTAAAGAACCTTAATTGTTGCCCCTGACTAAATATTCCACAGCAGTTACCTGGATCACTGTGATTATTGATCCCTGATTAGCCCTTCGGTCCTCCGTGGCCACGCACGCGTCGCCTCGCATCCTGCACGGCCACGGGCAGCACTGTGTGCTGCAAACAAAGATTTTGGGAGCAGAACCTGAGCTCAGGGCTCCTCCAGACCGAGCTGGCCATCAGTTTCCAGGGAGAGCAGGTGCCTAAGTGAAATGGATGGGAAGGGAAGGCGCCCTGGACTCTGCATGGTTTGGTCCTCAGGAAGCGATTCAGCCCCGTAATGAGGAGGTGACGGGGCACAGAACCACTGTTAGTCAAATCCAGGTGTAAATGGAATAAACCAAGAGTATTGCAGGTCCCTAATGAACAATCAGAGAGTGGTTAGGATGGCGCAGAGCAGCTGTAGGGCTTAAAAAGCAGCAACAGTTGGGGGAATAATGGCTTGCAGCCAGTTGTCGAACAGAGCTGAATGGCAGATTGGAGAGGAGGCAGAAATCCTTCTGTCACCGTCCCCACCCAGCCCGGGACTGAGCTGGCCACAAACTGGCACAGGGGGTCCTGTGTAGGGGCTCTGTGCCCCATGGGCTCACCAGGCCACCAGCAAGGCTCCTGCTGCTCACTGGGACCAAACCCACGAGCTGCAGGGTCTCCACAGCCAGCACTTCTCCAAATCTGCTGCCAGCTAGAGGAGGGAGAGGTTTCACCATCCCTAGAGCTCTAAGGAATTTTTTTAAGAAGATTGTGTTGTTTGGTGATGGGATTCTGCTCAGCAAAGCTGGAGTCAAGGCTGTGGCAATTATAATGGGTAAAAACAAAAAGGATGCATTTCAGGCTCTCTCTTGCAGCTCTCTCTTGCAGCAGGTCTTTGCTTCCCTGTAAGATTACTGGGATATTTTAGGAGGGCTCCTCCGAAACTGTGACTGCAGCTGAGGAGTTTGAGAAGATTTCCTGGTGCTGCCACTGCCTTGGTGGCCCTGGAACAGAACAGGTGAGTAGGACTGAGCAGTGGGAAGAGCACAGTAGCACACCTTTGGTGGGTTTGTTTCTCTTTGGAAGTTAGCATAACAATCAAGGTTTCATATGTCAGGAATGTTTTCTTGCTGTGCAATGCCCTGGAAAATGCCCTTCTTCCATTTTTGCCATTCTGCTTTGTCACCTGCTCTTGTGCCCAGGTGGGATTTGAGGCAGAAGCTGTGGCTGTGACCGTGACTCGAGGCGTGAGGCTGCTGGTGGAGTGAGCTGGGTCTGCCCCTGAAAATGGAACCACATGTCCCAGTAGAACTCCCACCTTATTGTCTGGATGGTTCTGATCCTCTGCAGTCAGCTCCTGCCCCTCCTTGCTGCCTTCCTCCCCCTGGATCTGTCTGAGGATGTCTGACTGCCACTCTTGGGTGAAAGAAAAGTTCACAAATGTTTTCTTGAAAGGAATTTCACAGTTAACCCCACAAATGCTCCACATGCCTTTATTTTCACTTGGACAAAACTCTCGCTGAAGGAAGGGACATATCCAGTGCATCCATCTTTAACCTCTTTTGCCAGTCTGGAAAAGCCAAAAAGCTTTGGAAAAAGCATTCCCTGGCTTTTAGCCACGGGCACAAGAAATGAACCCATTTGGAGCATGATCTGAAATTGCCAAGTGACCTCCCTCTAGAAACAGGGGAGAGGAACAAGGAGGAAAAGGAGAGGAAGGGAGAGATAAAGAATTTTCATTTGTTTTCTAATAGAAATATTTGAAATTGCATGGCCTCCTTGGAGATCCCAAGGCTTTCTAATTGATGAGTGATCCTGCAGCACGGACAGAAATGTACAGTACAGGAAAAAAGGAACAGGGAAGAAAAAGAAGCCACTGACACAGCAGAAGGAGCAAATTCACTCATCAAGATTTGTGTTTAAATTATTTGAAAATATACTGCATCTGTTTAATGTTTAAAGCAAAAGAAAGTGGAAAAGTAACTGAGCATGAGATAGCTTTCAATAAATAATCACGGAGTAA